>NC_071543.1:15632507-16268926 GCF_026979565.1 Vidua chalybeata | reverse complement strand
CAATTCAGTAAGGGATACCAGCAAAATCATTTTCAGTCTCTATTTAAGCAATATAGGACTTAAATCATCTTTATGAAGATATTTCCAAACACTAAACTATAACATGGAAGTAAACTTCATATAAAAACCTATTTCTTCTGCTTCTGTCTTTTGGTGAATAAGAGAACTCAGTCATATTTTTATCATTTTTCAATTGCTGTAACTTTTCACTGACTTTGAATGCATTAGCTAATGGTGTCACAAAATAGTTTTAGGATGAGAATAAGTGTCCAGGGATAATTGGTCCTAACTTGCTGTTAAAGCATTTAGTGACTTTAGTAGGTGACATCATGGCATGTCTTATGAATTCAGTCCCTTGTCTAGGAGGAGATTTTATGTCACTAGAGATGGAAATAGAGACATAGTAGTTTTATTTCCTGTGTTTTCCAGTTTTACCAGCTCTGTCCAGTTCCTGTGCTGTCATTATGTGCAAGTCTTGAAGATGTTTGTCATCAAATATATCAGCTCCTGTCCTTTGTGTAGTTAGAGATCTCAACTTGTGCACAGCTTTTCTGGTGCATTAAAGTCCTATTCAAAAATTATTTGAAGTTGGTGTATTAAAAAATATCTGTCATCAAACTATATCAGCAACACTGAATTCATTTCCATGGCCTTTTTTTCTGACCTTCTCCAATAATACCCCAAAATGCATTAGGATTTAAAGGAACTCAGCTTTAAGCTTTTTGTGGTCACGTGTTTACTATTTTTAGACAAATGTTCAAGTTAGGCTTCAGAACTTAATTTCTGAAATAAGTTATTTGAAGCATGACCTGAGTTTACTTCCATGTATGAATATTATATGAAAGGATTAAGACTAGCCTTTGGAAAGCAATCCTAGTCCTCTTGCAAGACACCATTCCTTTTCTCGGGCAGCTTTGATCTGCTATTCTTTAAAACCAGGCAGATTTTCCTTTCTTTAGTAGAGGTTTTGTGCTGGATATCTGCTTAGGAAACTAAGTGATATATTCAAATTCTTAATTAACACTTAGTGAAAGGCTCTAATCCATACAAGATGAATAAACATCCAAATATGAATAACTTAGAATAACTCATGATAATAATAATAACTCAGAATAACTGAGTTAGATGAATAATAAAAGCTGTGCTGCAAATGATAAAAATATTGCTGTCAGCAAAGAAACAGAATTTCTGAAAAAGTACTGAAACCATGTTTCAAAAAAGCCTCCAGACATATTCTAGGGTTATGCAAGAATTAATTCTTATGTCTTGTCTAGCTCTGTTCAACTTTAGAGAGGTTTCTCCTGCCAAGACTGTCCCAGTTCACAGCTCATTGCCAATCACTCCACATGCACTTCAGCCACACCAACATTTACTGTGGTCTGGGGTCTGTAAAAGTGTCAAAGATGCAGAAGATGTGGCATTCCTGTCCTGGCTCCCCTCCTCTGCCAACTGCTTGTCCCCACTGAGGAGCAGCTAGAAAGGAGGAAGGGTTTTGCAGGGCTGATGGAGAGAATGAGGCAGGAAAGCAGAGAAAGGCAGTAAATTGAAAGGTGTGACAGCAGCACAGCCTTGGGGAAGTGGTGTCCTGAGGGATTTGGGATGACAAGGTCCTGAGCCAGTGGACGGGAAAGAGTTTGTGTAAAGTCAGAATGAAAAGCAGTTAGTGGGACTTGAGAAAAAAGGAAATAGTTTGAGCAGTTAGGAAAAAATAAATAATTAGATGCATCCTTATGATTTTCACCCCACAAGGCAATGGAATGTGTTTAACCAAAGCCCCAGTGAACAGTCATGTACAGAAAAAGAAAAAACACTTTTTTTTCATTTGACTTATTGACAGATGTATCAAGTCAACATTCAAAAGTGACATATGGAAAAACGTCTATTTTTTTTTTTTAAATATACTTTTTCATTATACCTTCCAAAACAAGAATGGAAATCAGGACAGGATCTAATCATATTTCACATTACTTGCAGAGCTTCTCCTCACAGGTGCAAAAGTTCTTATGGCCACCAGAGACTATTTATTTGCTGGGGGTTATCTGGTCTGCTCTGCACCATTACTTCTGCCTATCAGTGCTTTCTGACCTGAGCTTGCTGGATTACAGGAGCAGCTTCAATCCCCTCCTGGTATCTCCAGAGACTCCCAGTGCGTGATATCAGCTCTCACAAGCTGATAACGGTGTCACAAATTCTTTCCCATTTTGATGTAGTGTAATACAAGCTGCTGTACAAGTCTTCATGTCTCAAGCTTTTTGATACAGTACATTTATTTTGTAATTCTGAGAGTTCTCAGACACTAAAATGAACCAGGCAAGTGTTGACAGCATGAGCAGTAGGCACAGAGGAAAAAAAGCAAAAACTGGAACGGAGAGTATTGGAATTGTAATTATAGTTTTTAGTATTGGAATTTTTAAAAACATTTTTGTAAAGTTAAGATCCTTAAATCTCTTAAACCAAAAGCTGAAATATTATCTGCACTGCAGTTTGCTTTTCTCTTTGGATTTTGCTGGGTTTGGGAGGCACTGGCATTCCTTTGTACCTCACCCTGTCAGACAGCAAAGCCACACCAAATCCTCGTGGGCCAGGTTGTCTGTGGCAGTCACAAACTGTTTTGCTCCCCAAAAATGTATGGCCTGAGGTAGTTCAAAGAACAGGGAGAACATTTCCTTCTGCTAGAAACTATCAGTCTTTTCAGCCCTCATCCAAACTGTGATATTTTCAAGCTATTTTCTCCATTATTGCCAGACCAAACTCTGTGGATGTGTCTGGATCAGTCATGAGCAGACACAATTCTCCATTCTTCATGTGATCCCACATTGCTTCCTCCAGAGGACTGCAAACCAGTCTATTGGTTCCCAATTCTTATGCTTGGGAAAGTATGAATAAATAGGAAAAAAAAATACTTCAATCTTTTTATAGAAGTCATTATTTTCCCTAATATTGGTAAATGTGCACCAGTGTGTACTAATTGAAGATCTGATGTGAAAGTATTTACTGGAAAGATCATCTTTCTGCTAGTCTTTGTACATCTGATTTTATTAAAATTTAATTTTAACTAGCATTTCATAGTTGACCCTGCCTCTGACAGGAAGGTTGGGCTAGATGGGCTGGGACCTTCAGAGAATGTCCCCAGCCTGAATTACTCTGTGATTCTAAATTATTATACATGTAATTGCAAAGATCCATGAAATAGACTGTGACAATCCAGGTTTACCCCAAGAAAAAGGCCCCACAGAACTGCTGCAGTTAAGGGGATTTATCCCTTTCTCAGTGACTTTTGAATCCACCTATTTATGAGTACTGGTATCGCTTAACAGCAAAATTTACAAAGAGTCTTAAAAAAAAAGAGTCTTAAAAATGCTGTAACCTTTAATCATGCTTTATTTGGTTTAAACTGGTTTTATTTGTATCAATCTAGCCATCTTTAAATGGAGTTACAGAGCAAAACCACCCCACTGCTCATTTCAGAGAGTAAGCCAGCTCTCTGAGATTTCTCAGCTCTCTGAGATTTCCTAGAGCTCCACCAGAGCCAAGCAGACAGCTGCCTTGAGATGCTGCCTTTTTTCCTGGTGCATATTTTTGCAGGTTATTTTTAGTGCAGTTATTTGTGGTGAGCACTCCAGAGCGTTTGGGAGAAGGTGCTAAGCTGCATTTGCATGCAGGGAACAGCAGGAGCTCTGGCCAGGCTGTGCTGCTGTGGCAGATGTGCATCCATGGGCTGTGGGAGGGGAAGGGAGAGGGATTTCAGCTCCTCCAGCCCACTGGCCCTGCTCAGCCTTGTCTGCATCATCTCATCCCAGCCATCAGACACTCGGGTCGGGCTGTAAATAGAATATGACACGCAGGCTTTGATGGAACTGATCTCCCCTTCTGGGTATTTACACTCCAGTCTGTGGGCTAAATTTGGGGACCTTTCTGTCTAAAAATTTTGATTTACAGTGAGGGAGAGGAAGAAAACCATCACCAAAACTCCTCCAGGGGACGGTGTTCCTTGATATTATTATTCCTTGGACATTTTCCATGTAATTTATAGCATCTTCAGCTAGCTAATGGAACAGAACTGACACTGTCTTAATATTTGACGAGCTAATTATCCCACATGTAGTAAACAAGGTTTTATGTAAAGTTTTCTTAAGTGAAACAGAAGCAGACAGCCCTGTTCCTTTTCTGAGCAAAACATTCAAGTGTTGCACACTTCACATTACGCAGTTTTATTTTTGATGTTGTAGTCAAGTAATTAAATCCTGCCTTATCTGGTTGACTCAAAGACTCATTGCATCAACCTTTTGAGTACTGCTGCTGAACATGTAGTGGCCATAAGGATTTTTTTAACCCAGCTATGTTCTGTGGCCAAGTGGGTAATGAAAACTTTAAAAAATAATTTATAAATTTATAATAATTTCATAATATCTATATATTCTCACATATGTATGTATTAGATAAAGATGACTCACCTTTTCTGTAGCCCACAGTAAGTTGGTGTTTGTTCTCTAAAATGGGCATCTGTGGATTCAGCTGTTTCACATATCCTGGCATCACTGCCTATTTTTATCTTCTGTATTTACACAGAGTATATTTGACCCCATATAGCCTGAAATCAATTATGTCTCATCAGAAGAGACAGAGAGTTAAGGACCCTTGCTTTGTAAGGCTGTAGCTGTGTTAAAAAGCAGTTTCCAAATGGAAGATGGTCAATTCCTCAGAAGTTATTAGTTCTTGCTTTCCTGCCCCAGAGTATGCTCCTGTGAGTACAGGATACTTATTAGATGTGGTTTGTAAAAGTCCTAGTTAAACTGATGCATTATCTTGCTCTATGCAGAGTTTTCTCAGGGGTATTTTTTCTTTCGTAAGTTTTTGACAGTGTGAGTGAGGGCAGTAGGTTCTTGTTGCAGTCTGAAATTGCTCAGATTTTAACAAAAATAGTTAAATCTCTTCATTGTAGGTTTACAATGCAATACAGATATTGGCTGGCTTTCAGTAGATGGCACTATATGTCTACCAACACTTGACAGCAGAATTCATGAACTGCTTAAAAAAAATAACCAGACAGGTTATTTTAATAATAAATCTAATCTAAATCTTCTAGATATCCATGTAATATTTACAGGAAGAGCAAGAGGATTGCAAACTTCCTCCTCCCTGTGATATTCCCACACTTACTCTCCAAATGTGCTCCAATGGGGATCAGCTCTATTGCATAAGCAAATTAGGAAAGAGCAGCGCTTTTTATTGATGCTGCCAGCAAGGTGGTGGAGGTTTTTGGAATGAGCTCTCCTGAAGAAATCTCTCTGGATCTGATCTCTCACTTCATGCAGGCATTTGTAGAGTCAGCTGTCATCACTACCTACAGAGCTTTAGTGAACCCAGTGCTTTAAAAAAGGGTAGAATTATCTAATTATATAGAAAAGTCATGAATCTCAGAAGTAATTGGATTATTTTCTTCATGTATTCAGCTTCTCACTGTTTTAACTCCTTCTTTGCTGCCAAGCCACTTGACTTATCCAATAAAAACAAAAAGCGCAGTATGAAAATGGCTTCAGCATCCTTTCCATTCACAACAGAGCTGTGATGTGTTGGCATCACCTGCTGAATCTGAGCTTCAGAGCAGCCCTTGAGGCAGTGTCTGCTCTCCAGTCTGTGTCTGCATCCTGCTTCCACCCCTGGGGCAGCTGTGGCGTGCCCTGCTCCGTTGTGCTCTCAGCTTTCCTTCCAAAGGAAGAGGAGCTGGAGAAGCAGCCAGGGCAGAGCTCTGGGCAGCCTGGGGCTCTCAGCTCTGCTCCTGAGCTGCCTCAGGAGGTGTTCCCAGAGCCAGGAGTGCCCAGCCCAGCACGGAGCATCTGCTCCTGGCGGGATCTCTGCGTGCCCAGAGCTCCAGCCACACACAGCTGGAACTCCTCCCAGTCCCCCCAGTGTTGCAGAGGGAAGCACAATCGATTACAGAAATAAAAACAAAGCCAAGAATGTCTTTATCACTAAGAATATCTGAGAATATCTTTAATGCTTTCTGATCTCATCTCCTGACTAATCTGTGTCATTCCTTTGCCCTTTTTCAGCCAATCCAAGTTGAAATTCCTTCCACACTTGTGCCCTGCTTTTCAATTCTGTTGCTTCTCACTATTTTACTGTCAAGCTTCTCTGCATCAGCCACGGTCATTTTATCGTTCTTGTTGTTATCAACCTTTATGAATGAGATACCTTTAACCTGTTTTTTCCTCGCCGAGGAGATGCTTTGTAAGATCCACTTCCTCTGCTCATTGACAATAAACTAAAGCCTCCTTCAGAGATGTAGTAAGCACTGAGGCATGTGAGCACACTGTCTAGTGGAATCCTTTTGGATGAAGTCATTTGTTTATCTACATTATAAATTAAGGAAGTGGTGAGGAACACATGGTACTGTAGTTTAAAACAGAAAGCAGTGTGAGGGTAAAGATATGGAGAGTGAACAATGGAGACAGGAGAGCAGACAGACAAAGGCAAGCACCCAGTTGAGTGCAAGATTGCAATCATGCTGATTATCTTCCTCCTGTACTTCTTCTTCCTGGCTTGCATTTTTTTTCTATGCTCTTGAGAGGAGCATGTGTCCTATCCATTGTAGGACATATTCGCTTTGCCTGGCTTCACGAGCCCTCTGAGTGCCATTCACGACAGAGATTCTAATTTGCTTGTCTTAAATCACGCTCTGGAGGGGCCTCTCTTCTCTGCTGAAGCACCTAGAGAGCGTTGTTTCATATTATTGGTATCTGGAATTAGTGTGAATATTCCGTATAACGCACTTCTCTCTCTTTCCTGCTGTGTTTTCAGATAAGCATGGAAAGCATCTGTCAAACCAAGGAAATTGCTACAATTTCAGTAATATTTTGTTGAATAGGAACTCAAGGACACTGGAATTCAAAAGATAATGCAACACTAATTGCAGCAGTTATGATTTCTTATATTATTTTCTTTACCTTTGAGAAAGTTGTTTGGGGTTTTTTTAATCAATGGGGAGAACACAAGATCTGGCTGAAGGAAGGAGTGTTAGTATATCCCTTTGTGTAAGGACTGTCTGTTCTGTTCATTTGAGCAATATTATTATCATAGAAACATCAAAAATCAAACTTCAATAAGCATCTATTTTGTCTTCACTCATACAAGTATCTTTATTACCAGTAATGAAGGCATACTTGAGATTTAGTGCTGGCAGAGTTGAGTATTTCAAGGTTAAAAATGCAGAGTTCAGAACACCATCTCTTTTTTTATCCCTTCATGGTTGCATTTGAGGAGATTTCCTCGCTGCTCCCAAAAGCACTGCTCCACCCCTTGTCCCAGCCCTGGCAGACTCAGCGGTGGCACCCTCCCAGAGCTGTGCTCTGTCCCTCTGACATCCCTAAAAGATTTTGGCTGAATCGTTGGCACTTCTGTGCAGGCTGGACAAAGCCCCAAAGCCAACGGTTGCAGCATTTCTGAGATGTATTGTTTCCGTGATAAGCTCACGACTTTCCTATGAGTTACTCCAAAGGCTCAAATAATAAACATGCAAATGATGTGTCAAGATAACACCCAAATTAAGCTTTTTATCCTACCTTGAAGAAGCTCGAATTGGAAGTAGCCAACTTTCAGATAATGGCACAATGCTGCAAAGGGATCCTGACTCGTGGAAGGCTTTAAAACAACAGAACCGGCAGCACACGGGCTGTTTTCTCACATTTCAGTGACAGATTATTTCAGAGAACTCTCTAGCCCATTTCCTATTTCCTTTGCCCTTGGCCTGCTGAGTAATATTTGCATTTTTCCCTACAACATATCTCCTCTCTGGACGGAAGCTCCTGATAAATGTTTTCCGTTGAACTTCCCTCAGCATCCACATTAAACAACGCCTTTGCCAGGGGCCATTTCCTGAGGCCTTTTGCCACTTTCTGCTGCTGGACGAGGTCCACGTGCTGCCTGCCCAGTGCCACGGCGTGGAACTCGCGATGGCAGCACGTTCCCCAGTCTCTAGGTGTCATTATCTCAGAAACCTCTCTGGAAATCAAAACTCTCCCTGGAATGATAGAAATATTTCCTGCAGGATAATTGCGAAGCGAAGAAGTAACAATTCTGGAGGGTTGGAGCTAGGAAGTAAAAATTCTGGAGAGTTGGAGTGAGACTTTGAGGGGCTTTTGTGAGCTAAGGATGTCCTTTGAGGAGCAAGATACACGTAAAATAATATGTATTTTATGGCCTGCTGTTGGTAATGATTAGAATCTTAGCAGACCAGAGAACACCCCAAGATGAATTATAGTTAGACTTTGATAGCAGCTTTCATTTATTTTATAGAATAATATTCAGCGATATACCCCTTCCAGCCTGCTAAAACCTTTTTGTGTTTTCCATTTTCCTCTGAGTCAAAGGTTTTAATAACTTTTCAGGTATAACAGTTAAGATTCAGGTATTTTTGTACACGTTTAAGCGGCAGCTAGTGATTCATTAGAGTTTTACTGTGAAAATAAAGTTGCTAAGATACATTCATGTTGCAATTAACTTCAAATTTAAAGATCTCTTAAAGCAATCCTTTCAAGGTGGCATATATAAGGTTGCCCTTTAAGATGGCACAGAAAAAATTCTTATCTTTAATTTCTCTTCAAAATGTACTTTATATATAATCCTAATTTAGATCTGGCCTCTACTATAATATTCATCCAAAAAGCCTATCTTGAAAAGCTATTTTTTCTAAAAATAAAGTAATTTTTTCTTTCTTTTTTTGTCCTAAATTTTTCTTTTGCTAAAAACTGCAAGCAAATGCAAATCTATTCACTGTACTTCTCCATGTATTGCACAAGTATTGGAGTGTCTCAATGAATTTAATTAGAAAATTTGCACCATTTTTCTCTACAGAAAAAAATATGAAATATATTCACTTTTAAATGTGCTCCTTGAGTGCATTTTTCATTGAGGAGTTTTACAAAGAATTACCCCCAGTGTAATGTATTTTAGCTCATGTACTGATGCCCATATTCCCTCAAAGTCTTTTGAAAACTGATAAAAAAATATGTAGTGCTGGCTTACCAAGAATAATTTTAAATCTTAGTAATTTATCTTGAGAGACTCCACAATCAATATCATACAGCACTGTGAGCCTGCTGCTTTATTATCCTTTTTATCCAAGTGTGGAGAGAGAAAGCATTGATTTTTCTTTGTTGTGTGTGCTGTAAAAACAAAGGAGAAATGTCATTTTTGAATGCCAAGGTTATATGAGTATCGTTTTATTGATTTTCAATTAAATAAAAGTTATGTAAGGCGATAGTTGGCATTGCTTTGGGGAAAAAATAAATGCCATTGAAATAAATTTTTAAAAAGACAAGCAATACCTTTGAAAATAATTTATGGCAAGTTCATCTCCCCAGCTGAGCTTTCAAAAATTGTTTTGCCATTGGATTCAGTGTAGTGTAGATAATACTGCACAAACTTTAAATAAGTAAGGATTGACAATATGAAAAAAGAACAGTACAGTTCTTTATTTTAGAGACTTCCTACTTTTGGGGGTTTTTATTGTGATGACCCAATGCATTACAACCGACTAAGAAAAAAAACCTGAGATATTTCATATTTTCTCTACTCTATTTTTCCCTATTATTAACAATTTATTTAAATTTTTTTTATTTGCTTGTTAAAGTAAATTTTATTCATTCAGAAAGGCCACTTGTTTAAATCTGTGGTGTCTTGTAGGACTAAGCTGTTGAATTTTAACACAGGAGGAAGGAAGCCACCTGCTGCTGGGAGATAGAAAATAGAGTTCTGCTGCAAAGGCTGTAGGGCAGGGACAGCCTTTAATTAGGGATAAATGTACAGGGAGAAAATCCATATTTAAATGCATTTGGAATTGAATTTGTTACCCCTGTGCTACAGGAACACTGGGGTTTGATGTGCTCTTCAAGCTCAACCATGCACTGAACTGCACTCAGACCTTAACCTTTAAAAAACAGGAAGGATTTGTAGGGACCTTTAGTTCTGAATTTATATTTTCCTCCCTTTCTCTTTAACTGTGCACTCCAGAAATATCACACACATTTAAATTACTAGTGAGGAGTTTCTGTAATCCCAAAATGCCAAGAATTTATCTGCTTTTACTATGAAAGTGCTGTAAAACTTCAAGAATTGGAAATGCAGGTGGAGATTGTAAAATATATCATTATATATATACAGTTTTCACAGACAGTGATATATATGGATACTGTTTAGAGATCCTCAAATTCTCAATTTCTTGCATATTTTTTATAAATGTGGGAAGTAAGAAACCTTTGTAGAAATGGCCCAAATGCTCAAATAGGCATTTAGAGAAGGCAGATTAGAGAAGTCAGATACAATAATCCCAAACCTGCTCTTTTCTTTCAAGTTCTGCTGACCATATGCTTTCTGCCCAGCAAATTCTGGTCATCTCCTGAGTTTTTCAAACTAACTCACAAGTTATTGTATTCCTTGCCTACATGGTGATCAAAAACCCTCAGCTGGGTAGGAATTAGCATCTGCCATCTGTCCTCAGTGGGATCCTTATCAGCACATGGGGGAAAGAATTCCTGTGTATGCTTTGGCAAATACAATGGGATTTCATTCCTTTTTAGCAGTTCTTGGGAGCAGGAGAACCCAAAAGGTATCAGGAATGTGGAAAAGAGAGCTCAAGATAATCAGTGAATAGAGAACAGGATATATTTTTAATGTTTAGGTTGTCTCTTTTGTTGAAACACTAAATGAAAATTTTATCTTGGCAAATTATCACAACTGTCCTGTCATAAAATAATTCTCTGCAAATTGTTTCCTGTTATTTCCCATGTTGCTATTCTGATACATTTATAAATTTCTCCATCACCTCGGCATAGATAATCAAAAACTTATTTCCCCAAGTGGTTTTTTTAAACCTAGGTAAATTTTTACATGTCCATCAAAAATGATGAAAATCTGAAAAAAATACAATCCCTTTCTGCTGACAATCTCTTTAATCTGCAAGGCCATGCAAGTGTAAGAATGTTTGAAGGAGGACTTGAATTATTAAGTGACATAAGGGAATGGGAGAGAATTGCAGGGAGGGAAGAATTGAAGTTTCAAAACAGCCTGAAGAGGAAGGAGATGAATTTTCAGACAAAGGGTACTGTGAAATTATTGTGTTGTATGCAGGAAATGGCTTCCTTGTGTCTTGCTATTGTTATGATATCACTCTTATAGTGACAAAAATGAATCTTTTTGTATCATAATTAATAAATAGGTTCAAAGCTACACCTGCCATCAGTTTTCTGTGCAATCAGAGTGACTTACTGGATTGTAAATTTTGTCCATCTGTGAAAGAGGTGAGGGGTTTACAGATTCCAGGTTACCTTTTTCTCTGTAAATAAGATCATTTATGAAACATTAATAGAAATTAAAAAAACAAGATACTTTTCCTCAAAGCTCTTTTTGGTCTCTCACTGGATTATGTATTTAAGAGACAAAAGCAGGTTAAATCTGTAGTGGCTGGAAACTGATGTGCTTTTCATTCTCAGTGTGAGGCAGAGCTGTGTGATGGTCCATGCTGCCTTTGACATGGAATTGGTGTTTTAGAACATTGTAAACCATTGGGAAGCAGACAGCACAATAAGCTCTTTTCTGAATTTGCATTTCCAGAATTTCATAGCCTACAATATATTTTTTTTTTTTTAGAATAAATGTTCTAGAAGCATGGGGGCTGTGAACAAGCATTGGGTATAAAGGTGCTACCACTTTTAACTAGAAATAATAAATAATATTCTGGGAGTTCCCAGAATCGAAGAATAAAAAGCAGAAAGTTCTAAAATACCAAGTTTCTGCAACGTGGGAAAATTAATTGTTTCTACAACAGCACGTTGTAGAATATGCTGCCATGGCAACAATTGCAAAAGACACGCTCCCTGATCAAATTTCCCCTCAAATTCAGGATGCAGTTGGGAGGTGTTTGCTGCAGAACCACACTCTCTGAATATGTGTATTGCAGCACCCAGCTGCAGCAGTGTAGGACCCTTTCTGCAATCAGACATTCTCTGCAGCTTGGGATCCTTCTTGTGTGGTCACATTCCCATGGACATCCTGTTTAATCCTGAGGAAGTGGTGGTTGAAAGAAGGAAGGGGCAGTTTGGGAGATCATTTCTGCTCCTGCCACAGCCCTGTTTTCTGTTTACTCTCAGGGAACAACATAAAATGCAGCCAGATCATTTTCTTAGCTCTAATCCTGACACTGTGGCATTCAGCAAATGGGTTCCAGTCGTCCTCAGTATTATGTAATTGAATGGTAATCTTAAAATATCACACTTTTTACTGGAAATGTACAAACACAAAAAGAGAAATTGTTATTTTGTGTGAAACCTCACTGTCTTGTATCAGAAATTTGCTACTTTTTGTGCTCTTGGTACTTTAGACACTATCTGGGCCTGTGCCTGAATAAAACCCTGGTGGGTTTGGATTCAAGGGCTGGGTTTTGGATGATTTTTAATTTTTAACTGAAGGGGTCCCTCTGCTGGTTCCTTCCAAAATTCCTTTCCACAGGTTTGGAGGGGTTGGAGTTGTTACTCTTGAAATACAAGCGTACCATTAAAGTAACATAAAGCATTTTCATAACGAAAATAAGAAAATATAACGTGGTGAATACAGCTGTCTTCACATGATTTTAGAAATTAGTTTTACAAAGACATTTGCAAGAAAAAGATTGGGTTTTCCTAAAGATATTTTAATGATAAATAAAATACACCATAACTATATTTGAAGAAAATTATGAGAATAATACCCTTCAAGTTTGGGGGGGTGGTTTTGGCTTTAAAAAAAAAAAATAAATCTCTATTGGAAGCAGAAGCTAACAATAAAAATATTTACCTGGGTGAAGTAATGTCCCTGTCTTTGTTTAGAGCCCAATTCCAGTTATGTGTTAGATTGCCTAACCTTTGTTTCAAAGGTATTTTGAAGAGAAACATGTGAAATGTTTTGTGTTTATCCATATTATTTAGATTTTAAATGAATATGAGAATTCTAGTTTAAATATGGATATCTGCCCTGGGCTTGGATTTTGGAGATGTAGATTCAGTTTTTAGTGGTTTTGATGAGAATTTCTGTAAGAAGCACTGAAACATCAATAATAATGCTTGTAAAGCATAGAAAATTAGGTAATGCTTCAATTACATAAGGAGTTCTGTGATTTCTGTGTCACAGAAATAATATTAAGAATTTGAGTGCAACTGCTTATAGTGGAAACTTACCTTTGAAGAATGTCTTTTATTGAAAAATAAGATTATGGAATTTTGAATGAATAACATTTTAATTTCATACTATATCTGAAATGCTGTCAAGTAAAAAACTTATTTTTTTTCTATGTAGCTTAGCAAACTGAGCCCTATTTGCTGCACTCATAAATGTTCAGCCAGGAACGAAAGTGCTGCCGTTCTAAAAAAAATATATTTTGGCTCCATCCACTGAATTCACTGGGACAATCACACACAGTCCTTCTGTAAAGACTTATCCTGTGATGCCCTAGCCTCGTGCCTGGCAGCCGTGGTGTTCTAAACCTGCCCCCCCTGATGGAGCACCCAGGGTGCTTCACACCTGATCCCAGCTCCTCTCTGCAGCTGGGAATTTGTGCCTTTCCCAGTCAGCACCACTGCCACGCTCCCAGCAAAGGGTCCCTGCCCAGACACCACTCTTTCCTCTGCAGGTTTGATGTAGAGTCTGGGCAGGGTGTCAGATATCCACAGAATTCACAGAATCGCTGGGTTGGAAGAGACCTTCAAGATCATCAAGTCCAACCCAGCCCCAGCACCTCAACCCTGGCACCCAGTGCCACCTCCAGGCTTTTTTTAAACACACCACTGGGCAGGCCATTCCAGAACTGTATCTCTCTGTGAAAAACCTTTTCCTAATTTGCAACCTGTATTTCCCTTGCGGCTGTATCCACAATTCCACCCTCCTGCACAGATGGAATGCTCCCAGCAAGCATATTGACCTCAGAGCAGAAATGGGATCAGCTCAGAGCATTTGGGGTTGTGCCTCCTCCACCTCAGGGGGTTCAGGCTCTGGTATGGCCTCACTGCCTGTGAGGTTCTCCTGAAGGAGCCCACAGACATTTCCACCATCCTCTACCGCTGAATAATAAGGGAAAGAAAATTCCTCAAGTTTAATCTCTCATCCTTCTGCCTGCTGCTAAGGCGTTGTTTTGAGTTAAAATTTGGGTTTTAGTAGTGAGTTTTGTCTGTGGGCCATCAGGAGAGTAATTTAGTTTTCCCAGAGTCCTGGGAAAAAAGCTCTGAAATCTTCCAGGGAATTGTTAGACCCTTTAATTTTGTCACTTCTGTAGCCAAGGTCAGGTAGCAGAGACATCTGAGGGGATGGGGATACAAAAACTGTGTTTTTAGAGACTCACGATTCTCATTAGAATATGCAAGGCAGGTAATTCCATAAGGAATGGCAAAGAGTGAGTAACAAACTCCATTGTGTGGGTTAGCCTTTGATGCAATGATTCTTGCCCAATTAACTGAATGTCGAGGGGCCTCTCTGAGGCCTCAATACAATGAAGAACTTGTTTAGCTTCAAGCATGTTCTTAAGTCCCTCCACTGTTTGTGTAGGTCACAGTGCTGCTTTCAATCAGAGTTTCAGCCTCCAATTTCAGACTTGGGCATTATGTAAAATATAAAAATAGCCTGGCACATGCATTGAAATGCCACATGCATTACAATTCCCAGGCTTTTGTCACCTCCTAATGAAGCTGGGCACTCAAGGCAAACTCCTTCCATTATCCAAACCCACTACTGTTCTCCTTGCCTTGGTAAACTGTTCCTGACAACAGATAAACAAACTCTGACCCAGAGAGTTAAATAGGTTTATATGTCTGAATCAATACACCTAAGTATAATATTGGCATTTAGATTTAGAAAGTAATTCATAGTAAGTTTAGACTTGAGCTTTAAGTACTCTGTAATGAGTTGGCATTTATCTGCTGCCCTTGTAATTGAAAGTAGTGACATTTTGTTTTCTTCAAGCACATTTATACTACCCAGGTGGAATTGATAGCTGTCATTTCCACAAGGACAAAATGATTGAGCAGATAAAAAATGTGGCAGAAAAGTTGTTTGTACACTTTCAAAGCTTTATTTTTGTCTAAGTTATAACAGGAATAAAATTGCTAAGGATCAACTACTTCTGAGGTCCAAAGTGTAATGTGGCCTCTCATTTGGTAGCTGCTTTGTACAGGGAGCTGGAGTTGTGAAAGAAGTATCTGAAATCACAGAGTGCTTTGCTGGCACAAGGATATTGTGTGTGATATTACTGGATTGCAATTATGGTTGGGACTTGATCGAGGAACTTTTGCAATTGCTGCTCCACAGTTAATGTTTTATTGTCACAGAAGTGCAGGAGCTGTTGGAGGAACAGCAGAGCATAACAAAGAAGAAAAATGAGAAATTTTCCTTTTTTTTTTCCCAGACTGCCCAAGTTCAGAGAGCTTCAGAAGAGGAGTTTAGGCTCAGAACTGATTTTGTCAATTATTCACAGGTATGTCCTGAGAGCTGCTGAGCTCCCCAGCACAGATATTCAGCAATTTGTAAAATGCAGCTCCTCAGAGAAATCATATACCATAGTAATCAAACAGCTCAGTGCCTTTCCTTGGGTTTTTCTGTGCCTTGGTTTTGTTTGGGTTTTGTGGTTTGTTGGGTTTTTTTTCCATTTCAAATCAAGCAAGAAAATTTCATTGCAGAAAATACAATTCAATACAAAACAGACAACAAAGTACTGTGAGGAAATGAGCAGCTGACAGACATAGTTTGCTGTGATTGAGAGGAAACATTTATGTGCTTGTGAGAAGAGCATGTTTGCAGTCATATGTCTCAACAGAAGGAGAGCAGTAGTGGAATTTCCCCCGGAGCAGGGGCACCGGAGCATTCCGAGGGAAGGAAGTGTGCTCGTCCCCAGAGAAGTGAACACTTGTTTTCTTGGCCACTTCACAGCCAGGGTTGAAAGTGATATTATAGATGTTTTTGCACAGCTGAATGAGGAATTAATAAACAGCAGAGCAAACAGGTTGTATGCAAGACAATCTCAAATATTTGTGCTTTCTGTGTTTCTGGGCACGGGGGAGGGCAGTTCCAGGCAGACTTTGTGTGTCCGGCCCTGGGCTAAGCTGCAGCAGCACCACAGAGACCAGACAGTCTGTGCTGGTTTGTTGAGCACTCTGGAAACCCTCACTGGGTTCATCTGATGGTGCTTCAGGTGTCTGGCATGGCTCTGCAGGAATTGACATTTTGGGATCAGGGTGATTTCCAGCAGAGCTGCTGTTTCTGCAGGACACCACACTGGGACCTTTGAGGTCTGCACTGCTGGGGGTGAACCTCATGTCCCACAGCATCCCAGCACCCACCTTGCAGTGAAAAATTGCTGGAATTAGGGATTCTGGGGGAGGCACAATAGGTATTGTTTGATTTTGCTCCTCCTTGAGGAGGCATTGAAAGGTATCTATCTCTAGTTTTCAGACAAGACCTAAAATAATTTGGTGCAAAGTCATTAAGAGGATGTCACCTTGGTCACCTTGCAGTGATCTAGCTCTAATGAAAAATTATAATGGATGATTTTTAATTGTTGGAGGGGAAATATAAAAAAATGTTAAAGTTGTCAAAAAGATATTGTGTCAAAAGTGATACATGGAAAGTATTTCCTAAGATCAGGCTATATTTGGATTACCAGCCATTTAGAAAAACCATTCCCTGGACCCTTCTTGCTGATCATTGACATGAGAATACAATGTTGGTGTGCTTGGACAGGGTGATGGGGATGCTTTGATGTTGGATGTACTGATTTCAGTACACCCAACATACAATACAATTAATTGTTTTCAGCCTTCCATGTTAAATCAAAAGGTATTTTTGAGGCTCCCCTCTATTCACCTATCAAAAAAAATTTAAAACCCCACACTAGGACTGGTTAAATCTCTCAAGATCATGCTAAAATTTAATATCCTGTGAATAAAATTCTAAGAATATAAAAATCTCCATTCTGGGAATTCATTGCCTGGTCTGGGGGAGGGACAGAAAGATTTGCAGAAGTTCAATGAGATTCATACATTCATATGCTTGTTCTGATTTTGGCATATACATGTATTATCTTCTCTTGAGCATTTAAATTTCTAATATCTGCAATATTTTGAGGAGTTTTGAGGAGAGATGAAGAAATAGAAGACCTGAAAACTGTCGGTTCTTGTCCATCTCACATGTCACCACTGGAGGGCGGTAAAATATTTTCAACTTCTCTTTTCCCCTTCCTTTTACTTTTTTAAATTTTCCTTTTACTGTTTGAGCCGCTGTTAAAACATGTATCTATTTTTTAAAAGGCGATTTACACAGTACTCAGCTTGCTATCTCCATGTTTTATAAGTCATAAGGATTTTTCCACTTTTGTTCTTAGGTCTCTCTTTCTTGCCCTTGTGCATAGGAAATTGTGAGCATGGTAGAGGCAGGAAAAGAGGCCAGAGCTGATGATCAAAGGTTTAATAAGATTTCCATGATGGGAAGTCTTTGATGTTGGCATAAGGGCATTGAAAGTGATGCACTGGCATGGGCAGGTGTCAGCTCCTATGACCTGACTGTAAAAATAAAAGCAAACTTTCTCCATACCGTGTTTCTGATGCTGATATTGTCCCCAAATACTGTCTCTCTGTGTTAAATATGCTGTTTATTCAACAGGAACGAGGAATGTGCTCTGACCATGACCCTTCCAAACTTTCTTTTCCAAAAATCTACTTTTACCTATATTTAGGTTCCTGTGTGTGTCTGTGCACCCTGATTTTCATTGTCAGAGGATTGATTTGGGATTGTGTCTTTAGATAGGGGTGTTCAATTTTTCTGGTTATTACTGCAAAGGTATCCAATATGCCTTTAGATGAGCTTAATATCCCACTTTTACCTATTTTAGACAGGTAAATACAATCATTGACAAAAGCATATGCTGTAAACTACATGGTATTAATATTTTACTTATACTTCAGCTGAAAAAAAAATTGAAGGATGACTTAACAGATAGTTTTAGCTCCAGTAAGGAGCTAAAGTAAGCAAGTAAAGGAAAGTAAAGTAAAGGAGCTAGTAAGCAAGCTGTAAGGTAAAACTTGATTTTTCATTCCTCTTGGATGTTTTTTATTTGGATTTAACACAAATTTTTCCAACAAGAGAACATGTCCACTTGGACAAATGTGAGGTTTCTTAAACGGTGTGTGAAATCCTGCACTCTGCTGAACAGTGCTCTGTCTGTTGGGATGAGTTGACATTGGAGCAGTTTTGGGTGAGGATGTTCTGCTAGGGACCTGCATCTAAGAAAAGGCATTGCAGCACCTGGGTGTAATTAGTCTGCTCACAGATTTGGTTCTTGGGCACTTGTTTTATTGCCAATTCTGTGGGGTTTGGTAGCTGGGCACAGAAGTAGAATATTCTACTGTTGTAAATTGCCTTATCCTTTTTTAACCTTCAGCTTCCAGAATTAGTTGTTTTGCTTTGCTTTTTTGTTTGTTGACTGACCGAATTCTCTTTCTCAATGACTTCTGAATTATTTTGCAAAGCTTTTTTGACTGCTTTATCTCCCATTTCATTTCCTTTAATATCTACACCAGCTGGAATCCATACAAAAATGACATTGTTGCCGTGACATATTACCTTATTATAGACATCAATAATTTCCAGAGCTATTCCTACTCTAGTGATTGAAATTTCTAGGATGATATCAACGGCACTTAAAAGATCTGGAGAAGTGACAGATTGTAAAGGTTGCACTCCAGCAATCTAATTCATGCCATCAGGGAAGGAAATAACTCCACAGTATAACCAGGTAACCAGTCTTAACTGGCTTCTTCAACTAAGTCCACACAGGAAGCTGCTAAACCCTGGCTCACCACAACATCTTGAAGGAAAATGGGAAAAAAAATAGAAAAGGGTGTGGGGGAGGAAAAAGCTCCACATGAATCAGAATTAAATTATTGCAGTGAAATGTTTAGTCTTAGACAAGGAAATGTCAAGGGTCTGACTCTTCCCCCATGCCACTTGCAGGGTTAATGTGATGTGGCGAGCTCAGGGTGGGGTTGGGTTGATGGCTGCACTTGCTGATCTGAAAAGTCTTTTCCAACCTTAGCAATTCCATGGTTCTGTGACTGCTCTCTCTCCATAATTGTTCCAAAACCAACCAAACTGATCCATGATCCATCATCTCTTCCTATTTTTTTTTCACTGTGTTCTCTTAATCTTTGAACTACCAATTATTGTTTCCGTGTGAACACCAAACTCAGAGTTGCCCAGATCACTTTATTTGCACATTTCAATGCCCCTGCAAAGAGCTTCTGAATCCTCCAAGTATCTGATTTTCCACCACCATCTGTGGTTCAAAACTGAATTTTTTGCACTAGAAGGAGCTTCCCAGCATAGTTGCTGCTTTAGCTGTGCCTTATCTTATTTCTCCTTGTGTGTTCATGTTCCTGGCTTTGGCTTTTTCACTCCCACAGGGCAAGACTCTGCTCAGTAAGGAAAATGTCTGCAATGTTATATAGACATGATCATGACACTCAGAAATTCTGAGGAATCCTTTAAATCTGAGGAATCCTACTTGACCATTTATTTAATGCTATTTATTCAAGCTGTTCCTTAGTAGCCAACCTCCACTCAAAAAGTGATAATGGAAAGGAATGACCAAATCATGAAGATCAGCTTGCAGAGCTCAACAATTGATGCATGCAAACAATTTAAGTCCAAATTTTAGGATTTAGAAAGAATTGACTTTCCCTATTTCCCAGAAGCCTCTTGATGTACTTCTAATTCTTTATTCTTTCATTGTTCAATTACACAACTGTATCTGATGACCATAAGTCATTACTCAGTCATTCCTCTAAATATTTAAATTCTGCAGTAAATGTCATTTTCCCTTATTATTGGAGATATGGAGGTAATGAATTTTCAGTAGCTGGAAAGAATTCATAGATAATTTAAATTACCCACTCCTGAGCATACCTGACCTGGAAATTACTGTGTGCTTGTGCTGGAGTTCCACGGGGCAATGTTGTGTGTTCTGCAGCCCTGACAATCCATTATCTTGTCATTTTATGATATATACAGTGGAGAAGAGGCAGGTTTAAAGTAAGCCTTCACATATATGCTGTTCCACATTAATCCCTCTCTTCCTTATAACCTAAAAGGCAGCCTTTGGGTTATGTAGGAAGTCTAGGAAATACAGGAATGCTAATTGTAAATAAAAGTGAAATACCATAATAATTTACATGATGTTCATTACTCAGGCTGCACCTGCAGTTGACTTTTTTCTCCCTCACTCGATCCCTTTATTTGAGACAGCATTCCTGGCAAACTGTTGCTCTCTTGCACATAAAATATCCTGGAGAATTAAGAAACTTGTGTGTTAAACTTCATTTTTAAACAATGCCACAGGCCAATTGTCCCCTTTTTAAAGAGGGCATTATAGCATTTCTGTGTCTATAAATACAACGCATACAGCTCCTTATTACCAAATGCTTTATTAACATCAGCAGACAGTCTTATGACATGATCTATGGTTGATTGATTTGCCTGAAAGCCACTTTAATACTGAGGAAGAAGATTATTCATCTCCAGAAAGAATGACAGTCAACAATAAATCATTCCCTCCATAGCCATGAAGTTAAGGCTATCAGCTGATAAGAACCTAAATCAAAGTATGATCTGTTTTTTGGAGAGGGTTGGGTTTTTTAATAAGAAATGTATAAGGTTGCTTTCTTATTTTTTTTATCAAACTAATGCTGCAAACACAATCATTGCAAATGTGTTGAGAGATCAGAAGTTTAAAATTCAACAGTAAGAACATGAGCTTTTTCTACCATAATTTTAATGTGTACTTGATATTTAGGATCATTTTGGCTTGTTTTGTAACCTGATTTACTCACAAAATTACCCAAACTGAAGACTTTTTGTATAATATAAAGGTTGAAAGTGTAGTATAGTAGAGTTTTAGATGTTTTAGAGAGCTCATTCAGTGAAATATTTTGCTGATTTTTGGATTATTTATGGGATGGTTAATTCCTTTGTTCTTCCATTGCTTTTCCACATGTGTACTTCTCCTTTCGTGTCCTTGTGACCCTGTGCTGGGCTCTCCCATGGGATTGCCAAGGCAGGGAAGCAGCAGCAGTTCTTGTTTTCCAAGAACACCAAGGTGTAGGGGCAAGTCAGAGCCCCTGCTTTGCCTGTCCTCAGGACAAGTGTTCAACTGTGATTGAAATCCTGAATTTCGAATGGAGTTGGGGTTTTTAAGCTTCACACCAAAGCAGGAATACTCAGCTTTGAACACTTTGGCGTCTGGCAGGACTCACAAACAGCAAAGGAAGAAGATCCAGGAGCAGGGAGCAAGTTCAGTGTTTGGATGGTGACAATTTGCTGGGCTGGGTAACCCTGTTTGTGCCCCATGGGCTTTGGAGAAGTAAAAAGTGGATTATAAAAGAGGCAATGAGTAGTATTACAGTAGCATGGAAAAGAAAAACAAATGTAGACATTTCTGACAAAATATCAAAAACCTTTGATATTTCTGTTTCTGCTTTTTATGAAGTCTTTCCTCTTTCTCTGGAGGTTGGATGATCCAGTGAATTAGGGCTCCTTGGCAGTGCTCTTGTTTGCTTTTTAAAAAATCCTTATTGCTTTTAGCATGCTGAAAGCTTTATTGAGGTTCTGATTTTCCTTTACTCCTGCTGTAAAGCCTCTCTAGCATTGCCTTATCAAGTGCAACTCATTAACATCAAAGGGATATTGTTATTCATTATGGCTCGATGATCAGCCATGTATCCCCTATATGCTGAATTGGCTCTTTTGAATCTCATTCAGTGTGCCTGCTCCAAGTCCCCTGCAGATTGCCTTCTTCATTTGCACAGCACTACACACGTTCATATTCACATGCATTTAAGTGGAAAATTGCCTCTTCCTGAAGGACCATCAGCCCTGTCTGGTGGCATTTTCTACAAAACACATACTCAGATTTTGCACTGCTAACAGGCAGTGCTTTATATCTCTGTTGCCTCTCGACTTAGCATGCCCATGATCAAAACCCAACCTGCAAATTTCTGCTGCATTTCATTTAATTTCATTTCCAGGGATCTATTTTCCTTATCCACACGTCGCTATTGCTTATGAGAACCCATAGGTGGACATAGACCCCCTCCCTGGCCATTTTCCATTTCCCTGCCATCACAATCTGCTACTTCCACTCTGTCTGTGAGGAAAATTCTTTCCAGTTCCTGAAATGAAGAGAGAATTCCATCAATGTTGCAGAAAAATGCATTGCCTGAAACAACCCCCTGAAACTGCATCTCTGTGGGTTTGCAGTTTTCCTCTTGGTCAGCACATCAAACCAGGTCTGTTCCCAATATTCTGCAGGTTCAGAGGGAGCCCTGATTCTCATAACTGAGAAGTATAAACAAAAAATAAATAAAGAGTATAAACAAAAATGCAATATCACACTGTTCAAAAGTCAGTGTATCATTTTCCATTGGAAATAATTTCCCTGCTACTTCATGGAATCACTGTAATTCCTGTCTCATCACATACACAGCTATATCCAGAGAAGTTAGGAGAGTATTTTGTTACACATTATGGGAATATATATGTACCCCTGCCCTAAATTTCCAGCATATTTATACACTAGCTTTATATTTTTTATGCTTCTCTAATGCCTTGCAGTTTCTTGGAAGCCTATTTACATGTTGTAGATTCATTTCTGGCTTCATAAAAGGTGTTCCGTGTGCATTTTATTTTCTTTTCTAATTCAAAGTATCTGAAATACAGTGAGGTTTGTGCTGCAGTCCATAAAAATGACACTTTTCTCTTATAAAACTGAGATTGCGTTATGTGCTTTGGAGTGTTCTGAAATTCGTGGGCATTTGTTCACAGCTGCAAAAACTGACACGGATTTCATTTGTACTGAGATGCAGATTTTTGGGGAGTATCTGCTTACTCCAAAAACTGCACATTTTTTACACTTAATTTGGTACCAAGTCAGGCAGAAACCACACCATTTTAAATACTTTTTATAAGCATAAAAGGAGATGTGGTGTATGTGTATTAATTGGGAGTTTGTAACTTTGCCTTGAAAAAGTGAGAAACTCTTTAAAAATAGTGCCATGCTTTACTTTCAGATCGATTCAGTACAGGCAGGTGCTAAAAGTGCTTCTCTATGATTTTAATTTTGGCACATCAGCAAGGCTACCTAGAATTCCAGCAGCCTGTGTGTCCTGGAGATCCACTGCTTCGTGGAAAAAAAATTGAGAACTTGTCAGTATGGCCCAAAACTAAATACCCACGTGTTTATTTTTAAATATTTAGAATCAGTTTGTGAAAACAAACAAGCAAACAAAAAATCAGTGTTGTATCATAAGTGAGTTTCTTAGTTCTAAGTAACTTTTGTAATTCTGTGAATAAATTACCGTCTTCAGAAAAGCCCATCTAGTTGAGGGGTTCTGAATATCCTGAACTCCAGATCCCTTTTTATTTATCCTGCTTCTCACTCTTTTTTCCCCTGTGGTCTTGCAGTGTTTTGACACATGATAATGACCTGTCTGCTATTGCTCTTTGCCACCTCCTCTCATTCAGTTTCTGGTTGGCTGGGAGGCTTATCCTGCCTGTGCTTATGTAAATCATATGCAAAGCAGCAGAGTATGGACATTCTGATCTTGCCCTTTTGTTGGAAATCTCTCCTTGCAGTTTCCCTTTGCTGTCTGGGGTGGGCTTCTGGTGTCATGGTGTTAAATTCTTCTTGGATATGCAGCAAAAACTAAGATTTTTTTTCTTTTTTTGTACAATTCATCCACTATTATCTCCCCTAAGACACCATTTCTTCATCAAGTATTGTTTAAATGGCCTTCATATGTGATGTCAACCTAAATGTTGTGTAAATCACCAATTTTTTTAACACCCTTTGTGTCTGTAAAGTAAACCAGGGTGACTCTGAAGTAAAACACTACAGAATAAGTTCAGAATTAATGCCAAATCATTATTAATATTAAATTAATGTATTATTTTCAAATGAAAGCTTCTTCTCACACGCTGGTCATACATGCAGGTGTAACTCACGTGTGTTCTGGGAATGCAGAGGAACCAGGGAGATGTTTTCCAAGAACACCAAGGTGTAGGGGCAAGTCAGCAGAGTCCCCTGCTTTGCCTGTCCTCAGGACAAGTGTTCAACTGTGATTGAAATCCTGAATTTCGAATGGATTCGGGGTTTCTGAGTCTCACACCAAAGCAGGAATACTCAGCTTTGAACACTTTGATGTGTGGCTGGATGTGAGTGAGCACAGCCTGTTGCTCAGCCAGGCTGAGTTCACAATCCAAAAACAAACAGAAAAGAGGAAACGGACAAGGAAAAGAAATTTACAGCAAACTCATCCCTCGGGTTCAGAACCAGCACGAATTGGATGATCAGCTGTACTTGGAACTACAAAGCCATATAAAAGCCTGCAGGTGACTTTTGTGACATTATTGTAGCTCCTCAGGAAATGCACAAACATAAGGAGCAGAGCACCTGCGACAACTTCAACATTTGCATGAATTCCACATCATCATCCCTGGAAGTTCTCTCTCCTGGAGGAGCATGTCAGGGTCAGGCTGTGAGAGAGGGACATTTCCCTGAAGAGGAATTAGAGCTGGGGTGGTGCTGGAGAGGCTCACGGGGAGGGTGAACTCGTGCGTCCCCAGCTGGGCGCTTCAATTCCACCCAACAAATTGGGGAGATAAAAATGGGTGAGGTTCACACTCACCTGGCAGCTCTGAGAAGAGGGGCCACGACTGCAAATCCTTGGAAATCAGTGGGGTTTTTTTTAATTGGGTGAGGGGGTTTCATAAAATTCAGTAGTTGATTAAAAGTACATGTTTTCCATGGCTGGGGTCAAAGCATAATTTGAATTTTGTGTTTCCCCTATTTCTACAATTTCAACATTAATGGTCTAGATAAGGATTGAAAAACTAATATACAGCAACCTCTTACAGGAATTATGGGGATTTGCATGCTAAGACCATTTCTTATTAAAGCTGTCCACCTTTGCTAAATTTCATCCCTTATAAAAATTGATATTTAATACAGCTTAGACTAAAATTATCAGTTAGAAATGCTTATTAGCATGAATATCATGACTCTGTGTGATATATCCTTTTGCAAAAAGCATCCCAGAGTGAAATGGAAAGGTAATATAAAACTTGTTTCTCTGCATTAGAAAATGTTTTCAAATAAAAACAAAGCAAATGTGAACAGTAAGTCTTAGGGTCTTTTAGGTCAGGTCACATAATGGCACCTGGTGATGGAAAAGATGATGAATAAAGAGGAAAAAAGACAAAATTGTTCTTATTCAGTATAAATGTTATTTAATTTGTATGTCTTTAAATATGAATCATCATAAATATTATTGTATAATTTCACATACATAATATAATAAAAATATTATAATGTAATAGTATTACTTCCATATTAATATTTGAAGTTTAATAGTTTACAGTAAGAGTTGGCAATGAAACAAGCACATGTGGCACCCCTTAATGTGGGGAAAAAGAAAATATTCATCTGTTCCTTAAAGATTTAAATTGCCATAAAAATCCAATATTAAACATGGTGCCTGTTTAGCCTTTTTGGGTTTCCCATAAGTTTGGAATAAGTCATCTTGTATTTGGTGCTGACTGAAAAATGTAATTTGACGTTTTTAAAATTAAAACCGTCATGGTATTTAAAGATGAACTTAAGCTCTGCTAATTCTATTAAACTGCAGGCTGCCAATGAGTTATAAAGTCTAATTAATCATTTTGTCAGCTTTGCCTTCTGAAGCTAGTCAATATAAATTTGAATAAATAGGAAGCTGTTGACCCAGACACCTCTGGATGTTCTGAATAAAGATGTGCCAGTAGTAAAACACTCCAACAATTACCCACTTTGCACATAGTGTGCACAAATGTGGCAGGGAATTATATGCTAACACACAGGCGTGGCGTTAGTCTTAATTTAAATTATTTATTTGTGGTGATAAATAAAGGAATATGTGGAGTCATCCCTCCTGTGTTTTGTCAAGACAGGGGTTTTGAGGAGGAAACTTTTTAGCCCAAGTTTGTCGCTGACACTGCAGTGTGACATGTCACATCAGGTTGCATCAATAGAGCCATGTTATGTAAAAGTAATGAAATGTGACTGATAGAACCCAAGATACTGTAACATACTGTAACATAATGTGTCAGCATTTCTTTAATGGAGCCTTTCAGGAAGGCTTTTTTTGGTAAAACACCTTAAAAAGTCAGTTACAAAGAGTGATGAGGGGAGAGAAAATATTTGCACTCGGTTGCCGCCACAAGAAACACAGAAAATAATCTAAATAAAAAATGTTTCCAGTAATTTTTTTATACGTATGTGTGAACTAGAAATTCAGAATAGTGAAGCCCAGGCATCATTAGTTAATTTTCTAACTGTGTTCTATGAAATTGGTTTCCTGATCATGCACAAGAGTAAAAACTTGCCTGTGTTTAACATAAGATTACCGAGATGTCATCCTGTGGTATTGGAAGTTCTCTCGATCCAGCAGAAAAACTTGTATTTCTCTAATATATCCTAACAATCCAGGAAACCTCATTTCCATTAAAACCAGCGTCGTGACCCTAGAAACAAAATGATTATTTACATTTTTAGAGGTCGGATTGCATCTTTGTCTCCATCCCTCAGTGAGCTCGTGAACCTGGGGGCGGAATGTCCCCGCGTGAGGGATGTGGCACATAAACCACCCCTGCCACCAACATCCTTCTTGGCAGGAGGGGAGACACCGAGCTGTTTGTCTTCAGCAGATTAACAGGGAAGGTTGTTTTTGTTTGTCTGACTGGTCAAGGACAATTTACAGTTCAGTTACTCTGAAGGAAAGACTTGTTGATTTGAGAGCACTCCTATTATAGCTGCAGGTAGGGGATGATGGATTCAGCCGTCACCGTGATGAAGTGCAGCCCGCGCGCTGGCAATGCACTAAATAAATAAAACACTGGTGGATCTGTTTGCTTCAGCTGCTTAACAGCAAGGGCTGCCATGTAGGTGGAGGCTCCTCAAGTGGGGGAACCAAGGATTTCAATCTTCTCTTTAGTTCTAACGTATCTTGGGCTTCCTGAGAATATTCAGATTCGTCCATAGGGAAAACAAGGGAAAAAAATGAAAAGAGCCCAATTTTTTTTTAATAGGAATTTTGAATCCCAGTGGCTCAAAGACAAATTTTTATACTTCCTACAAAATATTCTTTTCACGTAGTTTAACACTCGTTTTGTCCATTTTTTCCTTATCTTTGAATTTCTGAGACAAGAGTTGTTAAAAATCCAGTTTGTGCCTTGGCTGTGGGAGAGTGTTCTGTGCAGACCATCCACTCTTGGAACAGCCACTGTGACAAAGTGGCACAAATTTTCTTGTAGGTTTAATTGATCTATTAGCTCAGTTGCTTATTCTCTTTTATTATTGGATATTACCCTTGATAGCCATTATCATTCCATTAGAGCAGTCTTGTCAATTTTTAATTGCTTATCATTTAAGATATATTCAGTATACGTAACAACTCCTTTTTTACTCATCAGTGGGAATTGTTTGCTATGCTACAAAGCTTTTAACTAATAGGAATTTTTCTTCTGTGTCATGTTAGTTTTTATGATTTTTCTCTTGGTGACATGAAATAAATCACTGCTAACAGTGCTAATTCCACTATATTTTAGTCAATTATATGGGTACAAATTTGCATTTTAAATTAAAATTTATGCACTTGAGAAAAACTATTAAAAAGTGTAGAAGGAATCAATAAAAAACCTATGTTTGCCATCTACTTTCCTGCACATCCATGCTCTTTAGTGCAGGCAGGGTGCATAGCTGATCTTGCATTTTCTAGTATGTTGTGGTGTAAGTAACTCTGATACAGACAGATATTGTACTTTCATAGCTGCTGAGAGATCAGAAATAGAAAATAGGGAAAAATGTATGTCCCCAACCCAAAATTTGAGTTCCATTTTTCATTAGGAGGTGGTGCTGAGTGCTGCCCATGGTAGCTGAGTGCATCTCTCTGTGCCATTTAGTGGTTAGACCAAGGATTGTCATATTCATATTTCATATTTTCATCTTGCAATTCAAGCAGCAGAGATGGGAGCTAGACTGAGATATCATACATCCAAAGTCAGTAAACTTTATTTCCAAAAGCAAGAGTTTTTTTCCCCCAGAGTTTTTTGGTTTTCCTAATGGGTTTGGCTTTTTTCAAGCATTCAGATTTGCAGAAATGCTGAGAGGTTGATGATAGCACCCAAAGGCCAAGGCGAGTTTCCCCTGTAAAAACACTGATCATTTATTGTCTTGTGGTCTTTCCAAGGTGTGATTGTTAATCTCAAGATGAATTTTTGTCTGCTTAAATACTGTGAAATCCCCACTGAGTCAGGAAACCTTTAAAAACAGGGAACTGGCAACTCTACATGAAAAACTTTGACACACACAAAAGGCACATCACCTCTTCAGCCCTCCAGAAAGGGGATGGGAGCAGAAAAAAAAGCTGCTTTGTTCCTCTCTGAGCCTCGAGTGGAACAGATAACATTATTGAAGGGAATAGTACAGAGCCATGTTGGACAGTTCTTTCAGCAAGGATGGACTTTGTTTTTTCTCATTGTCTGCTTAATATTGATGTTGCTTTAGTGGCCACAACAAAATATTTTATGAGTGTTGTTTCTTTGCAATCAGGAGGACCCACATGGGTAATCACCTGCCACTTGTAATAATAGTGGCTCTTTGGGTGTAAAGTTGGAAGGGGTGATATTGCAAATCAAAGTCAGTTTGACAGGGAAGAGTAAAATCAATGTTAATGCCATTTGTTTTTGAAGAAGTGTTGAAAAATTGAAAAGCCAAATTAAAGCATTAGATCTATATAAAAAATGAGAATTAATAATCTGATAAAATTATAACATTAGTAGGTAATAATAGAGGAGATGTAAACACTATCAGTTGGGCTTCAGTGCAGATAAGCTCTGCTCTGGGAGCCAGAAGTCTGGCAATGGCTCTGGTTTCTGCAGGTGGCTTTGGTGCCCTCAGTCATGTATTTAGCAAGTTCATTACTGGAAGAGAAATGAGAATCTAATATAGCAAATCAGCCAACTTCTACTCTTCCAAATCAAACTTTTGTGTGGAGGATACTGAAGTTTCAGTACTGGTAAATTTAATATTTTCTTGGCTTTTTTAGAAAGTGTTACACAACTCTCTTCTTCCAGCTTATAGGTTGGGTTTTTTTTAGCTTTTCCCTGTTTTTTTGCGACTATTTCTGTTTTATTTCGCTGAGTTCTTATCTGTGCTCACAGATAAGCTTAATGCGTTGTTCTTGCTCTGCAGAGCACTCCAGTAATTACTGAAACTGCCAATGAAGAAACAACTACAAAGCAAGGAATCAAATGTGTGCTATAAATAAGGTATTGAATTCTATTTGACTGCACAGGGCAACAATTTCTAAAAATTGCTGAAGAGTTCAATAAACAAGGTAGATCTTGAAGATGTTCTATCTGTACAAACCTGCAGAGAAACCCCCACGAATTGCTTTGTACAAATGGGAAATGAGATGAAGTTTTAAACTTGCAAGTACTTAAATATGTAATTACTTGTTCTAAGAGTAATAGCAGGGGGAATCGTGGCGAATCCAAAATGGGGTTGTTCTTGCCCATGCCCTTCCTGTTCAGAGTGAGCAATTCTTGACCAAATTTCACAGTTCACACTTCACCCTTTGCCTGTCAGAGATTTCTAACTAATTTCTTTACCAGTACAGCAAGTTTTGGAGGTGGAAATGGTGAATATGTTTGAGGTAACTGTGAGCAGGACTAAAAGGTGACTCAGCCCCAAGTCTGTCTGCAACTCAGCTGCCACACACCTATTTAAGTCCCTGACTCCTAAAATAAATGTTCAGAGCAGCCTTGCCAGTCAACTCCAAAATTTTCAAGTCACTTTTCCACTGAAAACTTGATATGATTTAGGAGTTAGCCGAAAATGAAGTGGTCCAAGTGCTATAAAAATGGAAGAATTCCTGGAAGTGTGGGAGTCATCTTTGAAAGCTCAAAAGCAAATCCTGTGAGGCTGGGGGTTCTCTGGGAGGTGTCTCACAGTCCAGCAGAGGTTGGAGAATTCACATTGTACTCTGAGACATTTTGGTTGCCCCTCCAGAAGCAAAACCTGTGCAAATGATCAAATTTGAGAATAAGGTGACTTGGCCACACTGATGTGATTTTAATGGGAGAATCAGCTGGAAATGCACGTGCTGTACCAACTGCATGAAGATACTGTACATGCATTCTGCTTGAATATAATTTATTGTTTTTTCCTCTGTGATTAGAGAAAGCAGACGAGCCCTTCTCTGCACTCAAGGAAATTAGGGAATCAATTTCATGGGAGAGGCAATAACAAACAAACAGAAAGCTCTGGGTTAGCATGGGAATATTCACATTTACAAAGTTGTGCAGGTTAAGCAAAAAAGTTTCTTCTTTTTGTTCAGTGATTTCTCATTTTGCACTACAGGCTTTTAGGGTTATTAAATGTCTAGATTTTAAAGTGTATTTCATCAACAGAAGCAGAACAGGAGCCAAATTTGGGGTTTTGATACACAAGCATCACTCTCACTAATTCCATTATGAACTTTACATTTATATTCCAAAGAGCACTGCCTGACTCTGCAGTGCTGTGCAGTATGAGATATCACAGAATCACAGAATATTCTGACTTGGAAGGGGCCCACAAGGATCGAGTCCAGCTCTGAAGTGAATGATCCATGCAGGGATCAAACCCTCAGCCTTGGGGTTATTGCAGCTCAGAACTGAGGGCCCCTGACACTGCAGCACAGACTCTTCTCAGTAACTCAGATTTCCTCACAGCTCAAAATTTACAGATAATTGATCTCCTTCTGTCTTCTTGCTCTTTTTAACCTTGAAATTATATTTATCTCCACTAGGGAGCAGCAAATGATATAAAAATATCATTACTGCTCTAATCCCAAGGAAAGGAGCACTGGAGAAATGGGACTGACTTTTAAATTCAATAATCTGGCAAGTTACAAATGCATTCACTTTCAATTCTTGTTTGAACAGCTGTGACTTTTGAAAACTACATAGTATCTTTATCTCTTTTTTCTATTTTTAGGTCAGTTCAAGTCCCCTGGTATAACTTGTATTTTGGTGGATAAACTGGGTTTTCTTTCATTTTCAAACTGCTGTAGAAGGGTTAAGGAAGGGCTTGAATGCTTCAGTTTGCCCCAGATGGAAGCTTAGTTGGATTTCTCTTTTACTATGTGTATTTTTTTACTAGTATCTTTATTATAAAAGCACTTTGAATTAAGGCATATATATATATATTTATGTTCTGAATATTTAAATTTTTTAATGTTATTTAATTTCTTATCCTCCTACTTGTCTTTGCACTCTGAAGAAGAAGAAATAAAAATTTATTAAAGAGTGCACTGAAAACAAATATATCACATTCATCCTTTTTGGTCTGGTTAGACTAAACACACGAGATAATGTAAGGAAAGTGTATATATACAAATTAAAAGAGCAAGCAGCTGGGATGGCATTGAGTTTCTTCTGGACTAATGGGCTAAAACTTAAGAAAAAATTAAATTTATTTTCTTTTTTTGGCTGTCAGCTGCTAAACTAGGGAATAATTTTCCAATAAAAGTGATGAATTCTTTCTTTTGGAGTCCTTTAGGAGTGGACAGGGGAAAGCTCTGAACAATACAGAGCAGAAACCCTTGCAGTGGCAGAGGCTCCATCACCTTATTTCTTGCTCTGATCTCTGCTTCCTTCTGCCACTTAACTGGAATATGTAAATGACAGATATTAAAAATAGGAAATTTCTAAAACAGATTTGGGGCTTAAGTTTTCAGGTGATTTCTTGGTTGGAGAAAGACATAATTTTGCAGAAATAACAATGATGTGAGTGTATAACCAGTGCTCTTCATGCATTTACTTCTTCAGTGGATATTGCTGGGTGTTAAAAAGTACCTCTAAAAACTCACCAGCTTCCCAGAAAAACTGGGAACTGTATTTTTGAAAGACAGACATGTTTTAGTTGTTTTTTATCAAATATATAAGAAGGAGAAAAGACCTCACAGCAACTTTGGAAGCTGCTTGCTCTTAATTCTTTGCGGCCTGGTAGCGGAGTGCATGTTTTGAATATCAGCACTTCAAAGGTGAGTTGCCAGCCCAGGAGGCAGCACTGATGGCACATTTCGTCCTGGCTCTTTGGTACATTAGGCAGCCCTGAGGCAGTCGAGAAGCCTGTTAGGATCTCATCCACCTGACCTTCCTGTTCCAGCTCCTTTCTGCTGTCTGTCACACACACGGGAAATCCAGATCACTCAAATGGCTCCAACCAACTCAAAGCCTCCCTCTGCTCTATCCTTCTCTTCCAGGCTGAGATCTTTAACTCCTTTGGCTGAACTGGAGTCAAGGTCCTCAAAGCTGCTGGGATATGGCAGGAGCCATAGGGAGATGCTTGCTTTGGGTGTGAGTAACGCTGCCCACCCAAACCAGAGCGCTGAGGTGCTGAGCGTGCACTTGATGCCCTTTTGGGCCACCTAAAATCAGAGGCCAGACAAAATTAAGGGAATAAAAGCAGTTCTATTTATTGAAGGGTCTTGAGGTACATTTAGGGCAGATGAAGCCCCCCCCCCCCCCCCCCCCCCCCCACTCCATGGGCTACACCCTAAAATGGATAACAGGTCATGGGTTTTCACACTTTTATAAGTTTGGTTCATTCGCATATTGGGGGTTAATCTTCCAATTACAGCTTCAGGTAATGAAGTAATTTACCCCCAGTTCACTCACCCCCCCAAACTCACTTTTGTTTCCATCTCTGGGGCCTGAGGCAGTGATTGTGATTTTGATTGTGTCCTTGATTGCCAGGCCTGGAGAGGAATTGTTGTGTCTGCCCAAAATGGGACAGCAGCAGCTCACACTGAATATGGAGTTTAGAGTTATTCACTAAAGAACTGCAGGATTACAAACAGATGAAAAATAGAAAAGTTGAAATCCTAAGGCATCACACCCAGCTCTGCCAAGAGCAGACAGGGATCATGGCTTGGAGACTCTGCTGAAATCCCTTGGGAAAAGCTTAATCAGCAGGACTGGATCCAGCCCGGAGCCTGGTGTGCCCTGGTGGCACAGCTGCTCCTGGGCACTTCCCTGCTCTGCAAAGGGCTGAGAGGAGCAGGTGTGAGCCCACAGCTCCAGAGCTGCTCCAGGGATGGTGGGACACACTGAACATTTCCTCCCTTACCTCGGAGCTCCTCTGGCCCTGCTGTGGAAGGAGAATGTGCTGCAGTGTTCTCCTGCTTGGTCTGGTGGGAGTTATTTGTGCCCAGGAAAACGAGAGCACCGTGGGTGAGAAAAATATCTAATGAGAAGGTACTGGAAGTATTTTCAGTTCACTTTTTCCTCTGCCAAAAGGAAATATAAACACTCAGGTTTCTCAGTTTTCATGTGCCACGCATGAAAGTGATTGGGATAATTTACATTCACGCTTATTTTGATAGGCAGGGAATAGATAAGTAGTGAATTAAACTTTTTCTCTCCACCATCTGTATCCAAAAGCAGGAGCATTAGGAGCATGGCAAATGATTCTGGGTTTGGGATGCAATTATATTTCAATAGAAAGGTAAATGTATGGAAAATACCTGAAAGCTGACCATAAGTTTGTGGACTTATTAGGATTGCAATGGACATAAACTATTGAATTCCATTGAATTATTTATGGAGTTTCAGGACATAAGATTTCTGTCATTCTGTTGACTGTGTTATAATTAGAATAACTCTGGCATCAGCATCAAGTTGCACACAAACCAAAAATAAATAGGATCAATCATAAGATCATGGTATTGACTGAAAGAGCTAAAGTATGATGAGTTCCTAATATATGGAAAAAAAAAAAAACCACAAAATTCAGCTGCTCTGTTAAGACAGAATGTTGAAGGTGTTGGAATTTTTCACTGACACAATGGTACAGATTTCATAACATATTTAAATATTTTATGCTTCTTCCTTGTAAATCTAACATGGAATCATCAGTGACTATTCTGGTCAAATTTACACATTTGTCAGAGCCTGAGCTGCCTCCTTGGCTGAGCTGCTAACTCTGACTAAAAGCACTCTGTAGTCTCAGATGCATCTGCACCAGTGATCTGATTTAATTTCTTGGAACTTACTCTCCAGCAGGGGTAGAATTTTGCCCCAGCACCTCAAGTAAAAATATTCTGCCATCTTTTATTTTCAGTTTTTTATGAAGTTTTTAAGTTTAGAAATTAATCTCGTCAAAAGTTTTTCTAATGCAAACCTCTGGCCTTGAGAATTGGAATGGATTTTTCATCCCTCTTAAGCAGTCATCAGTTTTCTTACAACCAGTCTCTGTGTTTTCCAGGATTACTTAGTGTCAGCAAATTTCCATTCTTTTGATTTGCTTTCCTAAGTAGAACTTCTAGTAGAAATAAATTACTCTATAACTAATCCAGCTTGCATATTTTATCAGCATTCTTTCCATCATTTGTTTTCTTTGCATTTATTTTAATCTTGCCTGTTAGAAATAATGTAGTAGTGATTTAAGAATCTACCCTGTGCAGCACTGTTGTAATATCTGTCAGCAGCAAGATGGGACCCTTTTATGCTTCATTTTACCTGAAGTTGTTCCCTTAAAAAAAAAGATAATTTGTGATTGTCACCAGTGAACCAAACCTCAGCTCCTTTGTGCACCATGCTGTTGGTTATTGTTGTCCCATATTCTAAGAACTAGGAAGTGTGGAGACCTTCAGTGGGGGTGTTTTAGGGATGTTTTTGGTTTTGGAGCCCAGTGACAGCCCTGCAGTTTGGCAGGGCCGTGCTGCGAGTCCTGACTTAGGGGAACTCAATATTTTGTACACATAATGAACATCTGGTGACAAGGCGCTCAGAGCAACAACAACAACAGAAAAAAAAAGAGAAGGGGAAAATGAAGAGGAGGAGGAAAAGCAAAAGGCAGTAAAATCTTTTGCATGCCTGCTACTTTTATGGCTCAGAATATTTTTTTCCTTCAATCAGTGCATCTAGGGAAACTTTTTTTGATGTAACAATCAATTTTTAACAAGGAAAAAAGTCTGAACTCATAAATATTGTATGTATTAATTGTGAAGCTTAATGGAACACTTTGTGTTTCTGAACAACTCGTTTACATAATTAAAATCTCCTTTGATCTGTGAGTAAATGATTTAATCTTAATGCTCATTAGTCTAAATGGGTCTTCTATTCAATTGTATCAAGATGCTATGGAAAATTCTCAGACCTTTAGAAAATATTTGTTAGTTGTTAAGTAAACAGAAACCTATCTGTGAACAGAAATCTTTTATCTCTGCAAAAGAATTTGACTCTAAAACTAATTCAGATTAAAGCTTCTCTTTTTTCTTTTATCTGGCATTTTGGTTTCAAGAGCAGTTCAGTGAAATATGGGAAGGGGTTGTTCAAATTACAGTCAGTAACTACTTCACTACAAAAAGAATTTAGTCCTTGAAAACAAAACATGAAATTAAAAAAAAAAATGTCAGATAGGTGCACCTCCAACTGAGGTATAAATTTTTGTAGCTTCACTGGTATTTTCTTGTGGGTGTTGCTCAGGAATCCCTGTGGATATGACAAAGTTCAGGAGCATCTGGGAAATACACAACAAGGTTTTTCATCTTCTTTAGAATTCATGTAACAGCAGCAGCACCATGACAGTATTTATCTGCCAAAGGTTGCCACCTTTAGGTGTCCAGGATAGGATCCTTTTGTACTCTTTTTTGAGTACAAAACCTCTTACCCAAACGAGGTGCTGCACCTCTCCCTTGGATCTTCAGGCACTTCTCTGACAAACCCAGTTCCTTACATCCTGATTCAAACAAAGCAAGCTGAGAAATTGGGCATCAGCATCACGATACTCATTTTTTCCTCAAAAGCTCTAAACCAAATAATTTATTTTGAAAATAAATATCTTTTTCATTATCCCATCTGTAATTTTTTTTTTTTAAGCCACTTCTCATTCCCACAGGGAGCTTTTTCCCTTTTTTTACAAAGGTAAGAATTTTAATTAGCTCAGGTGGTGCAATAAACACAAACATCTGTGTCCCTTTATTAAAGGCTGCTCTCAGTCCCTTCCCTCTCTCAAGAACAAATGCACGGCACAGAAATTCTCCAGAGTCACCTTGCTGAGAGCTCCAGTGCGTGCTGACCACGGGCCCTGCCAGGCTGTGTCACACCAGCCTCTCCCCAGCACCTCCTGCAATACTGGGAAAAGCAAAGCCAGCACTCAGCCACTCCTGCCCTGTGCCCAGGGACACTCCTGGCAATCTCCAGTTTAGGGACATCTCGAGCCAGAAGGTTGTACCCGTATTTAATTCCTCTTGAAACTGTTCTCTTCCATGCAGTAATCCATGGCAGACATATCAGTGGTGCTGTGACACAGCTGCAAAGGCACTTGGGATGAGCACTCTTGTGTACACTGACAAAATACTCAATGTTTAGATACTGAAAATGAAAGTTTCATATTTCTTTAATATTTCCTATGTACAGATTGTTTTATTTTCCTCTTGTAGGGCTTGAGCTGCTGTGTTTGTTTTATCTACAGGAAAATTTTTTTTAATTGTCAGGGCTTTATTTGGAAGTCCCATTTTCAACGCTAGTCTTAAATCAGAATTGCCTGTTTCCAAAGGTTACCTTATAGCAAGGTGAAACTTTTAATTTATGATACTAATTCACTCTTTAACAAAAAAGCAAAATCTGTCTTGGCTATAACATTCAGCTAATGGAACTGTTACTGAGCTGGTTTCAATGCTTAATTTGGATTATTTTCTGCTGAAATTCCAGATTTACCATATTTTAATTATAGAAAATGTGAGATATCATTTTACCCAATTCTATCTCATTCGAATTCTTTTGTATTTGTCCAAAATATTTGACTATAATTCAGTCTACATACAACCAAAATACCCATGGCTTAGTGGAACTTTGACTTCTGTAAATAATTAAGGCTTAGGTTTAATGACTGAAGTTGTTGGGTATTCTTTAATCAAAACAAAAAAAAAAATCCCTGTGCTATCAATTTCAGCTGAGGGAAACAGGTTTTTGGCTGGGCTGAGTGTTGAGAATTTACATAGCAAAGTGCAAACACCCAAGAAAACACACCTCTGTCCTCGGAAGGGTTGGTGTAATATATGTGCAAACAGAGAATGAAGCGTGGATTTGGCATGGTTTGCCTTGGCATGGTGCTGAGGAGCTGGAAGATTTTTGGACTAGCCCGAGGGATTTGGGCTCCTGAAGAACTCAGTGTAGAAAAGAGCACCAGGGCTCTGCACTGATGCTCTGCAACACTCGCTGCTGCTTTGCATCTCACAGAACACAATGCATATTTTAGCTACTACTCGCTTTTAAATTTGAAACAGACAAAGAATTTTATTGTGGAAAATTGATGTGAAAAAGGTTCTCTTTTTTCTTTTTTTCCTCTTTCATGTTTTTGTAGCTTGAATAAGCATTTCCTCTCTCGCTCTTTATAACTACTGATAATAATGTGAAAAAACTGCCTGAGCATCTCCTAAATCATTGTGAGGACTGCGGGGTGGATTTCTCATTTCAGCAACGTCAATACTAAAATAACCACAAAATAGAGATGAAGTTCACTTATCCCGAGTTACTGCCTAGGATTTACTTGCATGGCTTTATAATAATATAAATAAGCATCTAAATTTGGGAACAAAACTAAAGAATTTGAACTCTATTTGACTGATAAAGTTTGGGAGGAAAAAAGCCAGAAAAAGGCTTTTCAGCAAGAGTCTCATCAGTTCTTAATTTCTGTGCAAATAAGTGGTGTGCAGTGATTTTAGAATTGTTTTTGTTGGTCAGAGGGTTTTGCAAGAAGACATCTGGGGCGGTGACACGTTTTTGAATAAGACATCAAGAGTTTTGACTCCTCTCCATAGATGTGTGTGCTGAGCAATCCCATTTCGGATGCCAAGGTACAAAACATCTCCCATAAAACCAGCCCAATGTTATTGCTATAAAAATGTTACAGAATCAACACACGGACATTTACAACCAGCCAGTTGAAACATTATCTTCATGGACTTGGGTCATGGAGAGATGATTCTGGAGTGATTTGTGCTGAAATCTCATGGGCAAATTGAAGTATGCTTAACACCTTAAATAAGTGCATAGTAAATTGTGAATTTTAGTAATTTATCATTTAAATTTATCATTTAATCGATGAGCTCTAGCAATTTTTATTTTTCCATCATTTCATGTTCTTCAGTCTAATGAAAAGTTGTCCATGATTTAAAATTCAGGGCACTTTGTAAAAATATTTGGAGTGAAGTTCCATTCAATGCACACTGCAGAGAGGAAATTCACGGAGCACAGATTAAAGAAAGGTGCGTTTCAAAAATATATTAATGTATTTTCAGCCTAATTATATTGGTCTGAAGTCACCTTTATATTTGTAAAGGATTTTTAGTATTTTCACTGTTTTGGTGTTTTTTACTTACCTAAATTTCTTGAGCAACCCTACTACATGCTGGATGATTGTCAGAAAAATAACTTGCATTATTGAAAATAATGTGAAAAATAAGCATTCATGTTGTTTCTGTACACCAGTGGCTGGATTTGCTTTAAAAGAACAAAATAGAAAATTTCATTTCTGAACCATTGTTGACCGAGCTATAGAGGTATAAGTAGTTTAAAAATTTATTTTATAAAATTATTATTGTTCCATCAGGAAAAGAAAAGACAACTGGAGAAAATTGGCCCAACCTGCAAAATTTCTGCATTCATAAAAAAAGGAATATAAAAGAAAGGGCAAATAGGATATAAAAGAAAAGGTAGAAGTTAAGAAACTGAGCTCCAAAAGTCAAAGAGTGCCTTGTCTGTAAAATTTGGGATCAAAGACTTTCTTTGCCAAATTAGAAGGATTCTTGCAATGAACTTAACTTTCTGTGACATTGGGCCTAAAGTGTTTTGCACAGGCAAAATATTTTTACAGGAGATTCTGACAAATACAATTTTTGTGCTATTTTATAGGCAGTCATGTGAATACTTGTTCTTTAAAGATCTAAGGCCAGGGCTTTTTCCTGACGACCAGGAAAACAAAGTGGCCCTTTATGTAAGAACACTGGTTCATTCAGGGAGAAACTAAATATCACAGGGAAGAGTGTCAGCGAGCTGGCTGGTAGTCACAGCAAAACCAGGAAAAGTAGCAGTGAAATATATTTTATTTGCCTCCACAATTAATGTTTGGGGAGATACAGTTAAAAATAGTTAAAAATAGTTAAAAATAATTTGGTCATTGTCACTAAAATGCTCAATTTCCCTCTTTCAGAGCAGGTTTGTTGATGGTGACTGAATGTCCCTTTGGGAAGGGCACTTTACAAGGTCAGGCCAATGTCCAGGATGAGCCCAGAGTGAACCTTTCCCAGAGCATTTCCCACCTGGCAGCAGCCTGCCCTCCCCAGGGCCTTTCTTTGGTAACCTTGGATGGATTTTTCTTCCATGAACTCACTCAGGTCCTTCAACAGACCAAGTGAAGCTGTTTCACTCCAGCTGTGATATTTTAGCTTGTTTTTGTACAGATAAGTGCCACGCTGGCTGTACCTTCACAGCACAGCCATCCCCACACAGAAAGCAAAGCCTGAAGTCAGCTTTATATTTGTAAAGAATATCAATATATTTCCCAGGGACTCCAGCATCCCTGATTCCTTCACTCCTGCATGGATTCGCTCCAGCAGGTCCCTGACTGACCTGACCAACCAGGTGACCAGGTTTTGTCACTGTACCCAGAACTTGTGCCCACATTCCTGATCTGCATCATTCTGAAAATGCAATGCCAGCCTGGATTTCTAACCCAGCAGTGAAATTTTTTGTCGTGTCCCATATTGCTACTTGCATTAAGGTCCAAACTCTGATTAATGACATAAGAGTTGTAATTGCTAAAATTGAATTTAATGTTCATTGAAAGAGCTGGAGCACAAAGAAATTGCTTCATTTTGAGCTACCAGAATATTGTAATTTAGAATTAGGGAATAATCCTTTCCAGTCATTATTTACATTCTTTGTTTGCACAGTTTTAATGGTAAATTTTGGACTGAAGTTATGGAGCAGATGCTCAGTGGTAGATATTAGAGAAGATATTTTTTAACTTGTTGCTCCTCATTCCCTTGGCTATGTTGGAGATCTAACAAGGTGCTTTAGGTGCACTTACCTCACAAGAGGTATCTGCTGTACTGCTGTCCCACCAGATCATCTGATATCCAGAGAAAACCTTTAAATTGGCTCCTGAATTCATGCCAGTTCTGAAATATTCCCACACTATGTATTTTCCTGCTTGCATCCTATAGTCTGGCCTTTCTTCAGTCCATCCATCCCTCAATTTCCTTTAATCACTTCTAGAAGCTTATTTATTTCAAGATAGAGAAAGGTCTTTTTATAAACAGCATCTCAAGGTTTCCAAATCCCAGTTCAGAATTAAAAACCATAACAGCATTCTGAAGTCATTTTATGGCCCCTGATAGATTACAATTAGTGATCAAACTGTGCTGGTGCACTGCATTGTCAGCCAGCTTTTCTCTCTGGTAAACAGCTCAGTAATTAGGATTTCATGGATCACAATAAGTCCCAGATTTTACTTACACATTTTGAGGTTGATGTTTTCTTCCTTGGGTTATAAATTTATGTGAAAGTCTGGTGTTACAAGTAGAAAATTGAAACAGAAAATCAAATTTCCTAAGAATGCAGAGTCGGGTGTCAGTCCCTGACTTGAGTAGAGGAGGTTTTGACTCCCCCTTTGTGGTGATTCCAGAGGCTGCCTCATGATCCAGTTGCTCATTAGAAACTATTTTTAGGAGTTGTTGGAAGTGCAGACCAGAATTTTCCCTGTGCACTTAATATTTCAAAGCTGATCAAATATCTGCATAAAGGTTTTCTTTTATTATTCCATGGGCTGCATTTTATGACAGAGACTGTGGGGTATTTTATAGTTTTATTATGGAAAAGAAAAATTTATCTTTGTATTTTTTTCATATTAATATAATTACTGAAGCTCTTTAAACACCCAAGTATTAGAATTTCAAAGTCTCTTGTCTTTTTCAAAATACCAAGGACACCAAGAAAACTTTGAATGTAACATTTTTTCCTGAAATGGAACTATGTATTTTTCTAAAGCACAGCACAGTATTAAATGAACTTGCAATATTTTTGGGGATATTATGACAAAGTATGGACTAGTCTAGATAAATTACTGACATACCAACAACTGAGACACTGAAATTCAGATTGCTTTTGAATATACAACTATTTTTAACCCATAAAGGCAGGGATTATGAAGGACAAATAGCCTTGCTTGACACTGCATCATCATAGGTTGTTCCTATTAGCTCTTCTAATAATTCATTGTTTTACAAATGACACCTCAGACCACATTCACACCAATCCCTCAGCTTGGCCAGCAAGGCTCATTTCTCATGTAAGGATGAAAAAAAAACAGGAATGAAATTAGAAAACTGTGCTAGCTAGGAAATGTTTTACTAACATGAGAATCTTGTAAAAGCAGCTCTCTGGTAAAAGAGAGCAGTGCCAAATCACAAAATAGATAATGAGTGATAGTTTCCCATAAATGAATGGAAGGCTTCAGGAACATACTTAAAGAGAATTACACATTTGCAAGAATTTTATCAAAATTAAATCACCAGAACACTTTTAATTAGCCATGGATGTTGTTTAAATGTGAAGATCAAGTGAATAATAATCAAGAGGGATTTTATTATTATTATTATTATTTATTCTTATATATTATAATATCATATATAATAATTATAATTATAATATATATATAATTATATATTAAAAACTATTTAAATCTATTTGATATAACAATTATTGTATTATATATTATAATTAAATAATAATAATAATGAAATTAATAATAAGATTGTCACCTCCTTGGGAGGGACAGGGATGAGTGATGCAGGTGACATTGACCTTTCCTTCCTCAGGAAAACTAACCTAATATTGAAACCAGAATGTGGGTGAGACTTTACAGAAGCTTCACTGTGCTGCCAGGATTCCTGCCTGCTCCAAACTAAACTCTGTCAGCCACATTTCGCCTCTTTTGGCTCCTCTTAATGATTAAATAAGACTTCATTATAATGGCTAATCTTTAAATTAATTCAATTCAATACTTACCATTTTACTTAAATCAGAAAAAAGGAGCAAAGGGGAAGAACATCAATATTTTAGCAGGCACAGAGCACAGAAATTTCATAAATAAATGACCCATCAGTACATAACAGATCCCTACAGACCCTATCCTGTTGTGCAGCCTTACAATTTAAATAATTGACTAAAAAGCATTCCTAAAATAAAACAAGCTTGCTTAGAGGAGTTTAGAAACAGAGACAGAATAATTTTAAAAATTGACCAGAAGATATTTAATTTAAAAAGAAAATGTCCAGTCAGTCAGGTTTCACAGACACATTGAATTGTAATCTAATATATTAAAATTATATAATAATTTATACAATAAATCAATATAGTACAAGACAGATTTCTTTTAACTATGAAGTGTTTTAATGTTAGGCTCAGTGTGGGAGAAAATTTATATAATATGTTTTTAGTTTTCTAAAGAACTTCTTTAAAGCTGAGAAAATTGTCTCATCTAAAGCAAAAATATTTTGTCACTTGGAGATCTACTGATTCTGCTTAGGAAAATCTTTTTTACAGGAAACCAGGTAGGCTACAATTTTCTTTTTAATTCTTATTAGCCAGTGGATATTCGCTTCTTTTGTAGTTATCAAGTGATTGGAAGAAACATATTACTATTTACAGGAGCTTTACACGATAAACAATGAAACACCTTTCAAAACAGAAACTTTGAAGCTGTCCCTTGTGACAAAGGTATCAAATAGAAGTTCTATAGGAAATCTGATTTTTTGAAAAAATCAAGTTTTTTTGTTTGTTTGTTTCATTAGGTATTTACTGTATCGGGCTATAATTCTTTCTTTTTAATGTTTTATCCCCAGAAGAACAGAGTCAAGCAAGAACCACCTGTGCAAAACAAGAAAATATACCATTCCCTATTCATCCTTAACAAATAGACCTGGGAAATTTTGGCAGGGAGCTTGAAAAGCCCACAGTTTATCCCTGTGGGGAAACAGGGCTGTCTGATAGCTCGGGAGGAAAGATCTGTGCACTTTGTTCCTGGGAAATCTGTTTGAAAAGCAAAGTCCATTGGAACCACAGTGAATTTTCCTGGACTTCACAATTGGAGACTGTTTGCATTATCAAAGGTATTTAGCTACAGGGAATAATACACTGGAAATTTAGAGCAGCACTCCAAACACTGATGAGATTTGTGTAAATTCTCACTGCTCTGTAGCATTTTTCACCTCCTAGTAAGAGTCTGCTAGAAAGGAGGAATCATCTGGTTTCTTAGATTGTGTAAAGAGAGTTCAGTTCCTGGAGGAGCAGCTTTAAATTTTGGGTTGGAAAAGACCTCCAAGAGCATCGAGTCCAGTGTTTGATCTTGTATTGATTTGGAGGTTTTGCACTGATCACTGAGCTGAGCTGAGCTAAGCTGAGCCCAGCCCACGTCAGGCTGAGCCCTGGCGTGTTCATCCCACCACTCTCTGTGGGTCCAGGTTTGTTCTTCACCAGGAACAGAGAACAGAGAACAAACCCACAGAGTTTGTTCTCTTCACTGAGAACAAACCTCAACCCAGGAGAGGGATGGCCCACAGGGTGGGGAGGGGTTTAGGAGCCTTTTCTCTCTCTGTGTTGATTAAGTCTTTCCATCAATGCTATTGCCCCAGCAGAAGGCACAGTCTCTTTTTAGTTCTGTGAGGTCACATGAAAAAGAAAACTCAGCTTCACAGGTGCATGTTATTAGACTCACAAAGCACTTGTTAACAGAAAATATGAGATGGCTCACATTTATCAAAATTATCCCTGACGTTTCCTTTTGCTCAGCTGAAAACTATATTTTAAGCTCCCAGAACAACATGTAATGTGTGAGGGGGAGAAAAAAACCTAAACCACAACCAGAGTTGTTTTTTTATAAAAGACACCCAAAGGAATACGTGGTGAATAAGTTGTGTTTGTGGTAAAGACCGGAGTTGTCCAAAGAGCCATGTTTCATATGTGTTTATTACAATTAGGTGGATTTTAAAGTTTTCTATCTATGTTTCTAATATACTGACAGCTAGGGACTCTCATACCTCTGAAAACATAAAAATCGTAGTCCTGATGTTCTGTTATTGACAGAATAGACATTGTGCCACGGGCAAGGCAAACACAAATGGGGCCATTATTCTCCCATCTGTGGTTTCATGGTAAAAGGGGCTACTTTTAGGGATGAACAATCCCACCCTGGTCAATTAGAGGTCCCTGTACTAAAACTGCAAATAGAAGGGTGCTTTAGCCACTGTTTCAGGGATTGTTTTGTCTGTTAATTATTTACTTGAAAATTCTGCCTGAAAGACACTTTTTTCCTCCCTGGAGACTGCTATTGTGATGCTAATAAGTATCTGTATGTACTTTGTTTGTGTGTTAATTGAATGCTGTCACTACAAAATTTAACTTGGGTAGCTCATTCTCAAGATGATGTGTATCAATAAATAAAATACGGTACCTAAAACAAAAGCAGTTTTGCTTGCAGAGAAAGAGAGAAGACAAGCTTTAAAAAGAAGTCATTTAGTAATTGCATGATGTATTAAGGCTAATAAATCTGCTTAATTGTCACATTTGCCTTAAATTAATAATTTATATCAACATTTGGTGTGGGCAGATACGATGAATATTTTTATGTTGCGATAATCCTGGAAAGTGGCACTTTGAACACTTTAAAAACCAATTAATTGCAAGTCCTGTCTGGCTTTACACATTTGTGGTAGTAACTGAATAAACAAAGGTGAGAAAAATTTCGCAGAAACCGGTAGGAAGGACAGAGCTTAAAGCCATTAAGCCCTGGCAGTGTATTGATGGTGCTAAGCAGATGAGCTAATGACGTGCCAGGCTGTGGCTGCTGCTGTGGCAGGTCATCAGCACCAGCTCTTCACCTGGAGAACTTCACCACACGTGGGTTTGGGGTTTGCTGCTTCCTGTGAGCTGGAGGGGGGAGCAAAGCTGCCCCATCTGACACCAGGGTGTGATTTGGGACTGGCTGAATCCACTGCTGTCCCCCTGTCACACCTGAACCCCTCTGCAGCCTGCTCCCACCTCGTGCTCTCACCACAAACGCTGCAGTCACTCACTTTTTCTTTTTTTTAATTTTTTTTATATGTTTACATATCATTTAACATAAAGTAAGTGTGATGCTTCAAAAATAGTAATTTGTTGATCACAGGTTTACTGGAAAAACCTGTTTTGAGTGATTTGTAGGTTCCTGTCTCCCTTGGTGCTGGCCTAGGGAAGCTCATGGCTCCTCTGCTAATGGCCTGACTCTTCTCCTGCTGTTCCCATCCTCCTCCACCTCACTTTACATCTTAATGGTGTACATCTGTTACTGGACAGATTGCACAAGATGAACATAAGGCACTCTTTTCCAGGGTCAGCTAAATTGCCAAGCTAGGTCCACTTAGGCTATTGAAATGTATGTTCAAAATTCCAGAAATTCTACTAATGACAGATATCTCTGTCATATTATGCTGCATAATAATTATACTTATCCAGGCCGGTGTGAGGTCAGAATAAAAACATTGTTTCAGCATCACTGATATATTGGGGTGAGTAAGGAATAAGTGTGATAATGTGGGGTTTCTCGTGACTTCAAAAACTGAGATTTTTAAATTTGCATATTCAAACTTACTTTGTTTAGGACACACGTGAAGTTTGGAATCAGTAGTTTGGGAGTTTACCTGTCTTGAAGTGCTGTTTTCAAATGCTCTGGCCGTGTTTGAGGGGTCAGCAGATGTTAACAATTAGGAGAAGTTAAAAAGAAACTGGGGTACCTCTTGGCCCCACTGTTCTTTGTGTACATGTGTTTCCTGAGATTTATTTTTTTTTTTAAACTGTGGGATTAGTGCAGAGTAACAAGGCACTGATTTGTCTTGGTTCTGCACTGTGGAGTCGGACAAGGAACTGTCGCAACACATGGCTTTCAAATGAGTTGATTGTAGACATATTGTCTGTCAGTCAAAACTACAATATTGTAATTAGAGCAGGCCCTGCGTCTCCATACGTGCTTCAGATGGCAATGAAATTATCTCAGGAGTGAGCTATGGGGGTGCTGCAGCATGGATCAAAGCTTATATCCTGCTCTACTGCAAATTTTAACTAATTCACAGTTGGAATTACTAAAAAAATCATATTTTATCCTGTCAGTCTTGTAGAGTCTTTGTATTTTTGAATGCTGAATTGTAATATTACACAGGTGTAATATTTCTCAATAACAATATATCAAATTAATGTGTTGGAAAACCCTAGAAGCTCAAGAAAGTTCTCACTTTTTGTCCTGATTCCTGTGATTGACTCGGTTGGTCACTCTGCTTGGAACGGGATTTGGTAGTGGTGCTGCTGGAAGTTGATTTTTGTACATAGGATAAAGCTTACACAGGTCTATTCCAAACATGGAGAGGAGGGATATTCAGAATCCTTGATGGAGTACAATAAATATGTAAGAAAAAGGTATTTTTTGGATGCCCCAGGAAAAAAGCAAACTCTGGGGAAGAGAGGAAATTCTGCTAAAATAAAACGAAGCTCCCTTGTTACAGACATTGCCTGTTTTATTCACTGAATAAAAAAAAAGGAGATTTACTTCCAAATTCTGCCTGACTGGATCCTGTGACAAGGGAGATGGAAGGAAGGTGTTTCATTTAAATGAGGTCATCTTGTTTAAATAATTGGTAATAGATAAATAGGAATAATAGAAAGCAGGACCAAAACAGCAGCGTGGCACTGGTACAGCTGATGCTGGTGATGTCCTTGTTGGTCTGCATAAAACTGACAGAAAAATGAATGTTTACTGGATATTTTATTCACCTGGAGGGGAGCCAGGGAGCTCCAGAAAAGACACATAAGATAAAAATAAACCCTTGAGAAGGTAAAAAATAATTTAAAAGAAAAGAGAGGACACAGAAGGAGAACTGAGTTAGTCCCAGAGTTACTCCCAGTTCACCCTGGGCACTAACTGGGATATTGTAAATTCTTTGGTTCTGTGAGGAGCCCAAATTCATATCATGGACACAGTCAGTGGCAGTGCTGATGAGTCAGACTTCTGGTTTTGTGATTTACAGGGAAGTCATTTGAAAAGTAGTGCCATATGGGATGATGCTTGATTTGTAATTCTAGAAGTTAACAATTCAGTCTCCTGCAAATCCTGAGTCTGTCAGGGATTTCTCAAGTGATGTGCAGCATAGAAAATGTCCACTTTTATTTTTCTATTCTGAGTTATTTTATACAAATCAGCCCTGGATTTGCTGGGAGAGGACATAAAAGAGTAGGGTGGTACAAAGGAGGGAAAAGCTGGTTCATTCTGGGCCAGTACAGCCATTCCCAGAGTTCTCCCCCAACACAACTCCATCCACTCCTGAAAGTCAAAGTAATACTAATACATTTTTTTTTAAATCCCTGTGTACATTTTATTTTTCAATACTACCATATTCTGCATCTCTACATCCATCTACGTAAGGAGTTCAACCTGAATTTAATGCCTCTGTAATGAAATCCCTTTTTCTCTGTGTCTCCTACGGTAGGGCATGGCTAGGACAAGGTCTCTATCAACCATGGCAAGGAAAGGGAAATTTTGTTTTCTCCATAAATAAATGCATTATTTTCAAAAGAGTTTTTAGGCAGTCAATACTGTATTTTTTTCTGATATTTTTAAAAACAGAAATCACTTTAAAACTTCTTATTTTATTGTAGTATGCTTATTATAGTTAAGATTTTAGGTTTTTCTTGGCCTGATAATTGACTTGGAAATCCAGGTTCTTGTAACTGTCTTTTTCTTGTTGAGAAAGAATGCTCAGCCATTTTTAGTCATTAATTTTGTATGAATAGGGGTTCTTTAGCCCTGCACTTACAAAATATATGTCATCTCTGGTACTCTAAAAGTATATTTGATATCAGGAAATAAAACTGTGACTGTGCCAGTGTGTGGTGGCGGCAAAGCAGGTGGTGCATGGTGATGAGGAAATCTCCATCCCAGCCAAGCCTAAGCTTCCATGTTTGTTTTGTACAGATATCTGTCTGCATGCTTGATTTAGCCACCTAAAAATGTGATTTTTGCACTGGAGAATGAAACCCTGTCTCCCCAGCCTGGCTCAGTGTGTTCTTGTCCACAGCAAAAAGCAGCTGCTGCCCAATTTCCATTAACCTCCCATCCCTGTGGGAATTGACTCTTGAGGTGATAAGGATGGGCTTGGCCGTTATCACTTCTCCTGATCATTCCAGCCTAGTGCAGGACTAAGTTTCAGAGCCTGTTCCAGCTGCCTCCTTTGCTGTTTGCCAGGATTTACCCCTGGAAATTCCCCAGGAGCACAGTGGGAGGAGGTCGGGGATGGGGCAGACGCTGCCACTGACACCGCAACAGCCACAGCTCTTGCAGGGGCTTTTCCCAACCCTTTTCAGGAGACTTTGTAATTCTCTTTCTCTCTCTGATCCACCTTAGAAGGTCGCCCAATAACTGCTTGTTTTTTCTTTTCTCTTCCATATTTTTTTTTTCAATTTGGTCATCATTGATTTGTTTTCTTGTTTCTGATGGAGAAATTCCCACTGGCAATGGCAGTGCAGTGCAGGAAATCTCTCCTACACACCTTGGTGGTACAACCCCAGTGCCACCTTGGGACAGCACTGGTTAGTTGATTAATAATGCTGAGGGTAGAAATTGTGGGGGGAAATCCTTGCCAATACTTTAAAATAAATCAGATTTCCAACATCAATTATGTCAGTAAAATATCTGTGCTTTTCTCTCCTAAATTCATAGCTGGCTTAAGTGCTTCTGGCTTACCTGACATCACTTCTTTCATTGCATCTTATCCATTGATACTTGTTCTTGCTGGAAATGCAGGGCTTCTTCTCAATCTCAGCACAGAAATCTTGCTTCGATTTCAAAGTGGACAAGAATTTAACTCTTTTTTTCCTGCACAACTGTCTTTTCCATCTCTCTTCAATTGGGCTTCATGTGATGGTTTTAGACATAACAGCTTCAGTTCGAGTTGCCTCCCTTCAAAGATTTGAAAATGTGCACAGATCCTGATCAACATAAATTAGCATGGCTCTGCCTTCTGTTATCAGTTATTTCAACTATATGAAACAATCTGTTTCTGTTTCAATATAAAATAAGATGGTGTGCACGTTTACAATACATAGCACTTCCAGACATAAGCGGGAATACCTGTTGAAGGGCCCTGTGAGTAAAGACAGCCTGTTAAGGATCTTTTTTTATGCATGAGAGGAACATCCATGCAGTCACTGTGTTTGCAGGAACGTGTGGGACTGGTTTGGAATGCAGAACAACGTTTCTGCACTGTGGCATAGCTTTTTCCTTATTTATTTATATATTTTTGCTGGGGGGTGAAAGGTTGAAGTGGTGATTCCACATCATTATAATCCACGGGAATTCTGACAATAATTCAAGGGATTCAGGATAAAGCTTACACTGGAAAAAACACCAGTGGAAAAGTAGGAGCCAAGAAGTGTCTGCATGGCTACCCTGCTATTGTCTGTCCCTTTTCCTTGCAGAACTCTTGGGAAAGGAGGTTGCTGCCAATATTATTAATCTTTATCTTGTACTGGCACTTAGCTATCAGGATGTCTCTGACATTTGATGGGGTCTGGAACAAACTCTTTTTTTTTGTAATAGAATTTTTATATCTCTGACTAGCCAAGGAAAGGAAGAATGAATTTTGTGAGCACGGAGTAAATATAAACCAGAGCTTTTATTCTTTTCCAAAGATTATTCTGCTTTTATTTTTGCTTTATAACTAAAGGATGTCAGCAGCTCAGAGCACACTTTTCCATCAATATTCTTCACTCCAACATCTGAAATCTCTGGTTCTGTCTGTGCCACACATTTCCTGCTCTATGGGGTGAAGTGTCACTGCCCACCAACTGAACACGTGAAGTAAAAGTGAAGTTGCACCTTCCTGAGATATCCCAGAGTGCAAAACAGACACTGCCACCACGGGTGAGAAACCAGGGTGTGGGAGCAGGGGGAATGCTTTCATTTACTCCTCCTTTTTCATCCCCACCTGGAGTTCAGCACCAGGGAAGCACCCTGAAGGCTTCACAGTAACTGCACTTCTGGGAGAGGGATGGACAAATGCCTCCAGACGAGGTGAAAGCACAGGTCCTGTCTTTTGTTGGAGTGTGTAAACTTTGGGTGAGAAAAGAGGTACGAGTATGTTGGGCAGGAGATTCTGGAAATTAGACCAGGTGAGTGCAAGGAAAACACTCAGATTCTCTCTCCTGCATCATCTGCTTTGTCCTCATAAGAAACAGCACATCTCCCTTTATTAACAGATTGTTTTAAAACAAAAGATGAACTATTCATGGAGAATAATACAAGTATAGAGAATATATCTATTAATTAACTCAGCAAACTTTTTTACAAGGTTTTCTACCTGAGCTCTGTTGGTAAATGAGTGCACAGAAGGATCTTGGAGCTTAATTTTTTTTTCCTACTCCATTTATTTTTATACCAGGCCCCAGTGGAGGCACCTGGAATATTACAGTTAAAGGCAGCCACAAAAATTTGATTATGTTTAACAAATCATTGCTATGCAGTAACAAGGTAAATTGGGTCCATAGAAATAATTTTCCTAGCATTTAGGAAATCTGTTGATAGAGCAAAACACAAAAGAATAATCTGCAAGGTCTGTAATTTTGATGTTTTATAGTAGCTGAGGTATGTGAATAGATAAATTATCTGCAGAGACATCAAAGGGAGGTATTTGTGAGTGGGTAGAGGCTTGGGAAAGAGGGAAGTGATTAGTGGAGTGCCACAGGAGATCAGTATTAGGACCAATTTTGTTCATTTTATAAGCCAATGGTCTGGAAAAAAGAGAAGACCATGCAGCCAAGGCATAGCACACACTTAGGTTCCTGTGTTGGGAGGCAGTGGCAGACCATGGAAAACAACAGCAAAATTCAGAAAGATTTATCCAAGATTCAGACAGATGAGGAGCTATCATTTTAGTTGAGTGGATGTGAATTGTGTTGAAAGACTAAGGAAAAGAAGGGAATAACAAATGGAAAGACTGCAGTAGGATGTTGCTTCACGGGGCAGTGTGGCTTAAGGGGAATATTTGAAATAATTTTAGTGATTTTGAATGTGTGTGATTTGGTTTATTTCGCTTTTTCAGTGAAGAAGACGGTTTAAGTTCCATATATTTAAAAGCTTATGTGAAAATTAGATTGAAATGTTTTCCTAAAATCCAGTATTTTCAACTTGCAAGCTTATTGAAAGAATGAAGAATGAAGAAGAATGAAGATCCTGGGTGGTTCTGCCACCTGCTGTCTCACACAAACCCAGGGACCATGGAAATAAGATCATGTTACAGCAGAGGTCAGAAGGAAGGAATGGCTCTAAAGGGTATGTGTGGTGGAAAATCCTGGAATATGGATAATTTTAGTGGAGATTTCAGTTCATTGACTAAAAACTGAAAATTAATCCCATTTTTTACTCATTTTGAAATTCCCCTGTTCTGTTTGCCAAAGGGATTAAGGAGGTTCCAGAACCCGAAGCGTGTTTACTTTTACTTGAACATTAGCAGAAACAGCAATTGCCAAAGAGCACAAATGTCTCTGCAACAATTGTTCCAATTAAACAACAGAGCCGTCATTAGAGAATCATTAAACTTTGAGCTTACAACATTTCTTTATTGAAATAACATCTACAAGCTACCGCTGGAATATTTTGGTTTAAGCTATGGAAGAGTTTATTATAACCAAAATTTCATTTAAAAAATGAGCTCTAAGCCAAGTACCCTAATAAGAAACTGTCATGGTACTTAAGGAGATAAAATAAAACTAAACACTGCCTGAAATAAGGACAATTTCTACTGAAACCTCTTCCTGAAAAATGAGTAATCTCAGTAGTTATTGCATGGTTTTCCATTTTTTAATGTTTTTTCCCCTAAAGCTTCACTTCTAGTTTAGAAGGAGGTATTTGTCTTGGGTAGCTCATGGGGAGTGGGTGATCTGCTATTATTAAGCTTTCACCAGCACAGAGTCACTTTCTCTCACTTACTCTGCCTTTAATATTTTTTCTAATGCATCTAACATTTGCACAATTTGTTCAAAATGCTTGATTCAGCATGGGTACTTTTTTATTCACAAGCTTGAGGTTTATACTGATGCCTGGAAAGATTGCAGCCTTATCCTTGTCCTAAGGACATTCAAACACAGAAATTAATCTCGTGCTTTGGAGGCTAGTGGAAATTTGACCGTGAGAATTACTGCTTATTCAGTTGTGCTAATTCCTTTTTCAGTCAGTATGAAAAAGCAATGCCTTAATTATTAGTGTAATTAATGTTTTAGGAAATGAGAAAATGATTAGCTCAGAGTTGCTTTATGCTGCATGTTGTAGTGAATAAACAAGAATCCACAGAACTGAATGTGAGCAAATGCAGTTGCCATGAGCTGTGAGCTCCAGAGCCAATGCTCAAAGCTGCACAATTTCCCTACCCAGTGCTACTGAATATTGCCTGGTGATGAAGTGCCTCTCCCTGCAAGTTCCAATGGCAGGACGAGTCATTTCATCTTTGTCCAAATAATGGTGTGTTTTGTTTTAGGTGATATCTGGCTTCTGAGGCCAATAAATGCCTTTTCTGGTGGATGGATGTTTTATGTGAGGCTGTGTGTTCCCTTTGAGTTATGTGGTATTATCAAAGAAAACCAGAAAAGTGTATATTTTCCAAAGAGACGTGTAAAGGTTTGTAATTGTTTTCATCTTTTTTATATTTCTGCTTCACCTTTTGAGCACTATAAACTGTGATGGTCTTCTTTCAGCAAAGGTTGAAGGGATCTGTTTCATTTTTAAAGTGTTTTATTTCTTATTTCCCATCGGAGCAGGGAATCAAATGGGGCTGTTATGGAATGTTTTTCCCAGTGGCATTCATTGCCTTTGAGCTCCCCATGAGACAAGTGGGCTTGAGGAGTGAGGAATCCTAAAACACAGGTCCTAGTCCTGTATGACTGAAGGCAGAGAACCCTGATTACCCTGATTATGTGTGGGTTCATTAGGGATCTCCTGGAGGAGAAACATTTAAGCCATGGAGTGTCTCTGGTTGAAACTCATCGTGTCTTAAAAATACAATTTTTACAGGTCTTTCCTGACTTGACCAACATCCAGCATCTTTAATATCTGCCTTTTCAAAGACATTTACTCCAAGTTCAGTCCTGCGCCTTTGGGAGTAGGAAACAACCTTCTGCACATTTCTGGCCAGTCTAGGTCCTCACTGAAATTCCAAGTGCTTGTGCCAGCTTGGAGAGCAAGGAATCCATGGCTTCTTTGAGAAGGTGACCTTGGTTTTCTTCTTGACATGTTCTTCTTATTTTTTTGTCATATATTTCCCATTTAAGATGGGAAATAAAAAAGCTGTTTACCTGGAGGTGCAGATTCTCGTAAGAGTGTGACAGTGTGGGACAGGCACTAAAATACAGAAGTTCCTTGTGGGAGAAATGTTCTGAGCTTTAAAAAAACTCAATATGTATCTTCACAATGGAGTGTCCAAGAAAGTATATGGAAGTGGCAGGATTTCACTGCAAATTCTTTAAGTTTTCTATGTTTGCCTTTGTTCTTTGAGTCATTTGAGGTGTTACATATGGGAGTGACAGCACCTATGTAGTCCAACCCACTTGTTCCCATCATTCTTGTGCTTGCCAATTTTCCTAGGTCAGATTTGGCTCAATTTTATGTGTACAATGTGTTTTGTTTTTTAATTTGCTGTAATCTATAACTTGCGGATGAATATTTTAGTTTGTCCTTGGGAAATAAAGCAGGAGAGTGGATGCTGAGATAAATAAAACCCGTGGGCTGAAGCCATGCAGTACCAGGGGGCTCGTGTTATCTGGCAAGGGGCTTGTGCTGTCTGTCAATGGCAGCTTAGGAGATGTTGGGCAAAACAGAGGAGTCGGTGATTTACAGGAAAATCCCAACAATCTGCATGGCCTGCTTTCAAATCCTGTCTGAGACATCTGCAACTTTGGCTTTTCGCTATTCACGGCCCCCAGATACAAAGTGAAATAAGATTTCAAGGTGTGGAAACTGAGTTTGGTTTAAAATCAATTAGCAGCTGTTCTCTCTGTTGGGTTTTCTACTTCCTTTCCCCCTGTTCTAAACCACAATTTGTGTACTCTGAGGCCAGCAGTGCTCAGAGCACTGGTTTAGACATCTCTATTAGCTGAGAAATGCTATTGCTTGTGTTTTCTCTAAAACATCCAGCACTCTGTGCTCAGGTTTCTCACTGGCAATGAGATCTACGTGCTCTGCAGTGCTGCAGCACCAGAGCTTGGTCAAACATTCCTTTTGTAACATCACAAGAACAGTGGAAAATTAAATGTTTATTGCAGAGTGAGGCAATACTATTGTTCATATTGTAGTAGGATGAGTCAATGTGATCTGACTCTGATGAAGACTTATGGAGTCTAAAAATAACTCATCCCCAGAGCAGAATAATATGTGAAAATATACAGTCTATCCCTTAAATCCTGCGCATTAAGTTAAATTAATAGAAGAACTTGTAGAGTGTGTGATTGAATCCATGAGGGATGTAGTGTGATAGTGTATATTTGCCTAAAAGCTCGCTCTGACAGCAAAAACAATGTACCACAGTATGTTTCTTTCTTATCTAATGGAAAGAATAACACACAGAGGCTCAGTTCTTGTAATGAAAACCCCCACATTAATTTTATTTTTTGATGTGTCATTGTAATTCAAGAGATGTTTTTAATCTCAGGATTGCTCGGGCACAATAAACCATTTAAAAAGTATTTGGCAAAGATCCCTGTGCTTAGCAACAGCTCCTTTCATTTAAAACTGTTTTTTGAACCAAGCTATTCAAAGCTTTGTTCCACTTATTAAAATAAAGTATCTTACTTCAAACAAGTATTTCAGAGAACATAATCAAGAGGAGAGCATTCAAATACAATGCACAGAAAACATAAAAGGTAGCAGCATGAAAACCTCCAGGACTTTGTGTATGTTTCCTTGTTTTTCATTAAGAAAAACTGTATAAAAATACACTCACTATGTTATTTCTCTTTGTGCCTTTATGGGATAGTTAATGTTACATTTCTTACCACATTCTGAAATTCATTGCTAGATTTAAAGTAAAATTTAAAAGCTGTGCAGCACTTTAGTGAATGAAATATTGCATTAGTGGCATATTTTCCAGTCACCTAGGTGACATAAGACAGCCAGAGAGGAGCTAAATATAGAATAATATCTATTTTTTTGCTGTTGGCTTTGTGCTCTTCTGTGAAGTACAGTGTCAATTCATGGCACAGTGTCACCGTGGAAGCTCTTCCCAATGAGGTGAAGACATGCTGAGCTTCATTATGTAACTTCACATTAAGAATTGATTTCAGATTTTCGTTAATGTCATTTTGGTTCAGTTCTGCCTTCAGTTTGTTTGCTTTTGATAGCAGAGGCATTGCCAAGGCACAAATGGCTCCAGGAGCAGGCCAAATGCAGTTTTGCTCCAGTGAAGGGATGTTGTTCCTTCCTTTGTGTTTCCTTTTTCACCTGCACACTTTAGAAAACAAGGATGGATTCATCATGCCAGGATCCTCTCCTGTGAAGAGATTCCAATGTACAGTTTTGTGGCATGCCAGATGCTTTTTCTAGTCCTGGGTGCTCAGTTCTCTCTGAAGTTAAGAGAGGTTGAGGTGAGGATGCAAGAGGACTGAGCATAAAGAATAATCTTGTTCTGCAGATTTTGCTGGGTTTAAATTTTGCTTTGTTTAGAAATGAGAACCCCAGACTTGAAAAATTCCCCATCAACAGAAGGGACCTGGATCAGTGGCTCTGGCTCGAGCTCTGACCTCATTCCCCAGGCCATGGTTGTAGGGTTACAAACACAGCCAACAAAGCTCCTACTCCACCATGGGTTCATAGGAAACTATGATATATCAGGTATAACTGATAAAATTGTCATAATTCACCAGAATTTTGGGGGTAAAACCTGAAAAGGAGCTTTGAATAATAGTAACTCTGCATAGATCATGCTGTATAACTTTTTCAAGATGGCAGTGACTGTAAAATCAATGCAATTTTTGATCTCACATTGTGTGGGCAGAAAAATGGTTATTTCCAAGATGTTAAAAAGCTAATCTATTCTGTTAAGTTTTTGTATCTTGCATAGATATAGCTGATTTCTTTTTTTTTTCTTTTAATTTTACAAACCAAGTTGGGAGCCTTGACATTTATTGGGCCCCCATATTTTTCATTTATATTCTCTCTAGTCTTCACCATCTGTTATGACAGTAAATAAGTTTCAAATAAGCCATATCTTCCTCAGCATGAGTTGCTTTTTCTGCAAAAAAAAAAATTAAAGTTGCAGTTGGATGTGATATTTGAAGTCACAGCTTGTCTTCAAATATTTAGTAGCATATTCCTGTGCCAAGGGATATCAATCTGCCATTTGCCTTGCTTACAGTATAATAAAGATTATCCAAGCCCTTCTTTCATAGATATGTCAAGGCTTTTAATTACTATGGCTCAGGAAGTAGCTCTTTCCACTGGCTTTTTCCATTTTGCTTTGGATTAATATGGTTCCTTCTTATCTTTTTGCACGTTAAATTCCAAAAGGAGGATGTAGTGTCCGATTTTGGTGACTGTGATCTTCCCTTACAAATAAATTCTTTGGCTGTACCAACAGCACTTTTGTTGTTGTAAAAGTGGATGGATATGATGGATATTTCAGATGTTGGTACAAAAACTCAGGAAGTTCTGCAAAGAAGCTGTTGGGTGTTTTAGTTCTGGCACAGGCAGGCTGAGGGTAAATTTGAGGTACATTCATTTTGTGTCTTTCCTTTACACCATACAAGAACCCTCCAGTGAGAAGGGTTGAGACTTGGAAGTCACCTTTGTACCAACACGCCACTTTGCTTTCCAAATTTATCTCTTCCCTTGATTATGAATATTGTGTCACATGGAGACATTTTCCTCATCCTTGGAGGACAGTGGTGCAAAATCATGGGTTGGTTTCACTGGTTGTCTTCTAAACTGCAACAAATCACCCTGGAACTCTCTCAAAGTAGCTCCTCTGACAAAGGAAATTTCAACCCATTCCACTCAAAACTGAAAATCTTTCTAGAACAGCAAACATTAATGTTTCTTGTGGATTGTTTTTGGTTTTTTTTTACAGATTTACCTGGTCCCCAGGAGCTTCCCAGATGTGTCAGAGGTTTTCTAGGATAAACCAGGAACAAATTCTCCTTGTCCCTTCCACCCATCACATGTAATTCTGTGGCTCCAACTGGCCCCACCCCAAATTATCTTGTTGCCCCATCCTTTGATATTTCTGAAGGCTGCACATATATTTAGTGGGTGGATTTTAAAGTCTGCATCTTTCATCAGTACGAACTGGTACTTCCAGAATGGCACCAAAGAGATTATTGTGACTGAACATCAGCTCTGCAAAACAAAAGGAGGTTGACTGCAGTGTGATTTATGTGGAAAGACTCAGGCAAATTCTGCCACAGCCACAACATTCATTATGCAAAGGTACTTCTGAGTAAAAAAAACAGGTTTTACAGCATTAAAATAATGTTCCTTTTATAGTCAAAACTGATGCACAATTAAGATTAACCCTTTTGTTTGTAAGAGGATTTCGCTTTCACTTCTATGTTCACAATATTCTTACTATAAAAATAAAGCTTTTATTTTTATGTAAGCAATTGTTTTTCCTTTTCACCTGTAAATAGAGTAATTGCACTTTTTTATGATTTTCCAGTATTAGATTAGTTTTATAGCATGTTCTGAAATTTCATTCTCTTTCAACATCAATCTTTGTTTTGTTTTTATTACAGAATTATACTTACAAATAACATTGTTTCATAACAATAAACATAAAAATACAATGCGATAGAGCAGTTACAGCTTTATAGAGTAAACATTTCATTTGGAAGAAAATTTCACTCTCACACTATTATTTCACAAAAGCAGCAAGGTCAGAAACTCTGAGGGTTAATAACAAAGCTGTTTGTATCCTAAAATGGGGGAACAAATATTCAGGGGTCAATGACTACACCTGTGAGAAAACACAGAAAAAGGGTTTCTTGTCCACAGCTTAATTTTTTTGAAGAAGGGGTCTTGAACAAAAAACTGATTTTCAATTTGGAGTTAGTGTACAATGTAGGGTAAATTGTATCAAAGCCAAATGATATTCCACAAAATTAAATTTCTTTCACCTGACGTTGCTCAGTGCCAGGTATTTCAAGAGAATTAAAAATTTTCCATGATACTTTTGCAGACTAAGCACACTCTGGAGAGTGTAGAAAGATGGCAAATATGAAGTCAGAAGATTAGTGCAAGGCGGGTGTTGTTTAAGCACAATATATTTTTCTTAGACTTATAAGAATTTTCCAAGGTGCTGAATGGAAATAGGTGTGAAAAGAAGAAATACCAGTCAGGAGATTCATAGGAAATTTGGAGTAGGGAAGGCTTTTGCCTTAGATGAGGATATCTCTTGATCTGATCACTTGCCAAATTCTCTCTTCTCTAAATACAGATTTACTTACCATAAAACACTGTACTGGACCAGCATCTTTTCTTAGCTTTCTTTTACAGTAGTTGTAATATTAAATTAGATATATTTTGGAATTATATCTATGTCAAATAGAAACTTTACAGTTAGAAAGACGTTCTGGACTAAGAGTCCAGTTTTCTGATAGCTATATGTCATTTCGATTTTGTCACTTTGCAATGCAAAAATGTACTTAAATTTACACTGAAGAACTTTTAGAATTACATGAAACTTAAATGAGGAGTTTTGTCTCGTGATGAAGTACAATTTTTTTCCCACGTGGAATGGCTCCCTCTGAGATCCCTGGCACATTCTGTAAATTTTTGTCTCTAGTGCTCAGCTAAAGCACTTCCATTTTCCCAAGGTAAGGTTTCATTTTTCAAAGATTCTTCTTTAGAAACCCAAGATCTGTTTGCAAGTCTCTCAAGTCAGAGCCTTTTCCTAGATTTACTTTATTTCTTCATTTTTAAGTAATAGTTAGTAAAGAAATGCTATGCAAAATGGAATAAGGTGGATTTTCCTTCCACTGTCTTTTGTTGTCTCTTATTTCCTTATTACCAGCATTTGCAGGTAATGTCTTTAATTATGGACCACAGACTCCAATTCCCAGCTCCACTTCCCTTTTCCTGTTCATTTCTAGTCAATATGTGTGGTTGATATTGTCGGGTTTGCAGCACTTTGTCCTTCTTCTGTCCTCTAAGACACCAATACTTGCCCTGAGACCCTGTGAACAGTTAATGAGCTGGCAGATGATCAGCTCCTGCTAATTTGAGAGAGTCTGTTTTAGTCAGTGCTTCCTGACCTCTTTTTTCTCTATTCTAGGCTGAGATTTTACCTCTTTCTTGTTTATATTTGTGACAGCCCCATCCCTGCCTGGCCATGGAGTGAAGGTGGGTGCACCAGGCTAAAGGTTTTAGCCCATAATTGTCATTTGTTGGTGATGCCATTGAATATGGAATTACTGAGCCACAGTGGCCTGCTCACAGCACCACTTCTTTTTTTGCTCTAATAACTTCAGTGTTTCTTGCTACTTGCCACTGTGTCCTTCTCAGAGTAATCCCATGTTATTGCATGACCTGTTTTCTGTGTGCTTCTCTGTGACTTCAGCAAGTATTTCACATTTGGAGTGTTCATCATTTGATCTACCTGCTGAAAATCAACAGATTTTACTTTGCTGATGTCCTTTTTTTTCTTTTTTTTCTTTTTTTTAAGGTTCTGAACTTTTTCATCCTATTCCACTTGCCTTATATCCAAATTCTCAACAAGCTTCTTTCTACAAATATAAAGAACATTTTTTGTAGTACCTCTTTCAGTTGCAAAAGCTGTCATTGATGCTTTCTAAGAATTTCCAGGCCAATTTGTGTTTTATTTCCTTTACAAACAATAAAATCTCCCTGTCTTGGCAAACTCTTTTTTAGTGATTCTACCAGTGTCTCACAGAAAAAACCCCAAAAAACCTCACCCAACCTAATTTTCTTGCTCTGGTATTCTGTAGTAGATAGTTATCATGATAAATGCACATGTTCTTTATTGTTGTATGTAATCTTGCTCTTTGCATTGCTGATCTTGAAGTAAATATATAAAGTGTTGTCTTATAACAGAGACAAATGAAGGGAGAGAAGAGGCAGAGCCCTGGAGTGCCATCCTTCAAAGTCGATCTCTTGGAGGCCTAATTCAGCTGTAGGAGCAGAGAGGGCAACCTTGTAATATTTGCCCTTTGAAATGCTATCTTTCAGAGGTGACCTTTAAGCTAACTTGGGAGTCTGACAACCTGGGGCCTCAGCACAAGATCCTTCTCTCTGTCAGCCCCTCACAGCTGCCATCCTCTCTGCCTTTGCTCAAAATAGTTCCTCCTCCTGATTTTATCTGCCTGGCTTCATAACTTCTCCTAAAGTACAGTTAGCAGACTGTTCCCTTTCTCTTCCAGGTGCTTCTCTGAGTTTATGGTTCTTGTTGTGTTCTTTACAGGCTTTATTCCTTCTGGGTTAAATTTCTTCTCTCTAGTAACAAAACCATTCAAGGACATTGCAGTACTCTGGGGAGATTCATAGTCCCACAGCACTGCGCACTCATTTTGGAACTTAAGCAAATGTAAACCATGAAGTTAATCAGGAAAGAGCTCAAACACTCTTTTGACCTGGCAGAAGTGAAATATCCATGTGGCAGCATACAAAATTAGGGAAAACTATATTAAATGCTGTGGATGCTTTCCAAGAACAGAGGAGCCTCCACGATTACCAAATCAGCCATTGCCATCTCTAGCCATGACCATTGTCCAGGTGTGCTCATGCTTGTCCAGGCTGTGACAAAAGCAGGTGTGGAATTCATGCATCAAAGCAGCTTTTAGGAATTCAAGCATCCATTTCCATAGCTTTTGGAGTGCTGAACCAAAGCTATCCATTTAATAAACAAGCTGCAGAAGTTAGAAGGCAGATTCTTACAAATGTAGTTGAAAATTCAGTAAAACCTTTTGTAAGAGATCAGATCTGTATTACAAACTTCAAAAGTTTTTTTTTCGTTTCTTTAAAAATATTGAAAACTTCTTGGGGTCCACATTTCTCCTAAGGGCTGCTTCACTGAAAATTCCTCCTGCTGAGGAATCCTGCTGGAGCTCACACCTTCACCCCTGGTGACACTTCCAAGGTCCCTCAGAAGCAGAGGCTGTTTTCTGGGACACCACACATTTCCCCACAACTCCAGCAGCCAGGCCCCTTCTCCCACCCCATTTCCCTTGGCTCATCTGCACTGGGCAAAAGCCATGACCTGAGATGGAATTTTGGCCTGGAATTTCAGCATTTTTCCAATGCATTACCTGTCAGCACTTGGTCCCTGATTAGCCAGGCAGCTAATGGAACCCCACTGCTATCTCTGAACTTCTCCATTTTCTGTACTGAACTGTGTTCTTGCCTTGTCAGTGGTTTGGGGTTTTTATCTGTACAATTGTTTCCTTGGTTGACTCCAATGTGTTTGTTTTTCTAAATGATAGCCAGCCCCTATTTTGGTGTAGCTCCATATTACTTCATCAATCACTTGAAGGGGACGTTGACACAGTGTTAGGTTCTTTTGAGTAAAACAAGGCTGGTTTTATTATTTTGTTGTGTATTATTTTCCACTATTCCCATTGGACTGGGAAAATTGAGTTTTCATAGGCCTAATCTTCTCAGCTAATGTTTTGAGCTAAAGCTAAGTAGCGTTTGTTGGAAAACAAGAGCTTCATTTTGTGCTCAACTCATTCTTTTGTTTGGCAGAGATGTAACAGATACTGTGCAGGAATTCAGACCAGGTTTTTTTATTCACTGTATGGCTCAAGTTCTATTTAGATGGTTGCTATTTAACTGGTTGCTATTTATATTTCAGATATTGCAAATATTATGTTTATTTTTTAAAGATAAGATTTTTGACTCAGTATCTACAGTTGAAATAATGTCATGTAATGCAAAGAACAAATTTGTAAGAGTTGTGCAGGATGATCTGAAGGGAAGAGACAACAGGAAAGAGAATTTACAGAAGATCTGAACAGAAAAATACCTCTAGTTTGGCCAGAAAAAGGCCCGTGACCATCAGATATGAATTAATTTGTTAGATGGATTAAAGGCCATGTGTAGGGTGAAAGGGAAATGGGTAAGATGAAGTCACAAGTCTTTTCTCTGCTGGAGAAGAGCAGCAAGTTTGCAAACTAAAAAAGTACTGGTGGGGTTGTAATTAGTAGCATGAGCAGTATTTTGGGGAAAGGAGTAAAATGTATGAGTGGTTTCTGTTCTGGGAGGGAAGGAAAGCTGCCAGAGGAGAGGGTTGCTGGGTGTGTGAGACCATGGATGGAGGCTGGGGAAAAATGACACATTCACAGTGACTGTAGATTCCCTGCAGCAAAGGAGAACACATAAAATCGGGTGCTGTTCCCCAAAAGTGTCTGTCTTGCAGAGAATCTGAAGTGCTGAGGGGTTTGTGCAATATATCTATGTAGGAGAGAGATGGGACAGGATTTCTGTTCAGGAAATCCAGAACAAGGGAACAGAGATGTCAGGCAAGATGAACTCATTGGAGAGGAACCACCTCGTGTTTGGATGTTCTCCAGATGAGCTCCTGAACACACAGGGAGGAACTCTGGATATTCTACACATGCCAGTAGTGAGTGTGAGTTTTTTATGGTGTATCCTTGTATTCGTGGCTGCTTGAATTAGACTTTCTAGTCTTTTCATCAGGTAAGAATTTTTAAATGTTTCTAAAAATTTTTGCATCGTCTTTCTCAGACCATTATTACAGATAAAAGCAGATTTTTTAAATGAAATAGCATACACTTGTCAGCAGTATAGTTTCACCTTTCTCCCCCATCATTCTATAATAATATTTATTTCTTGATTACACCTGTTTAACTATGTTGGATCTGCCTCCTGACAAGTTTAATACAGTTGATGGCATTGATTTAGAATTATGTAAAGTCCATGAGTGGAATTTTCTTTTTCTTATGAAAATATTAGAATGGCTAGAAAATATAAGTTTTCTATACAAGTTATATTACATAACAAATGTAATGTATTTCATATGCCTTGGGACTAAACCTTGAAATACTCTGTTCATCCTTTGCCATGGTGAACATTGACCACTTTCTTCTACCAAATATTTCCTGCTCCTTAGAGAGCCTCAACATTTGTAAAGAAACTTTCCCTCTTATTAATTATTATTATTTTCTTTAATTAATTATGTTGAAGAACAAACAAAATTTTTAAATCCTCTGTAACTATCATAACCTACACAACTGTCATACCAACTATTTAAAAAAAAAAATCATGTGTGGGGTTTAATGCACTGTCCAGTGCAAGGTGTCTAAAATTCTGACTTTATTCTTATCCTGACAGATTTGGTAGTGACAGACATCTGGTTAGGGAAAGCTCAGATGTGTCTGCTCCTTCTCCAGGCCAGGGGCTGGAGTGGAAGCCACAAAATGTTGTGGAAGCCCCCTGTGGCAGGAGCTTTGGGGAGATTTTGTTCCCTGGGATCTGTCTGGTGCTCCACATGCAGCCACGTCCCTCGGCCATTGCAGAGAACGTGGGGGCACTGCTCTCACTGAACAAAGATTATTCTTCATGAGTAATTTTCTTGCCTGTCGTTTTTTGGATAAGAAGCAATTTTTAAAATGTGTTGTCAGAAATCCATCCCTTATGCAATAAAAAACTCAAAAGCTGTGCCTGATGACATACAAGATGTCCAGATCTGCATTGGCTCCTTCTCTGCAATCTGTTTACAAAAGTTAAAAAATGCAGCAGAATGAGTCGGTTTGTAAAGGTGCTTTTTTGAATGCTAAATCATATCTGCAAAACTGAAACACTAAAATTTGTCTTGTTTCACTACATGAGAGTCATCTGAAACAAGTTTAGTTTAAATTGAAACATAACACAAATAGGACAGAAGAATAAATTACACAAAGTCCATTCCTCTCTCTCTCTCAATGGGAAGAATTGTATGAATTGAATTTATTTGAGGTTTCTACGGTAGTTTGTGTATTTGCAAAACAAAAATCTGCAAATTATATATGTGCAATTATTATAATCTTTTCCAGAAGAATTCATCTTAAACTGTCATGAGTTTTTATCTCATGAAAACACTTCTGATGATACTTTTTTTACCCAAATATTAATTACTAATAAATTTTGAATTTTAAAAATGCGTATGCCAGATATTTCAAAGTTGTACTTTGATCCTGAATGAGTAATCCGACTTTTAGAATTGTGGTGTACCTCATTTGCCATTGATGTAATGTGAGCTAAAAGGCTTAGCATATCTAAAACTAATTCAATAATTTTATGCTTCTCTTGAGATTTCTATAAGCCTGCGAGGAATTGGAAATTCCCAAACAGGGGTTAGGAAACAGTGAAAAAAGTTCTTCTGCCTGAGGTTTGGATTATTGCATGGAGTCATATTTCTGCTGCCCCTAACCACTCTGTTTTAGCCATGCTAACAAAGCTGTGAATTTCTGGAATTACAGGAATGGCAGCTGAGCTCACTGTGTCACTGCCAGTGCATTTTGGTGGTTCCCTATTGTAAATGTCGGTGAACCCAGTGGGAAGAAATGCTGATGTCTGAGTTTAGTTTAGAAGGTTGAATGAGTTCTTCATTATAACTATGCTATAATACATTAATATACTATTTAAAGGAGATACTAAAACTACATACTGACTTTTTAAACTACTATATTTAACTAACTAATAACCCTCTCTCGAGGGTCCAGACAGGTGGATTGGATTGGCCATCAGGCTCAAACAATCCTCATCAGAATCCAACCAAGCAATCACCCCAGGTAAACAATTCTCCAAACACATTCCACATGGCAAAAACAAGGAGCAGAAATAGAAATTGTTTTCTCTTTCTTTCTCTCTGTGCACCTCTATGAAAAAATCCTGAGAGAGAAATGTGCTTGCCACAATATAGCATGGCCTAGCTTCATATCGCATGGCCCAGCATAATATTGCATGGCCCGGCCTCATATACAATGGCCTACCATAATATAGCATGGCCTAGGTTCCTATCCCATGGCCTGGCCTCATATCACATGGCCTGGCCTCATATAGCATGGCCCAGCATATTATTGCATGGCCCAGCATAATATCGCATGGCCCAGCTTCATATCACATGGCCTAGCCTCATATAGGATGGCCCAGCATAATATTGTATGGCCAGGCCTCATACAGCATGGCCCAGCATAATATAGCATGGCCCGGCTTCATATCACATGGCCTGGCCTCATATAGCATGGCCCAGCATAATATTGCATGACCCAGGCCTAATATCACATGGCCTAGTCTCATATAGCATGGCCCAGCACGATATCGCATGGCCTGGCTTCATATAGCATGGCCTAACCTCATATAGCATGGCCTAACTTCATATAGCATGGCCCAGCAAAATATCACATGGCCTGGCTTCATATCACATGCCCTAGCCTCATATAGCGTGGCCCAGCCTTATATAGCATGGCCCAGTATAACATAGCATTGTAAAATGCAGGCGAACCCAGTGGGAAGAAATGCTGATGCCCAACTCCAGTTCAGAAGGCTGAATGATTTCTTTATTATAACTGTGCTATAATACATTAATATACGATACCAAGGGAGATACTAAAACCACAAACCTACTTTTTCTAACTACCAAATCTAAGTCACAACTCGTGCCCCTCTCTGAGAGTCCAGACAGGTGGATTGGATTGGATTGGATTGGATTGGATTGGATTGGGTTGGATTGGATTGGATTGGATTGGATTGGATTGGATTGGATTGGCCATCAGGCTCAAACAATCCTCACCAGAATCCAACCAAGCAATCACCCCAGGTAAACAATTCTCCAAACACATTCCACATGGGAAAAACAAGGAGCAGAAATAGAAATTGTTTTCTCTTTCTTCTCTCTGTGCTCCTCTATGAAAAAATCCTGGGAGAAAGAAGAATGTGCCTGCCACAACTCCCTTTGAAGGGCAGTCCTCATTTCCCTCCAGCATCCTTCAGAGAGAACATCCAGGGAGCAAAATCCCTGCATCCCCCAGGACAGGTGTGCCAGGGAACCCCTCAGGGTTATGTCCTCGGGGCTCCCCAAGGGAGCAGCTGCTGCTGAGCTGAGCTCCTGATGGTTTCTGGTGCTGTGGTGTTTCCTTAAATGCCCCTGGCTGGCTGTGTTCCCATGGATTCCCAGCTGGAACCAGCCCTCACCCACTGATGGCTGCTGTTTGTCAGCATCGGTGCAGTGAGACAACACTAATTCAGCTTACCTGGCCAGCTCAAACCATTGGCATGAATTTTTAAAATACTTCAAGAGTGGATTGAAATAATTTTAAGACTTCCTAAAACTTTGTGTTCCATTTCTTGTCCGAAGTGAGTGTTTGCAGAAAAATTTCAGCAGCAGTGTGGCAGAGAGGCTCGTGCCCATGCCTCTGTCACTTGTCCCAAAGATCCTGTTAGTTTTCCTTGGCATTTGTCTCATTATTTGTCATGTTTGTGTCCGCCCCTGAGCCATAAAGAGAAAATCCCTCTTTTTATTGTCCAAGTAAAAATGGGATTACAAGTCTGTGAGAGTTTTTTTGTTTGTTTGTTTGGGGTTTTTCTCAGTGTTGCATGACATGGTGCTATTAGTGTTTTTACAGAGTAACAATGATGAGAGAGGAAACTGCATTCCAGTGGCAGGTCACCTCCAGGTTAAAAGAGGAAAAAAAATAAGAATCCTCTGTCATAATTGCCTGCCACAGAAGGAATAGTGCCTGAACATTAATGTCAAGCATTTTGTACTGAGTTGTCATCTGAAATATACCTGGTACAAGCCAAATGTACACAACAGGGTACAGTGCAAAGTTATTTACATGAAGATAAAAGTATATGTGCAGGTAAAGGAGTTATAGATCATGGGCTATAAACAAATTTAAATTCTGTGTCCTGTTTGAGCCTTGCCATTTACATTATTCCATCTGCTAAAACTCATAAGCGACTGTCTTGATTTCATGAGCTTTATGATACCAAGACCATTTTCACAAATCAGATTTTTAGTTTTTTATTCTACAAGCATTTACCAGACATTTTCACCACGGTCTTCCACAAGTGCATAAAAATGTGAACACAGGGCTCGACACAATGTTAACATACAGAGAAATATTTTTTGTTTTCTTTAAGGTAGGTAAGATTTCAGAGAAGCTGCCTGAAGAATTCTATCAGCAGGAAATTATCATTTCTACATAGCTGGCATTGTATAATTTAATGCTGTCTTCCCTTGACTCATGTAAAGTACAGAGGAATGGCAAAGGTTACCTGTGTCATCCAATCTGTTGAAAAAAATAATTTTTATTTGACTCTTTTAGCCCAGGATTCTCTTGCTGGTTTGTGAATGTTCATGTGTTTCCTTGTCATTACTGAAAATATTCAAAAAGCTGGAAAAAAAATTATATGAGTCTCATTAAGGTGCCTTTCAAGCTGTAGCCATGTGGACTGAATTAGGGAAGAGTATTTTTGTACTGGACCACAAAGGAAATTATTTACACTCGACTGGGGACTAAAATGATCATTAGAGAGCAAGTATTAGGCTGAAATATAAAGATCATGAATAAAACTTCAGAGGAAAAAAGAACCTCAGTCAGTTGGTTTAGGTTTGATTTGGTACCAGAACAAACCCTCACTTTGAACGTGAAATATCGTGAAACACTTCACTCTTTTCTGAGAGGCAAAAGCTTGAATTCTCACAGGTCTGGTTCAGATTCATCACAAGTTCTGCTGGTTGGCTGAATCCGATTCCTCCAGAAATGCAGGTGTGAACTCCAAAAAAAGAGAGTTTCTGTGCAAAATGTGTGGTGTTTGGTGTTAGAACTGAGTTCAGGGAGCCAGTCTCTCAGCCTTCCTTGGTTTCCAGCTCCATCTGGGCCTGCAGGGGCAATGCATGGATTTGATACAATTCTGCTTTTTGAGGGGTTATTTATTTATTTATTTGATGGGGCATTGGAATATTCTGACTGAACCCACATATATCAGCTAATGCTGCTTTGGGATGGAGCAGGGAAAAAAACCTGTGAATTTTTAATACACCTGAAATATCTGGTGCATCTGTATCTCCATGAATTAAAATATTCTAGTTTTGAGGAAGATAATGTGCAGCATCTTCATTACTATTTTATACATTATTACCTTCTCCAGAAACATTAGCACTAAAAAAAATTAAAAACAATTTATCTGCACTAATATTTAGTTGTTTTCAGCGCTAAATGTTTAATTCCTTCAACTAAAATTTAATTTATTATAAGAGCAACTTTAAACAAGCTAAAATTGCTATTTGCAGAAATAACCACCCTGATGAGATTAAAATCACAATTTCTCAATTTGCCTGTGGAAACATATTAATGTAATGGATTCTGTTCTGCACTGAATGACAGACAGATTGATGTGTCAACAGAGAAAAGAGTTATAACCATCAACGTGTCTCTCATTGTTTGACAGTGATTTACTACTGTCCAAAAGTCTGTTAGCTCAACTTTCAGATTGAGTTATTCAGACTTATTCCGAGGTGTCACCCCTCAGAGACTTTGTCTGTCAGCCCCTGCTGCTGCAGAGGACCCCAAAGTCCCCTTGGAACTTCTCCTGTTGTAGGGACAGGCTCCAGCTCGGGGTGCAGATTTGGGGTTTCGAATAGCTCTGCTGGAAACTCAAAGATGCATTTTATTTTCATGATTTCATTTTAAGGTCTGAAAGGCACTTTTTTTATATTAAATGGATAATCCTGGTGAATGCCCCAATTCTGTAAAACCAGAAAATTTCTAATACGTGCATCATCAAGGCAATCTTGGAGATGCAACATCTGCACATTATTTAATGAATGGGTAGCCCAGGATTTGATATAGAATTAGTACAATTTTAACACCTAAATAATAATTCCTGTGCTGTTGTATCCCAAGGTTTAGCTCAGGCAATGGGGAAAGCCTTGAGATCTCAAATCCTTGCTGAATCAGCAGGAAGAATCCCTTTTTCTTTCAGCTGTTTTAGAGTCAAAGCATTAATTTTTCTCTGTGCTATCACTGGATTTTCAGAATTTATTGCATTAGAATATTTTCATTTACCATTGATAATTTTATCTTTCCAATTTTAATTGTGTCTACCTTTATTTATGATCTGATAAAGCAACTATTGCTGTTGATTTTAATACAAAGAAAATCTGGTCTTTCATAGTTGATTGGCTTAATAATCTATTTGATCACCTTTGTCACTCTTACTAAAATAGCTTGCCAGAAGTGTAGACTGCACTAAAAAGTAAATTTTGCAGTACAGCATTCGTCAGAGTAGGAAGCTGCTTGCCTTCATTCCTAGTGTCATAAAGAAAATAGTGCAAGTAGTGGTTTCAAATTTTAAAATTAATAACTTTAAAGCTATTTGAAAACCCTCAAAAGAAAAGAATAATTTTGATCAGAATAGACAAGGCTGAAATTCTGTCTTTGTTTTTTTTCTCTATTATTTTGGTAAAACAAATATATCCAGATTCATGGAACACTTCCCAGCCTAATTTTCCTAGTTCTCTGTGTCTGTGCTTTGCTTTTTCTGAGCTAGGTTTGACCAGCCACCACATTTTTCACATCTCTTGGAAAACCATTGTGTCCTTGGGCCCTTTTGCAGCCATGTGACTGAATTTTCACAGGAGTTTTCTATAATCTGTGTTGGCATTAGCAAAGGACATCCTTATGTCCCTGACTCTCTTGGCTTGAGTACGTGCTGATAATTATATTTGAATTGAGAAGTAAATTTAAGGGTTCAATACATACAGAGTTAACAGTGACTTAATTCTTGTGTGCTCTATCACCCTCTGTCGCCTGCTCTTAAAAACTTGCTGTTTTTTAATGAAATAATTTGGTATTTGAATGAAGCACATCAGGCCATCATCTCGGTGTCAGAGTTCTGCACAGAGAGCTTTCAGAGGTGCTGATTTGGGTGTTTCATTCCTAGAGCACCTTGATTGATGTGACCAGCAGCAGTTTATAACAATGAGTCTAGAAGAAAGCTGGAATATCCCCTGAATTCTCAGGGAGGGTAGGGCTGTCAAATGCCATTAAAAGAACTTTTAAAATAGCAATATAATTTATGAAAGCAATGTACATTTGAAATTAATGGTTTCTGTTTGGAGGGGGGATTCAGAACTGAGTGAAATGTTCCTCAGGCTGCGTTTGGGATCACAGTCAGGCACTGCACAGCACGAGGAGCAGTGTCCAGCACAGCCCAAAACAATTCTACAGGCTGAAGGGTTGTTTGTTGTCCAAAGTCCCAGCATCAATTACTGTGACAAATAAAACAAGGTCTGAAGAAGGAATTGCAGTTTCCCTCACAAGGAACTGATTCTATTGTAATTCAGCCATCCCATCTGTCAGAGGAAAGTCCAAAGTTTACAATAGCACATATGTGACCTGAGCCCTGTGTTTCTCCTTCAATGGGCCTCAGTGTCAGAAAAACAATTATATTGTGTTGTAATGTCCTAGTAACTCCCAGGGCTTTTTATTAAATAATATGCATCCTCTGAAAACTATTAAGTGACAGCATCATGTTCCAAATTAATGAAATTTTGGGGGGAAATATGTATAATTTCAGAACACTGAAGGTTCTCAGGCAGCTTTGGTTGTCCATTGAGTCACATTTCAACTAAACCTCAGGGATTCCCTTCAGCAGCAGCTGAGCTGAGGGACAGGCCCAGGATCACTCTGAGCCCTGTAGGGAGGTTAGATCAAACCTTAATTTCATTTACCATCTTCAGACCACAGTTTATTCAGTTCTAGGGAATAATAGGTATCTATTCCACTCTAAAATCTGATGGAATCTGGGTTCTTTTTCTCTTTGTTTTATGGCTGTTGGATTCCTCAATAATAATGCTGGAATACTGGGCCAAGAGTTCTCCATTATTACATTTTGTGTTGTTGATTTTTGTTCTGTGCTAGTTATTCACTCATTCTTGAGTGAACATCACACAAGTGATAACCCTACAGAGGAATCCAGTTATTCTACATCCTTGGCACAAACTGACACATTTCCAACACACTCTTCATTTTTCAAGCTCCTTATATTTTTTACCTACCTGCCAGAAATTTCCTCTATTCTTTAGACCAGGAATAATACTCAGGTGTGTTTCAGAGGTGTTATGGAACCAAATACTCCAAAGGTGCTGGTAGAGCTGTAGCAGCTGTGGAGTCATGTGTAAAAGCCATTGCAACACCCTCAGTTGTCCCACAGTGCAATTTGAAAATTAATAAGGATTCAATAGATATTTCTGGTCAGGATCTTTTGGCTTAAACATCTTAATTTTTTAAAAAAATATATATTAGTGTCCTGCCAAATCCTTTCCTTTGACTCTCTCTACTTTCTGCAGACTTTAAAACTATTGCCTAGGGACTTTTCAAGGGAAACAGTCTTTTTTATAAATTACCAGCAAAAAGGGTAAAATTTGGCATTAAATTAAAAGACAATAAATCACTTTTTTTTTGCGGTTACATTAATTATCATCAAAGGTTTCATTAACTGATTTCTTATCAGCAAAGTCAACAACAAAATTGGAAACTGGACAATTTTCTCCCATTATCAAAAAAGAAAATATTTTGCAGCCCTTTTTTTTCTCACTTTGTATTTTCTAGAAGAATGACTACAGTATGCAGATTGGGCTCAAAAGTCCCCAAATCTCATCCTGCCTTCTTTAACTGGAGTTGAAAACTGTGATATCAAAAAAATCGATATGTTAGTCTGAGACTTATGAAAATAGGCTTCTGTAGATCATTAATACAGAAATATTGAGTTTAGGATGTTGTGACCATTTTAAATAAGCTTGCATTTTTTCAATAATTATCTAATAATTATTCAATAATTCAGTAATTATCTAATCATTAGAATTACTCTTCTATCTGCTAAACTCTCCTTGAAGTTGAGGTAAAATTACTTTAAATAACCTTGTTTGAATTCAACATATCTGCCAGCTGAAATTTCAGCTCAGCTTTACTGGAGAATTTGGGCTGCTCAGCAGCCATTTAATGGGAAAAAAAGCCCAAACCCCACAGACTCTTTTGTTCTTCTGTTAGGAATTTTTCTGGCTTCCTTTTCCAAGGGGAAAGGGGTCATAGTAAGAGGGTCAGCACCTGCACAGGGCTCCTGCTGAGATCCTTGTGGTGCCTCTGGAAGGAATTCACAGAATTCCAGAATCACCAGGTTGGAAGAGACCTTCAAGATCATCGATCCAGCCCCAGAACCTCAACTCAGCCCTGGCACCCAGAGCCACATCCAGGCTTGTTTTAAACACACCCAGGGATGGTGACTCCACCACCTCCCAGGCAGGCCATTCCAGAACTTTATCACTCTATCAGTGAGAAACTTTTTCCTAATATCCAACCTGTATTTCCCTTGGCACAGCTTAAGAGGAGGGAAGCTTTGGGATGAGCTGATTCCCTGGATTTAATCCACAGTCAGAACGTGGCAGCATTCCTTACTCAGCTCAGGAGCTGCCACCTCACTCATTGCCCAGGAACTGATGCAAGAGGTCTGTGAGGTTTGTGGGCTGTAATTATCCCGAGTAATTTAAGAATCCATTTACCTTCTGCAGATGGAGATACAGTTTAATCAAATGCAGTGTAAATCAGCCTTTATTAGGCACATTCTGTTGGCTATTATGGAGGTGTTAGCATTTAAAATGCTCCTGTATTAAAATGCTTCCCAGGTGAACAGGCACAGGTTTCAATTGTAAAACAAAATTTTGCAGTAATTACCAACAAAGCTCTTTTTCTTCAGAATTTGTGCTACTTTGAACAAAGACTCTTGATAATTATAATCCACATACTGTGGTCACTCTGTAAACCAAATTACTTCTTTGGAAAACAGTTACTGAAGTACTGATTTGGTCAATTATTAACCAAAAAATTTTGAAGCTGAAAATTTGCAGCAATGCATATTTATATTAAGATAACAGTTTCCAGATTTGCTTTTAATTACTTCAAGTGAAGGAATGCAAATCCAAATTCCTCCTGCAAATCTTTGGTTGTGTGTGAGTTGAGATCTATTTATATTTTTACATACAGAGCTCTAGTCTTGGGAGATAATAATTCTGTATTAATATTATTCTTCTTTTTGGGAGTTTAAAATGTAAATGCTTTGCGGATTTCTCTCATTAATGGTGATGCCTTGTGAAGGCTGCCCTAGAACAGGGGCTAGATGGAGCTAAAGAATAAAGTAGGGATTTATTAGGAGGCCTCAACGGATCCACCTTGGGCAGCACAAGAGCCCAGCCAGGGCTGCACCCAAGAGGAACCAAAATGGTCCCAAAATGCACGAGCGCTCCCGGGGGCTCTCACTGGGATCAGCTCTGCTCCATTTGCACCTTGCAGTTCATTGTCCCATTCCAGCTTCAGCCCAGGCACTCCCATCCTGCTTGTTTTTCTCTCTCCAGCCCACACTGTTTGTGCTCCTGGGCCTGAGGTTTGGATCATTTGTCCTTGGTGCCCAGCTGGAGCAGGAATTGTTTTGTCTCCCTGCTCTGTGAAGAGAGCTCACCATCCCATAATATGAAGCCCAGACCCACACACTAAAGCAGCACAGAATCTGAAAAATATAAAAGCTAAACCCTGAGGCATCAGTGATATAGCAAACAAATTATCCATACCACACTTTGAGGAGCCCAGCCTCCAGGACAGATCTGCAGTACAGAGGTGGCTCTACAGACCAGCAACAAAGCTGGGCTGGTGTTTGTGGAGTCCTGTGTTATTAGGATGAACTTTTAGTCCTAAGTCTGTACTTAGGACTAAAAGCATCATTTCTAAGGCTTTTCTAGTCCAAATATAAGAGTATCTCCTCAAAGCCTCGAAGTCTGCAGAGGTCTGTGGTGATCTCAGGTACCAGGTGCAGCCCGCTCATGGCAGATGCTTTGGCTGTTAACAGGATATTCCCATCATGAATTCCAAAACTTTATATATGGACATTTTGATGGGAGTGTTAAGTGTTGGGATTTGACACCTTTGTGACTCAGAATAGCTTTAATACCCACTTTTTCAGGGTAGGGAATAGAAAGTTCCTTCAGTCCTTTGAGGATCCAGTCTTTGAAGAAGGATTATACCTATTTTTATGAGGAATAAATCTGGCCTGGAGTGTCTCAGCTTGCACTTACTGCAGAGTTCTGTGTTTGGTGACTCAAAACAGTATTTAATGTGCTCAGTTAGCCCCTGGTTATAGCAAAGGCACTTGTTCAGTGGGGCAGGTGAAGTGGGTTGAGCTCTTCCTGACTCACTGGACACAAAAGCCATGGAAAGCTGTAATGGCAGCCCACAATGATGATAACGACAGTGATCAGACCCAGAGAGAAAAGGTGGAATGAAGAATAGCAGCAGGGTGGAGAGGTGCATTCCATTTTCATATGATGTATCTAAAATTCAATCGTGGGTGCAGCACGGGCAGGGTTTCTTCTCAAAAGCTAAATGCTAATCATCAGCTCTGGTAGATTTATCTGTTAGACACTGCCCTCTAGATTTATGGTAATTGTGAGTTTGGCTTACTCTGAATCTTGAGAAAATAATAGAAATGGAAGGAATGCCAGCTGGCCTTTTTGTTCCAAGGAATTAAAAAGAAAAGGAAAAGCAAACATTTGATGGGGCTGATAGTTGTTTGCTTTCTGGGCAAAAAAGCAGCATCTAATTTCCATTTATACATCCCTCTCAGGGCTGGTGCTTTCAAGCTTCCCCACACAAAAAGAGTGGAAATAGTTTCTCAGTTAATAAGTGCCACTACTGGGTTTCCTGGGTAAAAATGAGAGTTTTGACATCTGCCACGTGGTGTCCTGATAGAGCTTGCCCAGTTTGGGATTTGATGCTGCAAGGTGAAATGCAGACCCCAGGTGTTCTGAGTTAGTTGTACAGGCAATAAGTGCAAACTGGGCACCCTTGGCTAATAAAGGCTTCACTCCTGCCATCCCAAAAATAAAGGCATAGGGTCAAATCAAAGTCAAACCTTTCCTTTTTTAATGCTGATACTGCCAGTGATAATTCAAATAGAAATGGCAAATATTTTCTAGATTGAGGGTTGGCCTTTATGTTTTATTGTTATCTGTGTACGAATCTATGATTTTGTATAATAGCTCATTGAGCCATTAAATATTATATTTAATACCTTTGTTGCATATGTTTGTTTAAAATACCAACTTTTGAGTAGCTCAAACACTTTTGTGTTTTATAGGTAAATAGCCAGTGTGAATATCCTCAGTTGTCCTGAATTAATGAAAGATTTACAGCTCTTCATTTTTGCAAATGACACTGAAAACAGATTAAGGAGCATCAGATAGGGGAGCTCTGGATACTGGAAAATAAGGACAGGGAAACAAAAGTTAGTTCTTTCTGAAAAGCTAAGAAAGAACTTCAGCTAAGAATCTTAAGGTCCTAAAAGAAGATTATGGTGGTAAAAATAATAATAATAAATTAATAATAATAGTTCCCTCTCGCATAGCAATGGATTAAATTCAGCTGCTCTCAGGGATAACTGTGTGATCTATGCAAGGAGAGGGGATAAAACCCCTTCATTTCTTCTGCAGCACCTTGAAAGCCACTTCTGGAAGTACAACTAAAATCTGGGATTTTTAGTGGAATTCACTCTGCTTCTTTGTTTCCCATCCTGTTTGAAATGAAAGAGATCCTGAGCTGCTTTGTTTTGAATAATGCACTGGATTCTGGGTACTTTTCATGCTTTCATTCATATATTTATTGCAATTTATTAATCTCCATTGCCCATAAGGACTTGGATTGAAAGTCCAAAGACTTTACATGCTGTGAAATTGCCTCCCTGCATTGGCTGCTTTAGGATCTTCTTTTGTGTCCTGTAAAACATCTCTTTCAGGAGTTCCCATTTCATGGTTCTGTGAGATTTTTGGGTTTTACAGCTTTCAACTAGCTTGGCATGCTTGCAGGATTTAACACTGAACAAATTCAGTAACTTTTTTTGTCAATCTCTCAATTATTTCTTCCTTCAGGTGGAATATAAATAGAGTTGAGCAGCAGATTAAAGTGTTGCTGAAGGCTCTGATCCTCTGCCATCATCCTCAGGAATGTTTTACACGTGTTTTTTCATAACAAAACAAACAAAAAACCCTGAATATGTCATTTTTTTTTCTTTCCTACTTTCTGAAAAATGCTTTTCCTATGGTACAGTCCCAAAGAAAGCCCCTGCCTACCTCCTGTCTCTGAAACTGTTCCATTAGCAGCCTCTGCTCTGTGACATAATGTTTGTCAAAGGAGCGATAAGAAAGAGAAGGGGCTTTTCGTAAAGGTTGTTTATGGAGAAGGAAAAACAAAGCTGTAAAACAGAACACATAAAAAATGAAAATTGCCATATAGTTTAATGAATATTTTGTAAAAATCATTTTCTATTCTACAAATTCATGATAGCAGCACTGCTGGCTGCTTGTACATGATTTAGCATGTCAGATTATATTGCAGCAAGCAGACTATCTACCCTTTGACCTTGAAGACTCTTACTGTGCTGCTATAAATTTTGGGTTCTTAAAAGCAGCAAGGGAAAATGCTCTTTTAGACACTTACTGAGCTTAAATACCTTCAAAAAGAGAGTCAGTTCTTTTTTATTCTGCTTTGTGCTAACAGATAATATTTTGTCATTCTGGATTTATGTGGAAAAATATTTGGAATTTTTTTGCATCTCTGACATGGTGTATGTGTGTCTGCAGCTAAATGTCATTTTCAGCACAAGTATGTGAACCATGTTAACAGAGCTTTTCCATGACAGTGTTTGCTGAGCTGTGAAAAAATGTGAAGTTCTCAGTGCAGCCTCTTTCAAAACCTGATTTTTAAGAATTTCAGCTTTGTGACAAACAATTGCTGTGGGATGAAAACCTGGAAAGACACCTTGTGAAACAAGGGAGCCTCATTTAATCTAAATTTGTTCCTACATTCAGGCCACCTGGAACCAGAGTTTCCCTCGAGTCCAGCACTTCTCCTTTCCCCAACAACCCACAAAATGGTGTCAGCTGGCTCCAAAAATGCCTAAAATCAGTTTGTTGAGACAGAAAATGTCAAACTCTCAATGTTTCCTTCTGTGGGGTCAGTGATTTCCTCTCAGGCTGCTGATTTTCATAGAGTCCCAGGTTTGGGCTGGAAGGGACTTCAAAGCTCATTCCATTCTTTCTAATATCCAGTCTAAGCCTGCCCTCCATCAGCTTAAAGCCATTCATGCCCACCACATTTGTATTTTTATTTTTGCTGAATTGTGTATCTCTGAGATCTCTATTATTTGTCAAATTGAAGTTGATGAGTGGATCCAAGAGTCCTGATGTTGGGGGAAGGGCTGGCTTGTTTCCAATGGGGGAAAAAAAAAAAAAAACCAACAAAAAAAACTGTATATAAAGTGTATTTTAAACCCAACCTGTATATAAACTGTATTTTAGGTTAAAAGTAAATTTGTGATGTAGTTGAAAGGACCCAAGTAGGCAGTTCCCAGTTTTTTGTTTTTAGTTTTTTTTTTTTTCCATAGAAATCTGTACTTTGGTCTCTAAAACCTTCAAAACCATACTTTGCAGAGCCTGTCTGCAGAAAATATATTTGCTAAATCTATGTTTTATAAAGATTGTGTTACATAAAGGGTTTGGTGTTGTGGGGTTTCCCTCTTCTGTTCCCTAATGTTCTCCTTAAACTCTTCCACCAATGTAGTTAAGCTTTCTCCTGTCTCAGCCTGCTTAATCACAGGAGTTTTGGGCTAATGACACCTCATCCACTGACGAGCCCAGATTCCATGGCCACTTTATTCTGCTTTGTGGTAAAGATGTTGAAGAGCCTCTTAATCCAGGAATAAAAATAAATAAATTATCCATGTCTCTATTGAGCAAGGTAAATTGTGCCCTGAAGCACTGAGAGAGGCTCCAGCTTCAGGAATGTTGACTTTGATCCTCAGGAATGGATCTCTGTAAAGTGTATTAATGGAGTGGCTGCATCATTAGTGTAAATTAATTAAACATTTTGCAAAGGTGTGCAGCACGTTGGCCCAGCAGAAGCCCAGGTAACAAAGGCAGTAACAGTTTTGGTATTAAACTCATTTTTTCAATACTGAATTGGAGGAACCTTCTGTGAAGGAAAAGGGAATTTCAATTTCTGTGTCACTTCTGTCATTTGGATAATGACAACTGAACGAAATCTATTGTAACCCAACTACAAAAACTACTTTTATTCCAAAAATGCCTTTACATGAAAATCGACCTGGACATTTAAAGCTGTAACTTTCCATTCTTTGTCATGTGAAGATGAAGAAACATAGGCTTCTTCCTTTCTTTATTTTCTGATTTTACTGAGGACTTGCATTTTATTAATAACATCTTAAACCATGCAGACTTCCTTATTCAGTACTAAGAGAATTGTCAAAATCAAAACCAAGAATCAGTATTTTTTTTATTATTATTTTGACTCATCATTTCAATAAAGAAATTTCATTACTGGAAAGATTACTTTAAAATGAAAAGCAGAAAGAAAAAGTCCACACCAGTCACAAAAATTACATAGAAATCATTATAAAGAGTAAAAGTAAAAATATTGAGATGTATTAGCTAGGCTTTATGTATAAAACTCTCATATGATAAATAGTAAAGAAAAGAATGAAGCATGAAATATTAAGAGATGAATTTATGGCCCAGTGACATCACCTATGAAGGAGTTCATAGTTCTAATGAAGGCTCAGATGCTGATTTTTATTTACTTTAAGTGTTCATTGAGTGCAGTGTAAAACAATTGAGCAGCTCTAATTTCAGAACGAGCAATGGTAATCCAATGAAATACCTCATTGATTGGGATGCTGCCTCCCCTTATCATTCCTTCTGCTCTTCATGGAATTTTAATTTATTTCCTCTGTGCTGTCACACCTTGAGAGAAGGAGGAGAGGATTTTTTTTTCCCTGAACTGGAAGAAATATTTTCCTGCAGCTGTGGCCAGGATCCACAGGCAGCAGCTTCAACACTAACCTGATAGAAGGAGCTTGGACTTTTTGCTACACCTTGAGGAATTCTGTGTTGATTGAAAAGATCCACACATGAGCCCAGTTTCTATTTTTGCCTAGTAAATATTAGGACAAAATATGTGAAGCACTTTATTGCTGGCCAAGTATTACAGCAGGATTCACTCAGCAGAGAATTTTGCATATGTTAAATTACAGGAAAACAAAAAGTAAGAATTATCTGTCATGTCTGTAAGCAGTAACTGAAAATACCTTCACGAATGGCAGTGGATTTAGGGAACTCTGCTGGTTTTTAATTTACTTTCAATAATTCATTAAGATGCACTTTAACCTTAATCGCCAGTCCCACAGGATTCATGTGCTGTGCCAAACGAGCTTTCTCATAGGCAAAATTAATTTTCTACAAAGAACTTCCCTATTTTTCCTGATTCAGGAGCAGCAGAAGGTAGCACAGCTTTGGTGATTTGATCTCGATACATGAGATTTCAGCACTTGTTTTAGCCAGTATTCTTGTGTATTGAATTTTCATTTTTAGACTGCTTAAATATTGGGTGTGACTTCGAGAAGGATATGATTCATTTTGATGGAACAGCTTCTAGGTATCTGTATTGGTGCTTATTAATTACTTTAGCAGAAGTGTTTTGTTCCTTCAGTTCCTCTGGAGGATTAAATACCACATAACATATGTTAGATTTTGGCAATCATATGTTTACCGAAGTTTAAAAAATATTTTGAGCAGTTGTGCATGAAATTATTTAATATCCCTCATGAGAGGAAACACTAACAATGTTAAACCCAAATACAACCTCTTTATATGAATACTTTTTTCGTATCTCATGAGAAGGTGCTGAATGGAATATGAAATGTCCACATTTTGAGCTCTGGAAAATCAAGCCAACAATGATACCTGAACACAAATATTTAGAGAGGAAAATGTAGCACGGAAAACAGTTGAAAACAACACATATTGGCCCAGTTACAGTCCCTAAGTAGGAAAAAATATGAGTTTGTTTCAGAAGTATGTCTAAGTTAAATATTTCAGAGCCAGATTATTGTACAGAAACACAAACACATTGAGGATGTAGCAAGTTCTTAAATTTTCTTTATTTTCTTTAGTTTTCTGTCATTACAGAGATGGTGACGCATCAGAATCTTATTCCTAAAAATTTCAGTGACAGCTGAAATGCACATTATCAGTTCCTGTACCCCTGAACACCAACCCCATCCCTCAGCTCCCCAGCAGGAAAGAGAAACATTTCAAAGAACTCATTTCTGTTTCTATTTCCCACTGAAATCGGGGAACTGTGCTTGTGGGAAATACCACTGGCAGCTGTAACTCTCCTGCTGTGCTCTTACCTACGTGGTCTTAGGCAAAAAGGGATTTTACCTTATATATTCTTTTGACTTCCCATAGGACTGAAATGGCCTTTTTAAATTAAACACTTCCCTACAGAGGAGTGACTTTGCTTGGTAGATTTGATGCTATTCTGATTTCTCCCTTCCAAAACTCTTGTTATACAGCAGACTCAGTCTCTTCACAGCTGTTTGGTGCAGAACTAACTGTGGCAGAGCTTTGAAGAACTCCAAAAATGAAAGCTTGAATTGACATTTTACTTGGGAATATCATGACAAATACCCTTAAAAGCAGTGGTGCTCCTGTTTGGGCTGTCATAATGGAAGGGGATTCATTTCTGGGTTTAGGTGACTCACTGTGAGCTGTCAGAAATCTATCTGAATATTCTGTGTTCCTTAAAATAATTCAAAATTGGAAAAGCAGATTTGCAGAAAACTGGCAATACCTGAGTGGACCTCTCCATAGCTTCTGATATTAATCACTGTGAGCAAAAAGACCCACTGTGGATTTTCTGTGTGATTTCCAAAATTATTTCAGATTGTGTTATGTGTTGTTTGTTCATTAGAATGTGATCAGAAGGAGTTGCAAAGATCTATTTAATCTGAAATGCAAGACTGAGTTAAAAAACTTATACAATCTTGAGTATTTTTAATTGGTTTAGATTCCATTCATCTTTTTTTTTCCTTTTCCACATGAGAAATATTCTCCAGCTGTGCAGATTCTCAACGAGGTCTTTGGAGAGCACAAAAGAAAAGGCAAAACCAAAGCAAGCAACTTTCTCTTTTGAGCACACTTTCAGTCATTCAACACAAGAATTTAATTGTTCTGGCTGTACAGGAAGACCTATGATAAAATGAGTGATAAAAGAAAATTCAGGTTTTTATCTTATTGCTAAATTAGATAAAACTTACTGAAACCAAAGACATCATTAGGCTTGAACATTTCTTCCCCCAGTCCCTGAGTGAGGCTGTTTGAGTTTTCTTGAGGCAAAATAATTCTTTTTCACTATATAAAGCACATGGAGCTGTCCCTCGTGTTGTCTTCATGGGTTTTGGAATGATAAAGCTGAGAGCGTTGGATTTCCTGCAAATGAACTTGGATGAGGTTATTTTCCAATTTAGGGGTTGTTTTGGCCTTTGTTCTTTGGCCTTCAGGAGGAAAATAATTTGTAGACAAACATGTGCACCTGGAGCTAAAACAATAGGTACTGATGCATGTACAGAGAGGATGGGACTGCAGCCCTCCCAGGCTGGGTTTCCAGGAAAGCACTCAGCCATGCCTCGCTCCATGCCAGCAAAATCCCCACTTTGTTTTGTTGTTTGCACTTATGATGACTTTCCCCCCACCTTTTTTTTTTTTTTTAATAGAAATTAATTCCAAACAGCACACAAATAGTGTTGCAAGTTCTAAATGCTGGTAGAGGCAAATGATAAAGACGGTCGTGAATGAATAAATTTGCTTTCCCCTGAAATAGTGTAAATTTTATTTTGAGGGGGGAAAAATGCTCTTTATTTATTCTGCTAGAAAAAGCAAAATCTTCTGAAGTTATGCATCAAGGAGGCTGATATTGTGGAAGTGATTGAGGATAAAGCATGATGATATCAATAACAGAATTATAATTTTGTCTAAAATATTTGAAGGCAATGACATTAGCAGCCTAACACAGTCCAGCACTGCAGTTGCAGGTGTAATATTTTTATGCATTAAAATAAATTCAAGGTGAACATCGTCAGATCATTAAAATTATTTTAGATATTCCCAATATAACATCTATTAGTTTTACACCAAAACTTGAATATTTATCTCCTTTGTTTTCTGCATTTTCTTTCCTATACTATCTATCTACCTCCAGCTGAAGCCTTACTCAAAAAGCTGAGAGATATGAAATTCTGGTTGGATATTATTTAGAATATTTGCTTATGTTTTCATTTTCCCTTTTTCCTGAGCTGTAAAACAATTATTCTCAAAATATTATCAGACAAGTCTGGATGAAAATCTACCAAAAGGTATAAAAACCCCATGAGAGACATATGATGAGTGGGTGGGTTTTCTTCAGAGTCCATCTGTAAAAGATTTTAGAAAAATGACATCCCACAAGTCTTGGTTAGAGGGAAGGATTGGGTCTGAGATGTTCACAGAAGATAGTTAATGGAATTGTGACAATTTAACTGGGATATTTTTCTGAGAAATGTGGATTGAAATCTCAAAAGATCAGCATGTAAGAGAAGAGCAGCACCTTGAGCAAAACAAATGAAAAAAAAATAAAAGGAAATAGATGACACAGGCAGAATGAATTCCTTGAGCCAACGAAGTGTTTCAAGTTCTAATTAAGTAAACTTCTTGCAGTGCTACTGAACTGGGAAGGAATTGTGTGTAAGAGACCCCAGGCAGAGGTGTGAGCAAAGGGAAAGGAGACTGGAGTGTGTGTTCTGGGATTGCTGCCAGTTTGGAACAAGGAATAAGAACGGGAAAAGCTGGAATAAAACCTTGGAAGGGAGGTGATGGGAGGAGAGCAGAGCTCCTGAAGGGCACGAGGCAGGGCAGGAACACATTCCTGTGTCATGCAGGGATGGTCAGTGAGGGAAACAGAGTTAAGCTGGGAAGAGGAAATTGATCCTGAAAGTGTGAGTGGGGATTAATTTTGTTTGCCCGTGGGTAAACCAGATCAATTCATAAAGACTTGCAGTGGGTTGGATTGTGCTGCTGGTGCAGGGGAGACATTTGAATATGTATGTCAGCGTGAGGGGAATTGACTTTGACTGGGGAAGACAAAGTGACTGAGAATTGATTTTTATTGTGGAAGGAAATTGATCCAGAGAGAGGGGGAAAATCACTTTGATTAGTGTGTAAGGAGAGCTCCCACAGCGGTAGAGAACTGACAACAGAAGAAATGAACTTTGATTTTGGTCATGACATGATTTTGAACGTGGTATTTGTAGCAGTTGGTAAGTGCCCTCCATGAGATAAGATTTTCTGTTCTGTTCTGTGGGATGGCACTAGTCAACTTCCATTCAGAAGAGCAGTAATTCATATTTGAGCCAAAACCACTCGTTACTGAAAGCAGCATTGACCAAAAATTAGAACTAGGAACTGTATCTTGAATCATTTCAGTATATTGACACTGTCAATTACAAGCATGATGAACTTGTTGAATCCAAATTTTCAAGTTTTAATTTATTTTTATGCCTTTAAAAAGCTGGCGTTCAGATTTATTTAATGTTTCAGTTGCCATTTCCAATCCGAGGGAGGTCTTTTTACTCAGGGCTGAAAAAATCCAAAAAGAAAAAACACAATTTAAGCAAGTTCACTACACTGCCAAGCATTGTGTTGCTTTGTATTTGGCACCTGGCAGAGATCTCTTCCTCCTGCCACCAGAAATTGTTTGAATCTGGCTGTAAAACTCACAAGTGGGACTCCTTCTTCAGGGCAAGGAGGGGATGGAGAATTCTGGGCCTGGAAAAACCAGTTTCAGGTGTGTCTTCATGGGAATAATTTTCAGATACAAGGTGAAAAGGTGACCTGGTGGAAGAGGAGCAAATCATTCCTGGCCAAGCTGATTGATTTCTTTGCTAAATTAACAGCCTCTCTGGACTGCCTCTGCTGATTACAGAATATTATTTCTCTGTTGGGTTTTTGCTATTGAGTGGATATTGGTATTTGCTTGAACACTCTTGAAGAGAATGAGGTTTTAGTAACTATTTTATCAGCAGATTTCATGCTGGGCTTTTTATTATCAATATTTTTCTCTAAGTTAATTTTTAGTCCATAATTGGTCCATCACAAAACTTTAATATTCTTTTGCTATTACCTGTCACCCATAGGTGTTCACTGAATTAAGTACCTAGTAAAGGCTTTTTTTTTTAATGTTAAGTGAAGTGTTAAACTTTCAGTTTCTGTGTGGAAAAAAAAATATATACAAATACTTAGCTTTGGTCATATATCAATCATACTCTCCTTGTTTTTAAGGAAGGGAATATATGGACAAGCAGGAGCAAGTCCAGCATCCTTTCTTTGCCACTGGGCATAATTCAGGAAATTTCTGTACAGAGAGACTGTGGAAAGTGAGACTTCTTCAAGAGTTTATGAAATAGAAATGATTTAAAAAAATGTTGTTATTACTCAGAATTTTTATCTCAAATATTTTGCAGAAAGCAAAATCCAAGGTAATCACGGTTTGTCATACCAAAGCCAAAATCCATCTGGAACCTCAAGTATTAAAAAAACAGATGGACAAAATAGTTAAAAAAAGCAATGATGTGTAATCTAGACAAATTCCACTGTTTCTGTGCAGGTGGCTCATAAATACTGTCATTGTCAGGAATTTTGCTCTTTCTTGCTAGTTTCCCTTGTTAGACTTTCTATCATTACTTTTGTCTGACAATATTACCTTAGTCTGTTTTAAGAGGATTGGTTTGTGATGAAGTATTTTATAAAGTATAATGGCAAAAAAAAAAAAAATGTAGGGAACCTAAATACTTCTTTAGGGAACCTAAATATTCAGTGATTCAAAATCAAACAACTCACAATTATAGTCCAAGCTTAACTGCTGGCAGGTGAAGTGGTTTGTCATAGAATTACACTTATCTTTTAATGGGTGAGCTCAACACATCATAAAGATAATAAAGATACAAGGCAGTACGTGCCAGTTCCAAGTTCAGGAAAGCTAAGGAAGGGCTGGTTTGAAACAAAAAGGGATAAAATTGAAACAAGCACTATGAGAAAGGAAATTATTCTTTTCATATAGGTTTTCTTTCATTAGGTAATATATGGGATGTAATAGGAAATATATAGGATGTAATAAATCCCCAAAACAGCATGAGATTTTTCTCAAACTTTAGAGGTCTGCGTGATACATGGTATTTTATTAATATTGGGTGCTTAATTGTCTGTGTGAGAAATAACTGTTATTTATGGCCATTTTACATTTAAACTAAATTAGGAGCTGTAACCAAAGCCATCACTCCAGGGTTTATACAGTAATGTCTGGATCCATGTGATGTATTTTAACCTATGCACATATCCATTTAAAAAGGGCTTTATCTCCTGTTTGACAATCCTTAATAACACAATAGACCACTCCTGTATCCCCTTTCCATCCATTAGTCAATATATCCACAGCAACCAGCAATAACCCAGCAGCAAAAAGCCTACTTAAGTTCTTTAAAACCTCCCACCTGAATTGCTGTAGCCAGGAAAAACAAATGGGCCCAAAAATGTGTGGCTACTTTTAAAAATGTGCTGAGCACCTGCAGCTTCATCAAAGGATGCTGGATGTCAGCACTTAACAATTTAGCCCACCAAATTAAAAATATTAACCATGTGAATTCATAAAGGCTGCAGTGAGCGGCGTCAGGGCTGGCGTTTTCCCAGGGATCCCTCCTCAGCTGGGGGTTGTACCAGGTTCTTTTTTGTGTTATTTTTGTGACTGCCTGGCCCTGCTGGGATCTGCTTGTGCTGTTGGGGGTACGCTGGCTCCAGAGCCTGCAGCAGGGAGCTGCTTTGGGATCGTCCCCAAAACCAAAAAAGATCGATGCCCATGTTTTTTCCAGACCTGGTTTTGAGTGCAGCTCCTCACCCCAAATGCCTCTCACTTTTCCTTTCCCTCAGACCTGTCCCCCTGTTGAAGGCTTCATCCCAAGGAGTGCAGACAGAAACTGCAAAAAAAGCAGGGCTGATGTTTTTCCAAGATCTGTCACCTTTTATATGTCTGTAGAGGGTAGCTGTGAGCTTGCATTTTTGTATCTGGTTCTCAGAGGACATTAGTTCCTAATAAAAAAAATTAAATTAAAACCTCATAAATATGAGACTACAGTGCAGAATTGGAGGCTCATGCTGAAAGGATTTACAGAACTCTCTGCTTTTTACTGTTGCTCAACATCATATAAAAGGTTTGTTTCAATGTCACAGACCCGGGATTTTCCTGGAAATAAGTCTGTAATGAAATCCTTTATTAACTGCTCACAGTCATGCAGAAAAACAAGTATATTAAATAAGGACAATACATTCTGGGTTGGGCGTTAGTTTCTCATACAGTTTTAAATTGAGCAGTCTGAGCATTTTAACAATCTTCCTACTGCTATATGACACCTTAATAATACTATTTAAAAGGTTTGAATTGTTGTTTTTGATGCTGGGTCTAGAAACATGGATGTCTACCTCCCTCTCTGCCTCTCTCTATTTCTCTCTCTGTAAACATATCCCCAGTTTCCCAGCAGGTTCAAACACAGATGGCTGCCTTATTGCGACAGAAGCAAAAATGCTACATTAATGTTTAAAGAGATTAAAAATCCTCTTGGCAGCAGTGGCATATGTTACCAGTTAATTGTAGCACTGGAAGCTTCCCTGCTGTTTTAAAACATGGACTCATTTTACTTGCTTTCTGCAGAGCAGTATGAAATGTCAAATTTGTTGGTATAAGTTTTGAATCCGGTCTGACAAAAATGAGTCATTAAGACAATGTTGTTGTCCTTCTCTAACATAGTTTTTGAATCCAAATAATGTTCTGCTCCCATGCCAGCTCTGGCAGAAAGCTGGCTCCCTGCTCCAACCCAGCGATCATGTGCACACTTTATGATTTCAGTGGAGGGCTCTGCCTTTGGAAGGCAGTTTTTAGCTCTTCACCTGCATTATTTCCACTCATTGTCATCCTGGCCAAAGCAGGCTGCTGGTTTAAATTACTTTACAGATGTAATGGTGGCTTCTCCTGGCCCAGCCTCCAGCTGGAAGCAGAGCAGTGAGAGCCAGCCCGTGCCAGCCTGCGAGCCACGAGCGGTTCTGTGGTGCTGGAGCCGCTGCTGAGAGCCGTGGGCAGGGATGAGCACCATGCTGAGGAACATCACCCTTCCCAAATCCCTGCTCCAGATCAGCAATCCTCAGCAGGGCACTGCTGGCGCTGTGCAGCTACTGCACACTACTTTTTGACTGGGGAAAGAAATGGGAAAAAAGTGTTGAAAACCTGAAAATTTCTATCATTCCTTGCTTGAAGTTCTGTTGCCATTGTCAGAGATTATCCAGTTCCTCTTAAATCAGCTGCCACATCAGATATACAAAACAAAGGATTCAGTCTTCCTAACTAGCCTTTCAAACTCAAATGCTGTTAAGACAACACTTTTGCCTGAGAAAAAGCTGATGATAAAAATTTGTGTTCCTGTACTGAATGACATCACCTCACCCTGGTTAGAGCTGCACAGGCTTTATGGGGCTTAAGTATTCTGGAAAGTAATTGTGGCATAAATACACTCTCATGTCAGAAAGGTAAACAAAACTTAGCCTCACGTATTGTCTGTGATCTTTTTTACTATTTGTTCTTTGCCATATGTGCACATTAGGTTTTACAGACAAGTAGATGTGATCTCTGCCCCTCAGGGGTTTGCAGAGGAGATTAAATATCACATGGAGATGAGACATTCTTGTTGGTATTCTCAGCAGGGAGGGCCAAGTGTAGGGTAGGCATGAACTACCCTGGCTTGCCTGAAAAAGAGACCTTTGAAATCAAGGCTGAAACACATCAGTAGGAGGGAGAGCACAGCTCATTCTCATTTCTTCAGGGGGCTTCAGACTGCCCAGAACATGCCTGCCATTGATTTCTACATTTTGAAAAATCTGTGCAAACCCACTAGTTTTTCCCTGGTTTCTGATCAGACTCACTGCTCTAAGTTCATGGTTCCTCCTCCTATTATTTTTTCTCTCCTGATTGGATTAGATCATAAGTTCAGAATATAGACAGTGAAAAATATAGTTCAAGATGTCTAATTAAAGAACAGCTTGTTTGCTCAGGGATTTGAATTCCCTACCATGGATTCCAGTCCTGGGAGTTTGATTTTTACAGGATCCATGCAAATCACTGGGTTGCAGAGTCAAAGGAAATTCTCTTCCCTGAGTGTAAAAAGTTCTGTACTGACACAATTTACAGTTACATAACTTATATTTGTGTGCTAATTAAGATAAATCTCCAGGATAGACCTCCAGAAATTAGCAGGAAATTTTACTTAATTCTGAAGAGGGGGGAATGAGCTGTTGTTTGTCACCCACTCTGTCTCTTGCTAATGGAAAACCAGGGGTACCACGTCCTTGCTCAGCTGAAACAGAGCATTCATTCTAGATTGCAAACCAGATCAGATCTTTGAGCTATTTGCAGCAGAGCAAACACCCAAAACCCAGTAACACTGGCTACTTTCTAAGCATGAATAATAAATGAAATCTTCATTTGGGACATTAATATTCTGGAACACTCAATTAGATCTTGTTTACATCTTACAGCAACATTAGAATGCACAAATGATAGAGCAATGATCAAGTAGTTGCAGAGAAAAAGATTTTGTAAACATTATTTTAGATAAGAGAAACAATTTTTCTCTGCCTAAGTTTTAAACTGCTTATTTCAACACTCAGGGCATATCAAAACATCTACTTTCATAAAATACCTTATGAAGGACTGACTGAATTCAGGGATTATTGTTAAAAATTCCAGCCTTTCCAAAAATTTGGGTAGTAGTTCATAAAAAAGTCATCCAACAGAAAAGTGAGCTCCTTTTATCCAGACATTCAAAGTCTGAAACATAAGATCAAAATATTATTTTGAGATGGATAAATCTCAAATTCCTTTTCTACAGGCAGATTGAAGATGCAGATTGTCTTCTGTTTGTGAGGGTACTTGAGATTTAGTGGAATATTTGTCCCACCACTTAGAGCTATTCTTTGCTAAAATGCTAAAATCACACACACAATTTCAAAAATGCAGTTGGAAAAAAATTCTGTAATTTTCTGTGCAGCAATAGGCATCACTTACACTGTTTAAATTACAATTAATGGTGTGCTATTATTTGTTTACATTTTTATTGGAGCAACAAGATGAGTGCAGATGTAGCAGCAGTACTAATTCCTTGGGATTCACAGATCCCCTATTTAAAGCATTTTCATACTTTGTTTTCTTCAAGTGAAGTTTGCAGTTGTAGAAGAGAGTGTTTTTATCCTTCTTTCTCCTATTTGTGAACTTGTGATTGTAGCATAAAACACTAAAAAAAAAGAGTCTTTAGCTTTGAAGTTATAGTGAATATGTTAAATACATAAACAAGCATATTTAGTTACTTTGCATTATTCATGTAACTGCAAAAAGATTCACTCTGGGCAGACAATTACTGTGTATTAACATCTTGCCTTAGGGCAGTTGAAATGGTTTTTAATGAGGTGTTACCAATCCTGAATATCTTTCACTTGCCACTTGACCCAACACTTTATTTTTTGCTGTACGTGGGACATCTTGACATAAAATACTTTATTACTGGGATTCTGTTAATCATCTGCTATACTTACACAGAATTTCTATTGGCATAAAAGGTATTTATTAAACTGACTCATATTGTTTTCAGGAAGAATAACTAGTACCTGTAGATTGAAATTAATTGCAATTTTCCGAGCGTTCAGATCCAGAGCCTAAGAAGCACATTGCTAAATTAGCATTCAGGTCATGAAAACAACTAATGAGGCTTCAGACCTATAAAAGTCCACTCAAACAAACACCTGCCAGTGTTTTAGAGAATATTCTGGCCCTGGCATCTGCTATGACCTGAAGGGCAGAGCAATATGAACTTAACTAAGACAGTATTTCAGATAATTTGAGATCTAGAGAGCAGAGCAATAAAGAGAAGAAAAATGGTTCTTCCTCCAGCGTGAGGACACACATATCCCTTGCTCAGCCAAACAGCAGCAGCTTGAGTAGAAACAGGATTCCCAAAGTTATTTTCCTCAAATAATATGGCTCAGGTGCTTGCACTACACCAGTGGGACTGCTCATAATTGTATCTGGTGGATAAAATGATATTTCTGAAAAGCTTTGGTGTAACGAGGCTGTCAGTGACCGCAGTGTGAATTTTGTACAGGAATTGCTCACAGCAGCAGCTCTGACGTGGGACGAGTCCTTGCCAAGGCACACCTTGGCATGACCAGAGCTTGCAGCCACGCCTGGAGCCAGCTCTGATCTGTTCTCACCTCCACTGTTTGCTCCAGCAAACGCAGCTTGGATCCTGGGGTACAGAGAAACACCAGCACAGAGCTTTTCTCAGGCTGCTCCTACCCTGATCACAGTTTGGGCATCCTTCTCTGCTGCCTCAGAGGGATTCCTGCAGCACCACGTGCTCTGCCGTGGCGCCAGCGTGGATGCTGCCAGCAGCTGCAAGTGACAGTGCAGGGGGGCAGCAATTAGACCCCTCAGTCTTTTACAAGCCACAATATGACTGTGTTTGGCCCAGAACCACTTGTCTAGAAAGGGGGAAAAACAGACATAGCACAAATTAATTTACAGAGAAATTACAGCTATCAGGACCAAGAGGTTGACCACCGCTTGGTTTGGTGCTGGAGCATATGGTGCACAAATATAATTCATCTTCCTGATTGGGAGGGGATGCAGGGGAAAGGGGAATCTCTCTGGCATAGCTGCCCATACAATGCCAGTTACTCTGCTGGAGCCTCTCTCTCCCTGTATATGTAATCTATGCTGAATTAATTTGTAGTTGGCTGAATTTCAAACACATCAACTTCGTTTTCATGTATGTTGATGGGATTTTCTTTTGGACCGGTTTCTTATGTTAATTAGCCCTCCATTTATGCTACATTGTAATGAGGTTTAGCAACTCTGCATGTGCAAGCCTGGTGGGAAATGGGCTGGATGTGCACAATTTCAACTTTTGCAGTTGCCTGTTTTCGATATGTTATAGATTTTCCTGTTTCCCAAGTCATGGGCAGTCTTAAGTGGGCCAATCAGTTCTTTTCTAAGTTTTTAGTGGAGAGCTTTTAGAGTTTTTAGTTTAGAGTTTTAGAGGGGTTTTTTTTTATGGAATATAAAGCATGTTGTATTAACTTGCATTTTGAAGGAATGAGGGGGGATTTTGGCTGGAAGACTTATTGGTTCTTCTTATTGGTGAAATTAAAAAGAATAAATGGGATGTGTTTGCTGTGGCTTCCAGTCAGGCCTCTACTTGGAAGGGAAATACCAGAGATCTAAAGCAAACTGCTCTATATTTAAGAGATTAATGCAAGAAAATATTAACTGTCTTTCTTTTTAGCAGAACAGAGACACAAGTTTTTCTGATACAAAAGAATTTTCCCATTAATTGCTTTGCTAATCTGTTCAATACCTGAAAAACACCTGATACATGTTTATATATTATATTATACTATATATATTGTTATATTATATAATAGCTATATATTATATTATATCTTTATATTTATTATATGTATATAATCATTGATATTTTTATTGGAAGTGCCAGGCTGAGCACAACCTTTGTGGGGCACAGAGGCTTCCTGCATGTCCCTGCAGGAGCTGGTGGCACAGGTGGGATATCAGCACGTGGATCTGGGATTCTGTGGGCAGAAAGTCTTGCTCTGCCCTTACCCCAAGGGAAGCAGAGCAAGGTGAGCACGGCCAATCCATGCCAAAGCTCAGGGTGATCCTACGCCCGAGCTCACGTGGCATAGCCTGGCTTTTAAAATCTCTGTTAAGCCAGTTCAGCACTGTACTGAAGAAGCTCAGCTGGTTTGCAGTCAGCCAGGCAGGCAGGGCAGAGCCAGCCTGATCCTGCCTGTGGAACACCTCCCACTCACCCACTCCTTAGTACAACAACCTCAGCTGAGCTGGCACTTAAAAGCTTTTTTTCTTCAGGAGCTGTAATTGCCAGGTCATAAGTAACTTCTTTAAAACAAAACTTTATTTATTCCTTCTCCCACACAGCACAACTGTTAATGGTGCAGGAGTTAAGAGCAATTGTCTTTTTTCCCTTTATAACTAAGTCCCTTTTCCCTTATAACAAGTAGAACTTGATAAGTACAAGTTTCTCTCAAGCAACATTCCCTTTTGAACACAAGAATCTTTCTCTCTCCAAATATATTTGCATAGCAAAAAATATTCCTGTTGCCTACTGAATTACCTTAAAATATTTAGTATTTTTCTGCCATAAAAAAGGGCTTTTTTTTCTGTGGGGAAAAAAAAAGTTCATCTAGATGACGTGGTTTAAACTGCTCCCATTTCTCAGAAGAAGTTTGCAATAAATATTCATCTTAACCTGAGGCATTGTCGTTAGTATTCAAACTCAAGCTTTTCAGCTTTATATTTTACATAAGTGTTCTGGAAATGTATGAATGGACCCTCATTCTCAACAAATCCATGGAGATGTATTTTTATATGTAGAATCATGGATAGGATAGTTATGAACTTCTGCATCCAAACCATTTGGTTCATTCAGCTATTATGGTCAAAATTTATTGTGTTGGAACATGCCTAAAACTCTTCTCCTCACTTAAGTGAAATAATCAGTGTAGTACCAAAACCAGAATTTCTGAAAGGTATTTCTGAGATGTCCTCCCATGTGAGCACTGAGCAGAGCCATTATGACAAGAATTACATCTGCATTTCCTGTTATGTAATCACTAGTGGGGAAATTATGCTTTATACTCTGTTGAGTGTTGCAGTGACCATGAAGCAGGGGGAGAACTGAGCCCGAGCTCCCCCTATAAATAACAAAATCAATACCCAATGTTTATCTGTGCTAAGGTTTGTCTGCTTTACCACAGTGAAAATTGGAGGCTGCACAAAGAATGAGCACTGGATAAATAATAAGCTCTGGCCTTTAACGGGGCATTTTAGGAGGTCGGGTGGTCAATGCAGTAGAAGCATTTGTTGGCTCTGGGAATCCATCCAGCTTCAGACTGTGGTCAAATACAAAGATGACTGAAATCCCAGTATTTCCTGAATTTAACCTTTTAGGAAATCAGACCCCATAATATATAATTGAATATGCCATTCCTTGGGGAAACCAAACGGCCCCCTGGCCCCCTACATTCAGCTCTTCATCTTCATGTGGTTCTTGCAGTGTTTTACGTAAATCAATGTGAAATAGAGAAAGTTTGCAGCATTTAGTTGAATGAAGTAGTTTTTATAGCAGGAAAGAGAATCCCTAGTGCTTATAAAGAGGCAAGACTTTCTTAATGTGCACTTTCTCAGCAGAACTTGCTGCATAGTCACCCATGGTCAAGAATCTAGAGAAGAGAACTGTGCAAGACCACTTGCAGCCATAGAAACAGAGGGGAAGAGAAGAAACCAGAATAAGTAGGCATGCCTATGAGTGAGCCTTACCATAAATAAATCAAACTTGTAAGTACATCATTTTAGTATGCTTATTGTTTTGCTAAACTAACACACTAATGACTGCTGTCTTCTCATGAAGAAAACCCCGAGCATGAAGCAAGACTTCAAAGAAGCCACTGGAAATTCCACTCTTGACTAAGAGATTTCAAGGGACCCTGAGGCTGGGTGGGAAGCTCTGCACAACTAAATCCCTTACAGTGCCTTATTCACTGCTTGTCTGCCATCTAATCCAACCACCCCTTAACCCCTCTCAGAGCACCAGCTCCTTTGCTGGGTGCAGTGTCCTGCTCCCAACCCTGTCCATACCTGCCTGCCCCAAGGGCACAGCCCAAAAGGGGCAGGGATGTTCCACGCCTGCCTTTTGGGAGCATCCCTGCACAGATGAGGAGATGTGTTTTGAACACAGCAGCCTTAGAATTGTCCCGTGTATTTCCCTTTAAATCACTGTAGCTACAGATGTGCCCTTGGTTTTCCCCATAAGGACAACAATCCCCGGCACGCCACCATAGCAGGGACAGGGATTGGTGTCAGTTAAAGGGGATTTTTGCCAAATGTTTGTAGGACTCTTTCTCCTAAAACAAACCAAACTGAACAAGGGTCCCGCTCAGGGAGGGAAGACAAGGATGTGTATCTGAGAAAAAGCCAGGGCAGTGCACACATTTACCTGTTCACCAGCTGCCGGGGAAGGACAGAATTGCCTGAGGACAGGAGGGGCACTTGCAGTGTCTCAAAATCACAGAATCATATTAATGTCTAAGCCGGATAAGACCCCAAAGATCATCGAGTCTGACTGCTGACCATGTTCCCAACTGCCACATCCACATGTTTTTGGAACCTTTCCAGAAGATGGGAGCAAGCAGTGGCCTCCCACCACCCAGCCTAAGGATCTCTTTGCCTTATTATCCCAAGAATAAATGGAATGCTTGAGCAGCATTCCTAAAAGCATTTGTGAGTGGGCCATGATAGCTGGGTTTCTAAGTGCCAGCTCTAATTTAAGAATCTCCTAATAAACAAGCATGGCAAAAAGAGGTTTTGGTGTTTTTTTTTAAATTGTTAACTTCATTGCAGAGCTGATTAATTACAGAATTTGGTCTGTAGACATTACTTAGGAACAGGAGACGAGATCAATATGTACAGTATGTATTACACAAATAAAATTGTTTGAAACAGGGTATTTTGCAAGCTACTGAAGGCTGATTAAAAACAGTTTGCCTAATTTACTTTGGCTGCCTTGCAAGGAGATTTTAATTTCATAATCACAAATACTTCATCCAGTGTACTTCCCCCCCCACCGAATTACAGTGGATGAACACACAGAGGAACAGAATTAAAGTTTGGAAAAAATTTAAATGCAGCATGTCTTACATTTCCAGTTTTTCTCTTGGCAACCTAAATATTGTTTTAGCTTTAACTTGTGGTGTGATTATACATTGGCTCACATAGGGAACTGCAGAACTCTGCCTGCTGAGCATCATTAAGCGCTTTGGTGCTCGGTGGGAGTTTGTTCATTAGGAAGAGTGTGTTATGAATTTTACTCTGTGAGCATCTTTGTCTGTGAGAGGGAGGGAGAACGAGGTAATGAGAAGAAAATACAAGATCAATCATTTAAACGCACAAAACAACTAAATATAAATACTTCTGGTTAAAGGAATTGAAGTATTGCCCAGAAGAAAATAAGCATCAATATGAGGGCTATGAAAGAAGTCTCCTGAAACCTGTTGCTGCTTCTGCTTGGAAATTTGCATTATTTCCTCAGATTTAATCTGCTTGGCAGAGATCCACCAGTCTGCCATATTTTGCCTTTTGGCTTATCATTTCCTTTTATGCACTATGATTTTTTTTAAAATCTTGGGATATATAAAGGTATAATTGTATTATATAATTTATCCTAATACTTACCCATATTTATAAATAAACTCTACTTTCAAGAAAGGGAAGTTTTAATTGGTAAAGACTTAAAATGACATTATTTTTTTACCCATTTTATAAACTTCAAAATTTTCACAGCTGAGAATAACTTATTACTTAAATCATTTTACACGTTAATTCCTTGGTATAAAAGACTATGTGGTCAGAGAGTGGAATGTTGAAATTGGTGAAAAAGGATGTATTTTGTAGGATTTGCACAAGGCATTTAATTTTTCATTTCAGTATTTTAAAAATCGCCTAATTTTATATTCACAAGGGCTTCATTCTAAGGTTTTGTAATTCTGTTGGCTTCTATGATGTCTAAGTTTATTTACATCAACATGGACGTGGAGAAAAATCAAACCCACCATTTTGCAAATGTTTTTACAATGCCAATGCAGTGTTAGACCCACCTGGCATTAGTGACATCCATAAGGTTTTCCAACATACTTATTTTAGCTTAATATGTTATTTACATACAAGATGGCATTTTTACCTATGACAAAACCCCCATAATCATTAAAAACAAAGAAACAAGTATTGAAGAAGGAGAGAAATGTGAACAACGGATAATATCTGTTCCTTTAAATTATGTCTCCAAATATTTTTCCTCTATGAAAGTAGCAAGAGCTTAAGCAACTCCTGCTGTCTTGTTGTTCGACATCCACTACTGCCCATCTGCCTATTGATTGGTAGGAAACTCCAAATGGGAATTTCATCTCATTAATCATGTCACATCACAGGGATTAGGACAAAAAAAATCCTTTATGCTTCACAGCAGCCATCTAATGCCCAGTAAGACAAGTGAACGAATATGATATGGATAGAATATCTTCCCACTAATTAAAGGTCATCTGCTAAAAACTGTGAGTCAGGCTGGCTCAAACGTGCTCTGATCTAAGCCTGCACATCCTTTCCAAAATGGAAGCAGCAGTAAATATGTATTTCTAACTCAAATGTTAGCAGAGCTAGAGAATAAAACTCATCCATTACAGAGCACGGCAGTGACAATACTGGCAACAGTGGATCTCCCTGAGCAGCTCCCTGCAAAACCCAGTCCCACTGATTGTCTCCTGCTGTCCCTCACACTCCATCAATATCCATCCGCGGGGCACTTCCCCTGCCACGCTCCGTAATCCTCTTACAAAAACACCAAAATCGTTCCTGTTCTACTCATAACCCCCATAATCTACATTATAAAATACTCGCATGTTTCTAAGCCGGTTTGGTACTGTAACGAGCAGGAAAAAGCAATTAAAATTGCTGAGATGTGCCCGAGCAGGTGAGGTGAGGTTTCCTTACAGTGAGGGCACCATGGCAGATGAGAGGGACACACACAGCCTTGGAAGAAAGCCAACTTATTAATGGAATTTGACCAGGCAAAACTTGTTGAAATCCCTCTGGAACATCAAATGCCACATTATAATATCCTTACTGAGGTCCCTGCCATTCCCAGGAAATGGATAATTCCTTTTTAGGAGTGAGATTCTTTTTTCAGTAATATGCAGCAAACCAAGACTGGTGGGATGGATTTCGGTTTGCAATTACGTTCGGCTTTGTCTCTGCGCTGAAAGCAACGGGGAGCAGGGGAAACACGGACCGGAACCCGGCCGGAGTCCGGAATGGAGCCGGAAAAGGGGAAAACCGGGACCGGATTTCTCCCAGAGTCCGGAATGGAGTCGGAAAAAGAGAAAACCCGGACCTGTTTTCTCCCGGAGTCCGGAATGGAATTGGCAAAAGGGAAAACCCGGAGCGGAATCCAACGGGAGTCCGGAATGGAGCCGGCAAATGGAAAAACCCGGACCGGATTTCACCCGGAGTCCGGAATGGAGTCGGCAAAAGGGAAAACCCGGACCGGAATCCAACGGGAGTCCGGAATGGAGCCGGCAAATGGAAAAACCCGGACCGGATTTCACCCGGAGTCCGGAATGGAGTTGGCAAAAGGGAAAACCCGGACCGGAATCCAACGGGAGTCCGGAATGGAGCCGGCAAATGGAAAAACCCGGACCGGATTTCACCCGGAGTCCGGAATGGAGTCGGCAAAAGGGAAAACCCGGACCGGAATCCAACGGGAGTCCGGAATGGAGCCGGCAAAAGGGAAAACCCGGACCGGAATCCAACGGGAGTCCGGAATGGAGCTGGCAAAAGGGAAAACCCGGACCGGATTTCTCCCGGCGTCCGGAATGGAGTTGGCAAAAGGGAAAACCCGGACAGGACTGCAACGGGAGTCCGGAATGAAGTCAGCAAATGTAGTCCTCTAGATAGGTGGCATGGGATGAAGACAAATACCTCTCAGATATTCCTCTGCTGAGTAGATTTTAAATTTTTTCATTCTTTTTTTTCCCCCAGACTTGCCTCTTGTCCTAGTCTATAAACCATTTTCTAACTGTCCTCTTGGTTTCCATCCAGATGATTATTTCTGAGACCTCATCTAATACCAGGCCTCTTTTATTTTAATCAGTCCTCACCCCATCCTCTCAGTTTATCCCTTCAAATTCTGCTTCTCCTTTCCATTCACAGCTTATCTTCTTTCTGTATTTAATCCTGGTTCCCTTCCCATTCAGGCCCACTTTTCCCAGATTACCCCATCGAGGGTTTGCTGACCCTCCCTGTAATTCTGTTTTCACCCATTTGCATTTGCAGCAGCTCATTTGCCCTCGCCATTCAGAAACCCCTTATATTAGGAACAGGGTCACTGATCCCAAAGGAGATCCAGGTTTTTCCCCTAAAGCTGCATCCACCCTCCCCTGGTGCACCTAAGAGCATGATTACACCAGGGATTGTTCATAAATTTCAGCTTTTCACGGATTTTCTGAGTGTGAGTAAGGATGTGCAGGAAATATAATAATAATTAAATAGCCTATAATTTATTTTTTAAAGCTCTTTAGGGCTACAGGTGTAGAGCTTCATGTTACATGTCCCAGAACTGGCTCAGAACAAGCTGTGATGTCAGTCCAGCACTCAGAGAATTACTCAGGCTGTTTGCAGGAGCTGCTGAGCACCTTCAGGTGCTCAGGCAGAACTGGGTAATGTGGCTGGAGAGCTGGGATGAGACCCCAGAGCAGGGACCATCCTGTGGCTCTCCCCTGCTGCTGTCTGCACCCCTCCTACTCCTCACAACTGAGCCCAACAGGTTCCTGACACAGAAGGTCTTTGCAAAGTTCTGTGTGATGCAGCTACATACCCTTGCTTTGAATTTTGATCTTATAAAGCTGTCAATATTATTCACTTCTTGTGTAGTGACAGGCAATCACCTCAAACCTGACAAATATTGAGTCATCTACTCAACCTTTTGCCATTCAGAGGGAAGCTGACAAATCTTTCTTCTTGGCTATCTTGTTTGTAACAACTTTTTCTGACCAAAGAACAGCACTTTTTCTTCAGACAGCAGCAATCTCCATCCCAAACTTCCTGACTTTCAGTGAGCAAGTCATCTGTGTGCAGGAACGCACACAGTTTAAAAGCAGCATAATTCCCATTTATTCCTTCAAACTATTATTTTAAATTCATCTTACAGTGTGAGAATAGGCTCCATACTTGAACATTAGTTCCAGCATCCAGCAAAGCAGATTTCAGTGAATTGTGAGGCATTTCTGCTACCTGGTGCCAAACCCAACTGCTCTGATGTTAAGATAAAAAACATCCTGAATCTGCCCAACAGGATAAGGAAAGCATTTTATGCGTTGCTTACACTCTCATTAGTTCCTTGACAAAAAGGCAGTGTTTTTAAAACTTTTAAACTCTTCCCATTTCTAACTTAAGCATTGCAATGTTTGTAACCTTTCTATCCAGTTTCTGGGGATGCTCTGGTGGTCCATGGCAGAGGCTGGACCCTGGCAGTCCCCTCTTATTTAAATTATGGGAGAATCCAAAGAAGAGAGATGTTAATGAGGAGGGAACGATCTCTCCAGACACGTTGTTCATAGCACATATTGATTTCTAGCACGTCATGGCAAGCAAAAGTTTAACAACCATAATTTTATGAAAATGACAATTGAACAGCACATCTGGTGAGAATTCCTTTATGCTTTTTACATTTTTAACAACCTGGCTATTTTTACTCTCCTCGTCCTCTCAAAGGGAGTGCAATGTAATGAAGCATGGAGCTGGAACTAGGCCACACCTCAGCTGGAAAATGTCAAATTCTATTATGCCATCCTCAAAAGCATAAATCATAGCTGCACATTTTTGAAGGTATAAATGAGGGAGGGAACACCATAAAACATTTATTTGAACTCATGCAATGTATTTATAGGACAGAATGGTCGAGTAGGGGATTTATGTAATGTAGAAATATACCAAACATTTAAAAGTTGAAATCTATGATGCACAGTATCTTCTCTCTGCTGAGAAATCCCTTTGCACACTGAACTTTCTTGCATTTAATTTTTTCTGGTTGTCAACTAATAAACTAACCCGCTCAATGTTAGTTCCTTGTCGCTTAAAATCCTTGTTTTATATAGGACACTAATTTTAATTGTCTTAAGTTTACAGAAACACTTGACTAATATAATACCCAGAAATCTACATTTCATTTTTTTTAAATATTAAATTGTATCTTTCATACATTGTTTCCCATATTTCATTGCTTAAATTATGTGTGGGGAGGAAGCTCTATCTCTTCAGCAGCAGCAGTACCATAGTTCATAACTATTCAAATAAATAAAGAGCATTTACTGAGCATTTAGAAGGAAGGTTGCTTTCTCTCACTCTTCCTCTTTTCTTCAATATTCCTTTTATTCCCAGAGGTTTTAACTGTGGAAGTCTGACCCTATTTACAATACATTTCTCTTTCTGGGTGTGTTCTACACATTTCAATTCTGTAACACAGTTTTTAAAGGCTTTCCAGGATATTATACAAACGGCTAGATGGCATTTATGGGGACAGCTGATATGCTACATAATAATGTGATTATATATATATATATTCATGAGATATTTTTGCCTGCCATTCAACCTAGAGTAGGGGAAGGTCTCAGAAGAGTATTTAAAATATTTGTACAGCATAAGAATACTAGTAGGCTGATAGGAATTACAGATTATGGTATATTCAATCTATTAAAAATAGGCTACATTTATTTTTACATAATTAAAACAGACTCAACTCACTGCTACCACTAAAACTATTGTACAAATCACATTACTTATTACCTAGTAAACATGTTCTTAATTTGATCTACAACTTCTATACCCCTACAGCTTTTGATATCCTGGTTAATGCTTTTGAGAGACAAATTGTTAGTTGAAAACCATTCTGAGAGCCGTTTGCAGAACAAAAGACTCTGTTCTGAGGCACATTTTGCTCTGCACAGATTGTCCTACCTTAAACACAGTGATTTTATCACAGCATCCTCAGGTGTAAGAACAACAGCCTCTGGGGTGGTATTTATTGCAGTCAAGACAGCCAGAAACTCCACACTGAGTAATGCACCAAAGGCTCCTCCTTTAGCACTGCCTGTTCTCCTCTTTTATACCCTTCATCTTACACACACTGCACCTGTGTGCCCTCTGTGCCCTTTTGGGATTGGTCAGTGCTCAGCACTCCATGTCTCATTGCCTTCAATACTGTTCACCCGTCCTGCACAGTTATAGCCCATTAGGGATGAGGCTCAGCCACAGCCCCATTCCCAGTCACCACAAACTGTGTGCCTGCATTATTTCTTGTTATGCCCTTTATCCAGCGGGATCTTGTGCAGCTGAACTTTGAGGGTTTATTTCTGACTGAGCCTGGGATCAGTGGATGAGGATCTTTCCCAATGAATATTTCTGTTCTCCACGTGTGTCTGTGACACAACAGAAATGTAAGCGTGGAACAGCCCGATGCAGCCTGTGCTGCTCTGCTGTTCCTGCAGGCATTTATTCCCTTGTTCCTGCCTCACTACAGCCAATTTTCTGTGGTTTAGGAGACACGAAACTGTCAGAGGAGCAGAGATGACCATCTAGTGCTTTGACCAACACTGCTGCCATGGTGGACAAACCTTTGAAGCAGACATTTAAACACAGATTAAATGGAGGACAGATTAAAGTGGAGGACAGGTTGAGGATACTCCTGAGCCCGTTTTGCTGAGGCCTTGCTTTCCAGAATCTCACATCTGCTGGTGCTTCCCGGCTGCTGAACACACGAGTCCCTGTGTCACATTGCTGGAGGCCATCCAAGCAGTGACAGGGGATTCTGTTGCCACATTGATTCATTCATCTGGAATTCCTAATCCTGGATCTGAAGGTGAAGGCAGTGCAGGCTGTTTGCTCAGAACTGTCTCAAGCCACCCTTGGATGGGATGGGGCAGGAGGGAAAAGTGAATTTTCTCTACTCAGTGATACACACATCAACCCGTATAAATACATAAACTACCTGATCTTTTCATTTTCTTCACTGAGAAGACCATATAGTTTTTTTACTACTTTTAGGAGAAAGCTCTTGATCCTAACAATGCTGATGCCATTTAACTTTATTTTGTATCATTTGTTACCAGCTTCTATCTCCACACTGTTCTCATGCAGTAGATATTTCAGTGTTGAACATTTGAAATCTTATCTACCATTCTGTTCTGACTGATTTAATCTCCTTGGCTTTAAATTGTCTGTCTGAAATCACTGCAGAATGGATCAAGAGGGGAACACTCAGCTCATTTAGAAGGAGGCTAAGAAGCTATTCTTGAGTTATTCTTAAGAGTTCTTAACCTGTTCTTAAAATTTTAAGGAGCTTTACTTAGACTGAAGTGTCGCAAGGAGTAAGTTGAAGATTTCAAGGTGACAAGACAGTTTAAGAATATTATGGTTTGTAATACTTGTGAGGCTTCTACAGCCTCAGCAGGGATTTCTTTCCCTTCCTGACCACTTCAGTCTGGGCAACACAGCCCTGTGTCACAGCCACTCTGGAAAGCAGGTGAATCAGACTAGCTTTAAAAAAAATGATGAGGAATTTGAAGGGAAAAAAAGTAAAAAATAGAAGTCAGGGCATGAGCAGCTGGAAGAGGAGGCTGTTCCCTGGCAGCCAGGACTGAGCAAAGGGCAGACAACACCCAGTGCAGTCAGTCAAGGGTTAATGTTCAGTGGCTCTGCTCAGCCCTGGATAGAAATGTTCTCACTAATTTCCAGCCTTCCTCTCTAACACTTAGCTTAGAACTCAGCAGAAACGGTTTGTTTTGGTTTTTTTGTGTTTTTTTTTTTTTTTTGAGTAGACATTTGGTAACTTGTGAAGTGTCAGATGAGCACTGGCGAATTTGAGAACTGGGGTGAACATTTGTGTCAGGGAAGGAAAAAATCTTCACAGCAGAAAGCACCCTCTAACCTGAGAGTGGAGGTACCTGAAAGAAAGTAACTTTAGTCTGTTCCAATTCCATTTAAAAGCCAAATCCTGCACTGCTGACACTTTACAGACTTTACAACTATTGAAATCTGGTTTAAGGGACTGGCTGCACACTGGAGACTTAGTCAGTATAAACTGAAGATGGTGAGGGTTTAAACTGGGGCCTAAATATAATTTACCCTGAGAGATTAGGGCTGAAAAGTCCTATTTAAAATGCCAGCAAGGCAGAGAGAGCAGTCTGTAGGATTCAGGAAAGCAGGATTCCTGCTGGGGTGCCTTGTCCAATGTCAAGGCTGTGGAAGTCAAGGCAGTGGGGGTTCTCCTGCCTTGGTTCCTGGGGTGCAGTCCCAAAGAAATGCCCAGGTCCAAGTGCTCAGCCTTCCTGATTTTTTCTAACCCCCCTGGGACACAGTCCCTTCTCTATGGATTCTCAACTACATGATAAAACACTTCATAAATCTAAAACATAATTCACCGGACTATTGTTAGGGAATTTTAGATTTATCATCACTCCTACTAATTCAATTTAATCTATTAATTTACCTTCTACTAATTTATCACAGCTTTCTGGGCTGGCTGGGTTTTTTCCCTGCTCATCTGCGAGGTGTTGGATGCTGACAGTGACGGAAACCTCACAGGAAGCATTGACAAGGTCTGAAAAATAATTCTGGAGCCCTTGTGTTGCTAAGGAAGTTTCATCAGTAGAACCAACGATTTGAGATTGTTTTCTCAGCAGTGCATGAGATAAATGAGAACTATTTCCAGATTCAGTAATTTTGAAATCTGAAGGAACGATCTTATCAGTTTGCTGGCCACCCTGAACGGAATGCATCAAAAAAGATTAATAGGGAACAGGGATACCTGTTTTCTTTCAAAGCAAAAAAGCCCTGCAAAAGTATTTTATGGAGCTTTTTTTACCTACTTCACTTTGCATTAAATATAAAATCTATATGTTTTCTATAACTAGCTTTTCATTCTCCTCTGCTGGGATAAGCAAATTGGTAAATTAAAAGAAAAACAGGTGAAATTCATTACATTAGAAAAGAAGACTCTCTGTGAGGTCTGACCTGCTGGAATATTTAATGTGGCATCTTCCAAAATTTTCCCAGTGGGTAAAGGAATCTCTCAGGAAAACTTTGTTTACACAGTTTAACCTAAGATGCATCTGTATTGGGAAAAGAAGGAAATTTTCTTTTCCATCAGCTACAGAATTTGTCTGTTTTGAAATCCACCATCCTCAGGTGTATGACAAAAAATGTTAAGACTAATAAAGATAAATAATGTGACTGCAAAAGCCAATGTCCAAATACAAACAAAAGAGCAACTTCTGTTTGTTGAATCTCTTCCCTATGTACAGTGAGCCCTGGCTGTTTTAATAAATATGATAAATATTATTATATATTATATATTATATATATATATAATAAATAAACATTCCACTTCCACAGGAGCAGGACTGGGCCCAGCAGTGGCAGGTGCTCTATTCCTGTGGCTCCAGCATTCCTGAGCCATCCGAGGGGAGCACATGACACAAATCTGTGTAGCTCAATTGAATGTGCCTGGTTAAACGAGCACAAACATTCCATATTGCAGTGCATTTGCAGCACACAGATATTTGTGTCACAGTATCCCTACTCAGGATATATTTGGAAGGTAATTGGAGGGGATGAAACCTTTTAAAGGGATCATTAGAATGTGTAGAATACTTTGGAAACAAACAAACAAAAATCTGCTTTTTTTTTAAAGTTGTTTAACTGAGCTACTTCCAAACAAAAGCATATTCTGGTAATGATCATTGTTGAGTGATGAAAACTATTTCAGTAAAGAATCTATTCTTTTTATTAGAATTATCATCTTTAATTTTTACTTCAAATCTTGTGTGTACAATACTGTGAGTCATAATCCTATTCTAACAGTAATTAATCTGGTGTTAATTTACTACTGAGCAATTTTCAAAGTGCATTTGAGTTACAAATAAAACCTCTCCAGGTTCAAAGTGTTTTGATTTTACCACGTGCATCTGATTTGGGAGATTTTTGGTGGTTTCTTTTGCCAATAAAAATAGATAACTTCTATTTTTGGGCTCTAGGTTTCTAATTCTCAGATGGTGCCATGAATCTGAATATATTTCCAAAGTCTGAGCTTCCAGGCCCTCCCGACTCTGCCCAGCTGGTGTCAGTCAGCAGAACCTCCCTGCTCAGCTGGCCTTGGGCAAGAGCTCTCTTATGCTTTTAGGCAATTCCCCTTTCTGATGTTTTGATTTTCCTTTGCCTTTTCTCACCTCTCTGGAGCAGTTTCAGACTATCAGTCCATGAAGGCCTGAGTTATTTTGGGGGGCAGCTCATTTGTAACTGACTTTTTTTTTATTGTTTTTCTCCCGGGGCAATATGATGTCGGTTGGAAGTGTTGATTTGCTTTTATATAGAGGAGTTAATCTGATCAAAGTGCTCCGAATGTGCTCTATGCAAACAAATTCCTGTAAATCTCAAAGCTGGATTTAATCTGTGTCCTCCTTCAGCTTTTTTTCTACTCCTGTAGTGAAGGTGGATTTTTCTCATGTGCACTTCTGTCAAGAGCTACCTAATTCTGTTAAACAGAATTCTTCTATTCCACATAAATGAACTTGGTGTACGAGTTCTCACCTATAAACCGGTCCACAGCAGCCTGAATAGGAAGATTCTGATAATTAAGATGACAGTGGATAGCTGTTTCCTCTCTTTGATTGCAAAAGAAATGTCCAACTCTTGGCCAACACATCCTGGTGGCTCCTTCCCACGCAGGAGCTGTGTGTGTGAGTGTGTGCACGTGTGTGTGTGTGTGTACTTTGGAATCAGTCACGTTCCTCAGGCCCTCAGAGCACATCCTGTTATGAGGAAACAGCAATTCAATTGTGTCTTGGTGCAACAATACACAATTTTGGAGGAGTTTCAATGACAGTCACCAATGGATTATCAGGCAATGCTTCCCTGAAGGCATCCCAGCCCAGCCAGATTTGGGGGTTTTGATGAAAATGGGGACCTCTGCCCATTTTGTTACACTCTCACAAGGATTTTCCTTTTCCTCTGCAATCACAGAATCCCAGAATGGTTTGGGTTAGAAGGAACTTAAGGACCATCCAGTCCCCCCTGTGCCATGGCAGGGACACCTCCCACTGTCCCAGCTGCTCCAAGCCCTGTCCAGCCTGGCCTTGGGCACTGCCAGGGATCCAGGAGCAGCCACAGCTGCTCTGTGCCAGGCCCTCACCAATAATAAGCTTAACTTTAGGTGAGGTTTAACTACTCTGCTCTAAGGCTGTGGCACCCCTTTCTTTTCTGAGTGTGCAGCTTTTGTTCTTAGGGTGCATCTTGGGGCACAGATACATTTCTAACCATCCCCTTTTATTTCTCTTCCCAATCCTCTATCCCATCTTTTCATTAGCTTTTTTTTTTTTTTTGGGGGGGGGGGGTTGGGTGGGAGTGTTCCCTTTTTTTTTTTTGTCAGGTGTTGTTATATAAAGAAAAATTAATGTAAGGTAAAAAGTAGATGCCTTTAAAAAGATACCAATAAATCATTCAAAGTCTGTCAGTTTTCTGCACAGGCTGCTAGGAGAATAGATTTAATGGATCTACATACAACAGAGATTTTCTATATTGCTTAAGTTTTCTTATCTGGCAGAGCTTTGCATCATTTGGAACCAGCCCCAGTCGTGGGAAGACTCCACTGATTTCTCTCAAGGAGTGCTTTGGTTGTGGGGGAGTCCATGTATAACTTCTCTATAAGTGTTTCTGGATGTATATTTTGAGACACAAAGCCTAAGAATACAGCACAGAATGTGACAATGCAGAATATAGAAAGAAGCTGTTGATTACCATTTGTATTTTTAGACTCCTCTTTTCAGGAGGACGCCAAAAGCAAACTGCAGCAGTCAGATCCAACTGCATTATTCCTCATGGCAGTATAAAATGGTGAGACAATTTCAGAAACTAGATTAAGAATCATAGTTTTTCTTGCTGCAAAAAAATTGCTGAAATTGTATAGAAATCTGTATTGTGGATCACAAGTTAATGTAAAAATTCCAAGCTATTTTTTTTTCACTTTGTCTGTTTAAGCTACTGGGCAAGTTTTTACATGAATAAATTTATTTTCTTCCTCTGAAACTGTATAATATTAAATGCTGTGTTGTTGGCATAAAATATAAGTTGATCAGACAGACAAAGATTATTATTCTGACAACTGTATACACAAGGGTATCATTGTACATTGAATTTCAGTGTGTAATATGGTATAAATCTTCATGAGAGACTCAACTTTTATTGGCTGCACAGAAGGTGCTTTTCCTTATTAAATACGGGAGATGGTCCCGGGGGGATTTTTATAAAAAATATCTTTATCCATTTTTTTCCCAGCCAGTCTCTGTGCCCTGGGAGGCTCCTGGATTCAGCGGGGTGAGGAATTCTCCCTGGAATGCCTGGATGGAGACACAGCCGTGCTTGGAATGTTTTACCTCAGCAGAACCCACACAAGCCTCACCTTTCCTATTCCATAAGCTCTGTCTGGAGCCTGTAGGACACAAAAATCCACCTTAATTCAGTGAAATGTTACCAGTGAAACCCTAAAATCACTCTGGACCTGCACTCCGGTCATTCCTGGCTGTCACTGACTTGCCATCCTCTCTTTCCACCTGCTGAGGATTTTGGGGGCATGGGGACACCCACAGGCTCTCTTCACTTCTGCACAAAATGAAGGGCACAGAGTGAGAAACCCTCTTGTGGAATTCAACATGCGTCCCTCATTCTCCTGGCCAGTGCAGGGCTATCAGCTTTTATTGGCCATGAGTAATCAGGAGATTTCATCAACTGTCCATCCAGAGGCTTCCCCCACCCTCCTGAATCAGCAAACCTGAAGAGACGTGGGATTTTATGGTTTCTCTCTTCCTCCAGGTTTATTAGTGAGTTAATGGCACGGCTCAGCTGGGAGGGCTCTGGGCACAGGGGTGTGACTGCATTTGGAGCTGATGAAATGCCAGCTCTCCACACATTCATATATTGCATTCAACAAGTCACTTCATTCTCTATTCGACATCCCTTTCCCCATCTGTAAGTGAGAATCAGGTGCATCTTTCCTGTGAGGCTCTCTGTGTCCCCACACCCACCCTATTTAGGGATTTTTACATGGCCCTGTCCCACAGAATGGGTGAGGTTTGGGGGATGAAGGCAGGGCTCAGATCTGGGCTGTGCACTCTTTCTTCAAATCAGACAAAATCAGGGCTCAAACTTCCAAAATTTCTCTTCTTTGCTATGAAAAGTTGTTAATTGTGACATATGAAAACTTGGCATTATTATTTTTTTTACAATTTATAGCATCAAAGTCTTCCCAGCAGTCCAAAATTATTTCATCCTGGTACTTTCTATTATGACTTTATAGTTTGATGCACTTAGAATATACCAGCACTTTTTATACCAGTACCAGCTACAAAGTTTATATACATCACCTTTACAGCATAAGTAAGGACTAGGAAATGTTGTCTTTCTGCTACTGATTTGTGTATTCCTATGTTGAGAGAAAGTAACAGCTGTAAGGACAAAATAACACTTATTTCACCACCCACGGGAACATGAAATTGCATATATTGTTTGTAAAATTAGCTATCACATGTAAGCTTCAATTGTATATAGCTAAATAATAAAAGGAAGTGCATTTTTAGGTGCTCTTCAAATGAGGTCACAGTGCTGATGAATTTCTCAGTATTTCTCTGATTTTATGAGATTCCAGGGGCAGTGATGAGATGTGTGGCACACAGGTACAAGTGGCCAATTTAAAAATGCCCTAAATATAACTTGAAGGGCTAATCCCATTTACAGTCCACAAAACGTGCATGAATGCATACTGATGTGAGACAAACACATCCACTGAGGAAATAATAAACTATTCAAGTGAATATGTATTATTCACTGCTAATTTTAATTAAGACTCAGTCTTACTTCTCATGTACAGAAAAGATATCTTTTGGTACATAGTTTCCACAGCCTCATTTTGCACTCTTTTCTTCAGTTAGAAGTGGGTAAATGTTGGGTTTTTTTTAAATAAGAGTTGTTTAGGAGGGTTCAGGGCAGGCATTTCCAGCAAACTCTGCTCCCCACGGGAAGGACAGCACAAGCCATGAGGAATAAGGGGGAACAATTCTTTCTCAAACACTGATCCAACTGGAACAGTTCAAAATTTTGATCCAGGAGGAGAAATGATCACTGGGGCTGCTCTCCTCCAGGGCATCTGGAACTCAGAGCAAAGCTCCTGAGTTATTAGCTGGGTAGTTTAGCATTTATCTTCTGAAGTCACTGCCAAAGGCATACAGGCAGAATAAAGAATACCACCATATTGATAAATATGCATCATTTCCCCCTGCCTTCCACAAGAATTGTATAAAATGGAAAGGCATAATTGGACTCCTAGTAAATATAATAGATCAGAATTTATTTCAGGGTGGGTTTATCTTTTTTTTTCCCCAAATTGAATCTTTTTAACATCAGATTTCAACCTGCTGTGAGTGACTTTTGGGTCTGATTTACAAATCTTTCAGATGGAGAATGTCATATGGAAACAAAATAAATTCTTCCTTGGCTGGGTTTTTTTGGCTATGAGAATTTATCTGATTGGGGGTGGCGGGAAACAGAAGAGAAACTGAGCTGTGCTTGCTGGAGGAATGAGTTTGTCACCTTTAGAACTTGGGATCTCCACTGGCCACCTGGTGGGATGGGGAGTCCCCAGAGGTCTCCTGGCTCTCCCATCCCTCTCCTGTCCCCTGTCCCACCACAAGGGTTGTGGCTTTTGGCTCATTCTTATGGCAGATCTCCAGCCTGAGTGTGGGACTGAGAAAGGAAAGGATGGCAGAGTCCCATCTCCAAGCTGCATTTCAAATGGCAAAGGAATTCACAATAAAGTGTCACTTCCAGTTTATAATTTTGTGATCCCATTTCTCTCTCAGGGGCAGAAGATCTGAGATTCAAATTGGATCTGCATTATTGTTTTTTGTCTCTGAGGGAGCATCTTTATGGAACACAGCTCTGACAGAGGCATGGTGAGAGCTGGCAGGTCTTTTCTGCCTGCCTCCCACCACACACCTCATCGTGGTGATGTGCCTTCATTTCTCCCTTTTGATTATAAAGAACATTAAAACCAGAACTGAGAATGCCTTAAAATCTTTTCAGCTCACAATGTGGTAAACTACGGTCAAACAAGAGAAATTACTAAACATTTTTGCTAATTAGGAGATGGTTTGCCAAGTATCTTAACTAATTTTTTTTTTTTTAATTTTATTTTCCAAAAGCAAGTAAGAAGTGGCCATAAGAACCACTGGCTACTGTTCAGGAAGACTTAATGGAATGACCTGTGGTGGTTGCACTGAAATAAAACACAAAAACAGAGATAGCAGAAGGTAAGAATGGCCAGACTGTGTTGAATAAAAAGGTGTCAAGCCCAGGCCCTCCACAAGAATATTCCAAGGCACATTCAAGTGCTATCAAGGCAGTGTAACTCTGTGCCTACAACTCCATAAGGACATCCATGAGGATGTCACAAGCCAAAGGTTGTATCTGTGTGTTTAATCACCCTAGACAGCTTAATCTTGATTAATTTAGCTGCTCCTTATGCACGTTATGCTGTACAGCCTCAAAAGCTTAGAATTAAAAGTACATTTTTCTAATGTTAAATGATACTTGATTTGCAGCCCTTAATTTGTCCTTGTAGATTAACATAATGTTTCGTTACACCACTGTAGAGTTACAAATATCTTATGACAATTTCAATTGTCTATTTGTTTATTATCTGGCAATAAACTCTCCAAAAACCTTATTCCCATGCTTTTGCCTTCACTTCCATTTCACACATGGTCACTGACGTGGTTGCAGAAGTCTTTGAGTGGAAGGTGGGAACAAATTACTTCCTGAGACCTCATCACCCTGAATTATTCCATCAGTCAATACAATCTAGAGTCAACAATTTCCTTCAGTGCCAAGCAGAATTACAAACACCCAAACCTGTTTTTAACAGGCATGAAGAAGCAGAACCTACCACAGATTTTTCTGTGCAGAAAAACGTTGTGAATTTTCATCTGAGCATTCCTCTCTGTGGAAGCAGCTCTCTAGCACAGCAAGCAGGACACTGAGCATTCTGTGCTCCATTTAATCCCACAGCCAGTTGGCCAGCAGCAGCAGGCTGGTGGCCAGGCAGTGTTTGTGGTTTGGTGGCACTGGGAAAACCTGGAATGAGTGTCTGGTGTCCTTTCCCCACTGCTCCTCCCCACAAAAGGACATCAGGCTGGTTGTTTTTCTTTCCTACCTGGTGGAACAGCGCTGACGTGTTTTGGGAAATGAGTAGGTGCTGCAGGATAGTTACAGGTTTTATGTAAGAGTCTGAACATCTGCAGACAAAATAAAAAATTTTATTTGCCTCCCTCTGGCCTTGTATAGTTCCAATAGACAACTGGGCCAGGGTTTTAATATTGCCAAATGTATGGCCAAAAAGGCCCTGAATCACAGGACAGGTGGGAAGGAGCACAGACAGATCACGTCACACCTGACTGAGCAAACAAAGCAACACCACCAGGCTGGAGGGAAGAGCTGGGAGCAGAGGGCTGAAGAAGGTGGGGGAGGAAGAGAGGAGGAATGTTCTGGGAGGTGTGACAGGGATGGGGAAGGAGGTGGCTGCGAGGATGCTGTGGACAGCTCAAACCAGCAGCAGCTGGCCAGGAACTCCCTGATATTCCTGGAGCCACTCTGGGGACAAAAGCAGGGGATGGTGATTGTTCAGCCTGAGGATGAAGGCTGAGCTGGGGCACAGAGCGTGCAGAGCACACTTGGGTTTTCTGCCCTGACACAGGGAATTCTCCCCGAGCAGTGCCAGGAGCTCTGGGGACCTGCCCTGTTATGGAGACAACTGCATGGAAAACGTCAGGGCAGGCCCTGCAGGTCAAATGTCTGGGTCTGGGGAGAAAAACCCTGACCCCTTCTCTGCCCTGAGAAGGAAGAAAAGCAGACTTAAAAGCAAAAGATCTTCTATGGTGCTTCCAAATATCCAGCAGCAGTTTATCACTGGATTAAAATCTATAAGAAATAAGTACCAAATGGTGCAAACTTCAGGCTCACTGCCCTATTCAGGAGGGAAAATAATGTTTTACAAAAAACTCCTCAAACTTCCAAAATTAGCATCACCAAAGAAAAAGTACCAATGTATTTGTATATTCAGGAAAATGACTCCTGAAGGAAGTCTTCCCAAAATTACTTCTGGCTCTGTGTAATTCAGGGAGATAGATGCATATGCCCATGAATTGTTTAACTGGAGAAATGTCTTTTATTCCTGTATAGCAGATGCACAAAGGGAATGGGAATGGTTTATAACTTAGTCTTTTAAATAATAAATAAATGCTGACATTCTCAGCTGAGACATCTTGATTTTTGTGTACTGTGTAATACTGAAGTGTACAAATATTTTTTTAGAAAGAATTATTTTTCCCTTTTTAAAAAGAACATGAAACCTCAAGAATATGATAAAACATCACAGTTGGTTTCTAAATGTTTTGCATCTTAATATGGTTGAAGTTAAGGCAGTAAGTAATTTCTGAGTTTTTCCCTTGAGCCGCGTAGTTCTTTTCATATGTAATTATTCTCTGAGTGCATTAGATAATGCTATGGTTCCCACAGCTGTATACACATCTATAAATCATTAATGAGGCAGTTAACTGAAACAAAACTATAAAAGATTTGCATTACCCGGCAGAACCCAGCCTTAATTGACTTCCAGTTATTTACAATTAATTTTTCCATTTGGAATAATGATTGCAAGCAAGTTAGGGTTTTTTATTACTGAGGAATTAGATGCTGACTATTCATCAAAAGTTTTTACAGAGAGGCTGTGTCAGTGGACAGCAATGAGCTGGAGGCAATCTGATTTTTACACGCACATACTCTCCCTCACCCTGGCCGAGGGGATGGGGTGGGAGGGGGCACGTGCAGTAAAATGCAGACAGGAGCCAGCACAAACTTTTTTTTTGTCCTTTTTATCACACACCTAAAGTTTAGCAACAATTAATTTCTTCTCTTTATAGCATCCAGCTGAAAGGCGATAGGATGAATAGAGCTGGCTGCAGTTTTACACAGAATAAACTGCATGAATGAAGAGTGAGTAAATATTTATTTCCATCTTACAAGACTGTACGATAGACACTGGGGAATAAACAATGCAGAGGCTGTCAAGTAAATATTATTCCATTATTCCATTATTTAAAAATTACTTTTATAGAGACATGGAGCACAGAGCAAATCCTCATTAAGTTGTCATTGTCTGAGTAAGGCCCGGGACTGGGGCTGTGTGTCAGAGGCTGGACAGACACACGGAAGAGATCAGCTCTCTGTGCCATGTGAGTGTAACTCTGGCTGACACTAATGGGCTGGGGATGTGTCCATCAGGAAGGGATGTCACCTTCAAATTCCTAATAAAACTTAAGTCAGAAATCACCAGCCCCTTTTACAGCAGCTGATGTTATCTTCCTTACCCTTCAGCCTTCCCTCCCCAGAATGCCTGAGCACGTGGCACTGGAGATTCCTGTTTGGGAACCACAGTGGGAAATGAGCAGCCTCAGGTACTGGGGTGCACTCACGGCATCCTTGGAAACCAATCCTTCCCTGAGACTGAGCAAATGTTCCTTTAGTGATTTCCCCTTGCTACCCTTTGGGTACAAAACACATACAATAAACATTTGGGTTGTTGTCTGCTCTCCCCCTCAGCTGCAGCTACCATGCTGAGCAAGTCGAATGTCCTGCTTTATTTTCCTGTTTAAAATAAATAATTTTCCTGTCCTTTGGCTAACGTTTGAGACTCTCCACTCGTGCCAGCTGGCTGGGCTGCCCTGAGCCAGGCACTGCAGGTGAAAGGAGCCCTGTGGCATGGGGAGCTTTGATTTTGGTGCATGTGGTTTAGACCAAGAGACAGCCACTGGTGAATGTGAGGGTTTAATTCTGAGTGATGGCAAAGCAAGAGGCTGCTCTCTGCCTTATCAATAGGTGCCAGCAAGAGGCCACTGGAATTGATCTAGGAAGTGACAACCCAATGCTGGTAACCTTGAAAACCCTGCAATCTCCTGCTGGAGTCATTTTTCCCAGGTTCTGTTCTGCTGGGCTGTGCTGCAAAGTGTAATGTAAAGTAAGGTGACAGCCTGGCCATGGGTCATTCCGCCTGTCAGAAATTCCAGCCTTGGCAAATTGGCCCTGCCTCCTCACCAGTCCATGAACTTCACAGACACTTCCCTTACTCATGCTGCACTGGCTACTGCATCAGTTTAGCTGGAAAAGCACTTCCATGTGTGAAGTCTGAGAGGCTTTTCCTTTGGAAATCGGGCTGGTACCAGATGAGCAAACAATATTATTATTTTCATTAAGATATCACATCCTGTCAGCGCACAACATTGGCAATTGCATTTCAAATAGCTGGGCCTTCACAAATTGTACAGTACAATTTAGACAGTGTTTTTGCTGTGTCCGTGATCCTTCTTACTGGGCTTGCTGTCCTGGAGTGGGAAAAGCTCCATTTGTAAACTCAGAACTGCAGTGACTCTTTATGCTCAGAGGTGATATTGCTGACATTAAGTTTTTTCTCCAATGGGTCCAAAGTATCAAACTGATCAATCCCCTATCCTGAACAGTCTGATACTGCCTGTCTTCAAGCAGAAAAAAGAAATACTCTGGCTTGGTAGTTTGCTTTGAAGAAGCCAAAACCAATTTAAGTGAAAACAAAACTATCATATGGTGAAAATTTCTGTTAATTTCAAAAAACCTGATAACTATGAAAACCATGCAATTTACTTACCATTTTTACAAATCAGGAGTCTTAGTCCTGCAGGGTTTCTCTTCCCAGTGGCAGAATTCTCACTTCCCTGTGTCTCCTTCCAGCTGAGTTTGGTTTGGTGTGTCAGCACCTGTGAATCCAGGCTGTGGATTAAACACAATTGCTTTTCTCTTTTCCCTTTATGCGTTTTTCTTTTTTTTCCCCCAAGGTAGTATGAGCAGAATATAACATACTAGAAGAAATAAAGAATTACAGTCAGGATGTGAGGAATTACATTTTTTTTTCCTTTGGAATGGAATTTCAATATTCAACTATAAGGAAAAAGCCATGAAAAGAATCAGAGCTTTTTCCACGGCTTTGCACATTGTAAAGTCATTTCAACATTGTAATATAGGTGTCAAACGTTACTAAATCAGCTGTCAAATGCTACCAAACACTTACTTTGCACAGGTGCAAATGATCACATAAAATGCAAAGCACTGATCTGACACCAAAAATCTCTGTGTACCATTTCTGTCTTCAGCAGCTTTACAGAACTATCAAGAAAAAGTCCAATAGGGAGTTTATTCCTTGTTACTTAAGCATTTTTGGTCTGTTTTCTTACTTTTAGGGAAGTGGTTCCCCCTCTGCTCCAGCTGACACCAAGGAAGAGAATGCAACAATTTGCATGGAATAGCTTTGGACTGATCTGCAAAGAACAGTATTATATTTCATAATAATGTTCCAAATGTTAAAGGATTTTTCCTGCCAAACCTCTCTTCTGTAAGTGTCCCAGCATCATCAACTGATGGCACACAGCTCTGGGAATAAACACTTTCAGCTAATGGCAGGAATTGTCAGGGGAAACACGAAACAGGTATTTCTCTCTGACACAGAATGAAACATAGGATTAAAGGTAAATGCCAAATCCTACCAGCACTGGAGTGAATTAAGGTTTATTTTTCATTCCTGTTCTTTCCTCTCTTCTTAGCTAATTCATCTTGTTTCACTTACTGCCAGTGGTTTTTCCTGTTTGGCCACTTTGGTGGATGGGGGGGACAATCCATTTTAGGCATGTGGCTTTGGGTAACAAGTTAAAGTTTCAGGCAAAGCCCAGATCCTAAAGGAGCACCCTGCAGGCTCCTTGCTGTGTCCAGCTCTCCAAAGGCAGGGAAATGTGACCAAAACCACCTCCCTGCCTGCCCTGCAGCACAGCCCCAAAGGTGCCCAGGTCCATCCTTGTGCTGCTGAGAGAGTCAAGTGCTTCATGCAGAGCATTTAAACCAGGCTGTGTACAGCAAAAACTCTCTTAATAACATTAATGTCAGGGGGGTTGGACTGCAACTCTTATTGTGAGGGAGCTGTGACACAACCCTTACCATAATGAAATAATTTCAGGTAACAACTCAGAAAGACTGAGTTTGTCTCCACTGTTTTACTTTGGATTTTCTTGTGAAAAGTAAGTCTGGCCCACTGGGGGCTGAGTGAAGCACACAGTGATTAATTAGAGCTGGACAGATTTTGTATAGTTCAATATGAACATGTCACTTCTCTGGCTGCTTCATCTCCATCTTCCCTCTGACCAGCTAGAATTTAAATGCTTGCTCTGGTACCAGGAGCAGCAGGTATGTGTATATAAATATATATATATATATATATATATATATATACACACACACACACAGAGCAAAACCCTCTTTTCCCACAACTAACCACTCTTGGAGACAAAAAAGACAAAAAATAATAGATGGTGAAAGGGATCTACTGCTCAGTGAATACACATTTCAGTGTCCCTTCTGAAAGAGCTGTGGAAGCATTTTCAAACATGCAAGGCTGAATGCATGTTAAAATAGTTAAACTATTATAAAGCATCCAGTTTTTAAAGTATCACTTATCATAAGAACATTTTAATGTATGGTGCTCTATTTGCTTTCACAGTTTTGGATTATGTCAACAGAATCATATAATGAAGATGTAGTAAAATCTTACTGCATTTGTAACTGAAACTCAAAAAAATGGGAGTTTTTATTTTAAAAAATGAGCTCCTAAGAGAATTTTCTCCCCTGCCTTAGATGCCCACACCCAAACGTTCACGCAAAGTTCCAACAGAAGACCCAAACAGGTCCAGGTCCAAAGGCAAGGGTGGGTGCAGCATCCACAAAAGCTGCAGCATTTGTGCTCTGCTGACACTGAACTGGCTCATTTCAATTGATTCCTTTGATGTACAAATATAAAGCAGTAGCAAATCATTATCCATCCATAATACATCATTATAAAAATACTTCTTTTACTGCCCTTCCATCTCAGCTTCAAATCATCAAAGACGCCCTTATTTGCAGACAGAACTAAAGTCAGACTGTTTATTAACAGTGATTTTGCATGTGCTTAAGCATTTGCAGGATGTATTAGGAATGATGATAGCACATGACCTGGCTTAGAAAAGCCCCTCTGTGAATTCCTTGCCCACCCCAGCAGGGGCAGCAGGGCCAGTGGATGCTGCAGGGCCACAGCAGGAAGCTGCAGGGGGAAGGTGCAAGTGCCTCCCTCAGTGCTGCTGCTGCCAAAGGTTCCAGATCCAAGCCCAGGCTGGGAATTGTCCCATGTGTATTTAGGACTCAGTGCATGCACAGGCACAGGAGGGGTTGTGGAGATCAGCTGAGGCCATAAAGGAAGTTTATAACAATTCAGGTTAGCCCACATTTTGTCATGTTACCAAAAATAGTCTGTAAATAAATGTATTTACAGGCCACTTCCTTGTAAGCAGCAATTACTTCAAGCAGCATTCAGGTTTTAATGCACAGCCATGGCCTCACTGTGGACTGCTATAGATCCAGGCTTCAAATGGAGATTGGGCACTATTGATCCTCTGGGGTTTATTATGGTCTGCATTCTGCAGGACTCAGAACCCATTCCCTTGCCTGCCTTCAGCCACGATCATGGATGGCTCCGTGGCCACTCCATAGGGCACCCACACGCCTGGGCAGGCTCTTAGGGAGCAGAGCTGGCAGAGGGGATGTGGGTGCTGCACCCCAAACACGCCCAGCTGAGCTGCCCACTGCAGCAGGAGGGGCTGCCCGTGTCCCTCTGCCCCACACCCAGACAAAAACCACCCTAAAACCCCAACCCCGAGAGTGCTGTCCCTCTCTGGGAGCCAGCTGGGGCTGTTCCAGTGAGGAGGAGTGTGGTGGGGAAGGCTGAGCCTTTAAAAGGCTTTAACACCTTCCTTCCACACATTAGGCTGAGCTGACAACCCAAACCCCTCAGCCTCTTGCCTTGTCAATACTTACCAGGACCCACCTAGTGAGGACTGAAAACACAGTCAGTCTCTCCAGTTTATCAGTCTCCTCAACTTCATTTGTCAGAATTTTGACATTTAAAACCAATCTGGGATGGGCAGATCAGGAATCAACCTGTGCTCATCAACCCAGGCTCAGTGATGCCTTAAGGAATGTGCACATCAGCCAGTCAGGGGAAAAAGGTTCAAAAAGCTTTTACGGAGATCAAAGGAAAGTGCAAAAATGTTGGTAAAGACTGAACTAATTAGTTACATGAAGTCTTTCTAAACTACACAATATTGGATAACTGAGCAAAGATCTCTCTTCAAAATCTGCACTTCACAGGAGCACTGCCAGCACCAGGTCAGCCAGAAATGCTGCAGCACCCCAAGGGCTGTTTCAACTCCTTTTTAAAAATGAGATTTAGAATGAAGTCCAGCCCTCACTTCAGAAAATCCCAGTGGAATTGAAACTAAAATTAATAGAATACCTAAAGGTACAATTTAAGTTCTGGTGTTGCAATGTTTTATTCACATATGAGCATTTATTAAGCATCAGGAGGACTCATAATTCCTAATGCTCCTGTTTCTTTGTATCATTCAACTTTTCATGGTTTGATCAATGGCAGCATGATTAATGCAGTTATTAGAACAGCTGTTATAAAAACAACATGGAACAAACCCAATTTGGACATTGGAAGAATATTCTGGTAAGTCTCTTGATCACATGTAGAACAGAGGGCAACACGTTTTCTTGAACTGACACTGGTTAAGCTAAAAAATTTCTTTTAGGAACAAAAAAATCAGGTGATTTTATTCTGCAGAGTCTGTTTACAAGAGTCTGCTAATGAGAAAAAAAATGCAGTGCTAAAAATGAAAGAAATTGTGAACACTCTTCATTTAGATGTAGCCAGAAGTAAACATAATCATAGGGAATATATTCCCCGTGGATTTATTTAAAGGTCTTTTTTGTTTTTAAGTGACAGTGATTTATATTCAGGGCATGTGTGTGTAAACATGTGTACATAAACAGGAGCTGGTAAGGAAATAAGCACTGTGCCTTTGACCCAGGAATTAAAATAAAGAGGGAACAGGTGATCACTTAATTCCACCTGACTCAAACCAGCCTTCAGTCCCATATTTTGAAAAGGGAAGCTTTCAGCTGTTTTCACTTTTCAAAGTTCAGAATCTGGAGCATACAATAATTAGGAAAATGTTTAATACCAACCCACCCTCTTTATTAAGTCAATTCTTCAAGTATTTTTAATAGTGCAAAATACTGGTTTGCATTAGTACAGTTACTATGGGAATTCACAGTCCAAAAAAAAATCTTAAAAGATTTCCAAAGTCAAACAAAAAACTTTTTAATACTGTATTTTTAGCAAGAACATTTTTAACAAAGAATGTGTACTTTAACTTAATATGGTACAACAGAGAAACCATACTTAAAAGTTTCCATTATCTAACACTCTACTGCATATTCATTTTTCCATCTTAAAAGACCAAAAGCCAAGCTGAACTGAGCATTAAAAAAAAAAGCATCAATTATAATCCTCATATTACATCAGCTATTAGGGTTTAGCTCACACTTTTGAATCGGTCATCTAATGAAAGGACAATTTTTACATCGTTCTTTTAAAAAATGTACACACATTTCTTTTTAAAACGTAATATATATCGAGTATCTGCTTCAGTAAACAAAGCTTAATTTATAAACACAATCGAAACAGCTCCATGTTGAACAGTTTCAGTGATAAACTGGACTTGTATGATGTACAGCCAGTGAGGACCATTGTGGCTTAAAATCATTGTGCCATTGCTATTCAGTAATAGCCACCTCCTAAGGAAAAAAAAAAAGTTCTTTTTTTGGGGCGGGGTGGGGAGGGGAAATAATTGATGTATGTGCTTAAAAATACTAAAACTCCTTTCTATCTCCAGGGACCTAAAAATGATCTGTTGTGACAGGCTTGGTTTGGTATGGTAAGCTTGTAAAAAGTCTCAGTATTTCTTAATACGGCAGTTTTCAATGCAGCAACAGTAAATTGCTTGAAATTGTCCTTCAAGTTTCATGCTACAAATCCTGTTCCTCACACAGTACTGAAGGCATCAAAGGTTGGAAGGGGCATTTCTCAGGAACTATATAGTCTTCAAATAGTGGTCATTATACATTTTTCAGCAATAGGTGGTTCCTTCAGTACATAATGGTCGGCTTGATGTATGTTCTGTTTTCTGGAGGGAAACAGAAAAGAAGAAAAAAAGTCAATTACACAGCTGACGATTTTGTAATTAACTGACACTTAGGTGGTTTCTTCACTTGGTTGTGGATCTTTTTTTTTTTTTTTCCCCTCAAGCCAAATGAGCAGATCTAAAAGTGATATAAACTAAACTGTCCAGCATATGTGCAAGTTTTGTGCAGGGAAAGGAGGCACCGGGTGACAACACCTGGCCAAGCCCTCAAGAAAGGACAAAGACCCACCACCACTTGCCCTGGTGTTTGCCAGCAATGGCTCAGGACAGGCTGCAAACACTCGGATTTGGATTTCACCCCTTTAAGGCATTTTTTTAAATCCAACAGTCCTTTTCTCCCAAAGGCAGCCCGTGTTGGATTGCTGCCTCCCTGGGACAGACCAGGGACAAGGCACCAGCTTTACCACACACCCTTGTCACTGCACAAAACCTGCCAGGGAACAGGGTGTTAAAACTGCACTGCCTTCAGAAAATGTAAATCAGGATCTGTTCTTGGAAAACTGTTCTTTCATTCAGAAACCACCACATTTCTCTTAAAATTCTATTTCTTTATTTAGAGAACGAAGCAGAAAAGCACTTCATAAAAATATTCCTAGTTATAGTACCTATCAACTGTGATTTTTCACATTAAGCAACTTTAAGCCCAGAGAAAAAAATAAATATTGAAATGCCCACAGAAACTGAAGCTAACAAGAATCCATATTCCTGCTCATTATACAATGAATCATGAATCCACCCAGCTAAATCTGCAAGAACTGATCTGGAAGATGATAGCAGAATGATAATATGGAGCAGCATTTTGTATAATGTTGACATCTCTCCCATTACTGTTTTACATACGCCAATACTGAGCACTCCTAAGGAACGAACAAGTATTGACCTGCAAACTGACACTGATCCTTGGAGCAATCTCCAAGTTTGCCACATTTCAATTTCAAAATGCATTTCAGCTATAATATGAGTGATTTATCATTTAGCAGTAGCTGTCAAAGTAACCTCCTAGATAAAACAAAAACATCTGGAACCATAAACAGAGGAGAGCAGTAGCTGAATTTTAATCCAAATCCGACATGTTCACTTCATTAGGAACAGGAAACAGCTAATTAGTAATTGAATGTTTTGTGGTTTTAAGGAGGCTCAGACTCTCCAAACTGAGATGATTTAATACGTATTTTGGATGTAAGCACAAATAAAGATCACAAGAGCCAGAGACAACAACTCAAGAGGAACGTTTGGGAGCCTCCAAAGAAAGAACTAAAATTAGTTTCAGGCCATTGGCTGATGAAAATTCTTGTTTTAAACCTGGTGGGGAATTACTAAAGCCTGGGGGGGTTCAGCAGAAACACAAGGATTGAGCAATGTGGGGTTTGTTTGTGGTTTGGGTTTTTTTTCCCTTTTTCTCATGATCATTAGGAAGCTGCACATGGCTTCTTCCTAGTGGAGGCTGTTCTTTGTGTTTTTATTAAATTCTAAATATTATTTTTTAAATTAAGGTAAGATGAGGACATTGAGGGTACTGTGGGCTGACTAAACTTTGGAACAGGTTTCCATATTTCCTTCCAATCCCTTTTATTTCTCAAGGAAAGCTTAATAGAGGTATCTGGAACACCCATAAGAGAGAAAAGTAAATGCCACATCTCAAGCCCAGTGCAGCCACCCAGGAGACATCATTGATCAGTGAACAGAAAGTGCATAGTTAAGTATTTCCTTTTTTATAACACCCTCAGTTATTCACCAGAAATTAAAATACTTTTTTTGTTGCTGTGCAATAAACCGAATTTCATGGCATTAACCACGTCACACAGCAATCACCTCTGAGGAATTAACGTGTTGGGAGCAGCTGTGCCCCCACTTACACAGGAAAGACAATGTGATGTTGTCAAATTAATCTTTTCTGGAGAATATTCACCATATCCTCAGTGCAGCTGACTGCAAGCTACAGACCATTTTATAGCACTTTACTGTATTATATAGCAAAGATTTGAATAAATCTGTGTGCAATAAATGTATTCTTTTATCAGGTTTATCCCTTAATCAAATATTCATTTATGTGGGCTTCATTCTATTAAAAAATGAAATTATACAAAGGTGAGCAAAAGCGTAGATTTACAGTAGTTTAAAGCCTAATCTCATTCTCTAGGGGTAATACTGACAATATAAAAACTGTATAAATGATATTCCCTAACACTAAATATGCTTATGAGCCCCCTGTGCATGTTACACTGCTTTACAGCCTACAGAGCAATGCATGACTGGCTTAATAAGCAAGACATTTAGAAAGGAGGATTTTTTTTTTCCCTTCACAATGTGCAAGACAAGTAAAGATCTCTGAGTTTCTTGGTGTGCCAGAGTCTGTGTTAGTAAGTGGAATTTTCCCTCAGGACAGCATTCTCTTCCCTGAGTTGTTAGCCCAGGGGAGGTGCAGCTCTTGCACTCTTTTTACCCACAATATCATCCTTTATCTTTTTCTTCCAAGGTTTTAATGGGTGGATAAAGGACAAATCCATCTCCATATTTAATCATGTTTAATTTTTCCCCCTATTCCACATCTCTGAATTTTCTGAATCCTTTGTTTGTAAGATCTCTGGTTTAAATCAGGAATTCAGCTTTATTTCCCTAAATTACTTTAAAACAAAACAAGTGTCCAACTGCACAGGAGATGAACTCTCCACCCTTCCCAGGCTGGGTAAACAGCACCTCAGTTAGATCAGAGCCAAGCTCAGCTTTGGAGGAAGCAACACATGGGAAATGCAATGCTGTAACAATAAATTAACTTCCAAAGATGGGGCTAATTAGTTTGAACCAGTGTCTTACTTTGTACAAAGAAAAAAATCAGTTTGCTTCTCCAAAGGATCAGAAAAACCCTCTTTCCCTACAGCCCTTGGCAGACAGGAGTGCTGCCTGCCTGGAAGGGGAATGAATCCAGGCCCTGCTTGTGGGTAAGGACCACAGCAATGACCAAAACTCAGCAAAGGATCTCTTCACTACCATGAAAAGAAGATGGACCTGGGCTGAATAGCTGAATGACAAGTAAAATTTTTTTGCCTGCTTATTAGTTGTCCAGCAAAACTTCTCTTTTATCTGCAAATATCCTTCCAACTGAGCAGTGAGAGAGCAGGGCATGGCTCCCTCTTGACCCAGCAAGAATATGGTCAATAAATGCTGGTTCTATAGCAGATGTTTTCATCTCTCCCACTTTCCTATGGCCTCTCCCCACCTCTGCAGAGGTGCAGATATGATATCAGAGGTGCCTTCTCTGATATCTCGAGCTGGCTGAGCCCAGGGTGTGGCAGCAGCTCTCTGGCCACAGAGAGCAGGCACAGACTTTCTCAGGATTTTCCTGGGAAAAGCAGAGAAGAGAATCAAAACAATTATTATCTCTGCTCCTTGTTGTTCTCATGTGGAATGTATTCTAGAGATTGTTTACCCAAGGTGATTGCTTGATTAGATTCTGGTGATGGTGTTTAGATTCAATGACCAAGCAGATGCACAGCTGTGTCAGGTCTCTCATGAGAGAGTCACAAGTTTTTCTTGTTAGTTACTTACTTAGTTGTTAGTGAGAGCTCTTGCTACTGTAATACATGCTAATATAGAAATATAAAATACTCTAAGATGATATAATAAAACAATTGATCTAGCCTTCTGAACCATGCAGTCAATGCTAATTATTACCCAGCTGAGGACCTGTGGCAACACCGGGGCATCCCTCAGAATTGGTACCAAAACTTCTCCTTCCCTCAGGACCGTGGTGCCTGACCCTGCAGGGCTGCTCACCCACAGAGCTGCTGGGTAGAAGTTTCTTCCTCTCTTATTTCGTGTGTAAGGCAGCTGAGCTGACCCTGTCAAATATTTCCTGTAAGGCCTGTTCCTGGTGAGCCCCTGCTGGGGTAGCTCTGAGCTGTGTGTGGCCGTGTGGCCATGGAGTGACCGTCTGGGAACTGCACAGGAGCTCTGCAAGAGCTCTTCTAGGAGCTCTGCAATGACACAGCACGAGGTAGCTACCAGGGGTTCAGTAATTCACAGCCTCCAGAGCAGGACATGCTCCAGGGAGAGAACACAGCTTGGGCAGGAGGAAGAACAACAGGCCTAAGACTCAGATAAAGCAGCTTGGGTTTGAGAACTCACTGCTTAGATCAGAACACCAGTGAACTGAAGCCCAGTCCATGATAAACCCCAAAAAGATATTCCAAACTACACCAGTCCTTTATCTTTGACAAATAAATAAAATGTTATTCACATGTTAAATAAAAAAAATGTTATTCATGGTAACCCCAAAGTTTTTGTGCTGAATCTCTGCCAAGTTACGTGACAACCAAAAGCAGCAGCAGCAGCCCTGGGTCACCCTCCTGTTGCAGGCACAGTCAAGTACATTTTCACCTCAGGAAAGCCTGCCTGCCTATGCTGCTGCCTCCTTCCTGAAATTTTATTTTTTTGTAAATTGTTGTTATCAAGTATTACTGCAACATCTACTTTTTAAGATTTTAAGCTAACATTGCTTTGCTGATTGTTCCACTATCCCCTAACAATGAAATATTGTAATACAAAAGTTAACTAAGGTATAAACATGCAAAAGGAGAAGTCTCCCTGCGATCATAAAATGATGTTATTTTCTGTTCAGCAGTTCATGTTACTGCTGTTCATGCTAATTAATTAAAGGAGCTGTTGCTGTAATGTGCAAACAGGGAATCTGAGAAACTGAGAGGGCTTTTAGGTCTCAGAGTGAAGTTAAGTCAATCTGGGCGCGGGCAATCAAATGTAATGAAATCACTTGTCAGTGCTAAGCTTGCAAAAACTGTGAAGTTTGACTAGGGAGTAAAAGGATTATAATTAGATTTCCAATAGGATAATAACTAAATGGCAGAAAGCAGTAAAGAGAAAATATTACTTTGTTAGCTAATGGTGCTGCTGTTCGGTTTTAGTTTTTATCAGCACACTTGTAGTTGTGCTAATTTAATTTGCTTTTATCAGCAAAAATGCACTACTCGAATGGTACTTGAATGTCATTTGCAAAAATCATTGATCTGAAGGTGCACTTAATGACACCCAGTATGTTTATTTTATGTGGAAGGGAGATTGGCTGATAAAATGGTTGATGCACTGTGGTGCTGGCCCAGGAGTGAGTGGTGGAAGGAGGAGCAGGAGGGTGTCTGTTCATCACCTGCTCTGCTCCACTGCAACCACCACTGATCTCCTCTGCCTGCTAAAAACCTCCCAGCTCCAGCTCTCAACTACATCTGGGATATGGAGGATGGAGGCATTAAGACTGTACAGTTCAAAAAAGTTTTAAGGCTCATCTGCATGAAATTTCTGTTCAATTAATATACAAAGCAGAGGGAAAATGAGTCAACTAAATGGAAAAGATTTATAATGCAGATCAGAAACGCAGTACATGAACAGCTTGTGTTAATAAAATCATTTTAAGAAATGAGCATAAAATATGATATGACTTAATCACTGTGGCTGTGCAGTAGTTCTGTAATTTTCCTTTAAAACGACTTAAGGAGATACTGGCAGTGGAACTAATTGAATTTCAAAGGAAAAGCACTGTGTGAATGATAGATTTCTGTCCAGCAGAGCTATTGACAACAGAAAAAGAAAGCTCTGTATTGATGCTAAGGCTTTTTTTCTGAGCAACTGACAGAGATTTTGGAAGCCTGGAAACAGCTTTGTATTAGGGACATGTGTTTTGCTCCTTCCTCCTCCCAGGGCCCAAAAAACAAAGGCAGCAAATGACAGGGGCAGTGAGGGAGTGTGCTCCAATTGTCAGAGCTGCAGCAGCAATAGGAGCTGTCAGGGACACGAATGGTTATCAAAGAGAAAGGGAATAAAAAGTTATTACAGTATCAGCATAAATAAAAATGAAAGAGACGGTGCTATAGGACAGGAACACTTTGAAATCTAAACAAGCTCCACAGAGAGCTCTCCAGAAAGCTTTTTATCAGCTGAGAGAGACCAAGTGGCTCAGCTCCTCATGCCTCCACACAAGCTGGATTTCCATGGCAGGGGGTCAGAGCCAGCAGGGCAGAAAAGGGAAGGGATTGGGAGGGACAGGGACAGGGCTGCAGCTCCTGCTGCCCAGGCCATGTCCTGCTCCCACCGAGCCCAGGGACACTCAACCCAGGGAATATCCAGCTCTCCCCTTGGCCATGCTTAACAAAAACTTCCTGAGCCAAAACCTCTCATAACTGAAGGGATGATGTAGTCAGGATCAGATTAAAAGGAAAAAAAATCCAGAAAAACTCGACGTGAAATAAAAATGGTAAAATCCCAAGGCTTTCCTGTGTATTAATTAACTACAGTAACGTAAGAAACTTGTCTTGATTCCTTCAGGCAAGCAAATGGTCATTGGAAGTGGCTGTGCATCACCTTCCTCACAGTATTTTTCCTCATTTTTGATGTAAAGACACATTTGAGCCAGGTATCATGGTTCTTCTTCAAATGAAAACTGAAATTACCTTTCTCTTCTTTACCAGAGTCTGCCCAGATGCACCTTTGACCTTTGACTCTCACAGTTGTCTGGAAGAGCACTGAGCACTCTGCTCAGCAGGTACCATGAACAGATCAAAAATGTAAGGAACATTTTGCTCATCAAATTTAAATACATGTGTCCCAAGTGCTCATCCAATATTTTGATTATTTCTGGCAGCAGCAATTTTCCAATTGCAATATTTAGAGCACAGCTCTCATTATAAGTGCACATATATATACACACATATGTCAGATGTATATCTCTGCATTACAATAAAGCTGTGATTCTCCTTCTCTGTAATACAGAGCATATGAATCTAAAATCACAAGAAGAGACAGCAGTAAAAATATTTGAAAGCTTTCCTGTAAGGATGACAGATGGACGACAGATGCATACCAGAGGTATGCAAGCCAAACCTTCCCCAGCCGAAGAGAAATACTCGAGTGAGGTTTGTGTCTCTAAGTGCACTGCAGCCCTTCTTCCTGTCTGCCTTTAGTTGCCTCAGCACAGGGGATTTCTGCACATTTCCATTCCATGATGCAGGAGAAAGGGTGGGATTGCTCTAAGAAGCAGCAGCTCTTTGGAAGAGGCAGCTGTTTGCAGGCTGCCAGCACAGAACTGAATGGTCTGGAATGAACATGGCACAGGACTGAAGAGAGAAAGACTCTACAAGATGGACTTTCATCAGAGAAATTCCAATGTTCAAATTGCTCAGAGAAGATTTTATCACAGGTGACTGGATTTTCTGTGTGGCTCAAAAAGGCTTCCAAGAGGAATGGGAATATCCCTTGGGAATATCCCTGTGTCTGAGCTCCCCCAAAGGAGGGTTTCACAACTCCTCACGTCCCAGACCTGCAGCCAGCACTCATTTCCTTCTCTTTGGGAAGCACTCAGACCATACCTGGAGGTGCTGCACTTACACACAGCCACACAGTGAAGGAGAAGTAGCACCAGATAGCTGCCCATCATGTGAACATGGCTTTTCTTTTTCACTTATAGTTCATTTTTTGAAAACATCTGCAATCTTGATAGGTAGGTAAAGACCAGAGGTAAAATATTTCAAATGATAAATCATATGTAAAACCCCTTTTTGAACTAAGGGCATATGTCTTGGTAGATAAATATCAGTTATCAGTACATAATAACTGATATAAATATCAGTTTTAAAACAAATACCACCTCTAAATCACCTCAGCTAAATATCACCTCTACTTAAAGTTAATTTCTGATCTTGTAAAGTATTGTTCTTGCAAAGGTTTTCTGTATCAAACAGGAAAACAAACGAAGTTCTGTAATTTACATTTATCTTAAAACATGAAAACAGACATAAAAATGATTTTACTTAATTTTTAATGACAAGCACACAAGTGAGGAGCTGTGGTACATACTGCACCTTGCATGGCTGCACTGTCATGTTGGGTTCCGTTGTGTTCTATTTCCATATCTGGGATTCCAGCATCTGAAAGATGGGAGACTGAAGATTAATGCATTCCCCTTTGCCCCTCTCTCAGGCATCTTTAGAAATGTATTTATAGCAAACTAGGGTGCTCTCCAAGTTAACATGGTCTTGCATAAAACATTTGGTCCTCATAGAATTTTCAGTAGTAAATTGTTTCCAAAATGTGCAAACATTACTGGTCTCACAGTGAATTATTTTTAATGTGCTTCACATTTGTCTGATGATCAGATAATAACCAACACGTGGTAATAATATGTCTGCAAAATCCTCTTGGAGAATGAGGGCATCTGACACATGAAAAATAAAAGTTGAAATTAAACTGTGATAATATTAAACTACACTGACTCTTGTATATAGCCAAATACCCCCAAATTACAGAGTTGAAGAATATAGCCAGTGCCAGGCAACAGTTTTGGGGTGTGTGTATCAGTTTGTGCGAGTGCCTGTTACAGATAAGAACTGTGCAAATTGCATTTCCAACCTCAGCTCGGGATGTGTGAGCATGTGTTACCACCCAAACTGAAATTACAGCTGTCATATTATGTGAAGTATTTCCAGATCTCTGAGAAGAGCTTTCCAAAGAGGACTGTGCTCTTTTTGTTTGTTTTTTTTTTTTTTTTTCCAAGTTGAGAAGGAGTCTCATGACACTCACTTTGGACCTGTTTAATTTCATGTTGGTGATCCCTCTGTCTGCACAGCCCTTGGGGTGGGGGCGGGGGCTCCAACACCCCAGGGTGTTACAGGAACAGATGCCACGATCCACCTTGTGCCAACAAGGATTAGCATGAAGGGGATGTGATTTGAATCCATGGCACCTCAAATCCTGGAGAAACATCTGCTTCCCTTATCACACAGCCCTTAGAAATTACAGGAAGGAAAAACCCACACCTGAAAGGAAGCTGTGGATACAGTTTGGGGGTTTTTCTGGGCAAAAGCCTGTTCTGGACTTTCTCAATCAGGGAGTAACTGCACTGCTGCTTTCACAGATCCCTTCAGCTGAGTGTCAGGATCTGTCACAGAGGTGATGCTTTGCTGGTGACCCTGCAGTAACTGAGCCCTGAGTGAAAGCAGGGCAACCCTGAGAAGTACAGTCCTTACAGGAGAGCAATAGCTCAGCAATAAATGTGCAAATGAAATCCATGTCATGTGTGCATATATAGCTCTATAAATGTATATGTAATAAAAAAGCAGTATTTTCACATATACATTTTTTTCCTTATAAAATTATAAGTGACTGCTATTCTGCAGGGTTTCCCTTACTCAGATTCCTGTTCTGAAGGCAAGTGCAGGGCACTGGCCTATCAATCTGAAAAGGTTCTTTCTTCTCAAACCCTTCAGAGTACACGTTGTCTATACCAAAAATGACAAAGTCATCTGTAACTAATAACAGCATCTGTTAAATGAGACAGACTGTCAGAGTTAAATTAAAAATACTCAGAATAGCCCTTCACATTTTGTTGTCATAAAATTGTACCTGCAATTAAATTGTGGATTAAGATGCTAATGAGCTACCTGATTTGCATGTACAATCAGATTAGCATGTAAATATCAGCTTCTTGCAGGCACTAACATATATATGACTACCTGAGTGTGCCTGCAAATCAAACTGCAGCAGCCAGGCCCACAGTAGCAGATGTAAAGGTGTGTTAATCACATTGCTGGAACGTTGGTATCCCTGGATTTGTGGCTTCCAGAACTGCTGGGTGCTCCTGGCTGGTGTGTGAGCAGCAGGTGCTTCCCTGCAGTGGCAGCACCCAGGGGAGTGACCTTGCAGCACATCTGGATTTTCGTTTTTTTTATGACTTTCCTCTCAAGGTGCTGGTTCTGTCCGTGGGATCCAGTCTGGGCATTTGTCTGATCCAGTAGAGGTGGTGGAGAAATTGTTTTGCTGGCTCTGGCCACCCACTGTCCCCACCCCGGTGTGACTGCAGCTGTGAATCCACACCTGGATCCCCCTGGCCACTGCCGGTGCTCCAGGGGCACCAGCCAGTCCCTGCTTCCAGGATGTGCAGGGCTATGAACAGCAGATGAGAGGATGCCTCTGCGAGATGCTGCTCTCATTCTCATGGTTTATATCCCTTGGGTGCCCCAGGTAAATCACAGCTCCCATCTCCTGCAGAGCACTGCTGTGCCAGGGCACACACACAGCCTTGCCCTGGCTTTAGAGAACAGTGTGGGCAGCTCTCACAGCTGAGAACTCCAGACAAGCCAAATTCATTATTTTTGCTCAGCAGTCAGGCAGTTTTTGCACTCTGCAGTCTCTAGCAGTGCCCAAAGCAGGCAGCACAAATTAACACACCACAGGACACCTGAGTGCAGCAGGGACTGAACGTCACTCTGATTCCTGGGCCTCTGCAGAGACTCCAGGTAGGGATGCACAGACTAAACCTTAGCTGCAGAACCTGAAATTAATTAAATCTCAGCTAGGTTCAGTCTTAAACATTCAAACCAAAGCTCTAAAGTTTGGCCAGAATCATCTTAAGCACAAAAGGCAAATCGTCCCAGTAGCCAGAAATTAGTCACTGTTTAGGAGATGAACTGATTTGCTTTTGTTTCACAAGAATATTTGGGAAGTGTTCAAAACCCAGTCAGCTCTGAAAGCTGATACATATTTAACAAACTTAATAGGTCCTGAGGCTGAGCAAACTTCAGCCAAGCAGCTTTTGAAATGAAGCTCAGCAGTTCTAAAAATGAATCTGCTGGGAGAGAAGAGTTCACAGAACCTTATAGGAACCAAATTTCACATTGTCTTAGCTGGCACTGTAACAGATTTCTCTGTAATATATTCAGCATTTCTTGTCATCTCTGTGTAAACTGCTCTGTCTGTTTCTCTAGTTGCAGACTTATTTATTTTTTTAATTCTCGACCCAGAGCACATAGCCTGAAATAGATTTTTCATTATTTCAGGAAAGAATTGTGGGGGTTTATTCTGAAATTTGCTCTGTGCATCATCAGATTTTTTTTTCTCACTCAATCAAACATCATTTTAAGCTGACTGTGAAAGGCCAACTAAGACATTACCATTTAACATCCTGAGACCGTCACCTGATGTGGCCTGTTTCAGAGCCTGTTCCACTTGTTCTCTTCTCTTGGATTCAAATTCCAAAGCTTCCTGCAATTTTCTCTTTGCCTTCTTCTCTTTCTTCAAGCGTTTTTGAATTGTGGCTGAAATGTAAATACAGTGTAAGAATGGTTGTCAGGGCACAGTTAATAGATGATGGAGACAGTAAGAAATTAGTTTATGTTCAATATTCAAAGGTGCAGTTCTAGCTCAAGACCCCTGTGGCAATAAAGACGTGCATGTGGTGGTGACCTGAAAGACAAACAATTCTGAGGATGATGATTATCGGTGAAATTCTCTCTCAAGTCAGGAGCCATCAAAGTCTGTGAATGACTTGAAGATTTCGGTGAGTTAACTGGGATTCAGGAGGGGCACACTGTGCTGTCCTAAGTTCTGTTTTACAGAAATACACAGTCCCATCACACTTGGGGGATGCAACATTTCTGGACATCCACGGCAATTTAACAGCTTCAGCAGGATTTAGTGATCCTTCACAACTTGACTGAGAGGTGCCCTTTGGTGCCTCTAAGTGAGACCTGGCACTGCAGACAGTTCCACACACCCAATTTCCATTCAAAAAGCACAGGCAGACAGGACTTGGCACCTATTCTTTGGGTCTCATCTAGTTTTATCTTTAATGATTTCATGGATGTAATCTAGAAGTAGCTTTTGGCACAAGAAGTGCTGTTCCTTTCCTTCAGATGCAGATCTGAATTTTGAAAAGAATACTAATACTGCCTCTTTTGCAACAGCACAGCGAGAAATTCAGATTTACCAATTTAATTGCCTATTATTATCAAAAGCTTCTAACCAGTCATGGTTTTGTCTCAGAAGGCCCCTACTGCACCTCAATCTCCTGATGCAAAAAAAAAATGTCTAGGACTATTTGCTTCAGATCTTGCACTTGGGCAGACAATTTTTCTCTATTTCAGCTCTATTTTGTTGTGCTGAAGTTCTCTACAAGACAAACTGAGAAGCACTGAAGCTGCAGAAATGTGGGCTAGGGAAGTAATGACAAAAATCACTTAAATACCCAAATTAAAGCCATGTCTTTCTCACAGTAAGAGTGATGATGCTTGGAGGATAACAGTAGAAATAAAAAGAAATTAAAGGTGTCAAATGAAGAAATTGGGCTGGGAATACCTGGGCAGAGTGATGCTAATACACCTGGAAGCCACAGAACTGTCCCAGCTTCCCTCCTCAGAACCTGCCAAAACTCTCTGGGGCCAGTTGCCCTACTGGTAATAGTCCTTGAGCCACGGTTCTTTCTGCTTACAGAAAGCTGTGCTTCGTTCTGGCTCTAGGAGATTTGAATCCTTCATTACCAGTGCAGGGCCACTGCTGCATTACACCAGGATGAATGTCACTTAACTGCGAGCCCTCGACAGCTCCAGCTGGAAATGCCAAAGGGTTACTCATTTCACAGACACCTAAACTCCATTTTTCACTCACTCACCTCTGCTTTGCAGCTCAGCTGTGAGTTGCCTTTCCAAGCTCTCTCGTAGTTCTCGCTCTCTACAAAGCTCCATCTTTAACTCTTTCTTTTCCTGCTGTATCTGCTTTTCCTGGACTCTGGCATTGTCCACAGCCACTTTCAGCAGGCCCTAAAACACACACAAATACAAGATCTGAAAACACCATCTTCTTTCAGTGGTGACAAAATTCATCCACTTGTTTCTTTTACACCCTCTAGGAAAACAGAAAGATTAGAAGCAGGAACCTACAGACCTGAAACCCAACTGGGCACTGGAAGTAGCTAATGCTGGAGTTATATATGAGGAATTTTGTGGCATGGAAACATTCAGTACAGCTTTGGTTAATTTGGTTACACACACAGTGCTATGTCTCTGCTCACCTCAATAACTGCAGAGAGAAGCACTGTAGGAATAATGAGAATGGTGAATTTCAATATGACTATTATTGCCAATTATTAAGTCAAATATACAATGCATGAAACCCTTCCATGACTGGTAACACCAGGGAGAGAGGAAACCTAAGCACGACATTAAACTAAAGAGATGAGAAACTGCAAATACAAAATAGCTCTTGAAACTTTTTTAAGAGTGCAAAAGAAACACATGTTATCTATCATGACATAACCTGGCCCTGTAGAGAAGAATTTACCTGAATGTTGGTTAATAGTGTTTCTACTGATGAAAGACCATCAGCAAAAAGAAATGGCGCCGGAAATCCAGGAGGCAAGGCCTGTCCAGCCAGTTGGACTTTATCTAAGGTTGGTTTCATTATTGGAATGGCAATTTGGACCTCTTCTGTAAAGATAGGTTTAAAAGCGACATCAGAAAGCATTGGAAATATAGGTGACTGCAATTTCTAGAAACTAGCATTTTGTTTATCTGGAAGTCAAAATACAAGCGCGTTAGTAAAATCAACATTGTTTCAGTCTTTGGGCAGCTGGGACTGTTGCCAAGGCAAGTTGGCAAAATAGTACAGAACAATAATCAATACACTGAGACTATAACACAGCTGTAATGGAGTACAGACTATTAGATCTCAAATTCCACAGAATTATACCACAGAATTATAACAGTATTACGCAGTTCATTAAACCTGAATGACCTGTCTTCATTCTGTCATGTTTGCCATTCTGTGATGTGTGTTTTTTGTTGCTATAACCTTGGCAAAATTCTAATCAAGGAATGTATCACATCTCTTTACTCCTTTACCTGTCCCCTTCCCGTGCTCAGCAGTAAATAATCTCCACTGAGTCATCCATCCCCTCTGCCAGCACTGCTTGCAACTGGAGCATCTCCTACAGAGAGCAAACTGGGGCCTGGCAGCTTCCCCATTCACTCCTTCTTTCAAATACATGGTGTGGGTATAAATCAAGCTGTGCACAGACAGCAGAAATGTGTATCCAGAAAGAGACAATGTTAGAAATTGTTTCTTTCTAGAATCCCTTCAATTTGGTGAGGAATCAGTACTATCACCAATGAACTCCCATTTTTGAATAGAATAAGTGAAGGATCTTTTAGGACAGTAGATGTAGCTCCTTCTCTCAGATCCCTGTGAGTACTTCTTCCCATGTATTCATTTTAATTGCTGAAAACCACACAGTTAAAAAGTAGCTGTGTTTGAAGCCAAACTTTGTACAATTCTTACACTCTGAAATGCTAAAAAAATACTTCTGTGCAATATTCCACAGAAGTATATTCTCTCTCTATATATATATATTATATATACAGTGATCCCGCAGTTGCAGAAATCTTGACAAGTGTCTGCCCAACACCTCCCTTTTAGAGAAGCCTGTGATCCCTGCCTTGGCCATGAGCTCCTGATGCCAGTGCTCGCCCAGGGCAGCAGCACAGCCAGCCCCCAGAGTTTCACCTGTCAAGTGCCTTCATCATATTAAAGCCTGAATTTACAATTAGACCACACCATATTCAAAAGGTCTCCTTCTCCCACTCCTGTTTTTAAGGAATAAACAACTTAAAAAGAATCTGACAACTAATTAACCCAGGGTGTCTCCACTGCAGCACTATTTTCTGGTGTAACACACACCAGGAGCCTCCACCGAGCTGCACTTTTTGCATCCACCTGACAACAAACCAGGAGCATTAGCAGTTTTCAAGTATTCTTTGAGATCTCTGGTTTGGGAGTATTTTGTCTTTGCTCTGTGAGTTCATTAAATGGAACATTTTCCTAATGATTTTTCAGGACTAATAACAAAAGCCAGTAACCTCCACACGTCCTCAGAGATGGCATCTTAGATAGAATTTAAGTGATCCATTTAAAAAATCCCAACTCGGGTAACAAACTCAGACCACGAAGTTTGTGCTGATTCAGACACACCATTTCTCATATTCAAATGTATCAGTGGCAGAGTTTTTAAAATAACCTGATTAGTTGTCACACATGATGCCACACAGAAATAACAGCGAAGCCATGGAGTCACAAAAGACTAAACAGAAGTGGCATTTGAAAAAGAAAGCAATACATGAAGTATGCATAGCAAAACTGGAGCTGCTCTAACACCTCTAGAAATCTCTGCTATTTGGAGATGAAAGTAATAACATTAAATTGGCCGAAAGGAAAATTACTATTGACTGTGAAGACAGGTTGCATGGTCTATGGTTTGTAATGCTACTGTACAGCAGATTGAAGTTTCAAAATAGTATTACTCTTCTTTAAAGAGATAGACACAGCTAAATTAGGTGCTGCTTGCTGCAGTGAGGATCAAATGCAAAAAGAATCATATTTCATCAGACCTAGTCAACACCAGGAAAATAAATAGAAATATAAGAGGTATGCAGGCAATGATTCATTTTGATAATCTGGCCCAAGAGAGACACATAGAGACAGCACACAGATCTAAGCTTCTACCAAAAGACAAATAGGACACAGAGGGTGGGAATTGGGATGACAGTGTAGCAGAGGTCACATCGATTTTCAGCAGCAGTTTTCACACAGATGAGATAACCCTGGACTCTATTTGGCCCATTGTTCATATCCTACCTGTCCCAGAAGCAATAAATTTCCAAGTCCCAGAAAAAGGGCAGTAAAGAAGAAGGATTCTACTTATGACTTCTTATGATTAAGTTTTTGTGCTAACCAAACATGCTTTGCAGACCAAGGTCACATTGCATGTTAAAGTCTGTAATAGCTGAAACTAGAAGCAGCATATTATGTTTTAGCGTATATGGGTGGAAACTGTCAAACCATTCATCATTTTTTTTCTGATTGAAATCACACTCTGCAAAGATGAATGATAAATGCATTAGAAATCTATTTCAATCTTGTAATAGGTCTTCACATCTGAACGGTGTCTACATCTTGCCCATGCTCTGAATAAGTGCACAGTTAGGCAGAAATTTATTAGCTAGACTTGAGGAATCATAATTGGTAAAGCAATTAAAAGTGGCATGTGCTGGAAGCATTTCTTGGGGACTGTATCAAATGCATCTCTTTAATGGAAAAAAAATAATGTTGATTTAAGGATTTTGATTTTAAACACCACTAAAAATATAAATGCTAAAAGCTGCACTCACATATACAATACAACAGAATAAGCAAGAAATAAAGCCAAGACAGCTACAGTCTGACCAAGGACACAAGCAACCTTTCTGATTACTGAAGCAAAGTGGGAACTACTTTTATCGAGCCTGTTTGTTAAACCTGCCATGCTTTATACAAGCATTCAGGAATCCATTTAGAGTGCAGTCTTTTCATTTTAATTTCTAGCTGACATCCAGATGAATAGATGAAAGTAAGAATTACACTGCAGAGCGAAGAAATACACAGTAAACACTAACAGTGAATGGAGTATCATCCTGGGAAAGCACACAGAAATCTGCTAGGAAGTTTCTTGCTCTTAATTCAATATGCTTAAGTATTTCATCTCCTGTCTTCTGCCTAAATTGCAGGAACAGGGATTGGCAAATGAAGCATCAACCTCCAGGCTGAACACAGCGCTGGGAACGTGGGGAACGTGAATTGCTCCCTGCACGGCCCAAACCAACAGGCACTTTTATTTGCCAGCTGGTTTATTTTCTTTCAGAAGGCATGTTTTTAAACCCATCAGTCACAGCCCTGATCCACTTGAAATGCCACATCCTTCTCAAAACAATGGAGAAATATTAAAGGTGCAATTTACACTGGTTAGACCACCAAGTTGTTTCTTCTCATGCACTTAAAAACTTTATCTACCTGGAGCTGTAGGAGCATTATTCACCTCCATCAGCTCACAGAATATAACTCATGCATTAAATAAATGAATGGCATATGGAGGAGAGAGAAACAATTGATACAGGATTTATAGTTATTAACCTGTTAGTTACTAACCAAGACATTTGATCTCAGAAACCCTTCAGGCAGGGATAAGAAGATGGTTTTAGACACAGATGGTAGCTGGGTCACTCCTTTTCCCTGCCTGCGGCATAAAATTTAGAAACCCAAGGACTGAAGTGGTTTATTACAATTGTAACTCTTTGAGTTTCATACCTGAGTGATGGGGATTACATTTAATGGCCCATAGTTACAGAACAGCCTGGATACTCTAATGGACCTCTTTGACTTTTAATAAAATAAAGCAGAGGATTTGCAACATCAGCTGGGTTGTCTGTGTGACTCATCTCTGAAAGTAAAATATGTATTTGAAATATCATTATTTGCCCAAAGACCTGACAGAATCATCCAAACTGATGTATCTTCATGGTGGCAAGAGGTGCCCTGACTTCCAGCTCTACATCTACTTCACAACAGGGACTGGTAGTGTCCAAACGTGGGTATTTTAATGCAATTAGGGGCAAAATTCTAATTTTTGACTGCAAAATCAGTTTTCTGAAAGAGACTTCTTATTTTAATTTTACATCTTGGCAACTTCTCTATTGCTTAACTAGAAGCCAGGTTGGTTTTTCTTCTTTTACAGCAAAACAAGTAGAAAAAAAAAATCTGTAATCTGAAGCATTGTTTATTTCAAGTATTATGTATTTCTAATTCCGCAAGGACGGGGTTATCTTAGTAACTTCCAAAATCCTCCATAACCCTTTGACCACCTTTTTTTCCCCTCACTCATTGCTGCTCTGCCAGGAGCTCAGACTCCTGATCATCACTGAGAAAAGAGATGTCCCCTGTAAACCAGGCACCAGGCAGAAATAACCTCGTGATTCAGGTGCCAAATTTAAAGTCACTGCTGTTTTTCTTAATTACAGCCCCTGAATGAAAGGGGTCAATGAATGCAATTGAGGAGTAGCTGATTAATCCAGTGCAGTACCTTTAAATCAGATTTCATTTCGTTTTCCAGTGACTGATACAAGAGTTGTTCACTACTGAGCTTTGCCAGGAAAAACTCCACTTTGAGAACAGTATTTAACAATTAAATACACATTTCCTATACATTTCCATGCTGCCTTAAAAGCTTCTAGAAACAACCAGAGAACAGTACCATCAACTATGCTCCACTTATCTGTGTCCAAGCAGGTTCTCACCTGTGCACTCTGAAAGCACTTGGCGTTGTCTGAACAAGTGTTCAATAAAACTTTTTCAGTGGGATCAGCAGGAAATGCAGGCCATACAAGCATGCAATTATGGAGGCTGCCAAAGAGCTGTAAGGTCATGATGGAGTCCAGCTGTTCTCCAGCACTGCCAAGGCCACCACTGACCATGTCCCCAAGTGCCACATCCACATGGCTTTTGAGTCCCACCAGGGATGGGGATTCCACCACTGCCCTGGGCAGCTGTGCCAGGGCTGGAGGGCTGGACATTTCCCATGAAGGAATTTTTCCCAGTATCCACCCTGAGCCTGCCCTGGCCCAGCCTGAGGCCGTTCCCTCTCCTCCTGTCCCTGTTCCCTGGGAGCAGAGCCCGACCCCCAGGCTGTCCCCTCCTGTCAGGAGCTGCAGAGCCACAAGGTCCCCCCTGAGCCTCCTTTTCTCCAGGCTGAGCCCCTTCCCAGCTCCCTCAGCCCCTTCCCAGCTCCATTCCCTTCCCTGGACTCGCTCCAGTCCCTCTCTGTCCCTCTGGTCATGAGGGTCCCCGAGCTGCCCCCAGCACTGGAGGTGCCCCAGCAGTGCCAGCACAGGGGACAGCACTGCCCTGGTCCCTGGACACCATTCCTGATCTCAGGAATGACGAGGGCGTGTCCTCCCAAAGGACATCACAGAGCTGCCACTTGAGGTTTGAATACGAGGAGGCGGCAAAAAGCAGAGAAATGAAAATTTCACTAGAAAAGGCTGAAATTACAGTTTATAAATTGCCTTTATCTGTGCACTCTTTATCAAGAGGTGCATAATTACACAGCTTTGACATTTTCATCAGTGTACTCTCATTAATAACCCAGAAAATTATATCTATTTATAACTTTAACATATTTACAATATACTCTGATGTTCACGTGGCACTGGCAGTAAAAACACCTGAAAATACTTTATTAATTCAAGCCTGAAAAACAAAGACCTGAGTTAGATGAGATGCTTGGTTTACAATAATAATAAAAAATGAAACTAAAAAGTGCAGCAATTCACTGGCTCAACATCAGAACTAAAGTTTCATGGCACGTAACCTCAGTCTAAAGTTCAGTATGTACAGATTAAGAAAAACAAGTACAACTGATGTTACCTTGTTAAATTCTGTTCATTAAGGAGAAGCTGAAGTACTCCTACTAAGGCTCCTAATACATATATAAAGAGCCTTCAAAATGCTATTTTTTATATTCAGAATTATTTGCAATTTGTAGTTTGTCTGTGTTATTAATATCTTTGCTTTCTCCTATAAGCTGCTCCTCAGGCAGGTCTTGGTAATCTGGATTCCAAAATATTTAAAATTTGCTCTGTGCTTTAAAATGCTTCTTAATCTAGAGAGAAGCTTAAAAACTATTGATGTGCATTTTCCATATGGCAATTTAAAGTGACTATTTTGTTCAGGCAATAGTACCTTGCCACTCCTCACCATGATGAGGGGGATTTTTTCTGTGAAATAATGTGAACTATTCAATTAAAGTTTAGTAGCAAAATTACTGTGGCATGGAAGAAAGGGGGGAAATGAAACAAAATAAACAAAATCCTCCTCACGGTCATCTTCAGGAGGCTATAAAATTTTTCTCAGCTAACTCTCCTATTAACATTCACAAAGGGTTTTTTTTCATGGTGATTTTTAAGCATCACTGTAGTCTGACTATTCCTCTACTGAGATTTTTAAAGTGTCAGATGAGGATGGGTAGGAGGAATTTGCCAAGAAGAAAAAAAAAAGATTCTTCAATTTTCTTCGCGGATTCAGCTTTTCCCTATTAATGTTGAGATTATTTCTTCAACTATTTTGTTGCAAATATTTATGACTCCATATGGAACAACAGATGTTGAAGAGAAGGGATAGCAGAAAAGACTTCATTTTCAGCAATTACCCTGCTACTTGTTGTCATACTGTAGGTGTTCTTAGTGCATCTATTTTACATACCACCCTGTCCTTTCACACACTGCAAAAATGTCAGTTTGGATAATTAATGTAATAACTGTAGTCCAAATCATTTCCACAATGAAAAAAAAATATAAATAGGACAACAGGAGGAAGAAATCAAGAAGGCAGAGGGAAGAGAGGAATTGCTTTAGCAGTTCTTCTGGAGTATCTGATCAGGAATCAGTTTGCAAAGCTGCATTAGGTCCTTAATACAAAATCTTTCCCTTTGGAACAGATTCCAGTGACTGTCACCAAGAAGAGAAATCATACCAAGAAACAGGAAAACAAAGCTATGCAGGAAACAGGCTAATCCTGGAGGATCATATACAGTCAACACCACAGAGAAATTACAGTTATGCATTGATTTATGCTAACACAGCACTTGTGACACACAAGGTACTTAACCTCTTAATATATTTTAAAATAGTATCAAACTAGTATTAATATTATTACTGTTGAGTTCAATTACTTAAAGTACACGTATAGCCAGCAGTTAAACCTTTCAAATATTTGAAACAGGAGGAATACTCCATTTCCTGGATATTCCTGGATAATTATTCTTGCTTTATTAAGGTTTATTTTACAGCTGTGTAAAATAGGTTATAAAGGACAATTCTGCTATTATGTCTTCCCCTGCTTAGGCTTAATAAATATTATATTCCACACCATCCATTAAAGCCAAGCAGTGGAGAAAATAGGAGTGGTAGTAATCTCCTCCACAGATGTAAAATACCTTTAATAAAATAAGGGTGTATAACAGTCAGGAACAAATTACTGAGGTCTGCTTTAATAAAATAGTACCCTTAAAGCAGTATTACTCTTAAGGTACTGACATTCCCACTGGTGATGCAGTGTATCCTTTCAAAGCAGTGCAGCTTGTTAAAATGGCAAGATATCTTTTTGCAATAGAGTGTTTGTGTCCAGGCAGATACAAGGTTTGTATAGAATGCATCCAGGGAGCCATAAAACTGGTGGGAAACATATTTCTCCGTGGTATTTTAGTACTTCGAAAAATTCAATCACTGGGAAAAAAATGTTTTGCTGTAAACATCTGAAGAGCATTATAAAAGCAATGGCTTCCCACAGCACCTGCTTAAATAATTTTAAGAGGGAGTGAGTATGTCTTTGCTCATCTTCTAAAACTTGTAGAAAGCTTCTCCTATTAATTTCCCTGGTGCTGTCAGGCCAGGGCACTTTTAATCAGAAATAATTATGAGTGCAATTGGGGAATGTTCACCGGCAGGATTTTTTTGCACTGCAGAAATAAGACAACTTTCAAAACTGATCGTTAGGAGAAATATGATTAACGGGAAAATATACCCAGAGAGATGAGCACCTGAAAGGTTTGCTTCTGAATGAATTATGAATTCCTCAGATGTCAATAAAGGACTCTGCTTATATATCCCAGTGTTTGAATTCAGTTCAGTTACACATTGATTTTATAAACCCTGATTAAGCATGAGAAATCCATCCCTTTTTACTTCACCTGTTTTAATTCTGACTTTTCCCCAGAAACCTTTAACCTTGCCCCAGCTCCTGATCCATCCCACGAAGCCCAGAGCACATCCTGATCCCCGCTGTGAGCCCATCTCCACTCCCAGTGCCACCAGTTAGACGCTACAGTATGTCCTGCAGGACTCCAGGTCTCAGAGCTGAACCCTGACACAACCAAACCTCTCTGGGGCTGAGAAACAGCCCAAATTTGCCTGATCTCTGTGCTCCTCCCTTGCTGAGCTAGGAGGGCAAGGAAGAGCCCCTGAGACAGAAACACAGCCCTGGTGTGGGGATGTGACAGGGCAGTGACAGAGTGACCAGACTCACGGATATTCCAGCAGCAATCCGTGCGGAGCTGCCTGGCCATGGCAACTCCTCACCACCAAATAATTACACGATGCTCTGGGGAAAGACAAGTTTTCCTAGCACACAGCCAATCTATCAACAGGAAAACCTCTTCCTGACCCAAATGGCAGCTGTGATCAGGGTATAAATGGAAGCTAAGCACCAAACACTACACATCCACTGCTCTGCAGCCTAATAACTGGGAAGTCTGCAGCTGTCACTTGGCCTGAGCGCTTTTAAAGGGTCAAATACTGGGAAGGGGAAAGGAAGAGGAGAACTTTCTGCAGAAGGCAGCAGCTATCTGACATTAATCTGCTGTGTTCCTGCCCCAGAGGAGCCTGAGTTGCTGGGGAGGTGGATGCTGTTCTGCTGTGCTCACCTCTGCAGTGACCACCTTCTTCACAGGGACCCCCAGCACGTAACAGAGACAAAACGTCATTTGTAAAAAAAAGTGTGAACTACTTCAGCAATTCCAGGGACTGCTTCCCTCTAACTGGTTACCAGCATGGTGCAGGATTACAGCTCCCAGCAGCTCTCAGCAGTTTCCCTCTACTCCTCTTTGCCCAAGCACCCTGTGCAATCAACGTGCACAGCACAATTGGTAAAGCCATGCTCTCTTACAGAGTGCACGTGGCAGAGCAGCAGAGCCCTGGTGTTTGGATAAATTGCATTAAAAACAACGCCACACCTGCTCAAAAGCTGGAGAATTGAGCAATGAGGATTTTTTCCCCTCGCAGCCATGTGTAGGTACAATCCCAGTCTTTTGGTGGTTTGGCATTGCAATCCCATCACTAGGAAAACTTTAAGGAACTTCATGAACATTTTGTTTCCAAAGCACTGTAATTTATAGTAGGCCAAGATAAAAAAATGCCAGTGTGTCATAATTACTAAATAAAACCTACTGAACAGATTTTTGGATAAACCCTTGGAGTTACATGCTTCTCAACTAAAACAAGATACAAAGCAAAACAAATTTCACAGGAACCCAGACCTCTGGTGCATTCACAGATTTCAAACCAGCCTTGGATTTGGTTGGTAGCTCAAAAATCCAGCTTTATGGACCTGCCACTTCCTGTGGCTTCTGGATTTGGCAGATGATGCCTGAGGAGATGGTGAGGGGCCACAGAGAGCCGAGCTCTGCCACTGGCTCCCAAGGAAAAGTGGAGGGGAGGAACAAAACACCTTCTTCAGCACCCTCCCACTTCAAATACCGAAGGTGAAAAACCAGCTGTGACCAAAATCAAAAATAGCTTGAACAAGTTAAAAGATGGGGGTAACTAAAAAGTATCAAACAACTGTCCATGTTTTTCTTCCCAAGGACAGGAATGAGGCTCTGCACTCCATCAGTGCATCTCTCCTTCCAGGGGGACTCCCAGCAGGCCAGCCAGGAGCATGAACTTACTGCTCTAAGCCACATTATAAACTCTGTAAGCGTAAACCCCTTTACCAATGTTTAGGTTTTGATTACTGCTCCTGTGACGTACGGCTTTTAGCAAGCCAAGCATTTTCCTTTCCCAACTGCCTCACTCTCTTTGCAGGGCACATTATATTTTCACTTTGGCTTATTCTACCTCCTCGCTTTGAAACCCTGCATTACTTGAGAGAGTGGCTGACATCCCCATTCATGATAGTGCACAAAATGAAGCTTAATGAATCCCCAAAGCAATGTACTTCACGTGCTAAAATCAATGTACATTGCCTGCTACAGTATCTCCCTGTGAAATGGAGGCATTTGCTCAGAAATTTCTATCTCAACAGGGTCTTTTTTCTTTTTGTAGCGTTTAACTGCCTTTTGTCTGCTCTTGTCTCCCTCCAGTGTTGCTCAGATGGCAATCTTTTATTCCTTGTGCAAACTCATTTGGAAAATGCTGGATGGGCTACAGCTGTGTACTGCTATGTAAGGTCTAATCCATGTCAAGCAGTGCTTTATACACACTGAATAAACACAATGAAGCAATGTTTTAATTGATTATTAAAAAGGCAGGGTTCTGGGCTGAAAGCAGTATTTAAAATCAGATTTAATCAGCTAGTTTTGTACAATTCTGAAAGGTAGTGATGCTGTACATGCTGCCACTCGAGCCCTGGGGTTCTCACAGGGGTGACTGCAGGCCCAGGGAAAGGGGCTGGGGATGAAGCTATTTCTGGGTGCTTTGTGCAAATTTCCAAGGCTGTGGCCAATGAAAAACAAGCAGTGGATCAAAATATCAATGAACACAAACCTTACCTGGGAAGGTGTTTTCCCACAGAGCTTCCAGGAAAATTAAATCCACATTTTTGCAGAGTTAATCCAGGTGCTGGGGAACCTTTGCAGCTCAGTCTCAAACAGTGAAATCTGCTCTGGCTTTTACAATGCAGAGGGTCTGGATTTACACTCTCTAGTATAAACACTGACTTCAAATCAACCTGCACTGCATCTGACAAAGGTAGCCGAGTTGGATGTCCAGTCTAGAGCCACAAAAAGTCTCTTTATGTGATTTGTTTAAACTAACAGTTATTAGACAGTGCAACTAAATTATTTTTGAACTCAGAAACAGTCATAACAGTAATAATGAAAGATAAATAACTGGTAATCAAAATACTCATCCATCCAAAAAAGGTGCCTCTGACCCTCCACAGGACACTCCAGCTGGAGAACCACAGATTTTTTGAAGGATTGTTTTAAAGTTTGGGCAATGATTAGTCTGAAATGAAATCCAAAATCTAAATTATTCTTCTTTAGTCCAATAAATATTCTCCACTGACTGTACTTCTCTGTGGTACCCCATGAATCTAAGTGAAAAAGGCATCGTAAAACAACTTTCTCTTTCCTTTTTTTTTTCAAATAAAGCTACACTGTTGTCCTGCAATTTAGGTAGGAAAAACTGGTAATGTGTATTAGGTGGCAGCATGAAAAATCTTTATTAGCTTGAAGTACATGAATTATCAATCAAATGAGAAATAAGCAGAGAGCAGCTGAAAATGGCAAAGTGCTGTAATTACAAATGATGTCCTGTGCATGACTGTGTCTCAAGAATTGTTACAGGATGCTGTGCAAAAAACCCCAACACTTATATCCACAGTCCAAAATAATATGTTCCATTACAATGACGTACTTTGGAGCAGAAATATAATTTTTTATGTATCACATTGTTTCTGTTCTAGACAGTGAATCTATATTTTGTTTTATTTTTTAAAAAGGACGAATTTGCCTTAGAGAACTGACAGCTTATATGAATATTTTAGTTTTGTGTGCAAGTAACAGGAAAAAAAGCATGGCATAAAACTCAAGCCCCAAGTTCCTCAGAATGCCTACTGAGAATAAATTTTATGTTTATTCGTATTTCATTTTCCTTGAACAACTGCCTTTCCCTTGGGTATTTATTAAAAGCATAAAAAAGAATGAGCCAAATTCACTTCTCAATAACATCCATTCAGCATTGTTGGAGCTTGCAAAATTGCACTAGACCAGCCAAGGGGAAAATTTCACTCACTGTTTAGTAAATATATATAATTTTTTTTTTTCTGGTTGAGAAGATGTATTGTTTCATCTTTAAATTCTCTGCCTGCCCCTGCTTATCAAAGGAGAAAAAGCAGCTGTTTGGTTATAAATCCGTGACCTCACACAGGAATAATGTGATGTATGTGCTGGGCTGGGGGTTCCTCAGGGCAGTCCTGCACCAGGCAATTCCCACTGATGTGCTGAGGATTCCAGCACTGCTCCCATCTCCACAAAGCAATAGTTACATTTTCTTCTGTACCATTTGCCTGAAGACTCCTATAAATCATCTTATCTGACCTGCATTCTCAACCCCTCAGACTGAGGCAGTGTTAGGAGGGGAATGATTTCAAGTGAATTTGGCCACTGGGAGGGTCTGTTCTCAGTGCAAGGCTGGAGCAGCATTTTTATAGTGCATGGCAGACACATCCACTTCTGCAGATGAATCGGGGAAATCCACAAAAAACAACAAACAGAAGGTGCTGGCTGGGCTGTGACCAAAACAGAGCTGGTTCATGATGCAGCCAAAGTGTCCCCACGTGTCCCTCCCACCTCCTGCCCACCAGGCAACCCACTGGGCTGCCCAGGGCTGCTCTTCACCTGCTGCTGCAGGTGCCTTAAAGCTGACCTGATCCCATAACCCCCAGTTCCCATGATATAAGATCACTTCTCCCACCATCAGCATGGGCTTTGCACGGTTTGATCTCATCTTTTTTAACCAGAGCTTGCAGCAAAGGTCATTAAGACACAGAAACTGTGACCAAGAGCAGGGGTCAGTGCTTCTCGACCACTGCTACCCACGAAATTACAGTTTATAGCTTTGGGAGTAGGAAAATGATGCCTCTAAGATCTAAGGCAATGTTTTCAGGAGTCTTGTGGATTGTCTTTACTGCCAGCACAAGAACCCCCCTAAACCAGCAGCGAGTAATGTGACCATTGCCCTTGGCAGCACCATTAAACTGGGCAGTGAACTACTTCAAATAGCTGCGAGTGTTAAACATTAGTTCTGCCTTAAGTAGGTTGATTTTAACAGTCAAATGTGCACTGCAGTCTATGTGAACATTAAAAGTACCTTTCAAACTTAATTTTACAGAAATGTTAACGACCCGAACAAACTATTGAAGGCGAAGAAGAAAAGTAATTATTTCAACAGATGAAAGGAAACAGTAAATTAACACTCTTGTTTTAAAAGGGGGCTCAGTAACTTATCTGCTTTAAGGAAATACCATTAACTGGAGGTACCATGGATATTTCACTTAATATGTTTATGGTTTGGAGTTTCTTTTCTCTTCTGACCTTTAAAAATGAGGTCTGAGGCGAAAGGAGAGCTGTAAATCTTTAACTGAAATACAACAAGTTCCAGAAACTGCTTTATCAAAATCATAGCAAGGGAATCGGTTCCTAAATATCAACATTACGTGTCATACACACACACACATCAAAGCCATCAACAGCAACAACCTTTATGGCCACAGAGGCCTCTAAATTCTGAAGAAAGCAGGAAGACAGAACCAGAATGACTCAGAAATATTCCTAACATACCACCAGTGCCTACGTACATTAAAAAAACCCTAGAGACAGCTAAACTAATCCTATTATTACATTAAAAAATATCCAGGGAGAAATTTGTCATAGTTTAGAAAATGTTAAACTACTTGTTATAAATACAAAACACACCAGTTTTTGTGCATGAGCTGTTGTTCAGTGCAATTTTGAAAACTGTTTAAAAACAGTCACTGGCTTGTAAGCAAGATTTTCTTACCATATGTGTTGCAATATGGAAGCAGATTGTGGTCATTTCCAAAGGAATTTCAGACATATATTTAAAAAATCTTTACAGCAAAATTTAGGTGATCATTAGGGGTTTTTTTGTGGACCTGCATTTTCTACACAATAAAAAAATGTACTGATTTAAATGTGATTACTGATTTTAATTTATTCTGTATAATCAACATAGCTATGTATGCTATTCATTCTGAAATCACTCACTTGCAGACCTCAAATGATGATATGGTTAATTGTCCTCATGGCTTACACATGTCCACTTTGAAAATACAGTCAAATTTAGGATTTCTTCAGCAGAGCTGCTGATGAAAGGGGCTTTAATCTGGGATTTTAATTAAGATTTTTTTCATGAAGAATGCTTTAGTAAAGATATTACATTGTACTGTACATGCCTCAATCTGCAAGTGTTTATGCAGATTTCTAGGTATGCTAAATGCTACATCCAGACACGTCCATACAGGACATACATCACCTGAGAGGTAAGGGAAGAACTGCACACAGAATTTAGCAATCCCGAAGTAAATTGAGAACCAGAAGGTCAGGAAAAACTGATGATGTAGTCTCAGCAAGCACTGGCTTTGACAGGAAAGCCAAATTAAGTAGTTCCCACGCCCCACAGCACAGCTCAGCAGCCCCTTCTGTGAAAATCTTTTGGGTGCCTATTTTTAAACTGCATCATATAAAGAGTCTCTTCACTAACACCTCTGGATGATGCAGGATTATTATTTTGGGGAGACATTTTCTTGCTGAAGGTATTTTGATGTGAGAATAGGCACAATCTGGTTCATTCTTACACATTATTTAAATCGTGGCAGTTAATGTCATGTCAGATAAAAATAGGAGTGAGAGTTGTTTAAAGCCCTTTATTTTCTGAACATGCAAAATGTATTATTTTGTCAGATTTAAAGAAGAAATTGAGGAATGTGTGGAAAAGTACCCATGACTTTGTGGCATGAAAGAAGTCTACTCCACAAATTAAGTCTCCCTTTCACAGTCTCATTTGAGGGTATTACAGGGGGTAATTGAAGGAACAACAGCTGAAGACAACCCTGCAAGTCAGAAAACTGTTAACCTGTGTTATCAGACCCACCCAGACACTGTCAGATCCACCACCCAACCCAAGCTCAGCCTGCCACTCCCGCATCCATCAGCCTGTGCTGGATTGATCATGATTTGGTATTGAGATGTGATAAATACCACCACGTTCAAGCCTTCAAACAGCAACTCCTGAAATGCACGGTGACAGTGCCGTTGCTATAAACATATCTGCACCAATTATTAGGGTGAGAAGAATTTGTGAGCCAGCAGTCTAAAATCGTAAGTTTTAGCTGCACACAGCAAGGTATACACTTATTTAAAAATAAATGTGAAATTCAGTCTTCCACAAAAGCAGCAGTGTCATGAGAAAACTCGGGTTTTAAGTTTTGTAAACGCTGCGTTTTCAATATTAGAGTGTCAGTCTTCATTCACTCTCTGACAAGGTTGTCAATCAAACAGCAATCTAGTTTTGTAAGACTTTAACCAAAGATCAAAGCAATGATACTGCTGAGTTCACATTACCTTCCCAGAGATAACTACTTGAGCACTTTCACAGCACTGCATCGATATTAACTTTGCACCGTTCCTTCCAAGCAAATAAAACAGGACAAAGTTTGACAGCCCTGCTGGCTTCTGCTCTCAGCCCTGATCCAAGCTGAATCCCAGTGCCATTCCCTCTATCCCTTACAACTCCTCCTGGATATTGAAGGTGAGGACTGCAGGACCTGAGTTCAGTTACACTTTCATCAATTAAAAGAAAATGAAATGTGCTTTCTGTCTCCTCTGAGGAACACATCAAATGTCTTTTCCTCAATAACAATAGTTGAGCAATAAAAAGATGAGTGAGCAAAATGTGGTATATCATCGTTTTGCCTTTGACTCCAGCCCAATGGCAAATGAAAGGCATCCAAAATCAATTTCCAGAAGCTAATAAATTCAGTATGTGAAAGCAGTGAAAATATAACTTTTGCAGCCTCATCATCAAGCTGATTTGTAAGCAAAGCTGGGCCCAATTCCTGCACCCTATGGCACCCATATTTTCAGTTTCATGCAGGTAATATACCATTTCTACAGAGTTTCTATTCCAAGGCTAAACAGAGAGATATATGCACATATATCTTCTTTCCACAAACATATGTCCTGGTAATATCATAATAAAAATCTGAATGTGCTGTGCCCAGGAAATCGTGTTGATCCCTATCAGTTACTTCCTCCAGTAACAGTGAAGGGAAGGTGAAGGCAAATGCTGCTCCAAGGGCAGAATCTGAGCACAGCTGCTTCCCCCAGCCCCACAGGAATCCCAGGACAGGCCTCTTTGTGGCAGCATGGGCAGGGGCTCTGGGGGCTTTATTTGCTTGTTAACTGCAGCACTTGCCACACCATGCCCAGCTAAAGGCAAGATTCCACAGGGAATACTGTGTGACAATTTAAAATACCCCCTGAGCAGTGCTGAATACCTGCAGGGTGTGGCTTTGGATCTTACACGGCTGAGGGCTTCCACTCACCCCAAGCAGGTCTTCTATGCGATAGACTATGGATTTTTAAAAAATCTAAACCAACTGCAGACAGCAATGTTACACACAGGGTCAATTACACTTATCTAACACACTGAGAAGTCATTAAAAGTGTTAGATTTTTTTTTGTGTGGTACTTACTTAAAAAGAATAAATAAAGTAGGAAAAAAACCCAAAACATCAAAACCAAAAAGCTTTCTGACCCTGAAGGTCTCTTTGTCAATATATGGATTTGTTTCTTATAGAAAAGAAAAAAAAAATAAAACATAAGGAGAAAAAAACTGAAGGGAGCCAGGCAGGCAGGCAAGCTGGGTGCTGGAGAGAGCTTGAATTGGCAGTGGAAAATGTGGCTGGGAGTGTAGCTGAAGGATGATGGTGAATGTGGACTAAGGACATGTGTGAGGTTTGGAAAACAGCAGGTGGAGGAAACTGTGGAACAGAATTATATTTAAAGGGGAGAAGTTAGAACTAGGTGATAACAGTAAAGGAATCACACTCAGGGTGTAAAATATTGCTTTGTCACTTAGTTCATACTGTGAACATGTCTAGGTTTTTTCTTCCAAGTCATCAGCAATGGGAAATGCTGTTCTTTCTTACTCTATTTCTCACCAGGGCACCATTCTCCTCAGATGCTGGCAGCTTTTGGGAGCCTAGACTGTTATTACGGGACCTGGGACAACTATTTCCTCACACTGCAAGAAACACCCTGCTGAGTTTTTTTGTTAGAAATATCAGATCATGTTTCCTCTTTCTTAACTCCAGGGTTTTAGTGAGCAGTTGGAAATGAGTGACTGAAACCCAACTCAAATCTAGGTAACACTGTAAAATCTCCTTTCTTTCATGTTTATCGTATCTCCTTTACCTGTTCACCTCTAATGCTTACAAGCAAGAAATAATGATTTTTTAGTCTCAAACACTGTTTCTCCAGCTGAAGAGTCTGAGTCATGCCTGCCCTCCAGACTCCCATCTTTCTAAAACACAACTATTAAAAAGCAGAAAGTCTGGGAGATTATGTTGCTGACAGTTCTGTAGTAGTGAATAAACACAGGAGTATCTTTCCAATCTCCTGCAGACAGAGCAGGTTAGGAAGTGTGAATGCAAATGTGAAGCCAGCTGTGAAAGAGCAGCTCTTGTGTGTGTGTGTAAGGGGTCACTTGGATGTTGTGACAGTGCTGCTGTGCCTGTGAGTGCCCTGCTTTGCCCCTGGGGCTGAGCTCCCCCTGGGCTGGGCAGCAGAATGCTGGTGCAGGCGCAAGGCACACGAGCACACACGTTTTATGTTTGATGTGGAACACAGGTGAAGCTGTGAACGGCACACCTCACCCTGCAGCGAGCTCTCTGCCAGAAGCCAGTCCTGTCCACCTGCCCTCTCCCATCCCTGTGGCCCCACAGGCCAGGACACGGGGTCCTGGGTGTGCTGGGGTGACCCCTGCCCTGGGGGACTCTGACACAGGGCATGTGCAGAGCACACCTCTCTCCACAGCCCACGGAACACAGAGCTGGGATTTGATGCATCGTGAACCACAGCACCACTGCCAAGGCCCCTCTCAGATGTGAACATGGTTCAAGTGCTCTACACTAGGAGTACCTGCTCATAAAACATCTTTAAACTGCTGCTGAGCACCCTGATCTGAATCAACTGCAGGGAGAGATATTACAGAATATCAATTACACTTCACATGCTTACATGTCATTGCAATTAAGATTTCCTTGGGGTGTGGTACTTACTTAAGAAGAATAATCAAATGAATAAAAATACACCACAACACCAAAACCAAACAGATTTTTGTACAGCACCAGTTCCAAACAGGACCTGTGAGGTGCTATCCCTTCCCAGCCTCCACTCAGCACAAAGAGATTTCACACAGCTTCAAGCATGAATTAACTCGGTCCTTCCTGCTCATAGGATTTAAGATTGATTTTCAAAATCAAAGTTTAAAAAGCTGAACTTTTCTTAATTTCCTTTTATCTTTGATAATGCCACCCAAAAATAGTTTCTCCTAAATTCTGACAGTTTCTTCTGTAAAGACAAAAGGCACATTTATAAAAGCATCTAAAGCCCAGAATATACTTAAATATAAAAAATGCCTAACTGTATCCATAACTAAGTCTTCATTTAGTTAAAAAGTTTTGATATTATCTCTTATTATTTATTCTTCAAAGGAGAATAGTAATTAGAAAAGTTCTGCAAATTTGCACTAATGAAGCAGAAAAATCTACTATGAAGTAATGAATTTTATTAAATCACCATGTAAGCAAATTAGTAAAAAATGGCAAAAATTTAAGAACACCTAGATCTTTTTTTATTATTATTTTTATAGGAGTTTATGTTAAATTACTTACAGGTTATTTCAGAGAATCACAAAATGGTTTGGATTGGAAGGGATCTTAGAGAACATCCTGCTATGGGCAGGAACATCTTCCACTACTCCAGGCTGCTCATTTCTGTAAGTCTTTGTAACAACTTGAGCTGGGAAGTGTAGTTTGCCACAACTTTGAACTATCATCAAGGAATTTATACTCCCTGAACACTGAGAAAGAGAGGACACTTAAATATGCAGCAAAATGACATTGCTGAATCTATGCAGAAACATGAAGAGCGCTGGGATTGTGTGTGAAAGGAAACCCTAAATCCCTTTTTTGTTTCCATCTTTCTTCTCTTCCCCACATCCAGCAGCTTTCCTTGCTGTGCTCAGGACATCTCTCTAAATCCAAGGGAAGAAAGGACTCCCATAAAAATGCCTTATGCCAGGATGTGTTAACACCACTGCATGAAATAATTGTTCCTTGGGAGATTCTAGACAGTCAATTAACCTCCAATTCACGACTCAAGTGGCAGAGCAGACACTCCATGAATAAAGGGTAGGGGTTCAATTCTCAATTAGGATGAAATTTTTTCCTTAATAGTTTAATCTTGTGGTCAATTAAATCCCCGAGCGTTGTATTAATTATTATATGAATCCTGGGCAACTTCTAATTTAAAGGTTAGTTACGGTGTACCACAACTGGACCAGAGTCCAGGGCTTAAATTTTCAAAAAATTCTACCTTAGGGACAAAAATCCCCTCCTCTGAAAAAAGACAAGGAAATATTTTTACATTCTGCTTTCCTAATCTGGAATAATTTAAATTTAGATTTAAATTCCTAATCTGGAATACTTTAAATGTCTCCTAGATTTTACACCAGGGGTAAGATTGCATTATGTCAAAGATCATTAGAAACCTGTTTACTGCTGCACCACATATTCCTACCACCAGTTACAATAAACAGGGCTTCTAAGCAGACTTTTAAGCATTAATCTCATCTCCAATTTCTGAGCTTTATTCCTTATTGCTGGGCACAGCAGCTTGGAATAGGAGCTTCCTTTTCCATCTGTTAGACATATAGAGACTATGGGTTTGTGAAGTACTTTCTTGGTACTCTTTTTGCTAGAAAAAAGTCCTGCATTTCCTCGGGGAAGCAAGGGACATATGCTGGTGCTCTATGGTTTCTGAGTTACTGCAGAGATGAATTCCTCTTGGCCAGCTTTCTGTTGAATAGGTGCTGGAATCATATAAAACAGCAACTTGTGAAAAAAAACCACAGTAAAATGGTGAGTTCGCCGGCCAAATCAGTGATCTTTTTTCAACTAATTATTTTTCTTGCTCAAAATGAAGACAGTTTGTCTTTGAAAAGCCTGTCTATCATTAAAAAAGAAAAGTATGGAAAGTTTTTGAAACAACTATAACAGATGTCATAGCAGTTGAAAGTACAATTAGAAAGCACAACGCCGCAGAAATAAAACTTCAAACAAAAGCGGAAAGAGTTCTTTGTGTACATCAATAATTTAGAATGATTTAAGAACTGTTTTATAGATGCAAGTGTAGCTCTTTCTGTCTATATATAAATCGAATGTGGTCTTTATAGGCAAACAAAAAGGGGATACAATCCTTTTAAATTATTTTTAGGATAATTGTTTCCACAGCAAACATCATTATTTATCAGTTTTGAAAAGAAGCCAACTGCCAACATTTGAAATGCACAAACCTTGGCACACAACACAGAAAATGGTAATCTCCCCCCCTTTTCAAAACCAGTTTTGCATTTATTTTACACATTTGTCAAGTTCTTATCTCAAAGCCCATGCCGTTTACCTATTTCTATCAGAAATCATTATATTTTATTTTTAATCACCTTCCCATAGCTAATTTGGTAACTCAGGAAGGGAAACTGTTATTGCTACCAGATGCTGTTACCTTCCTGCTCACTCACATATTCCTATAAATTGATTCAACAGCCTGGAAAACAAGGTTTAATATGTATTATTATGCCTTCTGGATTTCTTCTGTTATAATCTCTTTTTTTTAGATAAACAGGCTCATTTTAGTGATGCAAACATTCTAAAGCTATGCTACAGACACTTCCCATAGTAATTCCTTCAGGAGAGTACTGATGGATGCTGCTGGTCCTTTGCCAGCAGGAATTTCTCTGTAGCTTTATTTCTATGTGTAGACTTCAAGAAAAAAAGAAAACTAGGCAGTTTCATGTACAGAGAGCTGAGATTTTCCTTTTCAGATGAGGAGGAATATTAGGGAATAAATGACAGTCCTTGAGGAAATGGGAACAGATATTCTTGTAGGTCATAGAAGATGAACCAGTTCCCCAAAAACTTCCACACTGGAATATCAGAACACACTTTCACTGGAAAGCCCCAGCCCAGCCACACTGCTGCTCAAAGCAGCAAAAATCATAAGGAAAAAATTGAGCAAAAAGAACAAACTGCAAAATTTGAAACTTCAGTTCTGCCATTACAATTTATTAACCCTCATAATCTGTGGCGGTTGGCCCTCATTGGTGAAAAAACCTCACATTGATTCTGCCAATTTAGCAACACCTCTTCCAGAAAGATAATCATATTTTGCACATACTTGGGACCATTTACCCTCAGTATTTTATGTGACTGATGATATATGAGCTGCTAGTTGTGTAAAATGAATGCTCCAGCCTGCTCCATACAGTATTTAATATGGCCCATATAGGAAGTGATGTTTACAGAACACTCATCCTAAAAGAGGATGCTGAAAAGTTATCTTGTGTATTACAGAGAATTCTTAATGTGAATCACACCCTAACCTAGAAATACTTGACTCATTTTCTGCTGAGTTTTCCACACGTGTGTATGGAGAGAAATGAACAATGACCATTCTTGAAACAAGAAAACTGTCTCTAAGGAAATTATTAATTACTTTTTGAATATTGGTGGATTTATTTTCTTTTTTTTTTAATATCAAAAGCTTTATACAAAGAAATGATGTCATTATATAATCCTTACTCTTGTTATTGCTTATTGTTAACAACCTTATTGTTGCTGGTGATTTTACAGAAGTATTATTCTTTTCTTGTAATACATCACTTAAAATAAAATTCAGTATATATAAATATAGACGGTATATAAATATAAATATACTTAAGCATAAATATAGATCTATGGTTTTATAGAGCAATTCCAACTCTATTTTTGCCTAAATCCCTCCTGCCTCCAGTGCCAAAGGCCATACGACAGTACTGACAATAATGACAATAATGTCAAAAGTCAAACAGCAGCTCTGGTGACTCCTTTAATTTGTGACTCTCTCCACACTTTTGCCTGGAGGGTGCCATCATTACAGTCAATTTCTAGACTTTCAAACTAACAAAAACCAAGACAACAATAACAAATACAGTCTCCTCATGGACAGCATCAAAAACATCCCCAGAGGTTACAGATGTATAAATAACATGGTATTTTCTGAACAATGATTATTTTCTGGCCTCTGTGAGTAGGCAAGTGCACACACACATCCTATTTTCTGCTCCAGCTCAGCCATCTCCTGGAGATGCTCCATCATCCAATATATTCCACATAAAAAGGCATCTCCCAGCACAGCACAAGAGGCTCTCCACTGAACTGTCAGTGAAATTTGTACAGCTCTGGATCCCCTTGCTGACAACACGCTCCCGAAACAGCAACGGGATATGTCAGCAAATTCACACAAGCCAGCTCCAACTATCAAAATATCACAGAGCAGCCCCAGTGACGGGTGAAACAGACAGATTCAAAACTGCACCATGTTTTATAGATTATAACATCTCAGAATACACCTGGAAGCAGAATTTTATTTATTAAACTGCTTGTTATAGCCTGTCACATTCTGTCAACTAGAAGAAAAATCTGCTTTGGAAACTATTTTCACATTGACTACAAAATAAAAGAAAAAAATACATCAGTTGGTATTTTGATACCAACATGGAAAGGCCAAGCATGACCAAAGAAGTGTGCTGGGGAATTTTGTATTGGAGTAATCGCTCTTTCTAGTTTGTACTCGTTCGCCTCCAATTTCAGAGTTCACAGCTGTCTCTCCTTCCATGTTTTTATCAATCCTGCTTCAAGAAGGATATTCACAGCTGGGAATCTTCAGAAGGGACCCACAAGGATCTTCAAGTCCAACTCTTAAAGCCCATGCAAGGATAAAATCCCCCTTAAAACCTTGGCATTAGCAGCACGGGGCTGTAACAAACTGAGCTAACACAGTTGGAATTATATTGACTGATTATAACTGGGGGCTCCTGCTCTTTCAGGCACGATGATGGATTTCCAAAGGACAGCTGAAAATATGAAAAACCTACTGAGAGAACTGCCCATCCCCAGAAACAACTGTGGCTGTGACATACAAATCCTATACACAGTCCAAGTGTTGGAGTGGTGCCTTCTGCCCCACCAATCCAACATGAAACTTGATTTCCTGCAATCTGCAGCCCCAGTGGCTTCTGAGATGAGCACATGGGCCCTTATCAGCTCTGCTAATAAGAATTCATGTAACTTCATCAAAGGAACTCAACACAATGTCTGAGGTATAATGAAGAACACATTTATTCTGGTTTCATGACTATACATCTAGAATAATCTTTTTCTACTTCCACTCTGAGGCTAGTTCACTACTTTATGCACAGAATCCTTGAATGGTTACGGTTAGAAGTTCACTAAGGATTTATTACTTGTTATTATCAGGAATAATCTAATGCACTAAACATTCTAAACCACTTTGGGAATGAACCTTAATGTGCAGTTTTGTCTCAGCCTTGCTGTCTCCAGAAGCCTCTGGGCAGCAAGTCCTCCACAAAAGGGAAGACAGAGCCCTTAATTGCCATCTTAATGTGACTATTACACAAGAGACACACTCCACAGAGCCATCTCAGACATTCAAGATCAAATTAGAAAAAAAGTCCCTGAGTACACAAAAAGTGCTACACAAAATACCATCCACCAGTGCTGGGTTTGCTCTTCTGACAGCAGGAGCACACACTGCTGTCACAATCATGAGCTCTGCATTTCACTGATCTGGAACATCCAGCTGTGGGCAGCAGGACAAACTCTGGCTCACTGGTAGGAACCCTCAGGAAAGAACTGTGTTTTATGAAGCGCAGCTTCTGTGAATTTCTTGAAGGTCTTCCTCAGTCACAAATACCTCAAAACTTCCAAAGTCACCAATTAACCAATTTTTATGACTAACTTGGATTTTTATCTGTATTGTTATGCCTTTCTTCCTCTGTGTGTGCACAGTTGCACACTTGGGCACACAAAGGCAGGAGCACAGTGACCCTGAGCAAGTTTGGTGCTCAGGCAGGGGAGGCTGAACCCTGTTGGTGCACTCCCCAAAATCGCAAGGATTTCTGAATGACAAAAACATTCAGCAACCTCTCAGGACACAGACTGTCCACATCTTACTGCTCAGAATGAGGACTGAAGGCAAACTTATAGACATTAAGAATGTCACCAGCTGCAGGGCTCGAGTTAATGACTTTGCACCAGAGCTAACACCAAGCAGAGCATCCAGTGGGTCAGGTTTAAGACCAGTGCTAAGGAAAAGATTCCTGGGCCTAATCCAAAAACTTTCTTAGGTCACTGGGTGCCAATCAACAATTTTTCTCCTCTTCTTATACTTTTCAAATTTGATATAGCTCAGTTGAACCTACATCAAACTACAGTATTGGAGGAAAAGTGGGAATGTCCCTGAAGAGACAACTGACTGAAGAGTAGCTACCTGATCTCCCTCTTATTTGCCCATTTTCTTGCACAGACTGACATGAATATCTTACTAAAAATTTGTTTCAAAGCCTCTTCAGTAAAGAAAATTTCATTATTTCACCGTGTTTATACAGACTCATAATTTGTAGTGTTTAGACAGCGATACATTAAAATAACTGAAATCTAATAAATAAAACATATTAATAAATTATATATCAATGCAAGAAACTGACTTAGCCCATCTGCCAGGATTACTATGAAGTAGGTATTTTACTCATCAGAAAAAGAGCATTCCTAAAAATAATTCTGCAAATAAAGCTCTAATATAAACTTAATGTAAAAGGTGTGACCTTGGAGTACTTCACTATCATCTCTTGCATAACTGCCTTTATATTTATAAATCTTTCAGCAATGGTTAAGCACACAATCATAACATCATGAGTAGAGACACTTCAAAAATTAAAGCTTTACATTTATTAATTATTTACATTTTGTGAATCTAAGTGTTAATAGAGTCTGCCTTGGTTTTATGGGTTTGGGTTTTTTTGGATTGACTGACTGACAAACAATCACATTTACTATTAGGCCACCTTTTTAACAGCTGCCAGTTCGTTTGTAGGTTAAATTTAACAACAAAAAAAGACTTGTGGAAAATGCCTCCACCCAGAATAGAGCACTGTGCTTCTTATCTTTCAGTATTCTCTGAGGATAGAAAATGTAAAAATACCTCTGACTTATCCAGAGGACACTTGCACTGCGCATGTCACTCAAGGTTTTGGGAAAAAGAAACCTTGAAATTCATGAACTATTATTGAACCCACTGCTGATCAAACAACCCCAGAGTCTGTGGTACACACACTTAAGACACCAGAATGGACATGGTTTCACTCCTAATTTGGGGAGCTCTTCATGTATTCATGAACACATTTGTGAAGAAAACAGATTTTTTCTCCTCATTATATCTTTAAGATGCCAGTGCTGACCCACCAAACAAGCAGCACAGAGACCCTGTGAGGTGCTGGCACCTCCTGCACACTCTGCACAGCCACCCTGTGGTTCAGCTTCGTGCTCCTTGTTCTCCTTCTCCTTCCTTCCCTTTTCCATCTGGATGCTTTCAGATTAATTGCTGGGAAAGTCCCCTCTCTGGAGCACAGCCCCCACCAGCCTGTTGCTGTTTCAGGTGTTCTGCACCTGCTCATTCTCCTCCCCTCACATCCTGAGTAGCCCGGTCCTTTGGCAGTGATTAATTTAAACAGCATAAACCCTCTTTTCTGCTAATGAAATCCAATAAATAAATATGGTTATTCTTTCATTACCGTGGTCTCTGGCCATCTGAAAATATTTCACTCAGTGGACAGAAATGATGCAAAATTCCCCTTTCCTTGAAGCAATAAAGGAAAAGGTGTTCTTTAATGAACTGGGAAGGGAGAGCTGCCAGATGCAGAGTTTGGACACTACTGTGTGCTGGGCCACAGCACAGCCTGGATTTGGGCTCTGGAGATGCAGAAGGAGGGAGCACTGCCCCCAGGCAGCTCTGGGAGTGCAGGCCAAGCCCCCTTCTCATTTATTGATACTCACAGACTGCACAAGCAGTGGGTAAGTCTGACAACACGGGTCATTAATGGAATTTTCCTACAATATTTCCCTCTGGTTTGCACCCCAAAGCCCATGTGAACATGCTATCCATGTCTGGATAGCAACCAGCAGCACGAGCTGGGGGAAAAACCTTCCAAGAGACAAAGCTTTGGTCAAACTGTTCCCACTGAAGACATCCTGTACATCCCCACTGATTTCACTGTGGCAAGAGTTGGGCCAGTGCCTTTTACTGTTCCAGCCTGTGCGAGGAGTTTGAAATATTTCTTGTCATGCAGTCAAACAGAATAATTGTACCAGCATCTAAATCCGGCTGGAAGGCACGGCCAAATTCTTTTCTGGCTCATTTCACCTTCCTAATGCCAGAATTCATATGGAGCTCTCTGAAAAGCCTATACAGGGCTGTGTCAAACACAATCCTACCCCACACAATAGAGATTTTTTCCAGGATATGTATTGAAGCAGATGAATTTAAAGTGTAGTTTCTGTGAGTAATTGTGCAGGTAAAATGTGGGGCTGTGTGTTCTAGGGAGAATTTTGTAACTGTTTCCTTGCACTAGTGATTTCAAAATAAAGTGCAGATTACTCTTGATATGGTTTTCACTCAGAAATAGATGCATAGACAAAATGCTGGTGTAACATGCCAGAAAAAGGCATTTGACAAAAATATAGTTCTGTATGTAATCCATGCAGTAAAAACAATTTTATATATATATAAAAAGACCCCAAACCATGCAGACTTCCAAAGATGTTTGACTTTGTTGCCCTCTAATGTTAAATCTGACCATATTTCCTCTAAAAGTATGATGAAAAGAAGCAGAGTAATTGAGATTTAATGGCATTTCTCCTTCAAAAAGCTTATAGGTATGGCTGTAACTGGGCTCTAAATGCTCTGCACTGAGACAAACACCAATTCTGGAAATTGTGCCCACCAACACATACAAACAAATCACAGGAATTCCAACAAGCTCTTATTAACTGTATTTTAAAGAAGCACTGTTGTGAAGCCATGTTCTCCTCAGCCCTAATTACCTTGAAATTACTTTGATGAGAACAAAGTGGCACATTTTTGTCTGTTACTGAGATCACTTAAAATGGGATATGGAAAACAAAACCTGTGTATCCTGAGGGATATTTTGTCTATAATCACTATAATAACTTTAATAATTTTTTAATGATAAGATTATCATGAAGATATATTATATCTGATAAATTTATAAGTTAAATTTGAGTTCCTTATAAATTGAGTATAAATTTGAGTTCCTGATAAATTTGAGTTCATTAATTTTCAATTGTTGCTATCTTAATTGCTGTAGAGAGCTCGGCTTTGTGAAGTTATGTCAAGGTGTATAACACAAAAACACGTTCAATATATGCCTTCAATAATTTCTTTGTTGTTTGAAAACTTCCAACTTACAGCAAAGCTGGCATTTTATGGCCTGCAGAGCTATAAATCATTTTTAAAATCATGATGATATTACTCAAAACAGATGTGAAAACATATGTTTGCCACGGTTGTATAAACCGCTTACTTGTCATACTTAATAAATGTTGATACTTTTATTTTAACTACATTCCTTCTTAATAACTTTGAAAATCTTTTCCATGGTGAATATATTTTGCCTTGGTAAGAGCAATGGCAGGTTTGGAAAAACAAAGCTTGCTCTGTATACAAATTAGATGGATGTTTTCTGCAGGGCAAGGCAGCACAGATCACACTCCTCACACTGTCCACATCTGACTCTAAAACACTCTCCATAACTGAGGTGCACCAGAATCCAAAATAATTGTACAGGAGAAAACAATAACAATAAAGAATTTACAGAGGACTGGGGCAAATCATCAAGGACTAACCCCAGTGGTTCCTACAGAAACTGCACTATAGGTCTGTCCCACTGATCAATGCAAAATCAGCTTGGAATCCTGGATATAAAGGTTGGTGCCTTTAAAATTTCTGTATTAGTCCCACTATAATGTCTTCAAAAGGTTCTGGTTCTGGAGTCATGGGATGACTTGAAAAATCACATCTGTACATGACAAAAAATAAATTTCTCATTCTTAGATTTTCTGAGAAAAACTTGACATCTGCAGACCATGCAGAAAAGCAGAAACTTTGTTCTGTCTCTAAAATAATATTTCAAAATGTCTCATGATTTCGAAGCACTTTTTTCTGATGCAGGTGGATGTCTGAACACTAAATTAATTCTAGAAACATCCCCTAAGTGCATGCAGAACTAACACATGTATAACGACGTATTTCCCAGTACTTAATCAATTAAAGAAATTATGCAGAAACGTAGACTAGAAAATGAATAAACCTACACAACTTTAATCTTAAGGAGGATTATGGCACACAAACTGTTAGCATCAGATCTTTGTGATTTCATCCATGTTAAAAGGAATGATCACAGGAGCCTGGGAATTGGGTTCACAGGTGGTGGAGGTTCAATTATTTTTGCTTTGGGGATTTCTGAATTATTTTTACAGATTTTTAAACTGTACCTTCCTTCATCCATCCTGAGTGACAGAACTGCTACTACCAAGAAATACTTGATTTGCATCTTTGAACCCCACAGGACACTGAATTGTTTCACTGAAAAATGACTGAACATGTGGCAAGAAACCATGCACGGTTCAACAGAATTAAAATCAACTACATTTCAGGCTTAGATTAAATACTCACCATGCAATTACCACAGAAATGTAATTTTTAAATCTTAGGAGTGAAGGTATGGCTGGTAACTTTCTGTAAATGTCAATAGGAGTCAAGAGGGAAGGATTTAAGCAGGATGATCCAGACAGAAAATTACCTCAGAATGGCAGAGAAGGGCTCTTTTGGGGTTCATGAGGAAAGTGCTTAAATGTCCAGAAAAACCAGTGAATAGAAAACAGCTTCTGTCTTCAAGGAGAGTTGAGTACAGAAATACAAAATATAAGGAGGAAGTTTCAGGCTCTTCCTACCCATGACTGGATCAGTCACAGACCTCTAAGGATTGTACAAAACCCTGACACTGCTCAAATAATTTCATCTAACTCTGGAACCACAGGGCATGGATGGGCTCCAAATTCTCTTCTGAGTAGCCCATAAAATTGTCTATGCCTGCCTTTTAGTTTTCTCTGAAAATACATGAAAATGACCTCAAGGAAAATATAAATCAGTTTGTGCTTTCATTTATGATGATAAATATTCTCAGTAGATTTACATTTAGCTTACGTTGTCTCTTCCTTTTCTTTCTTTCCCTTCACATCTTTTTCCCCCTAAAACCTCACTATCCCCCTCAACATCTCTTTGCAGTATTTTCCCAGAATAAATCCCTGAGTATTCACCTTCTCCAGCACCCAAGAACCTCTGCAAGGAGAGCCCAGCAGAGGAAGCACTTCCCTGCCTACAGGAGAGTCCCCCCAGGCCAAACATCACCTCTTCCCTTGCTGGCCCTCACTGGAGAGACAATATAAAATGATATTGTTCACCCAGAGCATCAGAGCAGTCCACACACATCCCCTGAAGGCAAACAAACAATACCACATGACTGATCAAATATTTGCTTGGAACTTCATAAATAATGGAGCCAAAAGACCTGCAAAATATTACCCTCATGCTATATAAACAGAGAGAAGCAAAGTTCTCATTGCTTACACTTCCATGTGAGTTCACTGGATACATTATTCATTGCAATTAAGCACTTAGTTCTCTTAAATTAGTAATATAATGTCATTGCATATGCAGAACATGAGAAAAAGGAATAAAACACATAATAAGTGCAATTAAATGCCTGAGATGGAAAACAGCCTGTGATTTTACCTTTCTCCTTTTGTATTTTTTTTAGGCTGGCCCCAGTTTCTTGGTCAATGAGTTCTCCTTCCCTGCTGTTGGTCAGCATGGCTAAAAAAAAAAATTAGAGGGCACAGTTATATAACACTGTCAGTAAAAAAATGTTAAGAGAAAAGAAAATATTAAATTGTATTTCCTCTTGGTTGATATTTTGGTATTTTAACTCTTATAGCCAAATAAAATATGCAGTAAAAGCTAATCTGCTCAAGTTTATTAGACAAGGATACCAAGATAGAACACAAATTACTACTGAGATGAATGTGATTTCTTCTGAAATGTTCAAATTAATTAATTAATGGGAAAAGTACTTCACAAAAACCATTTTGGGGAAAAATACATTTAAGGATTTAAGTATTAGTAATTATCTATAAAGCAGTAAACTTAATAAAAACCACAGATTGCCAGATCATAACCCAAATTGGTTGGTGACAGCAAAACACCCCCCAGCATTTCAGTGCTGAAGGGATTTCTTTACTTAACACCTGCAGGCTGGGTGAGAGCTGTGCAGTTTATGACTTCAGGATGCCTCTTTCCTTTTCTTATTTGATTAAAACATTTCCTTCTCTGCAATCCACCAATGACAGACTTCACAGTTATTCCAGGGAGGACACTTGTTACAAACTTCATCAGCATGTTTTAGGGAGAGCTTTTTTTATAATTTCAAAAGCAAAAATCATTGTATTTCTGGTAATGAGAAGTATTTATGCATATCTTTACAACACTAGATCTCTACATACAGTCATCAACAGTCTCTTTTCACTGCTGCTACAGGAAGTTAAAAGTTTCTTGTCCTGTGTATTTCCAGCCTTATTTCAAACAGGAAAAAGATGAGGGGAATCTACTCTACAGTCTCTGCCCTGTGTGTGCACAGCTTTAGGCAAAGAATCCGGGTTCTATTCACTGTGCTGGGCAGTGCTGTGGTGCTGCTGCAAGGACTGGGGTCAGAACTGCAAAATTCCAGGAGTAGGTTGTGCATGGGAGGGAATTCTCCAGTGACTCACCCGGAGCGCACGGCTTTTGTGGTTTAAATCTGGCTCAGCAATGCCTGCACGGGCTCCAGGCCATGAGGAGACAGCAGTGTTGACACACACTGACGTGAGGAGATGTTAATTGACTTGCCCTAGATCCCTCTTGGAAGCACCAAGAATAGGATCTAAACTTCCTCTAGACAGAATTAGCATTTTAATCGATAGTGCACAGGCTGTGAAAGCTGGGGTGGAGAGACCAAAAAAGCCAGAAAGGCCTCAGCCTCGAGGTGATGAAGGAATGTGTGGGCACAAGGAGGTTTTTGGAACAAAAAAGTCATCATATAATCTGTGACTTTCCTCACACACATGCAATGAAAAAGATATCTTGCTCTTTTTCAATGGCAGGTGCCTTGAGCAGCACTTCCCTACCCAAGCACGCCGAGGGAGGTGGCTGGACCAGGGAAGGGTACGAGGTGATCCCTCTGTGCAGGGGATAGGTAGGAGGTGATCCCTCTGTGCAGGGGATAGGTAGGAGGTGATCCCTCTGTGCAGGGGATAGGTACGAGGTGATCCCTCTGTGCAGGGGATAGGTATGAGGTGATCTGTCTGTGCAGGGGATAGGTACGAGGTGATCTCTCTGTGCAGGGGATAGGTACGAGGTGATCCCTCTGTGCAGGGGATAGGTACGAGGTGATCCCTCTGTGCAGGGGATAGGTACGAGGTGATCTCTCTGTGCAGGGGATACTGGCACAGGAGGAACCCGAGAGGAGGGGCTGGGCTCTGCTGAGCGATGAACTTAATTAAAAACCCACTGGGGTGAATTTTGCAGCAAGCGAGCGCTTCCCCGCGGGTTCCCAGCAAAGAAACGTCCCGAGGGGCTGCGAGGGGAGCGAGGCCGCGGCACTGACCGATCCTGTCGGGGGTGTTGTCCAGCTGCGACGGGGAGCTGGACACGCTGCTGCTGGGGTGGGAGGACGCGTGGCTGCCGGGCCGCTGGCTGTCCTCCAGGGACGGCGCCGGGGAAGGGCTGTCCTGGATCCTCTCCTGCAAACAGAAGCAAAGCAAAGCTGGGCCCTTTCATCCACAGGCTTCACCGAGGTTCAAACTAAAACAGTGAGGTTGGCTTAAAAGTAATGGTAACAAATGGTGTTTCTGAGGTAAACACCAACAGAACTCGTGTCTAAGAGCACTGTAGTCATCTACAGCCAAAACCAACACCGGCTTCTACAAACAACGTGTCTGAGCTTAGCTGATCATTTGCCACCTTTTTCTTGCTGGCAACTTTTTATGTTTTAAGTTTTTCACACATAGGAACATATAGAATATTCTTTCATGTTGCTTTCACAAACTACTTTTAATTGACAGGTAGTAAGACTGCCATATATGAGTCACATTTCAAATAAACAATTCACAGTTGGACTGAACTGTCACTAAATGCAGTCAAATTTGTAATTGGAACCTGTACTTGTGAATTTGTAACTAGAATCTGTACCTGAATAAATGACATCAGTATCTTCTCAGGATAGCACCTGAATAAGGGATAAATACTGCGGCTCTGGTAAGAACTTCCCTCTTGCATGAAAAGCACCAGTGGTTAACCAAAACAAGAGTCTGCTTGCAAAATGTCACATTTATATTTGCACAAGAAACTTTGATACTAACCTCTAATTTAAATATATATAGTACTTGAGTTGAGGAGGAAAAAAAAAGGTAAAAAATAAAAAAAAAGAGGCAAATTTAAATTCTGTATTTCTGTGTATCTATACTTGCAAATTGCCTGAAGATGCCATGGAATTTTCATCAGTAAAAATCTTTAGGAACAGGTCAGACAAACAAGGAATAAGTAAAAATTCATCCTTAAGACAAGAGATTGTGAGACCACTTGAGATACTCTCAACCCAATGTTTTCACACACACACTTCTAATTAAAAAATTCAGTGCCCTTCATTCCTGTTCCCAGAACCAAGAGAAAATGAGAATGTACTGAAAGGGACAATCAGGGACTGAGTTACTCCAGATATTTTTCTTCTAAAGTGCCTCCTCTGTTTTAACACCTCTATCCAAGTCCTTCAAGTTGTAATTCCAAGGGGGAGACACCAATGAGAAAAAATGGTTGAATTTACAGAACTCCAGAAACTGAACCTCTGTAGTCACCCTCATTCCTGGCAATCAGCTGCTTCCTGTGCAAACTCAGAACTGAAATCTAACTTCCTTCTTTTAAAAAAAGAGATTCTCTTGCCTCCACCTCACTAAAAATCACAATTACAGTTCATCTGGGAAAGTTGTCTCAAAGGAATTTTGCAATCTTTCTGCCTTTCTAACCTATTCTGAAGATGTTTCATTAGGAATATTCAATCTGGCTCCTTGGTAGTAATTTACTGTGTATTCTGGAAAATAAACTCACTAGCACCTGAAGTTTTTATGCAGTTTTCTAGGTGGGAGCTTGAATCAATAATGTAGCTTTGGGAAGCACACGGTGGCTCCTAGAAGTTTTTCCATTATAAATCCCTGATACAAAAGCTGCTGTTTGGATGTATCATGGCAATTCATTAATTACACCGCCAGCAGGACCAACAAGAATATTCTGTTACCCATTAAACCCATCCCTCTCCCATCTCATCTTTGTATTTACAGGTACTTCTGCGAGTTATGCAAAGGGAACAGGAGATTGGATCCTCCTCAGAGCATGGGATAGCATTTCCCTATTCCAACCACACCAGCTGAGGACATGGCACCGGACCTGGTTTTAATAGGATTGTTATTGTACATTAAATAACAAGCCAGCCCCAAAGCCATGTAACAGATGTGTATCTATTACATAGCTGCTAATCCTCAATGGATCAGTTTCACTAATTATCTGTTATTTAATGAACGTACAGTAACTAATAGATCTGAAAGGGAGACTTTTAATGCTAATATTTAACAGATATGAGTCTATTATATTGAGTCACAAAAGTTTTTATGATTTTGAAAACTGAATTGTTTTATCCAAATGATTTTTCATATTCTGTGGGAGGAAAAAAAAGGTCCAAGAGCTTAAACTCTCCTGTGTTTTCATCCTTTTGGCCTCCAAAAGAGAGGGTTTGGAGGCTGCAGAGATGAACAGATGAGTAAAAGGGAGCTGGGACTTTGTGGATGTGCTGCTTACTGAGTTGATTTTAAAAGTCACACTCTTACCCCAAAAAGTACCGTCCTAAATAACAAACCATACACATATAAATCCTGTGTGTTTTTTACCTTTGTGCAAATAATAGCATCCAAACAGGTTCCTGCTAACAGGTTACAACTCTGACTGCAATTTCATTTGCATGGATTTCAGTTTTAACAGTCCTCTTTGGCACTATTTCCTCTCTTTTAACCACAAAGAGCACTCAATTTACAATTAAGATATCATTTTGAAATGATTAATTTTACAGAAGAGTGCATAGTTTAAGTAAATTTCATTGTCTACTGCAACCATGAAAATGAATAGCCAAGGAGAGGACATGCCAACTGTTCTGCAAAAAAACCCTATGAACAAATATGACTAGGAATTAACACTTTGATATCACACAAACAGCCATATATGTCATCTTAAATGGGAGTTATTTGAGTAATTCAAAAGCTGATGATTTGGAAAAGCAAAGTATTCCAGCTCCTTCTGGTAACTGTATTTCCCATTGTCTCTCACTATGAAATAATCTCTGCTAGGAGTAATTTGCCTTCAGACTCAGGGTCTTGGTTTGAAATCTTCAGGCAGAAGTAGAAGTGTCAAATAATAATGTCCATCTTAATCACACAGTGAGTCACTTTCTAAGAGAATTAGTTGATTATTCCTTGATCTAATGTCTTACCAGCTACACCAATGTACAGGCACAGGGAAGGCAGAGCTTTCCCTATAAGCAACAAAGGAGCTGAAATTCCCCTTGTATCATATATGCTCCAAATGAGGATGGAGTATTACCATGTGAGGCTGCATATGGATCAAGAAATTGTCCATTTCTAAATGTTTATGTGGAAATATGCTGAATTTCCCCTCCTATAATGAATAATGCTATGAGCAGACTCTTCTTTTGCTGGTAAACAGATCCATTTTTCAGTCCTGTAATCAGTATGCATCTATTTAGCTACTTAACAGCAATGTGCTCTGGTTCATTAGGTAGCTACTGTTGTGTCTCAGCCTAGTTAAAATTTCACAGCAAGTTAATCTATTTTATTACAAATGAGAACACAAGTGATAATGTCCTCACCATTTTCCAAACACAGGGTTAACAGTATTTGTAACAAATCAATGAGGGCATTTAAATAGGAAAATTGCAAATCTAAAATCTTAACATTATGTTTTACACATTGATGACTTCATTTGATTTGTCATCTATGTATTTTACAACCTCGTTACTTTTCATAATTTTTTTTCCCCTTGAAAATGGCTCTGTTCCCCCTGCACCCTGCAGAGCAGCCTGGTCACACACTAGGTAAACTCACAGTAATAAAGCAACATTCCCAAATAAAGTAATATTTTCTCCATTTATATTTATTCCTATTCATAAATGTGCAAGATTAATATTCCAGGTTATAATTGAATGAATTATACATAAGGGTTCTACAGATTGTGAGAATTTTATGAAAAATGAAAATACTTCTCAAGATCTCACCTATTTATCTACCTACAGTACCTACTTTATCTCATCTTTCTTCCTTCCTTTACAGAGCTGTAACATAAATTCTCAAAAAGGACTTTTCCAGTATTTAATCCTCTTGAAGGGTAATATATTTGTCTCACTAAAATCAGTGTCCTTCTCTGCCTCAGAAAATGCAGCTACAAAGCTTGACATTGTTGATTTTAGTTGTGATTTAGCTTAATGGCACTGAAGTCATGAACTCACCCAATTTCCAGACAGATCCTTGATTTCAGCTCAATATCCCTCTTCCCTCCCCTGTGAGGGAGTAGTCCACACCAGTAATAGCAAATACTACACAGTAGTTTTATTTGAAATATATATGAACAGCTTACCTATTTTTGACATAATCATCTTGACCTTAATTCCTTACCTCTGCTTTTTTTTTATAGTATTGATCTTCCTTTTATGTCAAGAGTTTAGAGAAATGATGCTGCTAGATTTTCCTTTTTATTTTTCTTTATTCTTAGTTGTAATGTAGTTGTAATTACTCTTCCAAATGTTAATCTATTAATGAGTTCCTAGAGGATTTAGTGGCATTTCACTGCTGACAAGCAGGTTTTGGAAGTTTGTCTGAGTCCTCGATGTTTTATTCACACATTTATCTTGATATTTCATATTTAATTGAGGTGCTGCTGCTCTACTCTACAAGGCTCTGCAGTGGCTGGAATTCACCCTATCTAATACAGTGGAAAGGAAGGTAAAATGGAGATTATACTGGTTTTAGGCCTACATTAGAGTTTTCAAGAGTTGTAAGAAAGATTTCTGATGTTGACCATGATGGAAAAACAAGAGGAACTGGCAGAAAAAAATCCCAACATTAACTTGCACACTGGGATCTTCATTGTGCCACACCTCAACCTCCCAGTGGTTGCCAGATCTCCATGCAAATCCTCAAAATGGACTACACAGAAAAAATAAAAAAGAAAACAAACTAAAAACCAGAGCCCGATCCCTGGAGGGGTTTGTGAAGCCAGGATGGGCAGGCAGAGTCTCCAGCTCCAATTCCCTGCTGAGCTACCTCGGCTCCCCCCTCCCTGGCTGAATCCCATCCTCAGCAAGTGAGAAGAACAAGAAAAGTTAACACAATTCACAATTCCAGTCAGCAATGAACTGAATTGCTAACACTTCCTTTTTTATCTAATAATAAGATGTATTTCTTTCCAATTGACCCTACTTGATACTAATGCTGTTTGAATCCTCGTAACCAGCACATTTTTAATACTGCTCTCAAGTTTACAGTCCCTAACTGATGGACTACTCAATTTAGGCCCTTCCAAGGAAAAGAGTACCCCTGCCACAGGAAGCAGGAGCTGTGCTACACCTGAACTGATGCCAACAAGAACTAGGATGGTCACAGCCATTTCTGGGCTAGAGAAGAGCAGTTTGGTTTGGATTTTGAGTCATTCCACCCTGGAAATGAGCACACACAAAGACTGGGAGTGACTTGTTGGTCTTCTGAGCTACTTACAGTACCTGTGATTGCTGTAGGTACTGGAGATGAACAAGGTAAACAGCTGGTCTAAAAACCAAGATAGGATCTGTGTGTCTGAAAGCCAGCTGGATCCCATTCATCTTTTGCAGTGTACAGGGGAAGTCATTCGCCTAAAATATGTACTTTGCCATTTAAAATGCACCTTTTTTCCCACTGTGTACATACAGTTGTTTCAGTTGCAGTCAACTGGCAATTATTTTCCTCACAGAATTTAAGAAATCATAAAAAACTCCTACATTTACTGATTTTAATACCAGATGTTCACTCACTAATTCCATTACCTTGTGACTACTTCCTATCAATCCATTAATTGCCAGCTGCTCAGCCAAACAGAGAAGTGCAGCTAATCAGATGGTGTTGGGAAACAGCCAAACAGGAGCTGCCTTCTTCCCCATTTCTTAAATTAGCAGTCACTGGGACAGCCATGGAAACCTTCACTCCTGGATTAAGATCTTGATGTTTTACTTTCCATCTGAGAGCACAACAGTGCCTGAAGCTGGAAAGGATCTCACGGTGAAAACTTGGGACTTGTGCCCCTCTCCTGAATTGTGTCACCCAGTGCTGCCATGGAAGGGAGGAAAGGCACTCCCAGGACTAATGATGAAAATGCTCTACCTCATCTATGTTAGAGCCATATCAGTTATTAAGGACAAATGCAAATGACTAAGCTAATACTAAAGAGATCTGAGCCAGAACTAAGAGCTTAGATGTGCTTGGCCTAACAATTTTCCTTTGCAAGCTCTGCAAAAAGAGATGTTTCTGATTGGATTTTTTTTTCCACTTGGAAGTTTAAAGTAAGTTTTCAATGCTTAAAACCTCTCAATAAGGGTGGTAAGGAGCCAGGTGCTCTTGGCATTGCAGGGAGAGGGACAGCCTCCCTCTGAAGGAGGAGATAAGAAGGGTATTTAATGCAATTTGAAAGGATCTGAACATCTCCCAGCAGAGTAATTTCTCTGAATCACTGAATAAAGAGATCCAAACCTGCACACTCATTCCTCCTTCACCTCAAATACAGCTACAAAAATTAACCTTCTAAGAAGCAAACAAACTCCTGTGTCTCCCATGTCACACCTCCAACATAATAAGCTGTCTGCTATGGAACAGGACAGAATAAATCCAACAATATGAAAAATCATATACATTGTAGAGAAGCTTTATTTTATAAATGTTGCCCTATTCTGAAAACAATTCATAATGGATTGAATGCACAGAGAAATATGAAATTACTGATGTTAGAAATTCTGTAATGGGAAATGTTTCTATTGTGAGAAGAAATGTTTCAGAGCATTCTGAGATGGCCACATTTTTCTGGCTGTCAGGTAAATATTATGAATGTGAGTTGTAGAGCACACAGAAAAATAGCACCTCTCAGCAATAATTACACAGCCCATCTGTACTCTCTTCAGGGAATTTAAAATCATGTCATATACACCCTTTACAAATGCCTTAACAATCCCACAAAATCAGGAGAAAAACAAAACTCAAAGAGAAGGAGATTCAGGAATCTCTACTGCATGTCTAGATCCCACTGTACAAATAATGCTTTGCTCAGTTTATCAGATTAGTTTCTAAAGTGCATCGGGGTGAAATTCTCAAGGAATTACAAAATATGAAAATAAAAATGCTGTATTTTTTAAAAGCATTTTAATTACTTTTTTTGGTTTTTTTTCTGTGTTTCCCATTTGCACTCAACAAAAGCACCATTTGTTCCTAACTGGGACTTCGATGAGAGCAAGAAAGATAAGAGAAAAGCAGGAATACAGCAAGCATGAGGGGATGACAACAGAAGAAAAATGGACAGCAGGAAACCAATTTTCAGAACTACTCCTACTCAGGAGAAGCACATCCCTCAGCAGCTCCAAAGAGGCTGTTTGCCAGGAGGAAAAGGAGGGAGCACGAGGAGGAAGAGGGTGAGACATGAGCAAGAGGAGGAAGCAGGCTGGAAAATATGTTAGGTAAGTAAAATGAGAAGCAGGGTTAATTTGGGAGAAGATAAGTCTCAGATCTCTGGCATGAAGTTTTGCCTCACTACTCTCAGTACTCTTTGCATATCTAACACAAAAGGAGCAGCTTAAGGCCCTGGTTTGGGTTTGGTTCCCAGAATTTCAAGCTCAGCCTAAGCCAGTGTTTCAGTGTTTCCCACCAGCCTGTTCCCAAGCACATCAGGGAAAGTGGCCTTTCAGTGAACAGTCCAAGATTATCAAAGTCACAGCTCCAGACTTGGCTCTTGCCAGCCTTCCCTTCCCTCCACCTTCCTAACCCCAAACCTCTCCCCTGCCCTCTCCCTGCTCTTTGGCTGGAATTGTGTAAATCACTATGTTTTTAGCCATGGAAGGTCATATTTGTTACTGGTGCACTGTAAAATAAAAATCTTTACATTATGTAGCTACTGCTCTCTGAAGCTGAGCGTTTCAAAAACTTCAGTGAAAAATCCTCTCACTTGTCTGTTAAGGGTTCAGCACAACTTTCCTTTTGAAAATATTGCCACTGAGTAGGTTTTTCTGAGTTTCAGGAACAAAATTATTGTGTGACAGTAAACTGCTACATTAAATCATAGAATCACAAACTGGTTTGGGGTGGAAGGACCTTAAAGGTCACCTCACTCCAACCCTGACAGGTGCAAGGACACCTTCCAGAGGTACTCCCCCCAGCCTGGCCTTGAGCATTCGCTGCTCTTTCTAGCCCAAACCATGACTCAAGTGTACTTAGTCAAATTCCACCCCAGACTGATCCCCATTTGACATCCAGGCCATTCCTGGATTGCAGAGCAGGTCCAGCTAAAGAACACCTCTGAAAATGAAGAAATAACAAGAACTGGATGCAGGAGGGAGAAGAGAGAGGGTGGTGAACTCAGTGTCCCTGTCAAATTTTGCTTTGGCCATATGAGACCCTCGACAACAGAGATTCTCCTAAGCCATTTGAGCCAAGTTTCAAACCCAGCAAGCTTCTTCAGATGTGCAGTAAATCCCTGCAAGGCTGGATTTATCACAGGGGCACGGCCAGACCTACAGCCACAGTGCTGCTGGTGCTGCTGTAATCACATCACATCATGTTAGAGATGGCTAAGAAGGTTTTGTGAGCCTGGCCATTGTGCCTCCCTAATTTATGATGTTCCTGTCAGGGAGAAATCAAGTTTCATAGTTATGACATTTCTTTCTGGAGCACTAAATGTTAACTTTGCTGATCATGCATATCTTGGTAGAACAGCTTATTTCTAAATGGCAAACGTGATATAAAAAGCATAATGACTTCATTCAAAACCTTATAAAGCAGCTGATTCTCACACCTATAGAAAACAGGCCAAGTGGTATTTCAGTCATCAGACTATGGAAACAGACACACACTCAATATATTCCATTCATTTCTCCCATTTTAAGTAAAAACATGATGCTGGGATTGCATTCTGTTGAAAACTAGCTATGTTTTGTACTTATTAAATGCACTTAAATAATGTCCTATAATAAAAGCATTACTGACAGCAGGAACAGCAACACTTTTCTTTATTTTTTTTAACATGGTTCATTTTGTAAAAGAATTTCATGTTAACTGGTCATCATTCTGTGCTGGATGATTGTACATTAGGGAAGGAAAGGACAAAAGGAGCCTCACACTGTAATAAAATTCATCTACACTTTCAGCACTCAGGGCAAACTAGAGAAAGATGCAGCACCACTTGACAGGTGAGAGTAACACAGCAAAGGACTCCCACTCTGCCTCTGTCACGTTGGCTACTGGTGCATTTTCCTCTGCAACATGAGAGGAAATAATTCCCACCAGAGTGCTGGCCAGACCTCGTGTTGCTGTGGAGATATTGTGTCTCCTCTGGTGCAGGTGTTGGGGAAAAAATTGCTGTAAATGAGTAACTCACATCAGCAAGGGTCTGCTAAATAACACCCTGAAACCCAGCTGCCTGCAAAAACTGCAGTTTAAATTACAAGGTCTGGCACTGTTTACAAATACGAATTTAATCTTCATGTTGATATACTGGTAACATTTAGAATACAATCAAAGCTTCTGCAAGTTTACTTGCTGCTACAAATATTCCACTGGTGTGTTTAAATTAGGGTTTTGTCAAGAGGTCTCTGAACACTTAAAGAAAAGGTTATGGTTTAAAATGAATGGAATCTCAACTAATTTCTAACAGTTTAATGACTTGCATTAACTAATATACAGCTGGACATCAGAGAGAAATGTTTTCTCCATCCAGCCAACAACTGTGCAAGTACAATGATGATAAAGAGAAGTTTTTACACATCTTAATCCTAACTGGGGATCCTAATGGGAAATGTCACCCCTGAATTTTCCCAGCCTCCCTAGAATCCAACGAAAAATAAATCAACAAAACCAAAGCATTCAGAACAACATTTGCCCTAATCTGGAAGTGGATTCTCAGTAAAAAAGAGAAACAACCTGAAGCAATTTTGGAGATGCTTAGGGCCAGAAAGCAAATCAGAAGGAAAACAAACCTCCTCAGAACCTCAACAAAAGAAGGATGTAGAATTTTATTGCAGTGATGTGACAAGGGATATTTGCTGTCCCCCTTGAGAGGATGCTGCTATCAGAACACATGGGCATGAACAATAAACACGTGCTTGGTCACTGCGAGTTTCTTTCCCTGCTTGATTTAGAAACAGAATCTCTTGAAGCACCAGCCTGTGACAAAAGGAAGCACAACACAACCCTCCCTAATGTATTCTCACAACTGGACTGTAGTGTTGGGAACAGTGATTTTCTCAATGATAAAATAATGACACATGAAAATTAAGATATTTTACAATAAAGATATGAGAGCAAATCAGTTCAGCTAATCAGACAGAGCTGTAAGAATATAGCAACTCAGAAAGATTCTAGAGTGACGGGGGTAGGTGAGTGTAAATGAACACAAATATTGAAGACATTTACTTTCCAGAACAGATAGCTCTACAGACTCATATGTTTAAACCCAAAGAAAAATGGATTAAACTAATGAACTTTCAAAGCTGACAACATTTTACTTTGTCAACAAGAAACCCACATGTGCATGCAAATACACACACACACACGTCAGACTGCTAACACCTTTAATTTTTGCTCAGTAAAAAGTGGACACACTGTTTTAGAGAATCCCATCACACCAATCCTTCACATACACTGATCCTACACACTTCTATTTTGAAAATTCCTTGTTTTAATGCATTTTTGAGTGTGTGGCAGGACAACAGCTCTCCACACAGGCAAGAACCTTCCTCAACAGCCTACTTGGCAGAGACTACAACACGCCTTTCAAAATACAAACATGTTTTAACCAACCAGAAGGAAGTTCAGGTTTGGCTACCAGAGATTCTACTCACTAGAGTACTTGTGATAATTTACTCAGGTGTTTACCTGCTCTGGTTTTGCACTGCTAGAATTCCTGTTTCGTTTTTCAGCCTCACTACAGTACTTGTGATGATTTTCTTTGCTATTTACCTGCTCCGGATTTGCAGTGCACTAGAATTCTCGTCATGTCCTACAGCATTTTCTCTTAAATTTGACTTTAAACAGCATTTTAGGAGAGTTATTACGCTTTCAGAGATCTTACTCTAGCCTGTAGTGAGTGTCAGTGTCCATTTTTAATGACATTACAGACTCACGGACAGATCAGAGCAGCTGAACTCCTTGGCTGCAGTGGTGGGTATTGCTCAGTGTCGGGAGCAGCCCAGGTGAGCTGGAGCAGTGTGAACTCAGTGCCTCGTCCTTCTCCTCCCGAGAGAGCCACTGCAAATCTCTGCAAGCCACGAGGAAGCCTTACCTTGATGACGGAGGCCCCTGCCCTGGAGAGGGGGCTGTGCATCTGCGCCGCCGCGGCCATGTTGGCGATGGTGTTCAGATGGTTCATCTGGTTCATGGCCATGGCCACCGAGGCCGGGGGGAGGCTGACGGGGAGCAGGGGGTGCGGCATCATCATGAAGGGCAGGTCTATCCCTGCGGAGAGCATGGACACGTCACTTGGGCAGCCCGAGGGCCACAACACCCACCATGTCACTGGGACACCCTGAGGGCCACAACACCCACCATGTCACTGGGACACCCTGAGGGCCACAACACCCACCATGTCACTGGGACACCCTGAGGGCCACAACACCCACCATATCCCTGGGACACCCTGAGAGCCCACAACATCAACCATGTCACTGAGACACCCTGAGAGCCCACAACATCCACCATGTCACTGGGACACCCTGAGGGCCACAACATCCACCATGTCACTGGGACACCCTGAGAGCCCACAACATCCACTGTGTCACTGAGACACCCTGAGAGCTCATACCATCTGCCATGTCCCTGGAACACCCTGAGGGCCACAACATCCACTGTGTCACTGGGACACCCTGAGAGCCCACAACATCCACTGTGTCACTGAGACACCCTGAGAGCTCATACCATCTGCCATGTCCCTGGAACACCCTGAGGGCCACAACATCCACCATGTCACTGGGACACCCTGAGAGCCCACAACATCCACCATATCCCTGTCACACCCTGAGGGCCACAACATCCACCATGTCACTGGGACACGCCGAGGGCCACAACATCCACCATATCCCTGGGACACCCTGAGGGCCCACATCCCACTGCAACATCCACCATCCACCATGTCCCCTGGGACACCCTGAGAGCCCACAACATCCACCACATCACTGGGACACCCTGCAAGGGTGCCACATCCCACTCTAACACCCACCACTCAAACCCAACAGCAGCAAATCTTATGGGTTCTGGGGTTGCACAGCGGGTGATTGTCTGTGCAGCCCAGGAAAGGCTGGTTTGTGCTGGGGAGAGGAACACACAGCTGGGCAGTGACAGAAAATGAATATACGACTGCGCCAGTTCAGTGATTTCTTTAGTTAAGAGAAATAAAGAAGGAAAAAACCCCACAAAACATGCATATAATTTGTATGTTTTCCAACATATCAATGTTGACAAATATTTATTACTTTATCTGATCATACACTTCTACCAAGACTTCTTCCTATTACCACTTCTCAGCAATGTTACACTGAATTATTATATTCTATTTTTTGAATCCAGGAGGCTGTGCCTTGGACTACAGACACCACTGAGCAATTGTACAGAAGGTCTGTGAACTGCAACATGTAATGAGAGGTTAAAATTGTTGCCAGAGGTTTTAATTTTCAAAATGTCACTTTAAATTGTCTTCTGCCATGGATATAAACCAATTTAAGAAGGGATGAAATTTATTTGGATCAACTTTCAGATCTTGACATTGCCAAAAAGGTGAAGTTACTGCTAGCAAGAATTGGATTCTCGTACTTCATTAATATCCATTTCAGCATGTGTATTACTTCTTGTACTTAGTAATGACTGCAGTGGAAATAAAGACTAAGACATCAATTCATTGAAAAAACTGTTCAGGTTATTGTGCATTCAGGAGTTCTTTAGAGAGACCACTTGAAGATAGCTACTATCGGGAATCCAAAATTAATTTTTCAGAAAAAAAAACCAAAAATGAGGACTCATTCTGCCAGACAAAAATGTCTTACTATTTTTCAAAATGACATTTAGATTAGAAATCCTCATTTAAAAATTCAGGTGCAAGTATTAAATAACACAAACATAGAGCTAGTCGTTACCAAAAGCCATTGAGATTGTTTATTGTTAAAAAGTTTTCAACTTTTGGGTTTATCCTAACTATTGCAAAGGAGAAGGCTAGTCACCATTTTGGTGCATGAGAGGACTAACAATAAAAAATACCACTGACTGACATATCTTATGTTATTCCTACAGAATTTGACTCCAATGATATCAAAACACCACAGTGCCCACCAGGAAAGGCAGAATTGCAATATTCCCAGCTCCCACACTATTCCTGTTAAACATGAGCATATCATGATCAACAACTGTGATGTCTAATGACTCACTCTCTATTTTATATGACGATCCACGCCAATATTAATTATGATAGGCAATAAGCAATGCCCACATACATCTCCCTTCCCTTCAAACCACTCTGACAATCCCTCCAGTGCCTGCATCCACAAGCCTTTGTTCCCCTGCAGATATCCCTTAACAGCCCAATAATCTTTCCTCATCCTCTATAGAGTTCCAAAACTCCCAGACACCATCTGGCCACATTGAGTTGTATGTCTACTTAAAGTCCAATTGACATGCAAACTAAATGCAAACTACAAACAGAATTTAACAGCACATCACCAGTTTTAAGACACAATCCGTCAAACATTTCAGAGGACTATGAGGAAAATATATCCTGCACTTGCAAATCATTGGGCATAATGTCTGACATCCAGTAAACCCTTTAACAGCCTATAGACATTCACCTACTACAAAATCCACTGGAAAATATCCTTAAGAGCAAAGAACACGACATGCTTGTGTGTAAAAGAAATCCAGATATTGAATTATGCAAGAATATAAATTGAAAGGACAAACCTCAGAGAATTTGAGTCCTATGACCTGGTGATTTTTAACTACCGACACTTAATACAAAATGCTCAGGTCCACACCTTCCCACAAACAAAGCAGGCTCATTTTGTAGGAGTCATTTCAATAGCTCTCATTTTCTTGGGTCTGGGGCCTGGCAGAGGAGATTGAACTGACTACTCCAAAAATGGTGTTAAGTAGCCAGAAATGTCACTCATCCACTAAAACTAACACCAAAAATTAACTTTGAGAACTTGGAGAATAAAGAGCTTAAACAAGCAACAAGAGTTCATAAATAATGAGCTTTTCATTCTTCATCCACCATCAACTACAGGAATAACTTTACTCCTCACTAATTTTTAAAATGTTAATCCCAAACATCTTTCTTGGAACACTTTTTCCTTCCCTTCCTTCCCTCTCTGGGTGCACAGAAGTGGAACTGATGGCTTCCCACCTGCTCCCTTCCTAAGGGAAAGAAAAGAGATGGCTTTTTGGGGAGCTCCAAGTTCCAAATCCAGCCTGTGTCATTTTATTCCAGTTGTTTTGGATAGCTGGGTTCAGTGCATGGCCTTTTAACTGGACATCTTGCATTTATTCCTTGCTCTTGTATTTTATTTGGTGGGTCAGCATTTCCATCTGGAAGAGAATTTTCTCACATAGCTAAGATTTTAAGCAACTTTATGATTATTTTTCCTTTCAATCCATGCCATGGAAATGGCAATTAAAGACTGACAGTCCCAAACCCAGTGGTGAGTGACCGAGTATTCCAAGAGGGAATAGCCACTTGGACTTGGACTGATGGCAGAGGGTGGCTTGGACATGAGACACAAGTGCAGCTGGCAGTGGAAGGCCTGACCCTCCTGTCACTCACGTGTCTCCCATCATCTCTCCCCTCCCCGAGGCTGGGAAGGAAGGCAAGCCCAGCTCCCAGCAGGGCTCTGGGCACTCTTTTTTCCCAGCAGGATCCCGGTACGTACTGTTGGTGAGCAGGTGGTTCTGCTGGAGAGGGCTGAGCGGGTGTGCACTCCCAAGGCTGGACTGCCCTGACAGCGTGGGGTGACCAATGCTGTGCTGGGATCCTGTCGTGATGGGGGACTGCAGCTTGTCTTTGTCCCAGGAGGATTCACTCCCACCTGCAGAACAGGGCAAAGCAAACCATGAGTGGCATGCACCTTTATTCAGAGATATTTTGCTTGGTTGGCAATGAGTCAACGCTCCTTACCACAGCTGAGTACCTGGCACAGGTACAGCACCTGAACCTGCACCTGAATTTTTCAAGAAATAAATTAATAAAGAAGTATCAGGAAAAAAAAAACCTTTTAGACACTTTCAGCATCACCTACTTTCAAAATATTGGTTTGTAGAAACAGGAAAAGCGAAATGTTTGAGGATGAAATCATCAGTCATGATTAAATGAATTATCAGAACGGGAATATCTGACAGTCACTATCTCCTGCTATCACAGGACACAAGGCCACCAGTCCCTGCCAAACATTCATCTGAGTCCACCCCTGTGCACACCAGGTGCCTGCACTGTCACTGCTGGAGGCATTTAGCCATTCCCTTCCTCCAGTGTCACCACACTGCAGCTGGAATTCAGCCCTGAAGATTTACTACAGTTTATTTATTACAGTTTATCCTCAAGCTTGGTTATCTTTGAGCTCCCCCTCCACTGCTGGGCCTGACCCTGGGGATGGCCCATGTGAAACTCTTCACTTTGTGGCTTAAATGAGCTGGGCACAGGCTGTGCTTGGAAATCATCAATATCCAGCAATTTCAGTCCAGATATCTATTATGCATAGTAATTACTGTCTACAACAAACACAAAGTCTAGAAAACTGAGCACTTGGTGTCTCAAATCTCTGTCTGGTCTTCTGCAGCAATTTTAAAGACTGTAGTTGTTTCAGTATTACACACTAGAATAACAAATTCCTTTTAAACAGCAGCTTAAGTAGACCATGTTAGTGAATCCCAAAATACATCTGGTCCACAAAACAGAACACCTAAAAAACAAGTTAGGCTGAACATTTCTAGAGTTAAAAGGTATTTTAAGATCACTCCCCTCTCAGGAGTCACTTAGATTATAGATTGTTAGAAAAACATGTAACTGCAGTATTGATTTTGTTTTGAATTTATGAACAAGGATCTCAATTAGAATAAGTAAATAGATTACTGGAGTGCAGCAGATAGAGGCAGCATGAAAAAAACATTTTAATTGAATATGAAAGTAACAGAGAAATTCCATTCTTTATGACAACACTTGGCTAATAAACATGATTAATACTGCTAAATGCAAAAGTTTGAAAGATCAGTGATTGAGAAAAAAGGAAAACATTCCATCATTTTAGCACTATGTCCAAGCATGAATTACCTTCCTATAAAAGAGCTGTAATTTGTAAAATGATGAGTAATACACTGACAAAGAAAGATACACTAAATTATGCCATGTGATATAATGTAGCATGGCATAGTGCAGTAATTAGAATTACTACAGTCAAGGCTGTGTCAGCATCTTTGTTATTTAATATACTGTATATCAGCTCTTTCAAATAACATTTGACTGCTATTTAGTGTGGAAGTTGTTCACTTTGACTATTGTGAATCTGGGGTGCTATTATTTGGTGTGTTTCAGAAGTTAAATGTATGATTTATGAAGGACTTTCGGAGGTAATGTCGAGCATTTGATTTCAACAGTGAGTCTTAAATTTTCTGCATACGCTTTTTCAACAAATTTAACGTTTACACTCTATTCTTCCTCAAAAAACACACATACTTTTCCATTAATTTTTTGCTTAGGAACACATTTTGTAGCTGTAATTTCACATATCAGGGCACTGGCCCCAAAAATTGGGCCAAAGGTAGTTTGTTGGGATTTCTGAATGAAAAGAAAAAAACTGAGTCTTCATCTGAAAGTTTCCCTCTCCCTGTGTTCCTCTGCCCTGGGTAGTTCCAGCCCTAGGCACAGACGGTCTAAACTCAGCTCATTTGGTTAATTCTGGAAGTTTCTCTTGCCTTGCAGAGCCTCGTGGCCCTGAGGCTGCAATAGCAGAGCCCCCCCAGCTCTCTGAGCCCAGCTCTACAACAGCTGCACATGCTGCAGGAAAATTCCATTATTCCCAATTTACAGATGGAGAACTGCCCTGTGAAGAAAAGTGACTTGCTTAAGGAAACCCAAGAAATCTGCAATGGAAGGGGAAACTGAATTTAAATTATGTCACACAGTCCAAATCATTGGACCAGTTCTCTTTACAGATGGGGACAACAATAACTTTTCCCCTCTGCAAATTCCACTTGTAAATCTGCTCCAGTATTCAGTGCCAGCAACCCAAGAATAAATTGCAATACACTTATCTCTACAGACCATTCCTGTATTCTTATGTTCCCTATCACTCCTCCTTAGAGAAAGAAAAAAATACAGCTGAGTGCACGATGTATAATAAAAGTGATGTAAAATGAAATGCATCCTTAGCCTGCAGTGTCCCACAGATAACAGCTCCATCTCTCCATCTGGACTGCATTTCCTATGTAGTAGGAGGCCTCTTAAAAATGAAATAATAATTAGAGCAGTTCTTACCTAGAACTGCTCAGGTGTGAAGTGTTTTATAAGGACAGTGTGGTCAGCTCCAGCTGGGAAAGCTGAGGGGCAGAATTAGGAAGCTCCTGTTGAGGAAACTGAACTGGAAACGAGTCAGGGCTCCTGGTCCTACCCCTGGTGCCCTACAGCACAGACACCCTTGATCCATCCTACCCACAGTCCCTCTGCACAGTTAAAAAATAACCATTTACAAAAAAAATGTGCATTCTTCCCTGGAGTATCTATGCCCATACGGTAAGAAAAAGATTACATACAAATTTACAGCAAGCCTGAAGCAGATTCACAGTGAAAACCAAGTATGTGACATGCAAACCTGTGCTGGTACACTCAGTCCTTTAATTGCCATGCAGCGTTAAAAAAAGGTATTTATTTTTGAGCATACAATTTTCTTATTTGGTAACACAATTGTCAGCATGTTTGATCAGCAAATACATATCTGACATGCAACATATCAATGTGTATTTTCTAATTCTTTGTTGCCATAACAATTATAAGTGAATACATCCATAAAAACTGAATCTTTCTTAATGCTTCAAATTCATGTTTAACCACAATTTTTCAGATTTCTCTTCATCGCCATTTTTTGTCCAAACAGGTGCCATCCATAAGGCAAAGACATCACATTTTGATTTTAATTTTTTTTATTTTCAATTCTGTATTTTGTATGATGAGCTTACAGTACATACAGAGATGTATTTTAAGTAATTTCTTTAGGTATATAAAATATAAAGGGAAAAATATATAGAAAAAATAAACATACACTCCTATGAAAAATGAGACAACAGGAAACTGCAATGGGACCTACCTCTTTTATATGAAGGGAAATAAAACTTATTTATTTTATATGAGAAAGAATATTTCATTTTAAAATACAAGTAACTTGATACATGAGTGTCATAGGAATATTATTACAGCACCCAGAAGTTATTTGTCAAAATGCCAATACATCATTTATACACTTTACCAAAAGCTTTATGTTTGATGCTCTTACCCACTACCCACATGACCTTCCCTCCAACAGAGAAAACTGAAGGACAGAAAGGCGATTTTTCCTTATCTTGTTTGCATTCTGGTCGATCTTGTCCCAGCACAGGCTGTTCTCAGCATTAGAGAAGGGAAAGACAGAAAGGACCTGCAGCCCCAGAGCTCCTGATGCTCGGCAGGTGCAGGCACAGAGCTCGTGGGCTCCTCACCAACACCTGGAGGAAGGGGGAAAGAAAAGAAGTCTGGGCTGCCCCCCCCACCCAGCTGAGAGCAGCAGAGCTGTGCTGCAGGCTCTGCCTTCAGAGCTGCAGCTGAAAGCACAACGGGGGTTAACAAAAGGCCTGAGTGGCTGCAGTGTCCAGGGAAATGCAGTGCAGGGCACACATAAAGATGGACCCCGTGTGGATTTGGGCACAGGTTATTTGTGTAATAAAGGAAATCTGGGATTCACCAGTCTGAACAGGTTATTTCAGAGAAGTTATTTAGCAGTGCATGAATTAATGTTCAACCACGCAGAAATCAGGTGAATTTAGGAGTTAAATCACAGGTACCATGAACAAACAGGGAAAATCAGCACAAGCAATACATTTACCTGCTGTCAGTGACAGACCTCCCACAGCCCCACTGGGAGGTGATTTACCATCACAAAGTGTCTCTGTTAAAGTTTAGTTTTATTTATTTGAAGGAAATGCAAGCAATAAGCTCAGCTTCAGTTTTTCTGAAAATGCTGCTACTCACCCATTATTAACTTTAGCAATTTTTTAAGGCAACTCTTAAATCCAGAAGTTTTCTAGCAATAAGCCTCTCTGTGCATTTCCATTCTTCAGAACAAAACCCCAAAATCTGTTGTTCGTTTGTTGGGTTTTTTTTTTTCTTTTGGTGAAGACATATCTGTAGTGATTAAATCAGTGTCTTGGTTTTAGGTATTGAAAGATATCCAGAAAGTAATCACAGTTCAATTCGGTGACAGTTTCTTTTCATTTGGTTTCAAATTCATTTTATCAGCCTTAAATCTGTCTGGTTGAGCTAAATGAAATCCTCTCTGTCAGAGCTACCTTCAAATTCCACAACCACACTGTTTCAATCTATGTCTGTCATTTTACTTTTCCTTGTGATACATTCCAGAAAAATTGAACTCCAATTGTAAAAAGCAATACCATCTTCACTGGCCAATTCTATTCCCAAATTATTTTTAAGCACATTTTTCATCCTGTTGGGCATATTAAGCACAACAACAGCTGTGAAGAAAAAAGTATTCCATGCATTGCTATTTCAGCACTGGTAATTCCAAAGTATTTCTCACCTCTAACTTCTTGTGAGTGTCCAGCACATACAGGGCCTTTGAAAATTTTTGGATTATACAGAACCACATGATTCCCAAAATAACAAGAGGCCTTTTTGCCAACACTCCTAATCCTTGTGTTTCCAGACTGTTTTACCAATACCCCAACCTCACCCTGACATTGGGAAAAATGGTCCCTTTCTTGGCCTACACAGAATATCTCCTGCGAAAACATTTCAGCCTACAACTTTCTGTCAACATTTTCATGGTATCAACCTTTGAGTGTCCCAGGAAGACAAGATTAGGTCGAAAACTGAGACTCTCACTGCAGGAAGGTCAGGAAGACACCACCCAGCTTTCATTCCTGGTCAAGTGCCACCTTCCTGTCAGAAAACCATAAAACTGCTCTGGCTCAAGATTCTGACCCATTTAACCCCAAATTCTGTTCCTTGTATTGGCAGTAGATAATGTCATTTACAGAGGCCATGCAAAGGTGGACATTTTCTTTGGTCCCTTATTACTCCCAAATGAAATGCTCAACTTTAAAAATGGGAACAAGATTTCCAATCAGCCCCCCAAATCATTACAACCATCTGGAAATCTAAATGGCAAATCTGAAATGCATTTAAAGCTTTAATCCATGGATTTATCTGGCTGTGTGTATTTGGCTGTATCAACTTTTGGAGTGTACCCTACAAGAAAGCCATGAAAGTGTGTAGGGTAAGATATTAAAGCTCAAGAAATCCAGTGATGGCTTTACTGGGCTACTTCCAAAAACTTATCAAGTGGTTCAGCAGATGTAATTACTGCTTAGCCCTGCCAAGGCTTTGAAATGTGCCCATTAATTCAGCAATTCCCAATCTGTCCATCAGTCAGTCATACTTAAAAAATATGTCTGTCAGGACTTAGGTGAAGTAATCTGTTGATAATTACACAATAAGAAGGCATCTGAAATCTGAATATCATTTCTAAACTTTTCAAAAAGTCTTGATGACAGCAAAATCAAAGTTTATTTCACAGCAAACGGGACATTCAAGGTAACTGGGAATATGTCAGAATATTTTATGCCAATTTAATTAAGAACAATTAATTTCAGGAAGATACTTTTTGAAACTATAAAAGCAGGGTTGCAATATTTATCTAGGAACCCAACCATCCCTCCCAAAACATCAACTGCTTCCTTTAAAGTGAACAAAGAAACAAGGAGGTGGTAAATGAAATGTGCTCTGAGGTTCCCACGTGCTGATGGATGAGCCTGGTGCTGAAGCTCAGCCCCAGCCAAGTCTCCTCAGTGCCAGGGACCTTGGCAGGTGTGACTGTCCCTCCCTGGGCCTTTCCAGCCAAAACGAGATCTCACCATTACAGCCAGGTGCTGGTGTCCAGCGCCTGAACAACAGGAAACCGCCTCCCTCTCTCACACCAGACAACAGCCATTCATCCCTGCAAACTGGATCCACAAAAATGCTCCTAAAATTCAACCAAGTGTTTTCTACTGCTTTCTGTGAAAGATGAACAAACTTGCATCAACTAAACTTCAGGATCACCTTCAGCACCTCCAGCTGAACTCCAAAACACCAAACACACCTCAGCGGCTCAACTTCCACAACCACAGCACCCTGTAAAAGTTACATTTAGCAAGATGAAACATCAGATTTACAGAAAATTAGACATGAACCCTTATAACAATTGTCACTAAAATGCACTGGTACTCACAAACACCTCTCAGAGTTAGATACCTGTGCTTGCACTATGTGAAAAACACCTGGTGTTATTTGAAGGTGTGTTTTGGGAGGGTTAACTTGGCATTTGCTGTCTTCCTCTGACAGCTCCTAGTTCTTGTAGTGGATTAAATATTAAGTTATAAAACTCTATTCAGCTTCTTCTACAGAACATGAAGTACATTTATTGCTAACATTTTTAGTAACAACTGTGTGACAACTGTTTTATTTTTCTATACAAAGATAAGAATGATGTACTAGAACACAGCATCTATTCTGGTTAAGGACCGTCAACAAAAAACCTGTTTTCTACTGCAGGACTACAGCCTGCCTTCAGAAACACGTTCATTTCACAGAGAGAAAGAAGGTCAAAATTCTGGTCTGTCATGTTTTTATTACTGTTGATGATGCACAAGCCAGAAATAAAACAGCTTAACTTTCAGATCTTGAATACAGTTTGCAGGGCTGCCTGCCAGAAAGGATGAAGTATACATCCCTCTGAAGTCCACTACTGCAGCCACCAGCAAGCAGGGAACCAGGATTTGTATTCCAGTGATGATAATCACCCACGCCCTCACTCACCACAATTTACAATTTTCTGCCTTTTTAAAAATTACTTAATATTTCCCCATATTTAACAACTTACTGGAAGAACCACTGAGATAAAATACTGTGTATTTTTACCATGACTCTAACTCAGCAGATAGTTTAGTTTCATTCTGAGAGGCTTTGAGAATATCTTGACATCCAGGGCAGACAGGTAACTACAAAATCAGATTATTTGAGCTTCGACAATTCATCATTTACCATTTCTTTGAAATAATTATTAAGAACAGTTCAAGTTACAGATGGCAATCTGCTGAGTTAATCTGCAGTGACATAAATGGATGATGTATTTATAATCTTTCCAAGATCTCCTAATACTAAGAGAACTCTATATAATGCAGAGTATGGCTTGAAAGCATTAAATAAAATCTGTGGCTTTAATGTACACCTGGACAGTTTTCCAAACTTCCAGCACCTGCACAAAACTCACTGGAGATGTGACCAGAGAATGAGAGGCTGCTGAGGGATGCCCAACACACTTTTACACAGAAGAAGGTCTCTAGTGAGATTTAGTGCCACAGTCCTGGTTTCCACAAAGGATCAGTGGCTGCAGCCTCTTGCACAGCCCCACCAAGGTGTGTCAGGATGGGAACTCAGGCCAGGCATACGTTAATTCCATTTCTTACATCTGACAGTTGACCCCTTGCACAAAATACTACTGACTTCCAAAAAAACTGAGAGTGCTGCCAAAACCAGGAGAGCCCGTGGGTGAACCCAATTCACAGAAAAGGTCAGCAGGGACATCTACTGTGTTTCACTTAATGCCAGCCTAAAAATAACACTCAAAAAACCCTGGAACTACATTAGCAGCCAACTTTGTACTTCTTTCACAACCACTTTCATTTGTGCTCACAGTAATATATGAACAGGCTCCTAGCACAGCACTTGGATCCACCTCACACATTTAATCCATCTTTGCTTTTCAGATCATTTTTCTCATTCTGCAAGCTTAGCCACTGGGTATTCCCACCACCTCTAGAATAATTCTCCTCCAGGAATACCAGTGGGAGTTTAGCATTAGCTTCTCTAAGGAGCAGGATCCAACCCCTAGAACTGACCAGTAACGCCAAATAAACCATTCCTAAACTTGTTATTCTGTAAAGGATACTCTACGTCTTCAAGCTAGAATTTCTTTCTGAGCCACACAAAGCAATAAACAACAACTACCATCAGAACAAACATTATTAAAATGTTGATATTAATACCAGATAAAGTGAAACTATTTCTTAAGAAGAGAAAGTGAGAGGCTTCTGCAACAAAACAGAATAGCACAGTGCCAAGCTGAACTTAACTAAGCTTGAGGTTTTGGACAAGATTCATTTCTGCTTGTGGTATAAGTATGCACCACCTTGATTATCATTTAAAAAAATATTGACAGCTTGCCTTCTCATACCAATGCCTGGTAACAAATTCCAAATGTTTTGTCACATTTCTTGTGAGCAATGCCATCTGCCAGAGGTGGCATTTCATGGCTGTTTACCCTGACTCCCTCCAAGAATTCATCTGCCACTATCTAATGCTGCCTGAATAAAGGGGATTAAGACTCTGATGCAACAGAGACTATTGATAATTTGGTATAATTGGGAAGAAATGAAGATAAATGAGGTTGAGGATGGAGAGGCAATTAGTTGAGCTGCCTGTACAGCTGTGTACTCGGCCTGGCTCCCCTGGCCTTTTCTTTGGTGAGGTATGTGCAAATTAAACATAATGACAAATACACTCTTCCCAAAGCTCTTTACTTTGCGAAGCCTGAAGATCTGTTTTTTCACTTCTGAGATTCTGTGTGAAAATAAAAGAGACAGAGGACCACACTCTCTGCTGAGGTTTTTAAAGAGATGCACTTTGTCCCAGCACACCTGTGGCTCAGCACCTGTGGTTCCAGCTCAGCATTCCCAGTGTCCAAAGCCCAGGGCCAAAGGGTGAAGGATTTTGTCCCCTCAGTGCCACAGACAGCTTTGGTCATTCCACAGCTCCAGATGGCTTTGCTGCAAATATCCTCTATCCATGTCATTGCTCAAGCAACATCCCCTAACTATGATCCCCCCTAAAGCCAAGCCCCACAGTCTGTAGCTGAACCTCCACTTTATAAATTATGCCAGCTTTTAAAAATACTGGTCAAAAAAACCTTTGAAACTTCTAAAATGCACATTTTACTCTACAAAACATCTTGGAAGTGGTAGGAATTTTTAGTCCTAATACAAAAACAGCTACCCAGATAAAAGCCTTCATTCTAAGCTACATTATTCAGGTGAAGCCAAGTAATCAAGCTTGAATATCTTGAAAGATATTTAAATCTCAAGTGAACATGGTCAGACTACAAACCTCCAAATTAGAGGGCACAAATCTGCAGTCTGATTTGCAGTTCTCATTTCAAATATACTGAGATACATTCATACATATACACGTAGAAATGCCCCCATATGGGATTTAACATAAATGTAAAATAACATACATTTGCTACAAGAAATGTCACTACATGTTTCACATAAAACTCTGACAGTTTTTCATAAATGTCAAATAATGCAAGATCTCCTTTAGAAAGAAATCCAATATTTGCAGAGGCAGCTTTGGCTTACAGACATGTTTGCCCAACTACCCAGCACACGTTAATTTTCTGATTTCATGTACAGGTGATTCTATCCAAATTAGGTCTTAGATGAAAGATTTCATAAAACTGCACTTCTCTCCTGCACCCATACAGTCATCAGTTATTTAAAAAATTATTTTATGGATTACTCAAAAAATGTTCCTCAGGAAAAGACAAAAGGCCAGTTTCGATGCACAGAGGAAATTTTAGAAGCCAAATATTACATAACTTAAAAGAATAACAACTTAGTAATTTATTTTGTAATGAATTTTCAACAAAACTGCTTTTTATTATACAATACAAAGAGAACAAAAATTTACATTTTTTGTAAATTCTCAAAGCTAAAATCACTTGAAATTATCTTTTTTCAAACTCACAGAACTACAAAATACAGTGGTTTTTTGCACATGAAAAACCTCACTCAACCTCAACACCGTGCTCTTCCCCACTACCTGGAGGTCAACCAACATATCAATTTTACTCTATCTAATGTACTTTTCATTTTGGATTAGATTTCTACAAAAGCCAAAAAAAAAAAAAAAATAAATAAACACCCTCACTTTTTATGAGACAAACATGCCAAGAGGAAAAAATGATATATACTTAAGTTTATTTTAATTGACCTTGTTTTGCCTTTGTGAGGCTGAAAATTTGGCTGAGGTTAAACTGTTCCTTTATGGAAAATGGGAAAGAGAAGGGAATAGGGGAAGGGGAAGGGAAGGCACCCATGAAAATTTGACACTGGCATGAACAGGACAAAAAGCTGACAACAAATATTCTGTTTTCCACATTCATCTTGCCTTGTTTTCTCACTTCCACATTAAGACAATGCTCTAACTCCCTCTTCTTTCCCTGTTTCACACAGCCCTTCCTCACAGGTGGGTGCTCATTCTCTCTACATCCAAATGCTGTCCTCAATTCATAGAAAGTGACAGACTCACGATGACTGGAAGGGATTAGGGGAAGCTGATTCTAAGAAAATACCCTGTTTTTTATAGAATCCCTTCTCACTGCTGTTCAAATGCCTCTGTGATTAACAATGGGGCTAAAAATGAGTTCTGCTCTGCCTCTTCTCAATTCTGAAAATGAGAATCACCCAGTTTGAGACATCAAATCAGACAACATCAATTTGGACTCTTATGATCTTCAAGGTCTTTTTCAACAGTTTTTTTGATTCTACAGGTATAAGAGAAAATATACAATACACAATAGCCTTTTGACTGTTGGAGTTTCTTCTTGATTTCTTTGTCCTCTGCTTTTAAGTGATTGCTCATTTTCCCATTTTGTAATGGTACCTGAACCAATATTAAATAATATTTATAAGCTAAACCAAGAACTTGATTACAAAGGTAACTGCAATTTCTCAAACACAAAGCCAGAACAGAAAAAGAACTAACTGAAGAAGCAGTTCTGCAATTTGCAGATGATTAAATTTTGAAGGTGAGATGTTGTATAACTGCACCAAGCATTTATTAAGCTGACTTGAAGAGCTGTAATTTGTGGTGTTTGCCCAGAAGAGCCAGCACACAGCCGTAACTGATGATCAGGGATAATGGCCATGGATTTCAGCACATTTCCAGAGCTCCCTGCTATATGCTGAGAACAACAATATCAAAAGGTTCCTCTCTCCAGCACTGCTGGTGTCAAGGTTAATGAGCTAAAACTTGTTAAATTGATATTACCAAACTAATGACTTTTTTATAGGATACTGCATGGATTTTGACACACAGGCTAATGTGGAATATTGCTGGTCTTAATTGAATTAGAAGTTATTGCATGTATACAATTAAGATAACTAAAAATGGGGGAGCTGTGACCACACTGTTGTCACATACCTCATGTGCTTCAAATAATATAGAAATATAGAATCCCAGACTGGTTTGGGTAGGAAGGGACCTTCAAGCCCATCCAGTGCCACCCCCTGCCATGGCAGGACACCTTCCACTGTCCCAGGTCGTTCCCAGCCCCGTCCAACCTGGCCTTGGACACTGCCAGGGATTGGGAGTTCACAATCTCTCTGGGCAACTTTGAACTTTTAAATATGAAATTGTTTAAATAATACAAACATTTCTGAAAATTATTTTTACACCAACCATACCAAGTGTTAAGGAACAGGAAAAGTAAATGCCTGGAGTCTCCATTCAAAATAGATGAACAACCAACAGGAAAAAAATTTAATGAATCATATTAAAAAGCAAGGAGCTTATGAAAAATAAATTACCTTTGTAGATGATTAAATTTTGAAGGTGAGATGTTACATAACTGCACCAACCATTTATTTCAGTGCCATAACTGCATCTAATAAATAAAATACTTCCTTTAAATCCAAACTGCAGGTATACTGCTATCTGATGACTTGGATTTTCCATTTACATAGTACAGGGGCAAGGTCTGGGCTGTAATTATTTGAGGCAGAAAGAAGAGCTGGTAGTTAGCTGGAGAGAAAATCAGTATCAGCTGTGAGCAGTAGTACAATGCAAATATTTCCTCTATAGACAGAATCACTGAGTTTAAATTCAGAGAGGCTCATTAGAGATTACCCTCCCAAATATAAGATACCTGCAAGTTTCATGCAAATTCCCTTTTGTTTCAATAGTATTTTTGTATTAAAAGTTCAATCTCCCACTGACACAAAAATGCCATTTAACGTACAGGATATACCCAGGTATGCTTGGTGTTTAAAAAGTGAAATTGAAGATCTTACTTGTGCTGTTTTTCTCTAAATTACTTTTCTGCCTGGATCTTTGACTTTACAGAGAAAGGGAATAAAGTTGGACTCAGCTTCCAAAAAATATCTAATTTGTCAAAATCCAGAAAAATAGGAGAGGTGCTGCAAATGAGGGGGAATATTTCTCAAGGATGAAATGCCAAAATCCCCCTCACATCAATTTCTTAGAGACAGTCAATCAACAAACAGAACTTGCAAGACACTTCTTCCTACTGCCTTTCCAACTTCCATATGAAATATGAGAAAATGAATCACAATTTAACTAATATTATAAGCTTTATAGGAAAAGGGGGGGAAGGCAGCCTCTGATGGCCCATGAGATCAGTAATTGAATATACAGCTCTTACAGTTTCACTAGTCCTGGAGTTTCACTGTCTCCATCCTTCAAACCTGAGCGTCTTCTTAAAAAGAAGAATCTATTCTAATTTTTATATTGCACAAGTGTAGAATACAGCAACCCCCCCTCAATTTTTAACATTTTAAATATCAATGCCTGTCTGATCTTAAAGGGAAGCTCAACATTTATGTCTTGTCTTGGTGATAAAGTTCATGAATATATAATGAGAGTGGAACAACTCTGCTACTGATTAAATGTCAAAAAAGGTTTTATTGTCAAATATATTGTAAATACAGAAGATATACAACAAAGAGCATTAATTGCAGATAGCTGTGTACAGCTTAAAAAATGCACAGCATCGAGACAGGAAATGCTGATTTTCAGTTTCAGCTATCAATTTTAATTTACCTTCAGAATGTTCTTTCAGTCAACATGTACGGAGAGAATGAACCATAAAATGGCCAAACTCAACTGAACTCAATGTTCCCCATTCAAGGGCAAATGTTAGTCTATATCCTAGGCATACACAGCAGAATTACCCGAAATTCTGGATCCTTATTAGAATTTGTCTAAACTTTTGTGAAGATTTAAAAGAAATACAACGTGAAAATCTGCTGAGGACAGAGGGAAGGCTGGAACAGCCATCCTCAGCTCAGAGTGGGGTTTAACTGCCTGCTTAAATTTAAAATATAAAACCAAAAAAATATCTAGAGTCTGCAGCAGACAGCAGGTGAAAACAAGTCAGCAGGATCCTGCTGCCAGGACATGCCAGGAGAATGTTTCCAGGAGATCAGTGTCTGTACAATGGGAGGAATTCTCTGTCTCCATCCCTGGCACACTCCTGCCCAGAACACCGGCCTTGACCGAGGCACTGCCCTGGGCGGGGAGCAGGAGGATCTGAATCACCTGGAGAGGGGCCAGGGCAGCACAGGGAGAACTGAGCAGGGATGAGGAAACCCTCGGTGTGAGTCCTGCAGGACAGCAGGTTGTTCAGTGGAGGGAAGGGACAACAGGCAGGAGCTCACTAATTGTCTTCACTAGACAAAGATCATGTTCAGTCATAAAGAGGAATAAATTGTTCTCTGCACCCGCAGTGTACAGGACAAGATGCAGCAAGGAACTTTTAACAAGGAAGACTCAGGGAAACATGAGGAAAAATGGCCATGATCAGAAAGCCTATGAAATTTCTAAAATTAAGCTGGGCAACTGTCAGTCAGATCTGAGGCTGGCAGAGTTGGAGTATGGTAAGGAAACAAGTCTGCAGGTGCTGGGTTTGATGATCCTGAACACCACCAAGTGCAGCAGGAGACCAGAGGCAGAGGCATCCTGCAGGGTGGAACTGTCCTGAACCCACCCTTCTGCCTGAGCCAGGTGTGAGCAACGTGAGCCTGCAGCCTGCAGTGCCCACCCACAAGAGCAGCACCACCCTGCACGGTGGAACCTTCCCCTAACACACAACTGGCCAATAAATACAGATCAGTCAGGTACCAGGTAGCATAACACTGGTTGGATTTCCAAAATAATAAAGCACTTGAAACTTGTATTAAAAATCCAGGCATTTTTCCTTTAGATTATGGACAAATTAGCAGCTTCAATTATACGGTGCCAATAACATTTTCTTCTCCTTGACTAAATGGACCACGTTTTAATACTCTTCAGTGATCTTATTAATTTAAATTAACCTTCTAAAAATTAAGAATAAAAATTTCACTTGAGGAAAAGATGTTGCAGCCATGGAAATTAAAGCCTCTGGTGGATAAAGGTAAATTTACTCTTGGTCTGAGATAACACTGCTGGTCTTTCCTAATTGTATCTATAATGATCTGATAAACTGCTGCTCTTGTATACAGTCAAGGGTTGGGTTTTTTAAAAAGGAGCTAAAAACACAGACTACCCACCTGTATCTATTTTTAATTTGGTAATGACTGTACTTGCTAAAATTCTACCAAAATGTCACTCACAGCTTTGGATTCCAGCTTTTTTTAAACAGAATATGGAGCAGAAAGCATAACCTATTATGCAAAACTGTCAGATGCTTACTGTAAAATCACAGAAATAAATGCATAATCCTGATTTTCTCACAGATCAAAACTTCATTAAAGGAAAATAAAACTTGAATCTAAATGCTGAAGAGCACCAAGGTATGCTATAAAAAGTAGTAGGGCTCTGATCTATGTGTGTCCTGCTTACCCACACAGCCCCTGCTGCACAACTAAGGGATGCCTTGTACTCTGTGGGTGCAAGGAGAGGCAGAATTACTGGAGACCACGGTGACTTCTGTCTCATCAAATTCACAGATCAGCCAGACATTTCAACAGCACCAACTGTTGCAAGGAAAACTGCTACCGAATCTCAGCTGCAGAAATGTCAGCTCAGGGCACGCCGCACAAATCTAGTGCTGAATCCTTAACTACAAACCCACGGTCTGAAAATTTTGGGGGGGATTAATGCTACTCCTTTAAGCGAGAAAATATTCCAAATAATCACACCACAAACACTTCTTGCCTCAAACATAAATTAACTGTATGTTAGAGGACTTTTTTTAAAAATCTGATTAAAATTGTCTTTCATGAGACTCCTGCTGTTGGCAGCTGTATCACTATCAATGACATCCTTTGGGGGACTCTCAGCATGTGGCCCACATCAAAGGTAATATGCCAGTTTTCATCCTAACTTATATGTGCCTTAACAAGAACGGGAATGTTCCAGACTTTACAATGTAATTAAAATACAGAAGTACTCTCTATTGTTAAAATATCATTAATGTGAGACTGAAGTGGACTCGCTACTCTTAACAAAGGCAACTATCACTAATACTTGCTTTTACTGGAATTTTTTACAGGATTCCTCCCATCCTTACACCCTGCAATAGGAAATTAAACCAACAGAGTTTGAACATGTTACTTTGTGCAAAATGACCAGCAGATGAGATTCTGTGGAAACAAGAGTACATACAAGGACCTGGGAGGGGGGTGGAAATAAAATATGTATCTGAAATAAGGCATTTCCCTATCCTTGCACTGTGGAAAACCTGCAAATCCCTGAGCACTCCTGGCACCCCACAGTGCCAGAGCTCTGCTGGTCACCCGTGGATGCTGCCTGATCCTGGCTCTGCTTTTGCTTTTTCCAAGGATGTTTTAACATAAAATTCAAGTTGCATTTCAGAAGGGGAGAGCTGGATCATGCTTTTCCCCTCCCTTGCCTTTCTGACGCCAGGCAGAGGTGACTCCTCACCTTGTGACTGCAGGGACAACCCTCTCCACACCGTGTCCTTCAGCAGCCACAGGACCCTACTAAAACATCTCAACTGCAATGCTTTTCCTTTTAAAGTGTGGGGCCATCCAATCTGCCTTGGTCTTCATAAAATTTTATTCAGAAAGTCCTAAATTTGGTGTGTTCCTGATCAGTATCAGTCCCCACAGTGCTGTGGAGCCCCTGTGCCTTGCAGATGAACACGAGACCTTGTCTTAATGGGGACACTTGAGAGCCACCTGCTTTCCTTCAGCACACTGGTAGGGGCCACAGATTTCAGCTACTAGCAACAAAAATGAGAATTACAACCAAGGAAAAAATGTAGCCTTGGCTCTAGAGAGGCCAAAATGATTTATGACATCAAGAACTAGTAAAAAGAGTAATACTCTGAGGGGACTGTGTGAGCTCAGCTCTCACTCACATCTTCTGTGCCCACTCCTAATTACTTCATTTACGACTGGAAAAGTGTTCTAACAGACAAAATTAATTATTTTGAATAATCCTTCTGAAATATGATATGCATTTTAATTGTATGCATCCCATCATTAATTAAAGTTCTTTACCGTTTGGTGCATTCAAAGATTGTACCAGTGACAAAGCAACAACTATAAGAAGATTTTTTTTACTAAAACTAAAAAAACAGCTGAAGGGTTAATATACTCTTGTGACACACTTAAAGTAATGCTAAAATGTTTTCATTGGAGTTTTTACTAGACATTATTTTTCCACTCTTTAAAATCAATCTCTTTGTTCCAGGAACACATTTCCTGTCAATAAAATGAAAAATGATATAGATTTAGGAGGATAGTGGTCTCAGCGTAGCATCTCTCATATTATTATTCCAGTATCATCTGTTACAAAGTAAGACCAATTCCCACATCTAATTACAAACAGGATTTCAGAGTCATTAAACAAAATACATTTCCATTAGTGCTGCTGTAAGAAGATAGGGGAAAAAATGAAGATTAGTTCATGCTGCACCTCTGTTTTTCAAGCTTTGAAGATTTAGACCTCTGCACTCTGAGACTATAAATTTGTAAAGGATCTGAAAGGTGACAGACATGTGAAAGCTCTCAATTCTCCTCCGTTTAGCCATACCATTTACATTTTCTCATTAGTTTATCTTTTGCTGCACTTAGTTCTGCTAGCAGATATGGCAAGAATCTGGAGAGGTTGTTTATGACCACGCCGTGGGCACCCAGGGGTATTTGATTTGGTGTTAGGCAGGGCTTTTTAATAGATATGAATCTTTAATAGATATGAATCTATAGATTTGTTCCAGCAGAAGTTAGAAATTGTAGTAAGGAATCCTGTCTTTATAAAAAAAAAAAAAAAGTACTTTACTCTGAGAAAAAGAAGGAACAACAGTTCTTTGACTTCAAATAAGATAACCAAAATATACCAAGGAAACAGATTGTGTGAGATGTTTAACTGCTGAAATATAAACTTACAAGTATATATATTCTCCATTTGTAAACACTTAGCAGTATCTAATACCTAATTGTCATCAATCCATTTAAAATATGCCCTTGGGAATTACCTGCTCAAAAAGCATTCACACAACCCAGAGCTTCAAGAGTTAATAACAAGTTTTTCTAAAAAGAAGCCAATATAAGATATAACTTAAATTTGCTTGATCTTTAAAGCAGTTTACATTAGCTCAGGATGTTATATAAACACAGTTAATTTCATCATGTGTAAGATAATCATCAGAAACCTGAAAGACAATTCCTCTCACAGAAAGAGATGTCTCAGTTACAGAGAAGAGGATTTAATTTTCAAAACTCTTCTGGACTTCTATCTCCTTTATTAGGTTTAAAACTAAAGCCAGAGCTACTGCACATTTCTCAGAGTTGGGTGTCAATAAATCCAAACATGTAATTATTAGCTGATGTGTCAACAATTAAGTGTGAATTGTTATCTACATTTACTATAAAGTATTTATGTTCAAATTTAAATGAATACTTTAAAAAATACAGTTAAATTATTCACATGTATTCAATAGGTAACTGCTTAAGAGTGTATCTAAAATGGGACATTAAGGTAAGTTTGCAAATAAAACATTCACTTTTGCACTCCACTGAAAATGAGGTTCACTAAAGCCTTTTAAAATTCTTGGTACTAAACCTTACCCAGTGCTGGAGTAACACAGCACAGAATATCCACTGACACTCTCCAAAATACCACAATTTCCCAAAGAAATGGATATCTGCATCTTATTTCCAAGCTTCCCACATGGAGACTGGGTTCTTGGGATGACTGAGGGGGCCCTGGGAAGCATCCCACTAGGAAGGAACAGGAGAGAAAACAGCGCAGTGCAAACGAGGTGCAACTGAGCCAAACAAACAGCATCTCGCTTCCTGGTTCATGCTTGAGGAGTTGTAGCTTAAAAATAAAACAGCACATCCACCCCTTCCTCCAGGATTATCAGTGCCTGGCCCCAGGGAGGCATCACTGACACCATCCACAGGGAATTCTCTGCTCCTGTCACTCCCCAGTCAGGGATCTTTCCTGACAAGCAGCACCTGGGAAAGCTTTTTAAAGCCCCCATGTCATGAGAATGTTTGAGTTCCTTCACTCCATTTTCACTGGAAAAGCTTAAATAAATTTCACCATCACCTCCATGTGGGTTCAACAAAGTTCCATGAAGGCACAGCTCCAAGGCTGAGCATGGAAGCACATCCTGAAATCCACCAAGTGTCACCACACCCTGAATCTCCTTCAGGTGTGATGTCCCCGGGTGAAACTCCCCTGTGCAGATCCTGTCCCCACAGCAGAGGCCACACATCCCCTGTGCGCCTCCTCACCTTCCCACCTTCATCCTCACCATCACCAGCTCAGGTACTGCCTACAAAAATAGCACAGAGGTCCCAATTTTTAGGATAAAAATGTTTTAAGGTGTCAGCTCAGGCTGGAGTAGAGTCTGGTTTTTGGATGAGACAGCACAAAAACCAAAACATGTTAAATTCTCTCTTGCTTCAAGACTGCACATATCCCTCCTGGCCAAAGGACAATTTAAGAAAATTCGTAACTATTTCAGAAAGTGCGTAACTCTCTGCTCAAGTAACACAAAAATACTTGCCTTAACAACAGGAAAAATTACTTCATGAAATCTACATGGTACTCAAGCATTAAAAAAAACCTGGTCTGTGGTCCTGTCATTTTTGCATTCTTACAATAAAATAACAGACTTGGCATCCTGCTTTTTAGAGAAAAGACCTACCTCTTTTGACTTTTCAAGCACTCGAAAATTTTAAAAGAGAAAAACTAAAAAATGCTGACCGTGTAATAGCTGGGTATTCATGGTGGGTGGAGAACATGAAAGGTTACAATATGGATCTGTGCCTACGCGTTTCTTTTCAACTTGAGCAGCATCCTCCTGCTTCTGCTAACTCGGCAATCATACAGCTGACAGATTTCTGGGTTTTCTAAATAATGCATGGGATTTTCTTTTAACGTGTCAGTGCAAAAGTATCAATTCTGCCCCTGTGTCGTTTGTGATGCTGATTTTCCTTGACAGCATTCCATTAAACCAATGAGTTTTTTCCCTCCTGATGGTTCCTTAAATATTCCTCCGAGTGATGTATTTGTGGTTTTTTAAACAGATTGTGAAGGATGTTTGCATTTGTGAGAAAACTGCATGGCAGGTACTGAAGGGAAAGAAGGATAAAAAGATAACACTTTTTTTTTTTTTTTTCTATGAGAGAGCTTTTTCTCTGATCCTCATATGCCAAAAGCTTGTGTGTTTTTCCTTTCTTTTCTGCCTAACTTAGCTCCTTGTCTGGAAATTAAGCAACAAGCCTCTACATACAGAATAACATTTTGACTTCCTAAGGAAATACCACTGAAACACTTAGTACTGTTTGATATCTCTCCTGGGAAAGCAAAACACATTTCTTAAATCATGCATGCTAACTCCAAAAGCCACCAGAAGGAAATACCTGCTTTATTCTTTGCTCTGAGGCTCTGCACACACAGCTCCTGTCACGACTGCCAGGCACTGATCCTTCCTGGCTCAGGCAGCTTGAGGGACCTCCAGGCAGCATCACCCAGTCTCTATTTTACAATCTATCCTATCTCACACTTGTACACATCACCTGCTGCCATGCCATTACAAAGAAAAGCTCAGATTTCAGCGAAGTTCCAAATCCCCCGAAGCAATGACATGCTCATTTCCAGAACACGCTTCACCTGGTTTTAGTGCCGCACCACGATGAAGAAGCTCATCTTTGTCAACACCTCTGTGCAACCAGAGAGCTTTTGTTCTATTTATCTTATTTCTACGGAGCAACAGACCTGGCTGTGTGGCTGGGCTGGGAGTGAGCAGGAGTCAGCTCCAGCTGCTCACTCCAGCCCTTCCTCACTTCCCAAGAGGAGCAAAAAGGCCACAACCACTCCTGGCAACCCTCAGGTGCCACCAGCAAAGTGTCCTCTCCAAGGACTCACCTGGAGGAGCCAAAGAAGGAGGAACAGATCACAAAAGACTGGGAATGTGAGATTCCAGAGGGATGGATTGCATCTGTATCCAGGCACTTCTGTCCCAAACTACCTGGTTCTCCAAATTCAGCCTTCCTGCCCAGTTACCATCCGAAGATGCAGAGGGACACCAAACCCCAAGGAACAGCCAGCCCAGGTCAGCTGGCCTGTGGGGCCAGAGAGGCTCCAGTGCCAGATTAAAGAGGAGATTTTCAACTGCCAGAGAAGTTTTGCTTCAACACTTCATATGATGAGTAGGAAGGTGCAAAAAAATCTCTTTCTCTTCTGAGAGAGAGAGTGGAAGGAGGACATCAATGTTCAAATGTATAACAGCATTCTTCACAGCACTGTGAACTAAAGCATTGGTTCAATTTAAAAAAATCTGCAAATTAAACTTTTTGGGGAATTTTTCCCCCTATATTTTCAGTATTAACTCTTGCAGCATTTGTTTTTAGTACGTTATTTAGAATATCCCAGTACCAAACTCCACCACTAATGCGATTATGGTAACATCATGAAAAGGAGGTAGGACCTGATGGCAAAAAAACACCAGCTGGATTAGAAACAGGAAAAGAAGTGGCACATTTATCCCCTGCTTCCTTAGACACATTTGTAAGGTTCAATTCCACACCTGCAATTTGCTAGAGAACAATATAATATCTGAGGAATTAGTCACTGATCGTGTTAAATTGAGTTAAGAGCTCAGATTTTAAACTGACAGGACAAATTCTGGCTTCAGACAGACAATTCTTAAAAGTTTCCATCATCATAATGATGCACAGAGGAAGAAACTGCAGAAGTGACAGGCTAGGCATCAGTAAGAAGCAAACCCAAAATTATTTCATACTTCACCAGATACAGATGGGGATTGAGATGAATATGCCAAGACATCCTCAACACTTTTTTTTATTATACTAATGGCCTGTATATAATGACACACTTGCAAAAAAAATCTGGCAATAAAGCTTCAGGACTTAATACTGCTCAATTACATTTTTAATTCAAAATAAACAACAGCAAAAAGAGAGTATTCCACTCATCTATCAGATTGTGGGACGAGCAGGAAGGCACATACCCAAAAGTGAAATTATTTAGTGACATTGTAGGAAGTCAATGTGTAACACCAAGGTAAAATCCCAACTTAATTGTTTTAAGGAAAACTGCAACCCTTTGAGTCTTTGTTACTGTAAAAAGAAAAAAAAAATCAAAGGAAGCAAAAGGTCCTCGGCTCTGTACAACCATATTTCTGATTTGACAGCTACAATTATAATCATTCAGACATCTATTTCCCACAAACTCTCCACAGCCATAACCTTTAGTGATTAATTATAAAGTTCCAGGAGCAATAGTACACAGACTAATTTCCTAAAACAATAAAACACAGAATTTCTCATTTGGAGCTAAATGAAACACGAACAGGTTGTTATTCATGCTGAAATCTAGATGCAGAGTCATGTTGCAGCCATTACAGAAGCTATTAAACACAACCTCAAATCAAAGAAACTGTAGGTCTCCTAAAATAAAATGTTTTTCTCACTTATGAGGCTTCTAACTCCTTTGCTCTGTTCCTTTCTACCTCTTCTTAGTAAAAACATTTCAAAATTCAATTTTCTTCCTCATTTCACATCCCCATTTTATTTTTAATAGTCATTTAAGCTGTAAGTCTAGAGCAAAGCAAACAGTTGGTGAAGGTTTCAGGCACATGGAATTATCTTGGCGTTCCCTTCACAGCAGATCAAAGTTACAACGTGTGTATTAACTTCTAAACAAAATTTCCACTCTCTTCATGCCACACCAAGGAGTTTTCTGTAGTGAGTGTTTGATAATTCTTCAGTTATTTTATTTGCTGAAACGCACAGCCACCTTTTTACATTCCTTTCATGGTGGTTTTTCATTTTGACACATGCTGCTCAATGTAAATCTTTGTAATGTGACCCAGCCATAAAGGAGGAATCCACACATTACAAAAATTATCCCAATGCTCATGTTGCACATGTTGGAAAGAGGGGAAATTGTGATTTTTAATAGGATTAGTACTAGTTCTTTCTGATAAGGAGTTATTGCTCTGTCTGAAAGCAACACTGGCACTGGAGCCAGAAAATTTGCTCTTGGCAATTTTACTGCACCAGGCAATGAAAAGGGGAAAGAATTGAGAAAAGATCTGTATGGAACTGCCACCACACTCTTATTCTTGAGTCCCACTGTAACCAAAGTCAGTGGGAATTTTTCCAAATATTTAAATTGGCATTGAGTTGGTTGTAGAACTCATTGAATTGCTAAACCACAGAAAACTCCCTTGTAAAGTGCACACTTGATGCACTGTCCAAAGGCTGGTGTGACAGTCCCCAAAAAACTTCTTGTTCCATGTGGCACCTAAAATCATCACATTAATGTAGCTTCTCCCCACATGAGGTACACAAATTTTTCCCTACCAGGTAACACACAAAACTATGAGCATTCAAATTAAACTTTTGTACAGCAGCTTTTAAAACCTCCATACCAACCCTACATCTTTTCTGTATGAAGCTTCCTTATTTTTCTGTAGTAATTCCATTTTCAGTCCTTTTTCTTAGCGTTCAGTGAACTTTCAGAATTCATTCTGAACTTTATACCAACTATTTTAGTTACAACCAGTAAATAGGATATTTCAGTGGGTTTTTTTTCTGAATTCAACGTGCACTAATTGATGGTCTGAGAGGTGAGTAAGAAATAAACATCCTACAGAACAGGAAGCTGGGGAAAGGTTTAATGCATGAGTTAGAAGCCAGATTTCTTCAAATACAGATGAGTACACAAAATTAGCAAAAGGCAATACCACTTTTGGAAAGGCTGCTTTGTGCATAATTTGTCATGAATTCAAAGTTATTCCTTTAGAAAATGAGTCTAAGACCTCCCAGCTGCTGCTTTATTGGTCTAATAAATTCCCATTTTGATGGGAGGATGCACATGCAGCACACAGCAGGCAGGCTCTGCCTTCGGAGCCCGGGAATGCCGATGGGAGAGCGGGATGCCACGGGCATCACTGTGCTGCTCCTCTTGAATTGGTAATGGAAACAAACAAAATCTGTTGCCCAAGTGGCAGAAGTGTGGGATGCAGTGAGAAGTGAGGCCAAGGGAAACTGCCCTTATTGTAACAGGTATCAGAGACAAAATGGATCCGTCTCCTTCCAGGTTCCCTACACTGACCAAGGGAAAATCTCTTCTATCCGCCTGGAAGGACATCAGAACAAACAAAGACTTCCTCTTGAAAGGATCTCTTTTGACTTCACCTTTGAACCCTGTTCTTGGGGAGCTGGGTCTGGGGAGCTCAGTTCAAATCTGTAGTCAAGTTTATGTAGCACATGAACGTGTTCCATGCCAGGGCCTCCTGTCCAAGGTGACTCCAGCCACAGCCAAGGATTTTCACAAACCCTCTGCACAGCTGGGCTTTGCGAATACCCAGCCAAGGAAAGAACAAAATGCAGAAAAGCCATGAACTGGTGGTGGAGCATTCCCTGCCTTACATTTCTCCAATGACCTGTGGAACTCAGGAGTTCCCACAGCCTGGAAATCTTCCATCATTTACTGGAAAACTCCAGTGTTATTGCCAATGGAGAAATCTTTTGTTACTCCAGATGTATTTCGGGGGCATTTTAAAAGGTCTGTGTCCAACCTAATGACAACGATCCTTCACCAGTATTTTTCAAACAATTAGTGAAGGAGCTCTTAGGAGGAAAACTGGAGGAATATGGAGGAGTGAGAGCACTAATTTTGATTTAGCACTGGTAGGACAAGGCTTACAAAATACAAGAGCCCAAGAATTTGAGATCCAGGTGCTGAGAGCTCCAGGGCAGCTCAGGGGCACAGCATCCCTTACCTGCATTAGAATTGAGCTCTTCATTTTCTGACTCGGTTCCATTTTGACTCCCACTTCCATGAAGGCTGTTCATGGCCATAAGTTTCATTTTCTGTAGCTTCATGGCCTCTGCCATGGCAGCTGCTGTCAGACCTGGAAAAATACAAATAAATAATATTCAGTGTCATATTGTACAATGTGGCACTGCAAGTATGAACAGAACATTCCTTTTCAGTAAGAAAAAGTCACATAAATTCAGTGGCCATTCTTAGTCCAGTGAAGTAACCCTATCCCTGAACACCATCTTTGTTTTAAAGTCAAGTTACTTCAATGCACCATTCTAAGAATTAAAAAAAAAAAAATCTTTCAGGTTTATTTTTCTTTTTAACATGTATAGCACAAAGAAATATTTATTTAATGGTATCCCTTTTGATTATACTTTTAAATATAATTTCCTGTCACTTTGATCACCTTGTCACTTTGATCACTTTCTGCTTGACTTATTTAGCTACAACAAAATCTGCACACACAGAGTAAGATACAGTATTCCTTAATTTCAACAGTTCAAAGCAAATTAACATGTAATGGTACAGCATTCATTGTTCTGTTGAGCATCCAGATATTTTTTGTCCTTTTGGGAATTTAATTGGTTGGTTTGGATTAATATTATTGTAACATGAAAATATTACATTGGAAATGTGTAGAAAAACACAATATGGATAATTACAGAATCAATTCCACTTTTAAGAGACCATTAAGACCAGCAGAAATTCACAGAATTAAGGGGGGTATTGGTAGAAGGTTTTCAAATTACTAAAGCCTAATTAATTTACAGTAGTAAAAGAGAGCAAGCAGAGTAACATCAGGCTCACTATAATTATAATGATTTTTTTAAATTATTATTTAGATTTCCAGTATCTTTTTTTCATAAGTGTGAAATTTTCAAGTTTTATCATTTTGGCTTGGTCACTAAATAAAGAATCAGATTTCCTTCCAGACAGTACCAAATTACTTTTACTCTGGGCAAGATGTGACTGAAAATAACCTGAATTTCTTGCAGGAAAACCCAAGAGATACAGGCACAAAACCAAAAATATCTCTACAGGTACAATTGTTTATTCACTCAGGTATGGATTAAATTGGTTTTTTCTTCCCCTCAATACAGCAGGACTTGCTTTTATTATTTGCTGCCTAGTACCACAAAATCTGAATTGCATTTATTAAAACCCAGAATTTTTTTGGTGGTGGTGCCTGTTCTACTAAAATATCATACATCAAACCAGAATTAAATAATCTGCTTCTGGAAAGCATTGCTTACTGAGAGATTTAGATACTGATTAAAGGGAACAAATAATTTTCACACCCAATCCATAAATGACAATATTAGTCTAAATGCTGCTAAGAATTTGCCAATCAGATTAGCCCTGCTGCTCCTCTAAAGGGCTGCACAAAGTTCTGATTATTTCAGTAAGATTTAAGGAAGGAAGCAATCCAGGGCTGCATGGAGAGGGACGCTTTTATCACACATGGATACAGCAATCTGGTCAAGTTCAGCAAAGATATTCTGATCATCACCAATATTTTTGTCTTTTAGGTTATTTAATGCAGCCCTCATTTCATACAAAAGACCACTACGCTGTAATTTTTTTTTTCAACACCCTTTAAAGTTCTTTTACAAATGCTACAGGTTTTTCATCAAGCAGATATAAAATCCTGATGTTTAAACTCCTGTTTTTATCTCAGACACTCTCACTTAATCCATCACAGAATACATCTTCAATGATAAAACTCTCCACACACTTTCTGGAGAAGATGAAATAGTCTGCAAACTTTTTCACTTTTTTTTTTCTTAGGGAAAGGAAGTGGGATTGCTCTTTGAGTGAGTTTTACATTCTTTTCAGGAAGTAAAAAAACTAAGCATAATCACAGTTCTGAGGAATTGACTGTTTTCAAGATTTCCAGGCACCTTTTCACTTTCTATTTTTAATCCATTTGCAAAGAATTCACATACATTTTAATGGCTACAAAAATATAGTGTTGGAACATGGAGTTTTTTCTTCCAACATTTTATCATTTGTATGTACCCATGGATGCACAATATTCCAATATTCCAGTGTTTTCATCAGGGTCAGTATTTATAATACAGGTTCTTGGTATAGACTGGAAGCCATGGAATTTAATTAAATATGTAAAACTGTAAAGGAACTATTTATAAAGAGGTAAATAGGGAATGGAAAATAAATTCAGATCTTTAGCAAAATGGTCAGAGAAAAGATAAGAGAAAAAAATTATTCAGGGCAATGAAGCACTGTATTTAAAAAAAAAAAAAAAAAAAAAAAAAAAAAAAAAAAAAAAAAAAAAGAGAAGTCTCCCAAAAGCTTCCACTGAACAATTTTACCAGAAGTGTAATGAAGGCAGAAAGGTAGCATGGAACAAACAGAAAATAATAAACACAGTCCCCAAATCACCACGATGCAGCCTGCAGAAATTAAAGGTAATTATTGTCAGGCGTTTCTGAGCTCCCTAACCAGACACAGCTGCCGTAAGGACAGCAGCCAAGAAACAGTGATGGATCAGAAAACTCTGCTGTGCCATCTGCCACACCAAAGTCACTCCACTTCAGCAGCAAGAGTTTCAAGAGTAAAACACAGCCCCTGTGCAGAAAGCACCAAGGTCCTGCACAGCCAGGCACAAGCTTGAAGATAGAGCTGAGATGATCCTAAACTCAGTGTCTGCAATGTCTTTATTCCCTCACTCACTCCTCAGTCTATATAATTTTTTACTTGAACTAAAAGTCACAGAATCTGTCTGAGGCACTTTAAAAACAATGTAGTAATTTTCAGCATCTCTGAGAGATAAAACTGAGGCTAAAGCAAATGTGTTCAGCAATAAAAGGGTGCTGTTGATTGAAATGATTCAGAAAACAGAAACCAGACAACAATGGCATAATCTTCAGTTAGGTACTGCCATGGTTAATGTTACTGGAGCTGTTATTTAATTTAACTATTAATAAAACTCTTTTCTATTTCTAACTGATTCAGCTTGAGCTAGCTGTGGAGAAGAGGGCTGTTAGTTAGTTCTGTTAGCTGTTAGTTCTTCAACTGACTTATCTAGGGATCTACAAAGAACTGAAGAACCATTTCCATCCCCTTGGATGAATCCTTATCAGCAGCAGAATCTCACTTAGAGCAGGTCACTTTGAAAAATGTCCTGGGAACTGCTGTAACATATACATCTATCCCTCTACTTCCCCCTAAAAACACCAAAAAAGGGTTGCTAAGAAAACCCACGTGCTGGATTACATACTTCAAAGCTTCTGGTTTTTCCTGTTCATTTACACTTTAAATTTTCCTTTTCTCAGTTATCTTCTGCCAGCTGCCATCAGTCAGGGAGCACCCAGGAAATAAACTGTGGACAGTTGCTGTCCAGCAGGGACATCCTTCACCACAGCACAGCACAGGAGCAGTCTGGGCACAGTCAGGATGGTTTGGGGCTGGTGCTGCTCCAGAATCCCCAGTTACCTGGGCTGGCAGGGAGCAGCTCCTGGTGGGATCTCTGAGAGAAGCAAGGAATCTGGGAGCTGTGTTCTGTGCACAGGGAGCTCATGGTGTGCATGGCAGAACCACCAGCTGCCATCTGTGTTCTGCTTTTTGTGAGCCCAGCTCAGCCAGGACACTCTGTGCCCTCCCTCTGAGGAGTTCTGCTGCACAGCACAGGGGTTTATATAACAAATAACCAAATATTTACCAAAATAACCCTTCAAGGACACAGGTTGCACAGGAGGAAAATACTGCAGTTGTATTCTGGACAGACAGATCAGGCCTGAGAAACCAAACCATTTGCAAATGAAGAGTCTGGATCCAAATTAGGGCTGTTCTCAGCTGGCTCCACAGGGCATTGCAGCACCCTGGGCAGAACCCAGTGCTTGGGGTGATGGAGATGAGCACAGCCTGGGAGCCTGGGCTGCTCTGCACCCCCTGAGCACATCCTCTGCTCCTACAGCCACAGCACCTCTGAGCCTGAGAGCACCAGAGAGGCTCCTCCAGCCTGTCTGCAGCCCATCAGGACATTAATTGTTTACTCACATTTCTCCATCACAGACTCATGAAGGTTTTTCCTCGGTGAAGTCTCAGGAATTATTTCAGGAGAAGCAGCATTTTCCCTGCATGGCCCAAAGGTCACAGCCCCAGGTAGTTTGCTGTGTCCCATCACAGGGCAGTGCTGAACCATCCCCAGCACCAGGGGACAAGGGGACAGTGTCCCTTGCCCCCGGTAACATCACGATTTATTCCTTAGCAAATACCTTCTGGTGTTGGGATAAGAATCCAAAACTCAAATACATTCTGATGCTGTCTTGGGTGCAAGTGACTCCTGCACATTTAACCACTGCCCAGTCACTGAAAATTGGATTTTGATGGTGAATACAAGGGCTCTGAGCTTTTCAGGTGACCCTGAGTGTCTGCTAATCTCATACCCCAGCTACAGCTATTTTTTCCCAGTTTCCTGATTAGTCAGACTGTGCCTCTCCTTCATATTAGTTTGAAAGCTTTTCTGTCAAAACTGTGAACAAGTAAATTAACTAAAGGAGAACTATGAGTAATCAAATCCTGAGGTTTGCAATTAATTAAATGAAATGGTGAGTCAGTGAACTGAAAAATGGTTTTATATTAAAACAAAACATTTAATTAAATTAACAGTCAACACATTGCAATTAATAATATTCAAAAGGAAAAATGAAACCCAGTTTAGCTGTGCCATATTATTTCAGTATAAAAGTCAAGCATTGTGCATTGGCTTGTTTATTATTTGCATTCAAAGCTGCTATGGGGTCAAGCACGCTGTGCTAAAACAGCAATGATAAAATATCTGGTACTATGAAATGTCACTACAAGAGACCATATTGCCAACAGTGAAAACAATCCTGAAACCTCCAACAAATTAGGCTTTCCAAGACTGAAAAGGAACACTCACTTTAATTAAAATTAATAAGTGAATACATATAATATACTTTACATTTTCAGAATGCCTGCAAAATTTTACTAATTAATTAATTTTAAAAATCAGCCTGGGAAGTGAAGGCTTCTCTGTAGCTGAAATGAATCATCCTTGCTTAGTGATAAATACAAAACCCAGCACTACACAAAGGGCAGTGAAACTGAATTCTTGGATAAGAAAATGCCCAAAGTAAACGCCAGTAAAATGCCCAAAGTCTTAAAGCAGTTTGGAGATGGGTCCAAACTCCTAACTCTTGTTACTGCAGGTGTTTTTCATGTTTGTGAACAGACCCAAACAGCAGCAGCAGGGAGGTTCAGCCCCAGTGCAGGTCCCGTTTTCCATGGTCACTGAAGGAAACCTGGGAATGGTCACAATAATCCTTCAGTGAGCATCAGCTGAGAGACCCAAGGATGGAACCAGTGAGTAACTGCTGAGTAACTGGTGAGTAAGCGGGCACTGCAGGCTGGGGATGGATTTTGGAGAGCTCTGTGGTGGGCTGGGCTGTGGGAGCATCACCCCAGAGCCGGGAGGGCACTCGGAGCCCAGGCTGAAATCCAGGACATCCCTCTGACACTGCCCAGCTGAAATGCAGCCAAGAGCCAAGAAATGCATCACAACACTGGAGCTTCTTTCATCTCTTCTTACACCTGCAGCCAGTTGTTCTGATATTACAACCACAAAGTATGTTCTTTCCCGTTTTGCAACAGGAAAACTGACAAATGACAGCAAGAACTGTTTTTTTGAGGAGAACATTTGAAATTCTGTATTTACCATGTTGCATGCTCAAGGCAAAGGAGAAAATGAAGACTCCTTGATTTATCTTAACGGGGGCTTGGAGCAACATGGTCTAGTGGAAGGTGTCCCTGCCCATGGCAGGGGGTGGAATAAGATGACCTTTAAGGTCTCTTCCAACACAAACCAATCTGGGATTCTTGGATTCTCTAACCAGTCAATGAAAGTTGAGAAACTACTAAAGATGATCCTTACCAAAACATTTCAGACGATACTTAAAAAATTTTGAGTGCCCTAACATTTTTAAATACCATCACTTCAAAATGTCAAAAACATTATACTACGGCAAAGAATCCTACTGAGGGGGAAAAAAAAATCCAAACAAGTATTACTCATATTTATCAGGAATTGTGAGAAATTAATCTTTCACAGAGAAGCTCCAGTCAATCTTAAAAATGTCACAGTCTTTTCTTGAGGGACTTGGTGCCCTGCTTTTGTGCAGTCCCTAAATATTCCCCAGGTAGCTTCCCCTTCTGCAGCTGCTGGATGGGGACAGACATACAGACAGGTCTCTTCATCCCACACAGGTCAGTGGATGCTCCATCACCACCCAGGCAGTGATGCTGGGGAAAACACTGATAATGTCATTAAAAGACTTTGCCAAATGCTCAAGGGATCAGAATTAGCATTGCACAAATGTTTCTGAGTTTCTGACGCCTTGATTTTGCAATCCTGGTAATTTCTGTTTAACATGGTGTGCTTGCTCACCTCACTTTAAAATACAATTTCATGCAGAAGTTCACATGAGCATAAACAAGATTAAAACCTCCAAACATCAAAACATCCCTGCTACTCTGTGGAACAATTCACAGAAGCAACAGGCTGTCACTCTGTAATTTCACACATATTTAGACAGTAGCAAGAGCCCTGATTCTTAGAAAATCTGGGGGTTTGCTTTCAACATGGGGAGAGTTCCAGATGCTTTCATCTCATGTCTGTCTCTATTATTTAAGCTTCTCACCCCATTCATAACCTCTGTCCTGATCTTATCCTCCCTGACATCCATCTGAAAGACTGGAAACATTTTTAATGTGAACATTTTCCACCAAGTATACCTGGGATATTTCATATCCACCATCCATATGAGGAGATGATGACCCAAGAGCTGTCAGATTTCCCCTCTAGACCTAAGGGGCTAAGTTAGAAGCACACAGAAATTTTAATCCCAAATTTGTGCCTAGATCTGTAAGATGAGCACTCCTGTTCAAGCTGATGCACAGCAAACCCAGCTGTGTATTTCACAGTTGACTTCCTATCCAAAAAGGCACCTGCATCTCATGTGAGACTAAACTGCAGCTTCCCCTGTTGGAGGGAAACGGGAAAATCAGAACTTCAAAAGCACTGAGAGGGTTACATTGCTTTTTTTTCTATAATTCTTACAGTGGGTCTCATGAGAATTGATTAATTTAGTGACATTTTCTGCTCTTTTTTACAATCTCTGTCATGAGAATGATTTGTCAAGGCTCTAATGTGTGATACTTTTAGTATTCTGCACTACTGTGACCTTTACCTTCTTCTGTGCATTTGACTGACTGACCACCCCACTTTGGATGTACAGCTTTCAGAAGATGGAAGCACACACCAGACACAGCAGCCATTGAATTATCACTGAAAAAATCACAACCCCTTGATAACTTTTACATTCTTCAGGGCAGACCTGATGCAATTTTAGTCATGTCACTGAAACTTTTCGACACAAAATGGGAACTTACAATATGGAATGTATTTAAGCAGTGTTTTCAAACATCAAGAGAGTGATAAATTTATGCATAAGGACTCTGATTTCACTGAGTTACATTAATGCTCATAATCACCCAAACCCTCAAACTACCTGCTTATGCTTTCATAATGCTGTCACAGACTAAAGATTGCAATACTATGAGATAAGGACTTTAAAAATTAAAAATGAAACCAGAAATGTGTTAAATTACCTCCCTGAGAGCAACACAAAATAAATTGCATTTACAGGAAAAAAATATTAACTCCAAAGTGCTAAACATTCAGAAGTCCCAGGAAAGAATGGTGGTTACCAACAGTATCTGCTTCGGACTGGAGGACTTTGTTATCCATTTTAGAATATTCTTGGGTTCCTGGGAACCTGAAATTATGTTATCAATATATTAAACCTCACCATCCTCATATGGATCATGCACAGTCTGTTACTCTTCTATAATCACAGAAGTCTGCCATGGTGCACGTGTTGCCATGTGAAATCAGAATTTGCTGTTGTTTCTTTTTTCTCCACATTTATTCTTTTCCCATTACATCAATTTCTGTGAGCTTCAAGCACCTGTCCATAAGCAGTAATGAGAGAAGAGAAATGGCAGGAGTTTTTGGAAGTCCTTTCAGCTAAGTACCAAGAAGTCTGAAAGCTTATCTGGAGCTGGCACAAATCTCTTGAGTTTGTAAAATTAATTGGCTGGAAGGTCTTCTGGGAATAAGGATATCTTTGTGAGTGATTTCAAGCTACTTCCTACTTGTGACAGGAAAACACCATACAAATATTTGTTTTGTATCAGATGACACATGGCAGCTACATCCCAGCTGTCTCAATCCACACTTTTAAAATGGTGTATCTCAAAGATTTTAAGTGAATAGCGAGTTCCATAAATTCATCATGCTAAAATATTTCACAAAAAAACCTCAACACACCGCCAGGATCAGCACTGCTGGTAGAGAGTGGATTGTTAAAGTATGGTTTGCAAATTTGTACCATCATCCCCTACATGCTGCTGCTTCCACATAAACCATTTCCAGGACTCTGCCAGAACAGAAATAGAATGCTCTGATCACACACAACTCTTGGTTACTTAAGGCTGAGAAATCTGTGGCCAGTTCATAAAACCCACAAAAATATTATGCTTATTTGAAGCACAGTAATCTAAGCAATGAAAAGAGAGAGCCCAGACACTCCTCTCCAAATGGCATTTAATTAGCACAACCTCAAAAGATTCAAGTTTGAAAGCAGCATCACTTAGGAACAGAAATTCCAGGAATGTTCTTCTGAGACCTATAACCACTCTGCAATTCTGGCTGTTGAATTAAAGCAAAATATTCATGCTTTAAGATCATTTGAAAACCCACAACTTACTCACAGTGAAAAATATTTGGGGATGGCATTAGGGGATCTCCAGCTTCAAGAAGAACCTATCACATTTACAATTACTGTAATCAGACAAAATATGTAGACTGTAGTGCACAAATATAATTTTCCTGGAAATAGCCAATCCCCAAATTAATACTCCATTGTAAAATGTAAAATAAATGTAAAATAAATGTAAAATAAAATAACATGTGGAGGAGCAGGGGCCTCTACCTCTTCAAATGAGGACTCCACCTACTGCCACAATATGATCTCTTTATACACTTCTGGCTTAACAACCCTGTTGGTTTCTGGTTTGTTTCCCACTTCAGGGAGTGGAAAACAACATTCCCCCAAAGCAGTCACAGCCTGATCTCCACACAGTGCTCAGGAATGCTGATTTGCCACCAAATCCCTTCCACCAGTGCTGGCTGTGGCAAGAAGGAGCCCGTGGTACCCCGGCACTCAGGGTGAGAACCACGTGGCTCTCCTCTGGAAGAAGGGAATGAGATGTTCTGGATGAGTTCCTTCCACTTCCAGCAGCGTCTGGACAATCCAAAGGGCTGCACCTGAGGAAGGACAAGCTCCCATGCAACGCTCCAACCTGCACAGCACATTCCTGTGGCAGGAGCTGCCCCGACAGCTCCCCGAGCTGCGCTGGTGCTCTGGGCCCCTCTGTGAGTGGGTGATGGATTCCTGCAGTCCCAAAGCGCACAGGGAAAATGAGGAGGCTGCCCACAGGCTGCAGAACCAGCTTGAGCTCCAGGGAATGTTCAGAGCACAGGTAAAGAAACAAAAGAGCCCTGTTTTCCTCTGGGGCATGAATGAATGACTATTGATCCCACAGCCCCAGTGTGAGGAATGTGATTATGGAGGAGTGGGTACCTTTACTTTCTTCAGCATTTTTTTACTTCTGAACATTCTGAACTCTTTGTTTTTAAGTTACTTTCCTACAGCTTTGCTGAAGCTTATTCATGCACATTTACTTGCACAAATAACACAGCAGACAAGTAATTTAGTCCCAATAGGTTAATATCACCTTTGTTTATGAAGTTATGCCAGAATAGCTATTTCCATTTTACGCTGTGCAAGGTAAAGAACATTTTTCAAAGCTGAGACACTGACTGGAAGCTTATTTTCTTGTTCCAGGTGGTGAATAAAAATAACACGTAGAAGATGAACTACACCATTTTTAAAATCTTAAAGGATGTGTCTCTACTCATTGGTCAAGCTGAATTAACTTCCAGCCTCCAAGCCAAATGCAGCCTCGAGGAGGAGAGGAATAATTTAGTTACTGAATTGAAACACTGAGTAATCTAAAATTATGCAAATATTCTCTTTGCCCTTGCAAATCTCTACACACAAACTCTACTGGTCTTTACTCCTGAGTTTGCACCAGTATAGCAGTTCCATTTCTTCTAGAACTATGGCAACAAACATTTTTAGCTCAGGTTTTGTGCAATTATTTCAGTAGTCAAAGTATGTTCAGATTTTAAAATAGAGCCTCAGGATTTTTAAAATTGAAATGAAATAAATTTACTTTAAAAATAAAACTGCATTTAATATAAATGATGTCCAAGATGTACTGAGATATTTTTATTAAACTCAGAAAAATACTGCAGGTATCTTTCATACTGCTTTTCCAGAATTCTACTTTATATAACTAATCCCTTGCAAGCATTCCTTTTACAGTTATTGTACTCTACAGTCCTCAACCACTTCTGTATTTTTTGCAGCTGTTTAGAATTGAGAGGTTTAATTCTACTTTAAGGCATTTCCCACATTGCTAAACTCATTATTATAAAGTTATCTAGGTAATATTCCAACATATTCCCAAGAAGCATTTAACTCTGGTTTTAGAAGCTCAACATGCAAAACATCTATCAATTTTGAACTTTATTAAAAAGACAAATTCTGCTTCTTCTATAGATATTCCTTTCAAATAAATCTTTTCACTATTTATTATATCCTTTAATTGATATTTCCCTAACAGTAGCACTACATTGATAAAAACAGATCTAAGAGACATTTATCAATTAGTATCTGAGCAGCTCAGTAAGCTAAATAGAAATCCGAACTGTAATTTTATTCCTCTGCATATTTTTAGGAACTGGTATGTATTTAAGAAAATCTACTCACTTCCCTAGGGCTGAAGGTGGATGTGACACAGACTCCCCTAATGTGAAGGAACTTAAAGATGACCAAGAAATTTATTTATATTCTCTTCAGGAAATAAATAATTTGTCCTTACTTCTTTCAAAAAGCCACCAAACTGCTCATACTTGAGAGGAAAATTAACCTCTTTACTGATTAATCACTAGGCAGCTTTGACTGGTGAAGAGAAAATTGTATTACAAATGAACAGCTACCTGTTATCAAATTACAAGGCATTTCCATCAAAGGACCCAAAAATGCAGCACATTGACCAGTTAACGTGTTTCCACTGACCTGGGGGGATTTTTCCAGTTAACAGCTTCTGAAGAATGCTGCCTTTTGATTCTTGTCTCTGACACAAAAATGATTGTCCCATTTAGCCACTGCTCTATCACATACATCAGAGAATCCTATTTACTCACACGCTACTGGAACATTAAAACACAATACTGTGATTGTCTCTGGAAGAAAATTCTAAAGATTGACTTTTTTCTTTTTTTCTTTTTTTTTTTCTGTACAGGGAGTAAGATCAAAAGCTAACTTTAATAGATGTTTGACTAAGGTCACACTCCTAGGAAATGGAACACTGAAGATGAAAGAGAACAAATAGATTTGGTTTTTGATCTCAGCCAAATGCATTTGGCATTGTTTAGCTTTTATAAAATACTTCAACTTTAGGCCCTATCTGACTAAAATGAATTGGTTGAAGGTTTCAATAGTTTGGTAAGACTTTAACATGTACCAACATTTGGAAAAACATCTGAAGTATCTGACCAGATTTTTTTTCTTACTGGAATGATGTCAATTCTAAATACTGTTGTTAAGGCTAGTTGTATTAAACAATTTTAAGAATATATTTTCCTAATTTTAGGCCAGTTTAAGAGTTACCATCCACTAGTGCTGTAAAATCAGGACCACTGGTACTTCTAGCAAGAAATTACAGGGGAAAGTGCAGAGCACTGAGAAAAGGTATTGGAATACTTAATTAAAAGAAGCAACTGTGTCCCTAACCAAGAGTGCAGATCAGATCCTTTTCCCAAATTATTTCACAGTTCTTGGGGACATCCACCCTTAAAATCTAAACAGGAGTGAGAGAGGAGTGGATTACAATCTACAAACTATTACTTTCAAATTTGTCAGTAGTAATGCTGTTTGCTAACGGAAGACAACTTGCTTAATTAAGGAAAAAGATGAGATAACACTCATTAAAGCAATATGCTTAAATCATTACTATTGCTAGAAAAAATTAATTATCATTAGCCACCAGAAGAACTGCAGAAACCTCTAAACCATTTGGTAGGCCACAAACTTTCCAAAGGAGTTCCATGAGCCATGATAAAAATCAACGATAGCAGGAAATGCCCCAACCCCAGCTGGGCAGTTTTAGCTGCTAAAACCTCAGTTTTCGCATTTTGATGAAAATTAATGATTTATACCACAAACTATATCACAATAAAAATTACTCTGAGTTATGCAAGCATTTGTCCTCAGAAACTCTACAGAAATTATATAAAGGGAAGAACTTCCTGCTCGTACTTTCAAAATTATTCTATCACCGTATTACAGCAGCAATAAGGAGCTGATAAAAAGCTGAGATATTTCCCAAGACACAAAGCCAGGTATTTATCATCACAAAAGGAGACACACCTGACCACAAACCCTAAAAGTCAAATAGGGTAAGGAAGAGGTGATTTCCCCAAAACATCTCTCAGTACCTTTCTCCAGGGCCACTTAAACCCACCCCAAAGGCACCTCAGCCATTTGCTCTCCAACCTCCAGCCACAAATTTAACCACACCAAGGTTCTTTCTTTCTTTATACTCTTCAGCTCTTAAAAAGGGAAAATATCTCAAACTTTCCCCTCTTTTGTTTTAGAAGGACATGGCCTATTACACCTTTTGCTGTTATTTATTACTTTCTGTACCACATTTCTGCTGCTGAGGCAAGAAGTGATTTGCTGAGCCCACCTGGACACTGAGATCTCTGCAGGGCAGAAACCCCACTCAGCTGAGCTCTGACCCTCCCAGGCACAGAACACCTGCACCCAGCAAGGTTTTAGCTATGTCACTCTCAGATATTACAAATATGCACCTCCCTTTCTCCACTAAACCTACCTGCAGGAGCTCGCCACCCATCACAAATAAACCTGGTTTGTTCCTCAGCACCTCAGCTCACCATCACCCAAAAAAATTACACCCTCATCTTCAGATCCCACCAGTGCCAGCCAGCACTGCCCCACACTGCTGCAAACCTGATGCTTCAAAATCCCTGCCTCAAACCAGAAGGGTTAGTGATTGACACAAAAATAATACAAATCCAAGAGGACAACTCGACTTCATGCCAACACACAAGAGCTGTTCATCAAGTGTTAAAATACCTTGTTTTCAAGGACAGAAAACAAGGATGGAAGCAAGCTGGATATTAGCTTAGGTGCAAATCTAATTTTAGATAAGCTGCTATCCACCCCACATGGAGGGGGTTGTATTATAAATGCATGTATATATAAATAGTAAATATATTCTTCCTTGGATGATCAACATGCAATGTGGAATTCCTGTTTCTCCTCAGTTGTATTTCTCCAGGCATTGAAAATTTTTGATTCTTCTTGGAAGCCAGGAATATTTTCACTTCTCTACCCTTAAGATATGAAGCCCACAAAAGTTCAATAAAAACTTCCTATGTTTTAGCTTTGTTTGCTATTTATTCTGCATATCCCTCAAAGGACACAGAACCCTACAACATTAATTATGCAGAATATTTAGGCATCACCAAAACAGGTCCTGGTCTCATCCATTTTGCTGTTCAGCAGCACAAATCTGCATCTTGCTTTTTACACATTTCCCGAAGAAAATTAAGTTTATCTGTCTAAAGATTAAACTGTGGAATTTGTGGTTACTGGCATTTCCAAAGAAAGAAGCTCAAGAATTAGAAACCTTCTTTATGCAGTATATTAGAAATGTGCTGAATAACAGAAAAAAAATTCAAACCAATTATTAGAATGCTATACAAGTTATTCAGATGTACAGTAAATGAAGATATATCTTCAGTCATCCAACTGTTCTGCTGGTAGGCTCAAGTTTCAAAATATTGTGCTTCTTAAACAATGAAATGAATAAATTCTTCATAATCTTTTGTGTCTGGTTCTGTGCAAAAAAAAAAAGCATTTATTAAAAAACAAGAGTGTGTTTATGGATAAAAATTAACTTCTATCAAATAAAAACCCGAAGACTACAAAGCAAAAATCAGAGCAAAATAGTGCTTGATTAATTTGGTTCTTAGTAGGAATATAAAAGGACCAGCCTGTGGAGGATATCATAAGACTGATTTATATTACAAACCCTGAACTATTGAGGTATATGCTTATATATCACATTTTATAAGAGGCATCATGGGATCACACCATCTGGTACAGAGACATCAATAACTGCACCTTTTAAAAAATAACAGCCAGAGACTGAAAATGATCACGGCGAGCTTTTCTTTTGTTTTCTTTTTAACTATGGAAATTTCCCAGTGAAAAACAGGAGCACAGGAAGGTGCAGCAGGAGTCAAGGCCAGTCCTGGAGGGGCACAGGGGTCCCCACTCCCCCAGACCCAGGCAAGGGCAGCCACATTTACTGAAGACATCATAATTTTACTTTTGTCTGGATGGTTAAATATTTTTGTCCTTGAACAAAAATATTTAGTGTCCAGTTGCAAGTGCAGAAAACAAACTCCCAGCAGGAAATGAGTTATTCTTCCCTTCCTGAAAGGACTCGTAATATCATGAGCATAACACCACCAGTGATGGGATGGAATGGTGTTTTAAACTGTAGAAATAACAAATCTGTTACGAATAATTCCCACCAGAAACTCTGGAAACTGGACAACCTACTGCCACTTCTTGTTTTATGCAGTGAAAACAGAAAATTAAGGAGAGCTGTACAACTGGAATTCTACTGGATTTACTCACAACTTCCAGTTTCACTCACTCACAGGTGAGTAGCTGTCTTACATTCTTGTCTTTCCTATTTGGCCAAACCAAACAGGAGGCAAAGATGTGCTGTCCCCTGACACATTAGGATTAATTATGGGGCAAAGTAAATGAGAAGTATTTCATCTTCAAAGTGCTTTCCTAAGACATTAACATCTAATAACAGTATTAAAGTCACATTATAGGTCTTTAGTCTGTGGCAGTAATAATGCTGTCTAGTTTAATAAAAATACTCATTAAAATCAGTATTTTGGCTATCCACTTTTAGGAGTTTGCAAAACTGTATTATTACCAAGTTGAAGACACTTTGGGATAGTTCAAACTAAATTTTGAGAGCAGCATTGCTGCAGTAACAGCAGCTTGGTTCCCTTTCCTTGCTTACCCTTGATCTCCTAGAGAGAAATGAAACCAGCTTCATCAGGATTTCTCATGTCAATACTTTCAAAAAAGAAAAGAGCAATAAAAGTCATGTATCTTGAAAGCAGTAATTAATATTTTAGTAAAAAACATTCACAAAGTAAAAAAAAAAGTATTATTATTATTATTATTTAGTAAAAAATAATCACAATGAAGCAGAGCTCAGGAACTGGGCACATCTCCTACAACCCTGATGTGCACAGGTAAGGCAGTACCCAGCTCGCCCAGAGATATTCCTCACCAAATTCTACTGGAATTCCAGCAGAGGGACCAGCTCGATTTCCAATCTGCACTAAGAGAATTGCTGTTTCACCAGGAATGGCATCTTTGAAGCAGGAGCTTCATGTTAAAGATTCCTGGCCCAACCAGAGTGACACAGATTATTGGTACCAACCCACTCTGGATACACTGACACATTTCATGAAACAATTCACTGCTGAGGATATTTAAATGTTAGTAAATAATGTTCATTGCTATAAGAACTGCCCTTTTAATTTGCTAAGGAGTTTGAAAAGGCATCATAACTTCTTGCTGGGTTACATTTACAAAATTGAGTGTCAACTTCCAAGTTTTGGGAGCTGTGATAGTTGAACATTCATCTGCAACACTGCAGGCACAGCATTAGCCAATGAGAGATTAATTAATTAAGTTGTTTACCAAAAGTAAGAAATAAAACAAGCATATTTTTGCTGCTGGCTTCACAAAAAGTGCAATCAGCATTTTCAGAGTGCAAGGTAGTCTCTCTTTGTGATTGTTTTTGGCTGGCTGACATTCTCTTGCCAACAATGTGTTATTGCTTGCTCTTTTTTTTCAACAATTATTAAACTGAAATAGCTGAAAGGCTTCTAAATAATATTCCAGCACTGTCTTAACTCAGGACTTGGAATTCCCCTGATTTTGTTTTATGAAGTCTATGTCTCCTCTTTACCCCTTTTTCCCCACACAGCACCTTGGTAGAGGGGCAGATGAGAAGCTGGATAATCTCAATTACAGGTGATGGCAGATGAGGTGAACTGGTACAAAGAACAACGTCTTTCACTTGAGATTTCTGCTCTTTATCTTTCTTGGAGAGCTCATTCCTGCTGGCCTGGACTGGTGCATTTGATGAATGGGTCAGCAGCAAGGGTCTGTGTGAGCAAGTGAGTAAGATGCACATCCCATCCCTCAAACCATAATGAAAATCTTTATGAGATTGGATTCATGCTTTGAGATGACCTAAGAATCTGTTCCTGCTTTTCTACATATTCCAATTCAGTTATCCAGCAACAGCATAAAGTGCCAGCACCAACCATTCCTGAAAGCTGGGAAGGTAACTCATGGGTGGTGTTACTTTACAGAGCTATTGAATATTAAATTAATTTTTAAAACCCCACAAAACAGCAGTAAGACAGACTTTTCTGATCATAAGTGCTCCACTAATTTTTTTTTCAAGCAACACAGCTGCTGCCAAAAAAGCTGAAGTTTCATGGGCAGAAAAAATGATCTAAATTACCAGAAGTTGCTCAGTTCTATCTTTTTTTTTCCTTAATAGCATGTAATGAGAGCACAGAACTGAGCTACAAGAAATACATGTCTGTATCTGAGAGGAAAGGATGACATTACTTCTGTTTAATTACCTGCACCCATACTCACACCTCTGTGTTGCCAGAACTCACCATATTTACTCCAGGTGGGATCTTCTTTCTCTAAACCTCACTCCTGCAAACTTGCTACTAATGACTAATTGCAGAAAAAGTTGCAAAGTTCCCCTTGACATCTTGTGAGAAGGATCAAGGTGAGTCTCAAAAACTTCTACTAATTTTTTTCTACTAGTTTTCTAGTAGTTTTTACTGATTTTTTTTCTAATAGTTTTTTTTCCTACTAATTGTAGAAAAAGTTGCAAAGGTCCCCTTGACATCTTGTGAGAAGGATCAAGGTGAGTCTCAAAAACTTCTCTCGTTAAAGATGTTACAGAAGTTCCCCCACAAAACAGTTTGTTATAACAAAAAGAAGTATTTCAGAAGTTCTTGGTGAATTTTTCATAGAAATTTATTACCTATAAAAGCTGTTGGTTGATGATTTAGTGACATGAACTGAAAATTATTCAGGAAAATCATTCACTTTCTTTGCTCAATCCATGTTGAGTTTGCTCAAGCTTGTGTTTCCTCAGCAAGGAAGGTATAAATTGATTGATATAAATGATATGTAGCAGGTGGAGATTCATTCTTTCATTCTTTCTTTTTCATGATGGACAAAGACCTAATTTTCTTTCAATTATTAAAAGCCAAGAATAACTATACCCAAAAGAAGGTGAAAAAGTACAACAAAAATATGTATCAACTGCTATGGTCTGGACAATGAAATCCAAGAAGATGATGAAGAATATACATAATCAGCACATAATTTATTGATTGCCCCTTCTCCAATGAAGGGCCATCAGCTAGTTTAAAAGTAAAATTACATACTAAAATAACAGCAGAGAGAGATAAAAATTATGAGGGTCATGCAAGGGGAAAAAGATGTATCTTCAGCAAAGATTTTTAAATGAGATGGAGAGTCAATGAGGCAGAGAAACATAGGAAAGCCCTTCCATGCCAGAAAGAATTGCAGAAAATCAGGTTCTTTTAGCATTAGCAGTGAAATGTATAGTGGCAGCATGGAAAAGGAAAAAAGCAACGCAGACACTCCTGAAATAAACTGCTAATCCTGCTTTTTAGAATGTCTATTAATTACATTAGCATAATGGAAAGGCCAAACCAAACCAGGAAAACAAAATAAATGACTTGTGCTAACAGATGTGCTCACAGGTTACACGACTGCAAACATGAGCTCAGATTGTGCAGAAGTCATGGACTGCATCCCCCAGCTCTCCCTGAGCCTTGCAAACCTCCTGCCCAAACCCCAATCCCTGCCCTGCTGCCTGCAGGGCACCTCCACAGCAAATTTTTGCTGCTACCAACGTCAGTGATGTCACTTCTGTCCCTGTGTCAGGGACCTGCACGTTCCTGGTCACCGGGTCCAGCTGCTCCCACTCGGTGCACTCAGGGTCAAGGCAGGAAAAAAAGGCAACAGGTGAAAGAAAAATGGCAAGTGCTTGACCACAGAAACAAAGTTCAAAGGATTTGCAGCAGTAGGCAGAAAGTTTAACATCAACGGGAAAAAACAGAAAGGTCATTTTTTAACAGCATGAATAAATAAATAAAGGCTGGGAACGTTTTCTGGGTGTGGGATGAATTCCCCAGCAGCTCAATCTGTGAGCTGGGTCTGGATGTGCTCCTCAGGTACTGATGGAGATCAGCTGGAAGTGCAGGCTGGAATTTCCCAGCCCTGGTGACACAGGAGTGTGACATTCCCATTTTCTGGACAGAGAGACACAATTCTGTCTCTCAGGAGAAGCACAGACAGAAGAAGAGAAAACAATCTTTATCTCTGCTGCTTTGTTTTCCCCATGTGGAATGTGGTGTGGAGATTGCTCACCTGCAGGGATTGCTGGGCTGGATTCTGGTGAAGGTTGTTTGGGGTCAGTGACCAGTGGGGTCCAGCTGTGGCTCGGGCTCAGCAGAGTCACGAGTTGGAGTTAGTTAGAGAGGGGAGTGAGAAGTGAGTGTGTAGAATAGTGTGTTATCTCTTTAAATAGAATATTAATGTCATATAGGATAGTTTTAATAAAGCAATCCTTCAGCCTTCTGATCTGGAGCAGACATCAGCATTTCTTCCCTGAGCCGGGGTTTGCCACATTTTTTACTGTACAGGAGGGTTTCACACCTGGCCAGCATGGTCCTCTAACACACTTCTGTCTGCCCAAGTGTGCAGCCCATGAGCAATCCAGGCCCACAGGCTGCCCTTGCACTGCAGATTTACCCCACAGCGTGGAAAATTCCTTGTGGGAGACTCACAATCATTCCTTAGAATACGGCATGATTTGTGTACCATGGATGTAAACAGACTGTTCACCTCAATAATTATGTACACAAATAGTTATTCTGGGGTTCTAATACTTCAGTGAAATATAAACTTTTTAAGAAAAATTTTTCTGATGGTCTGTTTAGTGGCACATGTCTTCCACAAACATATTTCTCTAGAAAAGCTTAGAGCGGGCAAGAAGGTTTAAACCTGGACCCTTAATGACTGGTTTGTATAGAATATATTAAAAATTTCACTGTGCCTCCTGACCATGGCAACTTTCTGGTGCCAGCCCATTGCACCCCACCGATCTGTGAACTCTGGCACTGCTGAGGACACAGAACTGTCCAGGCCATCTCCACATGGAGTGGGAGAAACCTCCTCATCCAGTGCTCCATCCTGAGACACACAAGGCTCAGCCCCCCACAATTACACCCCACATGCTGCAGGTGAAATGCTAAATACTAAACAAGAATGAATTCTGTTTCTAGAGAACTTACTGTATTGATTGAGAATATGGTACTGATTTATATATAACTTTTCATAACAATAACCTTGCAGATGTATTTGAAGAGCAGGCAATGACAATACCAAACTGAGCTGTTTTCAAATATTGCTTGAATGTTTTTCCTTTGATTGTCAAATGCAACAAAATAAAAAAAAATACAAATTATTCAATTGTGAAATCGTATTTAAATCTAAGGCTTTCTCTGGCTGTTAGAACACCTCAGCCCAAGCTGCAGAGCAGTTCCCCAGCCTGCACAATTTGGATTTAACTCAGCTGAAGGTGCTGTGAGCCTGCCCCAGCCCCGCTGTGGCTCCGAGAGCGTGGCCAGAGGGATGGCAGTGCAGGCCCAGGACTGCATTAGCCAGGCTGTGAGCAGCTGATGAGCTGTGCTGCTTCATTTCCAGCGAGATCTACTTGGAGATGATTGGGTTTCAATCCTTGACCTACAGAATTTTAAGCATCGCTTCACTCATATTAGAGATTTTGTATATAGACAAAATACGGATTATGGATGACTTCTAAGTCAGCAGGAAACAAAAGTCCTTTACAGTCAAGATTATTTATTATACTGAAGATTTGTTTAACAACATTCTTTTTTAACATCCTTCCCAATGCAACTGTAAATTAAGTTTAAAGTTGGTAGAACTTATTGTTGTTAAGTACATAAATAACTGCAGTGGGAATGTGTACCAGAATTTAAATATAGTCAGACACCAGCAGTTTCTCCTATGAATTCTTCTATCAGAAATAAAAAACTCCCATTTCTCATGTTCAGTCTACTCCTCTCTCCTGTTTCTTTCAGTGAACAGCTCATACCTTGTTTGTTGGAAAAAGACTGAAAGAGAAACCTTAACATGATAAATTACCATTAGATTAAGGAGAAATTACAGCACCACAAGAAATCCACTGAATGGCTGAGGTTGGACAGGACCTCTGGAGATCATGTAAGCCCCATCCTCCCCTTTGAGAAAGAGTCACCTGGAGCAGATTTCCCAGGACAGTGTCCAGGTGAGCCTGGGGATGTGCAAGGATGGAGATTTCAGCCCAGGGAGCTCCAGTGCTCACCCATCCCTCCCAGCCAGCTGCAGCTGTGCTGCTGCCCAGCTCTCCTTGGGCAAACATTCCTTGCACCAGGGCTCATTACTCAGTCAAACTAAAAATCAGCACTGAAAGTAGGCAAAACTATTCATATTACAAAGAAGGAAGAGCCACGTTTATGCAGAAAAAAGCACATTGGTTTAGCTGATGAGCACTAACAGAAAAACAGAGTATGGAGAGTGTTCTACCAGATCTCACCTGTGCTAAAAGCACTAACTCACTTCTAAACATCTGTCTGCCTCTGCACTACACCAAGGAAATGCAGATTTCTTGTGGAACATGTGGGAAAGAACACTATCCCTGCAACTGAGCCATCACTGCAGTCACTGTCTTCATCTTTGTCACCAGCTCTGACACTGTCCCGTGACAGGAGAGCACAGACCCAGAACCTCTGCTCTGTCTTCTCAAAATCAGCCTTCAAAGTCAATCCTTCCTCTGCTCAGAACAATTAAAAAAATCCCTATAATTACAACTTCAGATGCATTTGTTAGCAATTGCTATCCAATGAGCATGCCCCAGGCATTTATCTTCCTTTCCCAGAAGGAAGTTCCTCAAGCACATAAATAAGGTAAACAAATGTTTTAGGCGACAGCAGAAAATCAAATTCACCCTTTGTTAATAACCACTGGGTTAAAATAACACCACTTTCTTTTTTATTTCAAGTATGAGTATTTACATGACAAAATAGGTCATTTAATTCCACGTACTTAAGTTGGATTGTGATCACAGTGCACTAACTTGTGGTTATCCTTACTGTGACATCCCTAAATCAGTGACAATGGGAAAGTGCTAAAAACACATCGTGCAAATGAACCAGGGAGGCTGTCCAACAGTCAGAAAACAAGGTAAGCAAACCTGGCAATACTTAAATATCAAGTTCAAGTTTGCTGATAGACTGCCACGACTGCTCAATAGGAAATCAAAATTAATATCAGAAAATACTATGCTAGGGTCAAACAAGCATATTTGTAATAAAACTTATTTCTCGTGCATTTGTACAGACTAGTATTTGCATAGATGTTTCTGTATGCATGAATTATATATGTATTTTTTAAATCTGATCTTTGATTTTAACCCCACAAAAAGAGAAATGGAAGGAAAACAGATTTCATTACAATGGAGGTCAAAAGAACCACCCTGCATTTATGATCTCTGCGTGGTATTTCAGATCAAGAGCTCCAAACTTTGTGTTTCACTTGGGAATGACACAGGCCCTGTTTGCTCCCTGTGCCTTGGTGCATTTATGAGCCAGAACTCCGTGCAGGAAAACAACCTGGGCTAGGAAAGGAACACCTTGGGGAGGAGGAGGAGGAACAGCAATTGGAGATTGTCACAACTGTACCTCCAGTCCCTTCAGCTTTGCACATGATTGTTGCGGCTTCAAGATTCCATGTTACATCTTTAATTGTGGGCATTTAGCAGACTGCCTCTTATTATTAAGATACTGCTGAATTTTATTGTCAATGTGGCCACAGGACAAGGCTAATAATTACCAGCACCAGAAGCAGCTTGTGGTTTTATATTACATTGAGGTAAATTACACTGGAATTAGAGTGGATTACTTTTATCAAATGGGGAATAAGCTGTTAATTAACTCCCTGCTGTAGCAATCTTTTTCTGAGCTTGCAACTGTTATTAGCTCTAGATTAAACTGTTGAATTAATTTCCCACTTACTTACTATTTCAAGAGTTTTTAATTTACCTGGCAGCAGTTTTAATGGGAAATTGTATTAGTGAGCATAAATTGTTTTTGGGAAGGGTAAACAGTTTGTGATAATGTTTATTAAGTCGTTTTGTTTGAGCAAAAATATAATTGCAGTTTTAATTAGTGCATGCTTGTTGGAGTATTAGGTTTGAGATTACATTATGGCATTCTGAGGAAACAATCGCCCAGGTAATCCCAGCATTTATGAGTGAGAGCAAAGGGAAAAGCTGGGTCAACACTGCCCGGCCCTGGGAGCGCACACAAACACACACAAACACTTGAATTCACCCAAAATCACCCAAACACACACAAAGACTCAAATTCACCCAAATTCACCCAAACACAAACACTCAAATTCACCCAAATTCACACAAACACACACAAACACTCAAATTCACCCAAATTCACCCAAACACACAAACATTCAAATTCACCCAAATTCACCCAAACACACACAAACACTCAAATTCACCCAAATTCACCCAAACACACACAAACACTTGAATTCACCCAAATTCACCCAAACACACACAAACACTTGAATTCACCCAAATTCACACAAACACACAAAGACTTGAATTCACCCAAACACACACAAACATTCAAATTCACACAAATTCACACAAACACACACAAACACTCAAATTCACCCAAATTCACCCAAACACACACAAAGACTCGAATTCACCCAAATTCACCCAAACACACACAAACACTTGAATTCACCCAAATTCACACAAACACACACAAACACTTGAATTCACCCAAATTCACCCAAACACACACAAAGACTCAAATTCACCCAAACACACACAAAGACTCGAATTCACCCAAATTCACACAAACACACACAAAGACTCAAATTCACCCAAACACAAACACTCGAATTCACCCAAATTCACCCAAACACACACAAACACTTGAATTCACCCAAATTCACACAAACACACACAAACACTTGAATTCACCCAAATTCACACAAACACACACAAACACTTGAATTCACCCAAATTCACCCAAACACACACAAAGACTCGAATTCACCCAAATTCACCCAAACACACACAAACATTCAAATTCAACCAAATTCACACAAACACACACAAACACTCAATTTCACCCAAATTCACCCAAACACACACAAACACTCAAATTCACCCAAATTCACACAAACACTCAAATTCACCCACATTCACCCAAACACACAATCACAAGGGCCCAGCAGGTTCAGAAAAGGGCCAGGTGGTCTCTGAGCTCTCTGCCCCCCTGCTCAGCCTCACCACTGCTCTCCCCACTCACCAAGCCCTCCCTGTATTGCCCTCTCTGCAACACAAATTCCCTCCTCGTGAAGGATTTGTAGGAACTAGACATGGATGACACAATTCAGTTGAAAAGTGACCTGGGAAAGGAAAGTTACCTGGGTCAACCCACAGCTCCATCTCCACGTGCTGAACCGTGCAACCCACTGGCTGCCAGGCTGAAAAGAGCATTTTCTGATCATGGTTGTGGCTAGAAAAGCATGATCTAGCCACACATATGGGTGTAAGCAACTCCATCACAACCTAAAAACAGCCATAAACACACAACCCAATTAACATTTGCTCCTGGGCTTTGTTTCCCTCCATCAGCACTTTTTTCCCATACTGAGTTCGAGGTGTGGTCAATGTTAGAAACCATTAAATGTTCTTCAAAAAGTCTGTAATGGGCCTTTTTTTATCCAAACATTAACATAAAAATGTTCAACTGAAGTTTATTCAATTAATTTTGGTTCTCAATTTATAAAGATTTTACTATTCATGCAAAGGAAAATGAGAATTAAGTTGCAATGTGCTGACATGGAGTGGAGTTTTACAGCCTTTTTAATACAGATGTAATTTTAAAAATAATAGGTTTAAAATAGTAAAAAAACAAAAAACTAATAGTTTTGCTAAATTACCTTTTTATTACATGGTTTCAATTAGCATTCCCTCATCCTCCCACCCAACATGCAGATTGTTCTCTCGTTGCTCTGAAGGAAATTATGAGATGATAGAAGTACAGAAGATACTTCACCCAAATGTTAGAGCCTCAATTGAAAACACAAGTACACAGCAGTCCCAGAATGATTTGTTGCAGCAAATTCTATAAAAGTTAACAGTTCCTGAAGATGTGTATAACTTATGGAGCATGGTTCTTGCATATGGTAATAGATTATCCTCCTAAACTCATCAGTTATTACATTTAATATGCACTGTGCTAAAAATTACAAACAATAAAATGCTTTCATCCTGACTGTGGGTTTTCATGTCTTTGAAGCCACCAGAAAGCTGAGGTGGTTTTAGTTAAGGTATTACTCCACAGCATGAGGAAAGTGTTATACTACAGGTGCAGGGAAGATTTAATCCACATGTTGTGAGGTTACGTATGGATATAAACAGTGGATTAATCCTCGGGTCCCTTCACTTCTGACTCTCCCAGTCAGAAGAAAAATGGCCCAATTCTGAAATTGTATGGTTCCCTGTGCTGTCAACAGCCTCTATTTCATCTGCAGAAGGTTCTGTGAGACAGAGCCCAACTGATCAGCATTTCATCATCATTTATAACACTAAAGATCACAAAATATGTAGGAATATCCATACTGAGAGGAAGAGCAGAGGTCACTGCTGCAGACATAAATGAGCCCAGCCCCATAAAACCCACTCAGCCTTTCCTGCAGGACTGTCCCAACAGACCAACCTGAGCTCAGGAACCTCAGGTAATTCAAGGGAACAGCGTCACAGAGAAGAGACTCAAACCCTCTTCAAGAATTCTTTGAACACCTGAAATCAAATTTCAAGGTGTTCTAGTAAGATCAAATTTAATATCTCCTGAGTACCTAAAGTATTAATTCTCTTCCCTGATCTAACGAGCACAGCTTTTAATGCTCAAGGTTCTGTAGCTAAAGTTCACATTTGGAAACTCCAAATATCTTCTCAATACCTTTTTAAATTATTCTCCTCTTAAGGCATAAATATTTTACCCTAACAAAATCAGCTTTATTTCCAGAAAGACTGTAATATAGTATGAAACACTGATATATAAATCCATAGGGCTTAAGATTTCCACAAAGAAATCTTTTTGTCACTTCACAGGCTGTGTTCTCAAACAGGAAAGGACACTTATGGTAAAGAATGCTCAGAAAAAGGGAGCCTGTGACCACAACAGAGCAGAACTAGAACCCATTTCCAAACCCACCTTACTAAGGGATTCAATCCATGTAACTTTTAAACATCTCTTCTGTTGATATTTTTAAGAAAAAAGAGTAACCCAATTAGAGCAAATAACTGAAAGATTTTCTTTGGACAATTTCCTATTTATCTATCAGCAGTATGTACCATTTGTAGTATCTTTGTATCTTATACTCCACAATGGCATTCCCTAAAAAGGGTATTTGTCAAATATAAACCTGTCAGGCTACAGTAGATCTGTGTTAAGATTAGCTCTCCATTCCACACCAATCTGCCTGACATAACTATTACAGGGCAGAAGTTAAGAACACGAGCAGGTTCAATCACTCTGTCCAGAATACAAAACCAGAGCTGTTAGATGGAAAAGTTTTCGTTTCTTTTCTTAGAAACTTCATAGAAGAGAAACCTATTGAGAGATTTATGGCAATCTGTAGAGCTCGATTTGATATGATGGTTTTTAGGTACGTACAAACACACACACACAAATCAATGGAAATCAACACAGATTTTCCTACTAAGTCAGACAGCAATTTTATAGTCAGACAGCAATTTTATAGTTGTGATTCTTATGTCTAAAGGCAGCAAATTTTAGACAGATGTATGAAACAAAAGCTAATCACAGCTTAGAACTAGAGCTAAACCCAGCCATTCATTCACATGAGATACAAACAGCAGTAAACACCTTGGATTTGAGGAGTCTTGAGCTTTGCAAACTTAATTTGTGTTTCATCAGGAAAAAAACACAAAGTTCTTAAATCTGGAAAAAAAGAACTCTACTAAAATCACACAGATGTTACTAAAACTGAATTTAACAATACTGAGAAGCTGGGAATAAAGGGACCACGAACAATGTAAGAATGCTTAAAGAGGGTAACAGGAAAGAAAGTTTCAAATGTCTCAGCAGGTACACAAGCCCTGTCTGTGCCCCGTGTTTTAGGACTGTCCCCAGGTGGAATTTCAGGCGCAGGGAGAGGATGCACGGAAGGGCACGTTCTCTGAGGAGCTGCAGGAGAGTTTCCCCCTCTCCAGGACAGCTGGGGATCAGCACAGGCAGGAAGGGCTCCCGCGACAGGCGGTGACAGCAGCCCCAGCCCTGTTGTGTCTGAGGCAGGTACGCTGTAAAATTTCAATGATGCCTTTAAATTCTAATGGTTTCAAGCTGCTGTGAACTTCTGCAGCCATCAAAAATAATCTGTCATGGGACTAAGGGGTATGAACATCATGTCAGAGCCACTCTGCTGTTAGATTTATTGGAGGGTAAAGCATGTCATTTATGCATCAACTCACAGGAGAAAAAAGCAATCCCTATGAAGTCAATCTAATAATAGACTGGAAAGCAATGATTACTGTTTCATGTGCAGCAGCTATTTGTAGCAGAAGTTGGCCTAATTCAGCAGGCCTTGCCTGTCAGAGCTCTGGGATTAGCAAGTGTTTAGATGAAAATCTATCGGGAAACATCAGGAAATGTTTTAATGAAGAACAAAAGTCTTCATTGTTACATTTAATATTTGCTGAAACTTTTCCATTTGCACCACTACACTTCTAAAAAGCTTACTGGAAGTGACATCCCAAATAGAATACAAATGTTGAGGGACTGCAACTTCAAATTATCTTCCACAGTTCTCTTCAATTTCACTGCAAAAATCTGCTCTCACTCTTCTCCTGTGGGCGGAATGCCCTGAAATTGAGTGCAAGATTTTTTAAAGACATGACTAATAATCATGGCCTCACTGTACTACACGCATTTTCCACCATCTAAATATTTCATATCTATTGAGTAATCAACCTCGTCAGTCCCCACGTGGCATAATCCAACTGCTGGCATCATTCTGGGGAGTGGAAGCAGGATGACTGACGGCTGCCAGTCAAACCCAGACACACAGAAATGGCACAATGGGAACAGGGCATCAGAAGATGCCAAGTGAGTCCCCAGCCCATCCCTGTGCCAGGAGCCAGGCACTTGGGAATGCCTTTAACATTCTCACTTTTTCAAACTATTAAGAAAAAAAAAAAAAATCTCAAATCCCTTAATTAGGTTCAAGTTCCAATGTTAACTAACCCCGGGAAAGAGGCTGCCTTTCATCTTCCTTCATCCATTAAGTAAAATTAAAACTAACCCAGAGAAGATATTTCAATTCCCTTTCACTTAAAGACATTGTTCATCATAGAACACAATGAATGTCTCAAGCTGAGAAACCAAGGCATTCCTATCCAAAGGAAAAATCAGGAGTTAATCTGATTAATACATACATTGCATAGCTAATTGTCTCCAGTGAAATTCCCAGCAAAGAATGAAAAAGAAATAGACAAAGTAAGACATTCCAGTGAGTGGAGGAGGCATTGAGGGAATGTTTAGCCACACCACAAGTTCACACCCTCTACCAGAAAACGACCCAACCAGCAGGAAAGCATCAGCAGCTCCTGGTATTTCTTCTGAATGTGCAGAAATGGACAAACACAGACTGCTCCACCTGAAGTAAATACTGACATGGTTACAAGTCTGGACTGGCAAGATCAGTGTCAACCTACTCCATCTCATCAATTTAACTCATGAATCTTCAGAGCCCCAGTTAAACCAACACTGCGTCCCTTCTGCACTTCAGAAGAACCTTCATTTTTAATCTGAGATTTAATATAAAAACTAAGAGGAAATTATTGCATTTTATTCCAACTGCTTGATGAAATTGATCTTGATAACTCCTTTTAGACACAGGATAACTTCTTTTACACAAACTGAATTCATTTTATTTTGTAAAATAAACATGCATAAAGATGAAAAAAATTAAAGGTGAGGCTGAAACGATTTGAAGTTTCTTGAGCACATTATAAAAGGGATAGTTATGGATGCTTTGTATTTGTGAAAAATCATTTCACCACAATATTTAACATCTCCCCCAATCACAGTTGAATGGCATCCCAGAAAATCCATTGCAAAATTTCCATTTATAACTTCACAGATGTGTAATGGCCCACTTTGATGATGCAGAAGATGCAAGTATTGCAGATGTATTACTGGCTATCACCTAGCAAAAAAATACATGAGTGATAACTCATGTTAGATGTCACAGTTCACCCACTATTTGGGCTCCAAGCCCAGTCTGTTTTCTTGAGCTGTGGAACACGAAAACAGAAAATAAATTCACTACCAAGACCAGCTAGTTCCTCAATTAACACACTACCTAATCATCTTAGCCTTGAACAACATGCATGTAGCAAATCCCAAAACTAAGCCATATTTTACAGTCTCCTAGACTATTTTGATCTCAGTACCATTTTCACTGTATCAGCACAGAGGTCCTGCAGGGCTATCACACAAATACAGCTTTGGACCAGAATCTGAACATCTCTCTGACCATTCCTCCTCAAATTCCCAATCCTGATCCCTGGCAGACAACCTTCAGATCTTGAGAGCTGTGCTGAACTTCCAGGGATGAGATTTCTCTCTCATCCCAATCCTCCTCTTTCTGCAGTTGGCACAGACAGGGCTGGCTTGAGCACAGGAAACTCACCCAAAGTAACCCCAGGATTTACTGCTTCCTCCTTCTATTTGTATCTCTCCTTCTTTTTATTGCCTGGAAATAAACACTAACTTGAAAGGAAAAGGAAAACTATCATGGAGCAGTTTCTAGGATGGCTCTGCTTCTCCAACCAGGAGCTGGGTGCAGAGGATTTTGGAGTGGGCCATGGTGTGGGAATGGCTCAGCTAATTGAGGGCAACCTCAAGGTTGTCAAATTGTGGCGCAGACATCAAAGTCCAGGGCAAAAAAATAAAAAAGGAAAGGTGGTCATATGATGCAAGGAAAAATGGAGATCAGGAGAGACACAACAGAAAGGGAAGGATGTGTCCATATCAATGGGCAAAAAAAAAAACCCTCTTCCTGGGATATTTTCCTGAGGGCAATCTACAGTGAAAATGTCCCATAAATGAACACAAATTCTCAACAGGATTAGGGCTCATGTTTAGCTAATGTAGACTGATAAGCTACTCTGAAGAAATATTATCTGTAATTAAAATTTGTAATGAACCAAGTTCCAAAACAGGAAGGCCAAAACAATTAATGGTGCATTTCCTTGATGTTTAATAGATTAGAGTAAGAGATTCTGCTGACAAATTTTCAGTAATCTAACCCAGCTACCAACACAAAACACCCTTCTGAAGCTTTGCACTGACTAATCAAATGAATTTCAGGGGAAAAAAAACTTGATATCAATATATCCATGTATTACACAGGACTCCACAGGGCAAGGAAAGTACAAACCCACCAGGGCAGAGCCCTCCAAATTGTCACTGCAAGACGGCAAACTTTTCTGGGTCAGCTGAATTTGAATAATAGGGTGTTCTTAGCCCAAATAACCTATTGACTTCCACACCTAACAAAATGGAGAGGCTCTTTCAAGTGCCTCCTGGATTTAGCAGCTGTTGCTCTGACACTGTCAGCAACGCATCCATCTTCATCACAGTATGAGCCTTTCAACTTCCCTTTCTTCCTCCTTCCTTCCACCCATCAGCTCCGAGCTCTGTGTGAGCAGGAGTTCAGGCAATCTCCCTGCTCTCTCCTGCATGATTCCTCTTTGTTTCAGCATCTGATGCATGAACATCTCCCAGTTTTTGTCCTATATTTGGATGCCTATGGGAGGTGCCTTCAGGCTGGTTTTGCTTTGCTGTTCTGAAGCACTCTGCTGCAGCAACTCCCCTGTAACTTGCCTTGCCCATCACCACAGGCACTTTGCTTTTTATCCTCATTATTCTTTTTGATTTTTCTTTGCTTGAAATAAAAGCCTCCATATGTTTTGCTCTTCTTTTATTGGGAGATGTTAATGCTGTGTACCAGAGGGCACAGTCAGATGAGGGACTGCCATTTGGACAGAATTATACACCCAATTACTGCCTAGGGTATATCACCTGTATGAGTGCTTTCAGCACATCTCAGCTCTGTTTCTGGCAGAATTGAAGGCAATATTTTACTGCTGGAAAACAATATTCAGTTCTTTCCAAAGGAGTATTTTTTCTGTCAAAGTCATTCAAATTACCTCGTACTTAATGGCCTACAATTCACTGTAGATATATTTCTAGTTCTTAAAAATGTGACCCATCTGAATTTTAAGTGCTTTTAAAACAAGAGCTCAGCCATATGCACTTTTAGTTAATTTAAAACCATATTCAAACTCTTCTCCTCATTTGAGTTCTTAACTGAAGAAGTGAATTATTACTTTAAATGTATAGATCATAACAGATCACGAGTTCCTTAAAAGGAAACCAGTCCTGTTTCACCAGCAAGGCATGAGGAGGCTGCACATCTGAAACAGCTTTGGTGAGCTGGGTAATTCACATTCACCGAGTGGATTAGCTGGAATAAGCATAATAAATGAAAGGGAATAAAATAAAAAACAATTTCACACTAAGGGAAGGCTTGACTTATAGGAAGTGGCAGCTCTGATGGCCCAAGGCATAGAATTAGTTTTGCCACAAGATAATTTGACTGATTCACTCGAGTGGCCAGAAAAGGACATTTTCTGCCTGATTTCAGTGTAATGAAGTCACCTGCTCTGTGACTGCCAGGGCCAAACCAAGCACAGCACCAGGACCAGGACCAGGCTTCTTGCTCGTGTCAGACCCAGCTACAGCTGCACATTTGCCTTTTTTCATGTGAAACCATACAAGCACCATGAAAATTACCTGTTCCATTCACTCCCCTATATACAGAGAGCTTGAGGCTACTGCTGGGATGTTCTCTCAGTTCTGCTGCTTATCCCAGCAAAGAGCCTGTGCTTTGCTTCTTTTTTAACAAAGGAGGTGACAAAGGCAAAGACAGAAAAAATAAAGTCATTCCAAGGGACTAGAAATATATATGACATTTTTTCTTAATTAGGAATGATAATGGAATTACTTATGAACAATTACAGCAGATTTTACATTAAAATTACGAAACATCCATTAAATTTAATTTTCCTCCTCACACATCTTCTATAAAAAGACTGTAATATACAGGCAGAGATTTGGGAACACATTTAAACAACTTGCATGACATGATGTCAGGTTTATTCTTGCTTTGCTGAACTGAGGTCAGACTGGTAAATGTAATATATGTGCTCATCTTTAGGCATATGCCCAGTTTCACTGGTTATTATTTACAGCTAACCTTTCAGGGTAATGACTGTATACTGCATGTCAAAGGAACAAAATGTTATACTGCTATTGAAGAGAATATTTTCTTCCTTTTTGCAAATATTAGATTGAGATTGCCCCAGTAAGGAGAGATAATCCACTCAGAAATATTATTATTATTAAAGCACATCCAATCAATATGCAAATGCAAGAAAGAGTAATTAAGCATTTTAGTTTTTACAACTGTTCAATAGTAAAAACAAAGACATAATGTACATCAAAATGATTTATCATTTTACAACTAATTTTCTACTTGACATATGTTAGTGCATGATTCATCTACATTTTTCAGAATCAAAGTCCATGATCTGGGAAACTAATTCTGTTAATAGAATGAAAAGGTGACCTTGCTTAATTTAATAAGTCTGTGTGGAAATACTCTTTCAACATGTTAAAGAATTACAAAAAGGTTATCATAGCTTGCTTTCATGGGAGAGTACTCTACCTTTTCCAGCTCATTTCTCAGGCCTTTACTGTAATTCATTAGATTACATAAAAACAATGTAGATCATTATATTTTAATAAAGGCTTTCTTTTCCTAATAAAATATCTGTCATTTATATTCAGACATGTATTATATAAAATGCTTCTCTTTCTGAAGTGCAGCTTTTCACATTCAAGTCACAGGAGGTTGGTAGCTGGAGGAATTTCTAATTTTTTACAAAGGATTTTCAGCATGAATTTGGTTTCTAGATTGAATCCTCCAGAACTGCAGCCCAACATTTGTCTTTCAGAGAGGTACAACCCAGGATCAGCAAGAGCAGCTGCCACCAGCAAAGCCAGACGCCTCTCTGTTCAGCAGAGAGTGGTGCACAATAAATACTATTTTGCTTTACACCAATTAATGTCCCCTGTGAAAAAAAAAACAGTTTATACAACTAAACTATACAACCATGCAACCTTCATAGAACTGTGCAACTAAAATAGTTTATACAACACAAACACACTTCCAGTGAAATCCTACTAGAACCTCACTTAATGAGAGTGATCAGGCAATCCATCTATTTCAGTTGGTTTTGCTTCCAAATAAAAACGTGCACCTCCTCAGACTGCTCAGAAAGAGATGTTTCCTGTTCATCACAAATTCTAATTTGTTGCCAGCCCCTGGCATCACGTTTTACTGCTTGGGGAGGGCTGAGGGAAGAGAACATTGTTCCTGTGCAGGAGGAGAACCCACTCCAGCCGAGGTGTGGTCCTGGGATCAGGCACTGACTGCATTTGCAACTTTGCAAAGAATCCTTTCAGAACCTGTTCTCCAAAACTCTGTGGGAAGCAGGAAAACACTTGTGTTTAAGACACCAAGTAATCCAAGCTGAATCAGTGGGATTATTTGTTTGCTGATCTTACATCACACTGAAGCATTTCCTTCATGTAGGACTCCAGGACTGTGGGACAAGGACCAGAGCACAAACACATTTAAAATCACAATGAAAGCACTCAACACCTGACCAGAAGTCTGGAACCACCTGGATTTAAGTGCACTTCTTGTTTATATTTAACCCAGTGAGATTTGTTCTCTCCTTTCTGCTGCACGACTTCACCAGCGTTGTTACACCAAGAATTTTGCCAAAATGCAGCTTTATAAAGCTCTCCTTTAGGAAACCACACTACTCCCATCTAATGCAGATCTGAATGCTGCATTTCAAGAGAGTATTATTTATGTAAATATAGCAGCCTTTAGCATTGCCAGTAGATGATGGATCAGTATTTTTCTACAACCAGAGGTGTATTATCCTTCCAGATAAAACTGTACCTCCTGAGTTTTAGGTCACAGAATTAAGAATTTGATAACTTGAGTTTAACAAGTCTTTGAAATACTGCTGGATACACAAAGTGCAGTCAGTGTGGGAATCTTACACAAACACAATGAGATGCATTTAACTACACTTGTTTGTGATACTGGTAACTACTTCTTCAACTTTATCACAGTTACTGTAAAGGAAAACAAAACCTAAAAAACCAATTCAATTATAATATTGTTATTGCCAAAACAGTCCTCCAGAAAACAGGGAGTGCTGAAGGCAAATCCCTCACACCTCCTGACGCTATTTATGACATCTGGGCACTTCTTAACAATTCCTTCAAAGAGTTAAAGAAGGTTTCAAAGTCGGCTGAAGACAAGACAGAGAGAAGCAGACAGGCCTCATGGTCACTCCAGACCTGAGTGCCATGAGACAGGAGAGTACCAGAGAAGCTGCTAGAAAAGAATGCCACGGATGCTAGAAACAGAGAGATGCAAACTTACTGGTTTTGCTAACTCTGTGACACGTCAGCCAGCTTTTTCAAATGCTTCCCTTCCATCTGCAAATCCAGGCAAGCTCAGTGCAGCCCTACCCTGAGTGTCAGGATAATACAGGCTTAACTCTCTCAGTGTGACCAGCCTGGTTGAACTTTGTTTTCCCTAAAGATGTAGGAACTCAGTAGAATTAATTTTCAAAAAAACATTTCTACAAATGCATAAAAATTGAAGTATATTGCTGCGTTTCACACTTCTCGGACAGCAATTAGTAGCTGAGGCTAAGTGTAAATTAAATTTACAACAAGGTTAACCATTCAGCAAAATCTCAACAGCTTTAGCTATTCATTTGTCAAAAACGTAATGTCCCACCCGACAGAGCAGACACTGAAAATGGATCCTTGAAGAAAGATAATATTAAAAGAGAAAAGGAAAGAGAGGAACTGAGTGACTCATAGTCACCAAGTATAGTTCTCAGATTATCAGAACTCTACTGAATGGCTGTATTAAAAGAGTAATGATATGATCCTGCATTCCTCATTCACTCCAATTCAGGCTCCCTTCAGCACAGAAATCTGCTGGCATGAGATGGGTGGTACTCAATCATGCTGCACACATGGTCTTTAATTTTAAAATCCAGTTAAATAGATGTTCTAACATCATTTTTTATCTAAGAACATTTCATGATAAAATGAAAGAGCGCACATGTAACTTATTTGTCAGCTTTACTGTGCAGTGGAGAACTTTCCTATGTTACTCACACGAGCTTTCATTTCCCAAATCTATCTGCATTCATTATGACAGTAAAAATGAAGAGTTGCTAAAGAGACGTATGCATTTTTATTATTGTTTGAAAAAATAGATCTTTCCACAGTCCTTTGAGCTTCTGAGTGTGTGATTTGTATAAAATATTTCTCATTTTGGGGACACAGCAGATGGAGTGCAGGGCACTGTGGGATATGCCATTTATCACAATGACAGTGCGTAGGTAGCACTGATCCTCTCACCACAGGGGGAAGCTCGAGCTGCAAATGTGGAGCAGCATTAAAAGCCCGACGAGTGGAGTTTGGCAACACTTGTACTACTCATTAACTTAATCATATTAATTTATTAGCCATATATATCAAAGTAATTCACTACTGAATTGTCACCAAGAACAATTTATAAACTGTTAACGTTCCCCATAGGCAGAGGAGTGTTGTGGCATCCTTAATCAGTGTGTTTGCCTTTGATTAAAAATAATAATTTCTACCAAGCCAGGTAATGCCAACAGTGACAAAGTCCTGCATATGTTTCTCATTATAAATGGAACTTTCAAATGTCACGTATGACAACAGGAAAAAGAAAAAAGAAAAAAAAAAAACCAAGGAAAAAAAGGTAATTGTAAACAGCAAAATGAGCCACAGAAATGGGATGTAAACACACAGAAATGTTCAGTTAAATTAACAAGTGAGGAGAGGGTCCGTGGGATTGCTGGCAGCAGGAGCTGCCACAGGCTGTGCTGGCTGATGTGTGCCCACCTTGACAAACACAACTTGGCACCAGAGACCCCAAAAGCCTCCAGCCTCCTTCACCCCTCTAGCAGGAGATATCACATCAAAATGCCCAAAGACTGCAGCAAATCCTGTTTTATCCTCCCTTTTCTGTGTAAAGACCAAGTGGCTGCTGCTGTCGCTGCTGAACTGAAGGAACACATGAAGTTACCAGATCCTGTGAGCTGCTCTCTTTGAGTCCCACAATGATGGGACTTGGTTCAGCTATTAAAATATTAACTCCACTGAATTATTAATTACCTGAAACTATTAAGTTCACAACAGATTCTTTTAACTATTAATAAGACAAAACTGCTCTGAAAAAAGTATTTGTATCTGTACAAATGAGTCAATATTTTAAACACTGCATTCTTAAAAGCTCTAGACAAAGTGTCTATTTTAGCTGCTTATGAAAAAAAAGAATCATTTCAAGAGGGGTGAAACTAACGTAGCTGATAATGAAAATAGCAGTTTATCTTACACATCAGAAATGCAGGTGGTTTGCTTCTGTCTGAGTACCCACTTGAAAATGACTTTTTTCCTCTTCTCATGTTTCCCCACCAGCCAGGCTTCCTGCCATCCCTTGTGCTGAGCCCTCAGCAGCTCCCAGCCCTAAATCCTCACTCTGATCCCTCTGCTGACCTCCCAGCTGTCTCCTGCCAGCCCTGCCAGGCTGCACAGCTCCGGGCAGCACAGCCCAGAAAAAGCCAACAGGGATGTTCCAAACAGGCTCGTGCCCATCAGCCTGACCCTGCCAGGATTGCCAGCTCCAGCTGCAGGACACAGCCCATGGGCACTCACAGAGATCCCACCCTACTGCCCCCAAAACTGCCCCACACAGCTGCTGCGTGCCCTCTACCACCATCTCACTAAGTTATACAGACAGGATGATTTTCTCCACGAGCCACCCTCTCCAATACCTTGAAGACAAAATGAAGCAGCCCCCAAAATGTTTTTATTGAAATAATAGCAGCTATTCTAGACTGAGCAGAAAAAAAACTGCAATGAAGGCAGAGTGGTTTTCCAACCTTTTCTGAGGACAACCTAAATGAGGGGTAGGAGGGCTGGAATTGCACAAATAACTTTCAAAAGATCCAACCACTCTTTCAGCTTCATTCCATATGAACAGTTTGTTGAACCATTGGCTTCAATCATGTAACAGATTTCAGCTTCTCCTCACTAACACTTCAGACCCCAAAACTTCCTTGAGAATCTATTCCATGGATAAGTCTCAGCTGTCTTGTTAAGATACACTGGTGATAAAGACTTGTACATTAATAGGAGATAAAGCCTTTTTTTGTTCATGTCACTTCATCTCACGGCATTGTTTGAAGGACTGAGCCTTTGATGACCATCCCTCTGTGACACACGGGATTTTAGCTTTGCCCTCACAGCAGGCACTAGGCTGATTCCCACATTTCCTACACCAATACAAAAAGGAAAACACTTTCTCCTAAGTTAACATAAAATGGACTGTGCTTAACATCAGCTCTTGGAGGATGCAGTCAGGGCACAGCTCCTGTGCTGCCTCCTCAGCCCTCCCCAGGGGTGTGCATCCCACACACACCACCTCATCCTTCTCAGGCACAGCAATAACCCAGATGTAACCCAAATATTCCCATTCCCAACGGTGGAAAGTACCTACAAACATTTAAAAAGGTCGAGGCTTCACTTGCAGTTCCTTCACATGCTACTTAGGTCTAAGAGTAGATGGAGCTCGCTGGGCCAAGAGGTCAAAAAAATCCCCTCCACACTGGGAAATGCAGTGTGCCTAATTTAACTACCTGTTTATTATGTGAAAATGACCATGTAAACCGAGCTGACACAAACCAAATGGGTGATGAAAATAACAACACATTTCAAGGAGTGGAAACACAGATGGCTCGTCTGAGTCTGCAGGAAGTTACTAATCATCACTCTGTAATACCCCCTCCAGACAGAGCTGCCAGCTCTGCAGCCACAACTGCGACTTCTCGAGACCCATCCATCTAACCAAGAGCCAGCCTGGACGCCCCTGCCTCCACTTTGCCTTGACAGCAGCCTGAAGAGGAGGTAAAAATGAAAAAATGCTATGCTGGATGAATCATGCTGCATTTGCTGATGGGGAGTCTGTTACTAAATTGAAGAAAACAACTAAGCTGGACACAGCAAATGAGGGAGCCACGTAAGAAGAGTGATTTTTTTTTTTTTTTAATTAGAATAATGTAGGCAGACTAACATTAACATCTGCATATCTGTGCTGTAGGAAGAATGGGCAAGATCAGACACAAGGATTATCAAGGACAAGAAGACATGCAGAGGAAATGCTTCAGGTAATTACACTGCAGTTAGAGGGGACAGCTCTAACCAAGGAAGTCCTCAAGCTGTAAAAACTCTGTCCTGCCTCCCTATCAGCCTCTGGAAGGGATGGATCCAACTCTCCCATGCTGCAAAATCTCCTCAGTCCTGGTCCTGTTCCCCTCCCACAGCCACCCAAACATCCACATGGGAGCTGGGAGCAGCTTTTATTCCAGTCTATTGTCCACCATTTGGAAATCTGGAAGAAAAACCTCTGTTCTGTGACAAGTGTTACAACTCATTTTGTTCTTATTTCAGCCAGAGGAAAGAATCCAATCCCGAAGTACTGCAGGCACCCAGAGCAAGGCAATCAGTAATTTGAGTGTGAAGAGGTACAGATGAAGCTAATGGGGGCTTCTGCTCCATCCAGAGCACAACAGCTCAGTTCCCCAAGGAGTTTACAAGAGGCTCTTCTGGCACCTTTGCTTGCCCAGCAGCTCTTCCCTGTCCTTTCCTTAGGAACAAGATCAGCCCCAGGAGCCCTGGGGAGCTGTGGCCCTGAGTGACAGGGCTCAGGAGCTGTCCTGCTGGCCTTGGGGCCACCTCAGCCCCGGGGACCCTCCCTGTCTGCAGCCCCTGGTGACACCACTGCGCTCTGAAATGGGCTCTTCCCCCCTCCAAGCTGTCCCAAAGCCCCGTCAGCTGCTCCAGGCACATTGTCTGGGGCTCCCCAAGGTTTTCCCAGGGTCAGGGAGGTGGCTGCCCCGACAGACACCCCCGAGACACACCTCCCCCCGTGTTCTAAATACAGGGGATGGAGCCCACTCACACTTCAGGCTCCAGACAACTCCCAGCAGCCTGGAAATTCAACTTAATAATCTTCTACTCAAACTGTGTGCGACTCAAAATATCTGTGAGACACAGAATGTGTCTGTGGTGCTTCGCTGTGCATCCCCAGCACGCCGCATCCTAAAATATTTCCCAGTCTGAAGCAACACGGCAGTCTGTGTGATCTGGTGTCCTATTTGCAAACACACACACAGAGCAGAAAAGTAACATGGAATATTCTGGATTTCAGAGAACTGATCAATGCAAGAGGTTCTTGTGCTTTCCTGTCTACCAGTGGTAACATAAACACGAATCCATGGGATTCCTGAGCTGAGAACACAACAGAGATACTAAAAAGCCCCTCATTTATAAACTACAGGAGGGAAATCACAGTTCTGGATCCCCGTCACAAACAGGAGCAGTGCACGAAGCTGCAGCAGCCCAATGGTGGCACGTGGCTCTGGCCAAGCCCTTTCATACTTCCTTAACTGCTCCAGCTAAGGCTGCTGTAAATAAATACTGTTTAGGAATGTTCTTTTCCCCCCTTCCAAGGGGAGGCTCCCTGTGACATCCTTGGGACACCTGGAGCTGCAGGGGAGTTAAAGCTCCCATGGTGTCCCTCGGTTGCAGTGCACAGGTTCTGCAAGCAGAGTGATCCGTGAGGTCAGGAGAGATGGCACTCTACTCCCAGCAAGGAACTTTGTTAATTCTGCTTGTCCTAGTAGATATTCTGTGACTCTATACTCTCCTAACACTTCACTATGTTTGGTTATTAGGGAGTTACAGTTTATTTAGGCTGGACTTTGACAGCAATCCTAAAACTGCTAAGCCTGTTGAATATTTAAGCAATTACTTTTATGAATACAGCCTGTGAGTACAGCTTTTTTTATGAAAATCAACTTACCTTTAGCATGCGGCAATTAATAAAAAATTAAAATACTCATCAGGATAGCACAAGATTTAATTTAAACTCTATTAATAAATTAATGAAGTGAAATTAAATACTGCGCATTAAATTATGTTTATAATTCCACATATTTTCATGCTAGATTTTTCACTTTATGATACTGAAAGCAGATTATTAAAGCACAATGCACTGTGGCAACGTGGACTTATCTGCTTTTCAAGTGTTCCTTCTGTAATTCCTACAAGCATCTCTGCCTCTCCCCAGCACACATTAGTGGGGTTACAATACACCAGGCATTAGCCACGCTGCTCAGATCCCACGAGAACTAAAACACACATGCATTTCAAAGGAAGAAATGCCTCTAACAGGCCTCCCAGACAATAGTTCAGCTTCTCAGGTTGGCTTTTTTTTTTTTTTTTCCTTTTACTAAAATAACACATTTAATGGAATTTCCTATAAGGAAATTACAATTAATAAAGAACTAAATTACAAATCCATTAGATTTCAGTCACTGCAGCAGCAAAACAGAGTTTTCATGAACGCTCAAAAAAAAAAAAAAAAAAAAAAATCCAATAATGTAACCTCTGGTAAAGCCTGCAAAAGCCCTGAAGGACAAGGCAGTTAGATCAATATTAGTTTATTTTAACTGCTGTGCAGTATGAAGAGATGAGGCTGATCATCTGATGGATTTTATTACCTGTTGGAGAGATAAGCCCTGGTGATAAGAGGCCTGGCACTCCGTGGGGCAGCAGCCGTGCATTCTCCTGGATCGCCACTCCCAGCGAGCGCTTGGGGGGTCTTCCTGGGCGGGAGCTGCTGGGACAAGAGCAGAAATGAAAACAACGTTTTCCTTGTGAAATGTTTGCTTCCCACACACGCCATCGATTTGCACGAAATGCGCGAACCATCAGCGACACGCGAAAATAAATATTAGAAGTTCCTGCCTAGGACACAAAAAAAAAAAAAAAAAAAAAAAAAAAAAAAAAAAAAAGGGAAAAATCGCTTGGTTAAACAGGGAAGAACTGCACAGGGTCACCTCAGCCAGCAGAAAGGTTTTCCATTATCCAAGGCTTCCATGACCTCAGTGGAGAGGGGTTATAGCAGTGACTGCTCCAAAGTCTCTGCTACGCACCTGAAACACAGGAAATTCCAGGTTGTGATGCCTGGAGATGAGGAGTTGAAACCCTGAAGGCAACATCACCTCAAACCTTGCTCTGGACCACGGCAGGTACCTGCCTCCTTCTGAAGGGCAGCATTAACTTAACCCTGAGCTTTGCAAAGCTCACCATTACTTTCACAGACTGACTGGTGGGTTTAACAGCTACAGATCAAACAAGTGTTAGCCCAACCTGCCAAAAAACTCACCAGTTCATGAATTATGGATGCAGATTTTAATCCAAAATGTCAGAGGTCCCTTCACAGACTGGCTCCATTGAAGCCTTGTTCTCAGCTATCACCTTCACCCCTTACATCAGCGTGTGTACATGTCCCCATCCTCCACTGCCATCATAACACAGATTTACAGGCCAAAAAACCATTTGAATCGACTCTTCCTCAAGCCATCTAATAAAAATACAACCTCCTCATGTTTGGAAAAGTATTGCTGCTTCTCTTTGGTCATAAGAGATTTTACTCTGTTGAATAATAGAGCTTTTGACAACATAGAGTGAAACACTGTATAAAATAACTAAGCTGTGACAACGAATGAGGTTTGAATAGAAAGCATTTCCAAAATGACTTCTAGTTCACAAAGAAATTTAAGTTAAACTTCACTCTATCAAGTTACAGTGGCAAAGCCCTCCATCAATGCACGACAAACTCTGCATTTAAATGAAGACAACTTCCAGCAGCACTCCACAGAGGTACCATTAACCTGTTCATTTTTCACACCGTGCTAGTGTTATTTTGTTTTACTGTACATCAAAGTAGCACAAAATCATTTTTTTGGTTTACTATTTTATCTCTATAAAACCATTCCCCCCTCTTTTTAGCTTCGGGTTTGTCCATTTTGAATTTCATTTTATTCGGTATTTTTTCCATTTTTCTTTTTGATGCTTTCAGTTGTTTATCATACTATGATGGCTGTGCAGTAAAGCTTGCTACAAGAACCACTGGGCTGTAATAACGTAAACCTAAAATAAGAGCATTTGATTTCCAGGGGAAGTTTGATGCACACATGCGTTCTCTATTAAAATCACCTGCTGAAATCATCCCCTGCACAACAAAATTTCTAACAGAGTTAGGGGGTTTTGAACAAATAGGAATCGTTGTTCTTTTGAATTAAAGGAGCCTGTAATCCACAGGCATTTGCAAGTGCTTAGCTGGCATTTACTGTCTCTGAAAAAAACCCTACAAACCAGCTAAAATTAGCAGCTCTCACCAGTGGAAGAGCTCAATCAACAAAACAACAAAACACTTTCTTCCTGAGCTCAAATACTAACAAATCTTTTGCAGAAAACTCCATATGTTGGCATTAATCTAAGAAAAACATTTTCAAAATGCAACAAACAGCTTTAGAAGATTTTACAAAGAGACTTTTTAGTCAGGATTTGTGTTTTCGGAGGATGAGGAGGGGAGACTGTGGAGTTTCAGCCCTGGTTGTGCAGTTTTGCCCTGACAGAAGCTCACGCTGATGGCTCTGAGCACAGCTTAAGGTGTTTCCACACCTTAATGTGACACCTGTGCCTGAGCACTGACCCACATGGAAAGCCCAAGAGATGAAGGAGAAGTTGTTCACATCAAAAACTTACTCCATTCCCTTCCAGGGCCCTGCTGGCTGTATTTATTCCTCACACAGGCAAGGGAAGCTCCACTTGGAAAACACAGCACTTGGTGTCTCTGGGATTGGGGTCCTTCTGGGGAAGGAGTTGGATGGACTGAAGAACAAGAAGTGAAAAGCCTGGACTGAAAGCCCTTTCAGTGGATATTCCTGTAAATCAGTAACTCCTAGGGCCGGGATTTGGGGCTGACAGCTGTAGCCATGATAATTTGAAAGGAACTGTTCCCAGCTGAATCTGTTCAAATAAAACCCAAGTCCTTTGTCTCTAATTTAATCTCAGCTTTTAAGTGAAAAACGGGATGCTGCTCCCAGCTGACCGTGACACACCTGCAAGGACCCGTTTGGGTCTGTAATGCTGAGTTCTGCAGTTCCCAGTGCCCTGTGTCTGCTTCCCAGCCAAGGACAGGAATCCCAGAGCCCCCAGCACTGCAGCAGACACCTCAAAATTCCAGCTGGATTCCCTGGATATTCCCAGAGATGTGTCACCCATCAGGAATCAACAGCTTTAGCTTGGGAGGACACCAGAAATCACAGAAATTACATATCTGAGTCCAAACGCTTCCACTTTGGGCCAGAAACAAATTTTCTGGCGTTTCTCTTTAACCATGACACCAGGAACTTCACAGACACGGGATATAAATGTTTGCTCAAAATCTTGGGTTTTTTAGTAAGGTATGCACAAAGGACCAGGAGATTTAAGGTTTTTATGGGATTTACTTTCTGTTGTCAATGTGCTGCTGGCACCACCAAGCCATGGAATGTCACTGCTCTGTCTCAACACTCCCCCCAAAATCCCCTCTTATTGTCCCACATGGTCTAAAAATCCACCAACTTTCACCTTTACTATTTAAAATGTATGCAACCTCCACAGTTCAGCCAAAATTGTTAATAAAAGCACTGAACAGTAAACCCAAGGCAAGCAGAATTATCATTTGGGGAGAGTAAGACATGATTTGTGATTATGGAAGTATTAGCATATAAATGCTAATAGCATTAGCATATAAATATTAACTTTATTTAATATTATTGCTCATCTTTTTGTCACCCTGCTCTTTTACTGCATTTTCTTTCCACGTTTTCCTTTCTCTCATTCAAGAAAGTTACATATTCAAGAAGTGTAGAAAAATCTTCTCCTTGTTGGTAACAAAGGAAGTATAAACAGGAACAATCACTTTCAAACAATTTTAAATGCATTTCTTTGAGAGTCTACAACCTCTACACAAATTTTGTACTTGCCATCAATAGATCTCTGTAAATGGAAAACCAGTCAAATCTAAATTAGATATTAATTCAGTCAGAAACTTCTAGTTTATGGGTATCTTTTAAAAACTTTCTAAAAAACAAAAAATTATGATCCCAAGTGAAGACCATGGAGGCTAAAACAGAAATAAAATATTGCTTCCCATGTATAACTTCAAGAAACTTAATTCTTTTTACTAAATAAAATCTCTACTGATTAACATTCAATTGGCATTTCTTAAACCTAAAATCTCCTTGGGTCACCAACTACTTGAAAGTGAGAACGAGTGCAGGTTTTGGGTTTTTACCTGCATTTGCACCATGGCTATAAAGTCATTACTGTCATCCTCTCCACCCCAGCCCCACAAAATCACTAACTCTTGAAAGAGAAAAATGAACCAATCTGAATGTTGTTCATTTTTAAAATCTGGGTTGAAATTAAATTTGTCAGAAAATAAATTACAGTTTGAGCAGTATAATTGACAGTTGAAATTTATACAGTAAGATGCTGAGAAATTGTTCATTAATGTCTCTTTTCTTCTTTATTTTCCACTTCTGTTGAGAGCTAATTTTATTATTTTTTCTTTCAAAGTTTTATATATTCCCTTGATATCACAAGGATTTTTAATTTGAATCTATACATGAAACAAGTTTTTATTTTTGTGATTTTCTTAAAGTTACTGATCGCCTCCATCTTTTGTAACTCTGTTTTATGCTCATTATAGACAACCATATTTCATAAAATCCACAAATTCATCAATGCTTTTTAAAATGTAATTAATCAGTGGAAATATGCAGCACATCACCGCTGATGTATGATAGTGCTCTACTTTTGTGCTTTTAAATATAGGAGATTTACTAGAATCAGAAGAGAATTTGCATATTAATCAAGACAAATAAACATGTGGTGATTTAACTAGGAAACTGTTATTTGGATGACAATTTAATCAGCACAGGTTGAAAGGTCCATCACTGCAGCATCCTGTTTCTGCTAAAATATTGATTGCACTACTGATTTCAGTAATGCTTTATTTTACAGGGCACAAATAACCATGTAATTACTCTTTAATTGAATGGTAATTGCTTGCTGGCAATTATTTGTTAAGTTTTGGAGTGTAATTACTAGGTTATGTGTGTTTTGTGAAATAAAATGTTGTGTATTAGTAGCCCAAAATATTTTCTGTATGAACGGTCTGCCAAAACTAGGAAAGTTAGTTATGATGGCAGGGGTTTGACAAATAACACTATAGCACTAAAACTATTATTAAAAGGATCAGATGAACCTTTGAATGCTTTCCCTTTACAAAATTAACATTAGATGTAACATTTGTAAGATAAATGGAATAATACTGTACCACAGAAGCATGATTTCCTCTGGGGTCTAGTCCACCATTTAGCATAATTTATCCTGATGTTTTGCTTTTCATTCTCTGAGCTTCTTTAGAGGAACTGAAATAGCATCCTACCCTCTGGAGAGCAAAGAATAAACCAAGTAGAAATATATTTCAACAGTACTTCATATTTCTGCAAGTGAAGTGGATTACCAGCAGCACATTATCTTAGCAGCCTATAAACTCTGTAGCCTTGGCAGCTCGCTAGATAACAAGGGAAAGCATTATGTTTTGCAGTGTCAATGAGATATGACACTTTCTGTGATATGTTTATTCCAAGCTGTGATAGATGAGGTACCCAATACTTTGATCGTTAAGATTTGAATTTTACTTCTACACTTTTTCATTTTTGTCATCAACTATTTATGGACTGGCAGGAGGCAGCTTCGCCAGGACTGCTGATTTTGGTTTTTTTTTTTTATAAAAGAGATCCAGTTAATAAATTAATTATTGATTTCATGAGGCTGGAGCTATTTGGTACAAAAATATGCTAGTCCTGTGATTTAGGAAGCTCTCATATGTATCACAGATTTCTTCAATAGCAACATATTTTATTAGGCTTAAAGGAGAAATACTGAAGTACTGTATGACACACTGTGTAAATTGCCTTGCTAATAGTGGCAGTAAGTGGTGCAAGCGCTCAGATGTAAATAAAAAAGAAAAACACAACAAAAAATAACACTTTAAAAAGCTAAATAAAACACACACACACCCTCAATCTTAGTTACTTTCCTGAAACTGGCACAGGGACCAGAAATTTAAATTTTTCATCTCTTCAAAGATCATGAAATACCCCCTAGTGATTGTGCAAGGTACTTTTTGAAGTATTTACCAATAAATGTAACATCCCGATGAATTAGAATTCTTCCCCGTTACCTTCAGATTTTTAGTTGTAGCATGGACTCAAAATAATCTCCCTGCTTTGGCATTTATTACAAGGTTTCAAAGATGCCAGTGGTAGTTAAACTCTGCCTGACCTTTCAGTGTTTAAGGAGAGAAGCAAACCCTGACCCCGCAGCAACCTGATTCTGTCTCCTCTCGGCGCTGGCAAACTGATCACTTGTCTGGCCATGGCAGGACATTGGATCACCAGCCACATCAAAGGCAACAGGAGCCAATTCAGCAGCAGGGAAAAAGTCATCCATGCAAAATGGGCAATTAACATTAATCATACATGAAGCTGTTGGAGCCGATGAGGAGAACCTGGTGCCTATGGCAACGCTCGGGGCAGTGCCCACGCCAGCTCCAGGAGAACCAGGCACAGCTCACCTGCCACGGGACACAGGACATGTGCAGAAAGGCTCTGACACTCCAAAATACAACCTCCCTGATGCCTCAGGTTTCAGCTTTTGTATTTTTCAGATTCTGTGCTGCTTTAGTGTGTACACTGCTTTAGTCTGGACTTGTTAGGGGATGGTGAGCTCTCTTTACAGAGCAGGGAGACAAAACAATTCCTTCTCCAGCTGGGCACCAAGGACAAATGATCCAAACCTCAGGCCCAAGAGCACAAACAGCGTGGGCTGAAGAAAGAAAAACAAGCAGGATGGGAGTGCCTGGGCTAAAGCTGGAATGGGACAATGAACTGCAAGGTGCAAATGGAGCAGAGCTGATCCCAGTGAGAGCCCCCGGGAGCGCTCGTGCATTTTGGGACCATTTTGGTTCATCTTGGGTGCAGCCCTGGCTGGGCTCTGGTGCTCCCCAAGGTGGATCCATTGAGGAGATCCTTTTAATAAATCCCTGCTTTATTCTTTAACTCTGTCTAGCCCCTGTTCTAGGCCAGCCTTCACAAAGCCACATCCCCACCTGATTCTCCAGGGAATTCCAGCCAGGAATGTCCAAAGAGAAAACGTCAGTGGGAGTTTGTTCTAAAGCATCACAGATCTGAACTTTCTCTGTCACTGTGACTGGTGTTACTGTTAGGAAAAAAAAAAAAACCCACAACTTAACAGCACTGAGATGCTTGGAGCTGGGACTCCAGTGGAATATTACAACTTTATAACTTTACCTTTAAGAATGGAATGTAGTACATTATCACTGTGTTCATCCTAAAAGTCTCAATCAGTGAAAATCCAGTACTCATCTAAAACTTGACTTGGACTACAGTCAGAAAACTACAGTCAGAAAAATTACCTGAACTCCTTGTGTTCAATTGCCACTATAGTGGTTCTTACTTAACAAAGTTTAATTGCTTATTTCTGAAATCAGGAATTACAAAGTAAGTTTAAAACCAAAAAGGCTTTTTGGTTAGTTGAGATTTAAAACTTTAAATAACTCTTTAATTACTTATGAGTGTGCCTGATGATATAACAGTACATCAACATTCCTGGTTTTGCTTTTTTCCTGTCAAATAAGACCACAGGAAAAAGAGGGATACCTCACCAAATTTCTGAATTGGGGAGATTCATGGCTGCAGACAAGCTGGAGGCTGATCCATGTTCCACACTGCCCCAGCTCAATTTAAGGGTGTGGCAGGGAGGAAATTAGAAGTGTGGCTCCAGCAGATGCAGGGATACACACAGAAATTGAACAGAACTGCATGAAGTTAGTAACTGTGGCAGTAGAGGTGCACTGGCACAGATAGAACACAGTGCATTTAGCTATGGACCAGAGCCAGGGGGACAAAGTTCCTGCTGCTGTGTCTTCACTCCCATTGTTCCCACTCTGCCTAGACCAAACCTTGCAGGAGGGGGCCTGTCCAGGCTGGAATAGTGCCACTAACAACACACCCAGACCACAAATTCAAATTACAGATCTGTTGTCAAAACAATGCTCCCGCACGATGTCCAGCTAAACCAAATGTGGAAGTGCCAGAGATAAGGCCAGGCTCATTGTGAGCCTTGCAAAGCTCAGCTCAGCTGCTTGGGTGGCTCTGCTTGGATTCTGGATCCAGTCAGAGCTGGGAACCACTGCAGATTACAGCCAATGTTATTGTGCAATTCACATTCTGACTGGTTTTCTCTTTTTTAATCTCTTCCAGTATCTGACTATTCAGCAGGTGCAACCAAGCCACTGAGCAGGTTCTTAGGATTTTTCCACCTGCGTGTGGAAGCTCAGCACTGACGTGAGCAGATGCCAAGGCAGGCACTGGGATCAGCACGGGGACAACACAGCTCCATCCCAACAGCTGATGCTGCCCAAGGCACAGACAGAAACACTGCACACACTCCAACCCTGTGCAAAGACATGCCAGGACACTGAGGAGCTATAAATCTCCTTTCATACAAGTTAATTCAGCCCCATTTTTTTTTTTTTAAGAATTACTTCATTTTTACACATACATCCACAACTATTTGCAAGGAAACTTTCCAAGCAGGGAATCACCATCTATTAGAAACACCCAGGTCATGTCTCTGAATTGTACCAGCCCCTTCCAAGCTTTATTTTTGACCTGTATCTGAATTCAATGCCAATTTAGAGGAATGTATTACAGTAAAAGGGTTTTGAAATACTGCTGGTTTCCACTAAGCTGTATCTCAGTAAGTCTCCATTCAATGAAAGTTGTAAAAAATGTGACTGTTTAAGCCTATTATCTATGGCCAGAAACCCAAGAGCAAGACCTGATGTATTTACAGCCCTGAGTATCACATAACCCAGGGGGGCTGATCTTAATTCCCTAACAGGGGTGCATTGTGCTGTGGTGCTGCAGTGCTGTCAGAGCAATTTGCAGGCCGATGCAATGGGAAACTGCTCCTGCCTTAACTGTTTTTAATCTCTGCATTACAAGTTTCAGTGCTTTCACAATCTTGGCAAAGACCCTTCAAAGGTAGAAAACAGAAATTCATCTTTTAAAGAATAATAAATGAAAGAACACAGAAGCAGCCCTTTGCACCTATACCCATGCTGAAAGGAGGAATTGTTCCCAGCAGTCCAAAGGAGCCTCTATGATTAGGTGGTTCTGTCCAGGAGTAAACATCTGAGGGCTGAACTCCACTGCACAGAAAATACCCTGCAGTTTGCTGCTGCTCCTGGACCAGCATGAAATTAGACAGGCAGTAATGGAGGGACACAGCTCCACTGCTTCCCCTTTACCTGTCCAGATTTTGTGACTGTTGGTATTTCATTTGTTAGCTGCAGAGACAGACAAGATAATTGTTTCTACTGCAAATTAAAGTAGGAGAAGGATTTTATCAAATAACAAAGCACAAACCTTTAGGTCCATGAGAAAATAAAAGGGCAGAAGGAAATTTTTGGCGAAATTAATGTTTTGTCTATAAAATCTTCATGTTTTGAAAAGATGCTAATACGAATACAGAAAACCACAGAAGTATTATCAGTTACGTGAGATTTAACCTACAGGAATGTAGAAATTTTCCCTATTTTGTGGACACCTATGCACACACAGAGAAACTCTGCCTGATGGGAGCTCTGTAGCAGCAGATAAGTGAAATGACTGTGAAAGCAAACCCCACTGAATTTTGACTGTGAGTGTAGCCAGCCTCAGGGCTGACAGTGAGAGGGGCTTCAGCAAGAATCTGTAGCTCTGTAATCTCAGCTGGTACCAAAGCCATGGGATCATAAAGATCCCAGTTGATGGTATCTCATTCCTCTCCCCACTGGAGGTGAGCACTGGGTTTCATCCCCTCCACTAAGAGATTACAGCATCACTCTTTCCCTTCTTGGTAATATTCCCCCTGCTCCACCAGTCAGGTTTACCCTTTCTCCCCAAGGTGGGGTAACAGATACAGGGAATAATTATTCTCAGCTCATAATAAGCCTCTAATACTACTGTTTTTTCTATACTTTTCTGACCAAAAGCTTGTCTGCTTTTCCATCGACAGCTACACCAAGGAACCTTCTCACCACAGTCACAGATCATTTCCCACTGAGAAACACCATGTCATTTTACAAATGTCTCTCATATACCATTAGGAAAAACTGGAAGAAGCCAACTACAGCAAAAGCAGCTCAAACAGCTGAAAAGCAGCACGAGTTATTCCCAAATTCAGAGATTTCCTGAACTCAAGTATGTTCTGGAGTAGATACAACAGCCGAGCAGACAAGCTGTACCTGCTGTTGATGTCTCTGAAAGACTTCCCTTCAGACTCTCCCAAAAATTCCTCCCAGCACCATCCACCCCTGGGCAAACACAGCCCTGCCATGGACTGCCACAGAACCCCACTCGCATGTCACACACAACTCCTGCTCCTCACTCAAGAGGTTGTTTTGAAAGCTGCTGAGAAAGACTGTAAGAATTCAAGTAAAAGAGTGTTTGTAACCAGATTTCCTGGAGATAAATGAAAGACATACGTTTCCATGGTGGCCAGCCTACTAAATTTTGCAAGCATAAATATTTACCTAGGACTAGGGGGTGGGGAAATCAGGAAGAAAACCACCATCTAGACCCTTCAAAGTTTAAATACTGGAACACAGAGGTCATTATTTATAACTAGAAATGGAGAACATGTCTTTTCTCTGTATATTTCCATCATGTTACTCATCCCTTCCATATGCATTCAATTATTACCATTCTTACACCAGAAAGTAATTTCTGTGGCACTTGCTCACTGTATGCATTCATTTTCTTTAGGCTTTCTTGTGGCTATTGATTTCCTGCTTTGTTGAAGTGCTTTGTTTCTTTCGCAGCAGGCTATCCATTTTAAAACAGTTGTTCAACAAATAAAAAAATTACGTTCTAAAATTAAATGAGTTTTATCTTCCTTCATTTTTATCTGAGTTAAATGCAAGTGACACACTTCCCCTAAAAAAAAAAAAAAAGGAAATACTTAATGGCTCCCAGCACGCAAACAAGTAAATAAGTAAAATTTTTGTTTTCTAATAAGACATATTTATTTTTATGATTGGAAACATGAAAGAAAAAGTGTATTATAAAAAAAGCCTCTTTTGTACTCTTATGTTGTAATCACTGCTGTGGCCAGTGGTTTAACATCAACAAAAGAGGATTATCTGGTCCAGAGCCAAATTCATTTAAATCCTATCTTGCTACCCTGAAAGTTGCTAAACATGACAAAAAGTTGCTCTAACATGACAAAATCTGCTGTCCCCTCCCACCAGACCAGTCCAGGAGAGTCAGATTTTATACAACAAGGAACACAACTACTCCTGAATCAACTGCAAAACCAAGGGAAACAGAGATTTTGCAGAAGGTAACACTTGTGACCTGGAGCATCTTGTTTGGATGCTGCTTCTTCAACAAGGGTAAATTGCTGAGTTTTGTGCTTCTCTGCTCCCTCAAACTTCCAATGTCCTTATCAACTAACTTGAGCGAACTGCAGGGAAAAAAATGTAGGGAGGCAGATGGACACTCTGTGTGATTATGTTATGTTATATATCACGTATTAAGGCAGAATTTTTGTCATATTTCTTGCTAGAAGCACATTATCAAGGGTCAATTATTAGGGTACCAGAAGCCCCTCTGTATTTTCTTCCTCCGTGTGCTGTAACAGACCCTCGTTGAATGGCAGGAATTTTTCTGTTCTACATCATCTTCCTCCCCACCATGTCTTCAATGAAAAACCTTGCCTACTACTGCTCAAGCATGGGAATTATTTCCAAAAGCAATGGGCTTCATGTTCTTGATCCAGGTATTGAAGTAAAAATTCTAAAACACCTCCCATATTGAATATATTTTTCTGTTTATGGAGGAACATTTTAGTGAAGGAAAATGTAGCCAGTCAGCATATCCAGGATTCTTTGATGCATTTAAATCAGGTAGAGATGTGGGAGCTCCTATTTCATGGCCAAATTAGCAGGACAAACTGAAAATCCAGGTGCACCTTTGGGAGGGGGCAGGCATCATCTCAAATTGATTTTGTGACAAATCAAAACCACTCAAAATTTTCTTTTTGGGCTAAAGCTATGTGAGGAGGGAAGAAAAACCATGATAAACACCTGAAAGGTGTAAACAATGACCTGCAACCTCCCACACACCTGGGAATGCTGCACACCTGGGAATGCTGCACACCTGGGAATGCTGCACATATGGGAACAGGGCACACCTGGGAATGCTGCACACCTGGAAATGCTGCACACCTGGAAATGCTGCACACATCTGGGAATGTTGAACACCTGGGAATGCTGCACATCTGGGAATGCTGCACACCTGGGAATGCTGCACACATCTGGGAATGTTGAACACCTGGGAATGCTGCACACCTGGGAACACGGCACACCTGGGAATGTTGAACACCTGGGAATGCTGCACACACCTGGGAACAGGGCACATCTGGGAATGCTGCAGACCTGGGAATGCTGCAGACCTGGGAACGCTGCAGACCTCTCATCTGTTTGCATCCAGCACTCGGTGTCAGCTCTGCAGGTAATTCAGGGCACCAGCTCTGGAAACTCAATACACCACAGTGCAACACCAGAAGCTGCTGCCGATCTGTTATCTAGGAAAAAACAACTCACGCTGGGAGCCAGCCCTGCTCCCAGGGCCAGCAAGGCAGGACAGGGCCATGACCAGGAGGAAGGGTCAGGGCTGTGAATCCTTCCCTGTCAGTGTCTGCCCTTTCCAGTCCCGTTATCCCACTGAAGGACCTGACTTCAAACTCACTGTGCTGGGTGAGGCTTGACTGACCAGGGAGAAAATGATGCTGTTCTGACATGGGAACAGCTGATAATGAAACAAGTCAGTTCACTAAAATGAGTTTTTGTCAAGCACAGATACACAAAAAGCCAAACCCATGCACTGGAGGAGGAGCTTCCTATCACCACGTGCTCAGGATCCCTGAAACACGAGGGATGACAGCAATCCTATTTGACATTTACCACCTTTTAAACACCAAAATAATCTTAAAACAATCTTTTTAAGCAATCTTCAGACTTCAGTGGTGAGCACCAGAACTGTGTCATTTATCCTTGCAGTAAATGAAGAACAGCAGCAGCAATAATAGTAATAATAATAATCTAATGCATAGTAATTTCATCCCTAGAGTGCAAAGTATTTTCTAGAGATCAATATCACTGCAGACAGGGAAATACAGATCTTATAAGGTGGAAATCACCCTGAGCTGTAGGCAGACGTCATAATCCTGAATGGCAGCATTTGCCACTTAGTTGTGAAATCAAACTGATCCTAATTACAGTATTTGTACCCTATCCCAGAGCCTGGCTCCCTCACACAGTCCAAAACCATCTGCAAAGATGGTACTTTAGGAACATTTTCAGATGGATAAACTTCAGTGTCCAGAGATCACCCCCTCGTAACCCCCTGCTTAGGAACTGCTGGTTAAGTTTATGCTCACAGGACAAAAAAAAAAAAAAAAAAAAAAAAAAAAAAAGCTTTAGAAGCATGCAGCCTAACTTTTAAAAGGAAATAGGCTTTGAAAAAGTTTGCAGGATATAGGAAATGAAACGAAAAAATGTTTTCATTCAGTTTCCTGTTTAGATGTATGGATAGATTTGACTTCAAATAGATGAGCCACACAGAAGTTTAGTTTATAAGGGTCAGATGGTAACAGTTTCTGTTTAATCCTCAATTTACATTAACTTACAGGAAAATTAATGATTTTAAACAGGCATCAAAGTGAGGCTGTTTTTTTCATTTCTCTAAGTTTGCTGGAGGAACAATTGTTTCCTTTATCTGTCTCCCAGAAAGTTGGTGATTGTGTTTAAGTTAAACTGCTCATTTAGCCTTCAGGCACAGCATATTATGAGTTGTTTTGCAATGAACATCAGCCCCTTATGAGTGCAAACTCTCTGACAGCTCTCTTAGATTCTTGAGCTTACTCGAGCATTTCACAAAACCACTCTTCACAACTCCACACATTATAATTTACACATTAAACCAGCAGGTTTTCAACCTCAGGTCTGTTGCCAAGAATAATTCTTCAAAACTCTTTTATCTTTTTGTAAGAACATAATTATAAATGTGCAATTAACAGCCAAAAAAAGGTCTTAAGAAAACTCTTAGAGCAATATTGCCTGTTTTAATGCCTCAACCAGATGGTGGTTTAAAGAAAGCCATTTAAAGAAAATAAATAAAAAGTCACATTTTTCATTCGGCAATGATACGTCAAGTGTAAAATTTGAGATATTAAAGCCACAGTGCTACGGGTCTGTCTAATCACCAGAAGTGCTCTTAATTCTTTTGTTTTGCTGCTGGACAGACCAAGCAGTTGTAAACATCATTCCTGATATGCATCAGTACAAAAGCACAGGGACCAGAGGCAGAAGGAATTATTTGTTGCATTTTTTCCATGAACAGAGCCCATCCAGTGACTGATTTTCCCCGAGGATGAATAATATTCTCATTTTTGTCTTTTGTTACAACCTGAATTTGTACAGTCTAATCCTGAACTCTTTTCCTCTAAAAATACAGGTGCTTCCCCTTTACTAATTAAACATGAGTACTGGGTAATTGTTGACATTCTCAAGTTGGAATAATCACCTTGGACTAAATGGGTGACAGAAATTCCAGCTTAGCCTTATTCCAGATAACACTCAGATATTTTTTAAAGCTGTAGAGAAATGACAGAAGAAGACTCCCATTTGAAAACAACCCAGCTGCATTATTTTACAGCCAGGCCATAGTGCCATAAAATATCTGCTTGGAACTAATTAACTTAGGAGAATTATCAAATACATCACACAGTAAACTGACTGATTCGACAATAAATTCAACTGCTTAACTTAATTCTACAGTGATGGACATCTGGCCTGCTCTTGTTCAGATAATTCAATGTGTACCACTATTAACAATTTCTATCATTTTAGATAAACATTTCTTCCCTTGAAATTTAAGAGCTTCAGAGTGCTGGGTTTTTTTGAAAAAAATTCAGAAGAGAAATTTCCTTAGTGTCATTAGAAGCAAATAATTTGGCATTATCTGTGATATGGAGCACAAAATCAGACTTGCACTATTTCAAGAGATGGATAAAGACAGATAAATATGAACAAATTGAAGGCAACAAAGCCATTAACTGTACTCCCTGTGCCACATCATACAGCAGAGTACGCTGGAATACAGGGAATTTCTGCAGGGCACAGTTACAACCTGTGGGCCCCCCACACTTCTAGGGGGGTTGTTATAATTTCCTTGCACAATAATCCCACAGCATTTATTGCTCAGCATCATTTTAGTTGTCTTTTAAAAAGTAGAGACACTTAAATAACTACAACCAGACACTTCACCCTGCACTGCACTGAAATGAGGGGGCAGCTTCAGTTCTGTATCAACAATACACTGAAGCAGTCCCATGGTCTCAGTGCAAAATTTCCAGCTGCTCAAGTAATTGTTTCTAAGTAATATTTTAAACTAATAATTTTCCTTTTTCTTAAAAACAAACAAAAATCAAAACTTGAGTTCATGCAATGTAATTAGTTTCCAGGTCAATGACTTGTTTTCCCTTAATTTTAAAAATAGCTTTTATTGAGAAAAAAAAAAAAAAAACCACTTTCAAGGACCACAGATAAGGAAGCATGAAAATCTGTTCTGTGTTCATTTCTAGTCTAGGTAAGTCCAGTAATTACTGACGTGGAGAAATAACTTCTGCTTCTGATAAATACTTAAACAACCATAAAAAGAATGATCTCAGACTGATGGCAGCACAGTGTGGTGTTGCCATCAGGCAGAATAAAATCTTTTTAGAAAAGGAGTTGCAGATTTAATTGATATATGGGGGGAAAAAGAAGGTGCAGTACATTTAGACCCTAATTTAATGGGAAAAATCAACTAACAGAGTGCCTTGGTCTAATAAAAGATGAGTATGAATGTGAGCACTCATGGACTGAAACAGGAAATTATGGTATGGAGAGGAGCTACCTTGAAAAATCAGCAATAAGGTGATTTGGCTCTAAGTCTAATATCTTCATGAACATTCAGAAAAGAAAGCAGGGAACTTTAAAAGAGCTCAAAGAAGAGACTGCATCAACAGGAGAGGGGAAAGATTACAAAGCCCTTCAGTGAGATCTGAGTGAATAAAAGCAGCTTAAAAATTAATTCAATTTTTTCAAAAAACAAAATTAATGAAGTGTGAAAAACAACAAAAAATGTAGCCCTCCAAAAGAGAGGCAACATCTGCAATGTTAATATACTGAGAGACATGTAGGTGTTATAGAAGACTGCAAATTAGGCAGATGTGATAAAACAAGGAAAATATCCAACTTTTTGCTGGGCTGCAGCCTGGAAGCATCAAATCAGGAAAGGCAGAAATTGCCCAAACTCATCTGGTCCTGCATGGCTGTACCTGGAACTGCACATGGGTTCCTGAAGCACCTAATTACAAGGAAGATAATCCCAAGGTAGAGGGAGTTGAAAGCACTGCAAGTTGGAATGATTAAGCTGTAAGAATGGGCTGATTTCAAATGAAATATTAAGTTCTACATCACTGTACTCTGTGTGGCAAACAGCAGATGTGAAAGGAATGCTCAGCATAAAACACATCTAAGCAGATCTTTGCATATACAGGAAAACCAGCACGACTTTTTCACTGAAATGGCACCGTAGAGATCAACTACTTTGAAATGTGAAATGGTAAAAAGGCACAGAATTCCTCAGCCCCTGTGGATTACCTGTGGGGCAAAGCTGGGACAACAAAATAACCTGCTAAGATTTCACTGCCCTGACTGCACAGCTTTGAAACCCACCAGCCTTTGCAGAGATTTCCCCACTCACTCCACCCTTTACTCTTTGGGATTATTTCTGAACATCCAGAGAGGTGTTTCAGGCACGGGGCAGAGCTTTGTGCAGGAACATCGTTTGGTGTGAAACCTTGGTTCCCTTTGAGAGCAGCGATGCTGAAGCACTTTCAGTTTCCTCCTCCAGCACTGCTCACTGCTGCTTCCCAGCTTTAATTGCACAGCTTTTCCTTAAGCAAATATTAACGACAGAACAAACTCCTCAGCTAACTGCAAAGGTTATTTTCCAGTGATACTTAAAAGAGCCCAGTTATTCCAAAGCATTATTCGACCATGACTAATTGACATTAGAAGAAGTGCAAAGTACATAAGTTGATTCTTTTTCAAATACAACAGAAGACATTTCTTTTCAAACCACACAAAATCTGTCTGGGTTGAAATTCTGCTTAGGCTGCAGTGCTGAAATCTCAAAGGAAAATGTACAAGAACATTTTTCCAGTAATTCCTTGTAAGCCCGATTTCTTTTCCGTGAAATCTCCAAGTCTGGTGCTTGGTGAGCATGTTCTCACTGTTTATTTACTCATTGATTTTTATTACTATTGGATGTAGACATTTCCTGGGAAAAACAAAAATAAAATAATGAAGCTTTAAAACTATTTTTTCCAATTTTAGTTTCTTAAAACATGTTTTCCTAATGAAGTGAAATGGATTTGCCTTTTAATAGTGCAGTGCTGGAGCATGCTCATTTTTAACTTTCTAATAGTGATAACAGCGATTCTGCACAGTGTAAAAATGATTTGAAATTACTCAAATTTAAATTTCTTAATAACTGTGCATTTCCATGTCAGTTCAAAACAGACTGGGTGCAGTCACACACTTCAAAGAGCACTTCCTTCTGTTATGGAGAATTCCTGCTATCCCTGTGAATCCCTGGGCATCAGTTCTAGCTTTCCAGCCAAAAACTGCACAGTCAATGACTTATGTGCACACTGAAGTCCAGAAAACCTCTGCCATCCATTATTAGCATTTGTGTTTTCAGTAAAGACCTTCAGATCCGTCAAACTTCCCAAGAGTCTAAAATTTATATTAATTGCAGATTTTCCAAAGCAGGTTTCCCTTCACCCAAACTGCTTCCAAACTTAAAACCGGGCAAAATTAAAAACAAGAGAATCAAAATGAAGCTGTTAAAAAAAAAATACAGTGGCCTATTCTATTTTCTACATTTGAATTTTACCTTGATATTTAACAATTCTATATTTATATGTTTAGATTTTCCATCAACAGCCTTTACGTGTTTTAGAGTTATTTTTAACTTGACTTTTTCAATCTCATGATTTAAAACAGCTCTTGATCACGAGCAACATAAAATAAAAAATGCTCAAAAATAAATGGCATTCACTGCCATGCTTTAATCTATACACCATTTTTATTGGAATTTTGAAGTTTTAAAGGCTGCAGTTTGAAATGCAGCCATAATGACAGGAAACATTCATTTAATAGCAACGGGTCAATATAATTATAAAAGGCAGTAATAAGATATTTAGCAAACATTACCCATCAGTGCCCCAATGAAGAAGATTTAAAGATGTACAGAAAAGACTCTGCCTTCACATATTCCCACAGATCTGCCCATGCCAGGGAGATACTGTGAAATCTAAAAGGCCCATAAGGGTGCAAAAAGATGGTCACCTATAGGAAAGTTCTGCCTATAAAATAACCCCAGGAAAAACATATTAAAAAAGGCTTACACTTAGATGTTGTCCTACTCAATATTTCTCAAACTCCTAGTGCACTTCTGGTCCCCTGTTCAGGTGATGGGTTTTTCTCTGCATTATTTTTGTTCCTCTTTGACCCAGAAGTGTTTCCTTGCTGAACCTCAGAATCTCCCCCTGATTTATCCACCCTACAACCCTACTTCAAGAAACTCTTAGTCCTTACTCTCAACAACAAAAAAAGCACTGTACCTCGAGATTTTGTTTACTTTCTGACATTAAAAAACACTGCCATTACAGCAACTGTAAGCCTGTTCTTTCATGTGCTATCATGGTCTATGCAACAGCCAAAAATCTGAATGGGGAGCTCCAATCCTGATAACCAACCACCCTCCCAACCGCCGGCACGGGCACAGGAACCCGGCAGGAACAGCTCGCCAGGGCTGTGGTTAAGGGCTTGCACCAAAAAAGAAAAAAACTGAAAAAGGCAGCCTAAACACAAATTTGTGTGCTGTATTCACCAGTGTGACCCATTTTGCAACTGTATTACGTTAAGAGCAAGCGTTTAAATTAAGATAGATAAAAATGAAATTGTTTCCAACTAAACACTTGTGAAATACAAGGTTCAAAATCCATTTCCTTCCACATTTACGCTTTTAATCAACATCTACCCCAACTGCTCAATATTTCCCAATGATTTTCCTCTAGAATGTCCCCCAAAGTCTCTGCTCCTGTCCTCACATCCACCAAATGTATCCTAGAGCCTCAAGTCTGTTCTCCCACCACTGGGAAATTTCTCATCCATGCTGCTTTCCCTGGGCCAGTATTATGGTATCAAGTACATCAAGGTAGTAAAGAATGACCCAGAAGACAGGAGGAAATGAAGCTCCTGTCTCTTCCTCTCACTGCTTCTCCCTGGATAAAAAGAGTCAGCTCCAACACCTTCACACCATCCCAGACGTTCTCCCAGGTGGGAGCTGATGGAAAACAGATCTTTACTCTGCCACTGAATAGGAGCGAGGACCTCTCTGCTCCTCTTTTTCCCTTGTTTTATCACATCTGCCTAATTTGCAGTGGGACCTCACCTCCACCCCCCAGGAGCGTGGGGCAGGTGACATGTCAAATACCCAAAAGAGAGAGCTGGAACTTCACCTCAGAGGTCCAGCTCAGTGGGTGTGAGCAGGGGGGGCAACACAACTGGAAATACTACAGAAATAACACAGAAAGGGTATCCTAGAATGGTCTGGGTTAGAATGGACCTTTAAACACCATCCATTCCAATCCTCTGCAGGAAACAGGGACACCTTCCACTGGATCAGATTACTCCAAGCCCCACCCAATCTGGCCTTGAATCTTATCAGGGATGTGGCATCCATCATCTCTGGGCACCCTGTGCCAGTGCTTCCTCACCATCAGTAACCACCTCCTTGTTTAAATGAAAGATTATCACAAAGGGGTAACATAGTTTGTTTTTTTTTTTGTTTTTTTCCTATACAGAATCACAGAATCATTTTGATTGAAAATACCTTGAAGACATCAAGTCCAAGTGTTCACCCAGCACTGCCAAGGCCACCATTAACTGACTGAGCTGGAGAAAGTATTTTGCTAAGCTTAACTGCATCTCTGTAACAAGGATATTAAGACAATGACACGATTCAGGTCTAATTTTACATACACTTAAATTCCAAGCAGAAATATCTCGTTGCCTTCTTACCTCCTCTTCCCATCACACTGGTTTTGCTTCTTCCAGACTGACAAGCTCTGTCCAGCAAAACACCAAAATATGCACTTGGCTAATACCCCCCATGGTTCTGCTGACCCAGCTTGCTCCAACTCCAACCACAGCTCCTGTCATCTGCTGGTTCCAGGGCAGGATAACCTGCTCCTTCTGGGAGCCAGGGAATTCGACACCCACTGTTTATACCCTTACCTCAAAATGCTCTGCCCATGCTGATAATCTCCTGCAGCTGCCACGGACTGGCTGAGGCAGCCAAGCTGGATTTAGCTCTCGCTGCCTTAGCAGGAACAATCAACTCATCACATTTGGGGTGACAACTACAGCAACAACAACCATTAAGATGCAAACATTAGTTTTTAGGAGTTTAAGGTAGTTCTTGAATGTGAAACATTAAGCATTTATAGCAGCTTTAACTTGGATGCTTACCCATTTTAAACATAAAGGAACAAGTGAACCAGTGGCACTAATTATTTAAGCTCCAACAAGTGTCATGGTACTTTGATTTTATTATTGTTATCTTAGGATTTATCTAATAGTCCCTGAAATATATGCGTTCAAGATATATATATATATATATATATATATATATATATATATATATATGAGACTTTTGTCCAATGATAATTTATTAGAAAATACAGTAAATAATACAGTTAACATTTGGATTTTGGCCCCTCCTAAACTCTCATAAAGACAGCAGCCAAAAAACTGAGTAAGTCAGGGTGCCTTTGAAGATATTTAATTAAAATCTAATCCCACATTCTTAAGGGTTCACATAAATTAAGCTGTCATTCAGGAGATTTATGCATTCCCATTTGCATATTGCATACAATTCATCAGTTCCTGGTGTTTGAAGGCAGTGCCGCTCCTGGGGAGCGACGCTCCGGCGGCGCCCGCGGGCCTGGGGAGAGCCACTTCCATCTGGCTGATCCTCCTCTGCTGCCACACTGCCACCCCCAGCTCCTCAGACACGTCCCCTGGGCGGGATGGATCCGGCTCGGCTCAATCTGCCAGCTGCACACCAACATTTGGGCATTCCTGGAGCAAGCCAACCACAGCCGGTGCTCCTCGTGCCATGGAACGCTCCTGATGCTGCTGGAGGCAGCCAGGCCCTCCTCCTGGATTTTCTCAAAGAGGATCACAGAACCACACAATCACATTTATTTAGATCCACCAAGTCTGACAGTTCCACCAGCACTGCCACTAACCCATGTCCCCAAGTGCCACATCCACACAGCTTTTAAACCCCTCCAGGGATGGCTTCTGCTTGCTAATTACTAATAAGTAATAAATACTACCTGGAGGCATTTCTGGCTCCTTCACTGCTCACATGACTCTCTTTGTGCCATTAAGGGCCACACTAAGTTAGAACAAACTACTTCCTGTAAGTGTTCAAAAACATTTATCCAAGTTTATACACGTTTGAATGTATTCTGATTTAGGAAATTTTCCCAGTGATTTTCTAACACTTTTAAACATATTTAGATAAGCACATGTCATATACATGTGGGGAATATTTCCTTTTAAGAGCATAATTACCTGAAGAAGAATATATTCATAATTGCTTTATACTCGTGTGAGTATTCGTGTGAGCCGCTCCAGCAGCGGAGCAGAGCTGGCACATCCAAGTGCCCAAAGAAACATCTGGCATTTCCTGGCCTATCTGAACCACGGCCCCTCATCCCTGCAGCATGGATGTCTGTACATCCACAGCCCAGTATCATCTTCCCTGTTCCCACAGCTGCCGTGGTTTGATGACAGGACAGCGGTGATTCAACAAAGAACTCAAGAGAACACAACCAACACGCACCCAACAGGTCAGAAACTACATGGGAAAATTATCAAACCCAACAGTGATTCACAGATCCTGCTTTTACATCCTGCTTTAAACTCTTTTTGGGGGCTTAGACAATGAACTTTAAGCATCTAACACTGGGAACACAAGGTAGCTTATGACTTGAAAATTAATCCGTGAAACAAACACATATATCTGCAATTAGATTCGTTTTTCAACAGCTTGTGACAATGATGTGGGAGTCTCAGTAAAACCTCCATTGTGCATTTTCTTTGCTCACTCAGTTCATGTTGCTCTGCTGTTTTAGACCACAGAATCCCTGGAACAAATGTCCGTGTCAGTGGCAGTGATTTCCTGCTCATCCAACAGCCACAGCAGTGCTTCATGGAAGAGCAACAGCAAAATGACATGTTCTTCTCTGGCTGTTCTTTTTTGAATATTCCACTAACATACTGCTTATAAATGTACCAAGGTGGTGTTTCCTTCCCACAGCTCTTGCACCTCAGCACTGACCTGCCACACATCTGCCAGCCCAGCCCGAGACTTTTTAGGTCCAGCTCTGATAAGTGCACCAAGCAGAACGGGTGAAACCACTCAACTTCATTAACTGCAGCCTCAAGCAGGTCTTAAATTCACATCTCCAAAGGGGAAAGGCTAAAGCAATAACCACTTGTTACAGTCTTGTTACTAAGCTAATGCTTGTCTCTTACATTCGCTGAGATTTTGCTCCATTTATTGTATGCTTTGTATTTTATGATTAAAACTAGTCTAGTATTTCTGTTCTTCTTCAAATGTTTTAAAAAATTACTTAAAACAGTTTGTTTCCACTTAGCAATGAGCTGCTATTAAAGCCACTGCATAAATATAAATGCATAAGGAGCAAGCATTTAAATTAAGATATATATCTGTGGATATCTTAGGAATTTTTTGTAAGTTTGCATTACCTAATGGAATTGAGTTATGGAATAAAGAATAAATACCAGAGCTGATGTCAGCACCAACTTCTCAGTGACTCTAAGAAGTGGTGTAGTTCTACCTCCGCTGAGGAGTTAAGACCTCCTGAAGCAACCGTGGAACACGACATTGCCCATTTATTAACTTCCCTTTAACAACAGAACACTTCACTGTGCTTCCAGTATTCTCACAAGCATTAAATCCACTTTTACAATGCAAAGATATCTCTCTTCAAAATTCCATACGCCCCGTGGATTGAGAGATTTGTCTGTTTCAAAGGACAACCAGACACAGGTTATGCACTTTTTCACACACTCAACTGCCCCTCCAGGAAAATTTTTGACAACTGAAGAATCACTGGGATTCTTAAAAATCCCAAGAAAGCAACACTGAGATGATTGGTTGGGGAAGAGATTTTTGAGTTCCCACTTTTCAGCCTTGATTTAACTTTGTCTTCTCTTAATTCTCTTTTAACTTGAATTTAAGAGAAACTGTTGGGTGGGAAGGGTGTTTCAACATCAGTCGTCACTTCAGGATTGTATATATTAAAAAAAAATTAAAAATACAGGTTTCTACAGCATTAACAGCCCATGAAACACAAGGTGTCAATACACAACAACCACCAAGCCATGCACTCTCCCACTGGCGACACAGCAGAGGTTTGGAATGCCATCGGCACCGAGTGCTCTGGGATGCGCCGAGCTCCCCGCATCGCTGAGGATCCTCCCAGCCCGTTCCTCCCCTGAGTTCTGAAGGGAGAACGCTCTCCCCTGAAGTTCTGTCACCACTGCCTGCAGTGACTGACACGTTTTCCTTGCTGCTGTTTTATAAACACGCCGTGTAATGACGGCGTTTCGCTGGGGGCTGGGCACTTGGCGCTGATGCCTTGTCACAACACAGGAGCGGCACAGGCACAGTCCCAACCCTCCCCTGAGCTCCACCTCACATGAGAGGCTCCCGAGCAGCTCACAGAACAGCTGCACTGCTAGAAACAGTGCATGGAATAGCTGCACTGCGCAGAAAACCTCCAGAACCTGGAACTTTCTAACCTACTGGTATTATTTCTGCGTGTAACTATTCAAATGTAATTATACATACTGCATGTAAGGAGACAAAGCTTGTCCTAAAAAATGAGTCTGTGAGATGATCAGTGTACAGAGGTGACAAATACACCAAAGGCAAAACTAGCAGTAAAAGGTACATGACTTCATGCATTAATTGAATTATTAATATTGACTGCCCTGAAAGTTTACCTGTCTTGCTGTTGTGCAGTTCATTGCAAAAAAACCTCAAGAACATCTGTCCCACAGTAGTTTCTAAATAACTAGTTTATTTTAATTGAAGTCTGACAGAGTTTCTGGAGCTGGCACCCTCTGGCATGTGTGGGAAGTTGGCAGAGAGCTCCATTCACCTCGCACAGAGTGACTGGACTTGCATTGTGCCTACAGCTCAACAGGAACAGATTGAAAATCTGGGGCTCTCCAGTGACGTTCAAGATGAAAATCGTGGAGAAAAGTCACTGCCCAGCACCCCTCAGCTTCCTGGGCAGAGAGCAGCAGCCTTTGGCAGGACGCTGAGCCCTGCAGGCTCGTCCTCGTGCCCACTGGACATGGCCAGCTGTGACCACCAGCCCTGACCAGTGCCTGGACCACGCTCTGCCTGCAGATCTCACTTGTGGCACCACAAAATGGGTTTTTTTTTTGCCATTTCTCCAAAATGCACCTTCCCTTCTCCTAACCGAACATCACGGATTTATGGGAAACCCACTCCTCATCCACCAACTCTGCCCTGCCCAGTCACTGAAGACAGATCAGTTTGGTGTTTCACTACCACCTCTATCCCTGTTTGGTAACAACACCTGTTTGTCCTAAATCCTTGCAAGAAGCTGCATGATGAGCAAACGGCACTGACAACTTCTCCTTCATGCAGCACGGCCGCACGTCGCAGGCCTCTGGGAATTGATCCTTCTGCACGTGAAGTTGTGCACTGGTAAAAGAGGGGGAAGAAAGTCATTTAAACCATCATTAGACTGGAAGGTGACACCTACAAACATCTGGCTTCAAAACAGAAAATGAAAACTGTTCTAAATTAATAGCCTTCCATACGCTAATGCACCTCGGATTTTTACTGTACACACATTAAAGCGAAGTTTTAAAAGTTTAAATAACGTTAAAGCACATCTACAGTTTCCCTCTGATAGCTGGAACAGACAGATGGTTCCAGCCATAACTTCCTGTCAGAAGACAGCTCCTCTGGTTCCTCAAGTACTTCACGCTGGAGTTCTGTCAGGAAAAGCCTTGCTGGGTTTCACCTTCAGTATTTCTCTCTCAGGAAAAAAAAATGAACCAATGGTCAACCCCCACAGGTACCCTTCAAAGTAAGTCTTCAGCCTCAGATGTCCAAGATGCTTGTCACTAAATTATGTGTGTCTCTTACAACAGCAATTTGCAGAAATGTGTCATTTTGCCTGTATAATTGTGACAAGAAAGTACGTTTGTAGCTATTTCAATTTTGTCTACATTCAAACAAATTCTTACATTTTAATTTTAATTTTTCAGTTAAAGACTAAAGTCTAAGCCAGCTACAGATTACCACTCAGATTTTGGACTGGTCAGCTGCCAGATCAAGCTATCAGTGCTCCTTTCTGCAGAGGAAAAGACCCTATACAGTCATTTTTAGAACAATTTCTATATTTTTGATGTGTAATGTATATAAAGGAAGTAATGCAGAATATGATCAGAAGACACAGTAGAACTAAACATCACTCAGAACTGTACGTTCATTTTACTTATTCCTTTAGCTGAGAAAATTGAAGAAACTAATCTTTGAAATCTTTCAAAATGACTTGCTTTATATAATTACAGAAATTAAATGCAATAGGAAGCCACTGCTCAGGTGGGATTTTAGAGATCAAAGTCCCTTTTTCCCTTAAAAAAATATTAGGCTTTCAGGATCAGGCACATCCACAATAAAACAGAATTCCCACAATTTATTTGTGCTGTATCAGAAATATGTATGGTCAAACACCAGAAAGTAACACTGCTCCAGCACTACACAGCACACTTTATCTTCTTCCCAAATTAGCCAAGAAAGAACAAAAAATCTTCCTTAAATCTCTGAACTTCACATTAAAATACGAGGAGCCATGGAAGAAGCAGAATCATCCATATGCTGAGGGCATCTGAAAACAGAAAATGTTTTCGGTTTTTCCTTTCTGCTTCCATCATTCCTTTCCTGCAGACCAGCAACACACAGAGGGGTTGGTGTGCTGAAGGATTTTAATTTGAACTTGTGTCAAAAGTGAATTTGAGCTAAGAGAGCTGCTTAGAGTTTCACAGAAGAACATAACGACACGTGCAACACATACCCAGGAACTGCAGTGCCAAGGAAGGAAGGGAAAATAAAGTATAATTTTATACTGGTTGCCTACGGGCCACAATTTCTTTGCTTTTCTATTAACAGCTCAGAATCCACTGTGCTGTTGAGAGCACAGAGAACTGTAACTGCCAATTGATGTAACGATATTTGCATATTCCTTGCCATGGTTGTAAGGAATAGTGGTGCTCTCGTGGTGCAGGGGGATGCAGAGGGGCGTCTGTCTGGCAGGCAGGGGCTGGGAGAGAACTGAGGGGAGCCAAGGGACTGTAACCAACTGTGCAGCACCACAGCTCCTCTGCCTGCCCGTGCACACTCCCAAAAAACATGCAACCCATATCTACCTATAAATTATTTGTTATATAACCCTGTCTCCTTTGATTATTGCTTTCTTTATGCCTTTTTTGTCACCGGTGACCAGTTAATAACACCAGTGTGAACTCACAAACTCTCTGCTTTTTAACTTCCAGCTACTTCCTGTATTTTTTATGATAACCATATGCTGGATTATTATTTAATTATGATTAAAAAATAAACTCCCGAATGTAGGTTACTTTGAAATGAAGGCAGTTTACAAATAACTCAGATCTGCAGCTTTTCTCACAGTTCACTCAGCATTTCCTGTCACACACCTGCTCACCTGCACTCAGGATTTGATATTAAAGTTTATGCAGACACACACCCCCTTTCACAAAGAACTAAATTCTGGTCCAGAACTATTCACATCTTCTTCCAAAAGCAATCAAGTAGCTTTTAAAATCTTTTAAAAGAAGAAATACTTTAAAAGATCTGTATCTAAAGAAATACTTTTTAAAATCAGGGCACTGTGGTTATTAAAGCTACCAGAATAACCCCAGTACTTCCTGGTTCCTGAATAAGGCTGTTCCTGAGGTTCTGATGCCAATGTTATTGTCATTAAACACAAAGTCCTGTATTTCCCATAGAAATGCCAAAGATTCTCCATTTCCCAGACAATGCCATGTCATTACTGCACAACACTGTAAATAGCTAATACTGCATCTCCAGTAAACCCATTTTAAATACCTACAGCCTATGTGACATTTGTATCTAGGGATCTGAAAACTTAAAAAGTGTCTCATAGGGAATTAAAAAAAAGGCAAAATCTGCTCCAGGGAAGTGGCTAAGCCAACTACAACCTCTGTGCTATGCTCAGCTCATCCCATCACCATCACATCTGGAAATTCATCAGCACACAGGATTTGATGTTGTTCTCTCCTTCAGTTTTGTTTTGTGCCTCCCACTTCAGATATTAAATTTTTCAATCATCTTCCTTTGATGTTGTCTTAGTTTAATTTAAAAGCAATACAAACATGTCTGATTTACAAGATTTTTATCACCACAGTATCTTATCACCTCATTAGAGTAATTTGCAAAGGCTTTTGTCCCAGTTGGTAGCAGAAAGGATTTCTTTTCACCTTCAGGTTCTTTTCCCTTTCTCAGTCTGTTTGTGAACTGCTGTACCTCATCTCTGGGCACTGAGGGAAGGTTCTAGCAAACAGGGAAGTTTTGCAATGCTACAAAAACCATCGGGCTCAGGCTCAGGCTCTCTTTGGCTGCTGACCAAAAATGTTTTTATCTCCAGCTCTCACGAACTTCCTTTGGAGTTTTGGTCACAAGGATTGCAGCTGCTTTGGGTGGTTATGAATGAAGAGGGGGACCCTGCCTGGGCCCTGAGCTGTAGCAGAGCTGCTCTGCACTGAACTGGGATGAGAAGCAAACCAGGAACCACACACACACACACACACACACACACACATCTATCACTAATTCATGATTTATTTTTCCCCCTCCTTAAAATCTGGTGGCTGATCATACTCACATAAAGAACACACAGAACAGGGCAACTGCTGCAAATAACAAGCTAGAAACTTACTCTGGACCCAGAATATCTGTCTGAACAGCCACCAGCACAAAGGACTAGAAATGCAAGGCATGTGATGCTCTGTGTTGCAGTTTTTTGCAGGATGAAAGATGAGCCATTAAAGGCTGGTGAGCCCCATATGCTACCATGCAACCCCAGGGCATTCCAAGGGCTCTAAAGAGCCCCAAAAGTCACTGTTTTCCTTGATCTTGGCAAACTGTAGCAATAAGGGAGATCAAGAAGATGATCCCAAAACTTAGTTTATCCAAAGCATTCCAGTAGAATTTTCTAGTTTTCTGTTCAATTGTACTGAGGCCAGAAGCATGGAACTGAGATGGAGTTACCAGGTCAACATCTTCAACAAGATTCCATTTTACTTATTCCTTTAGCTGAGAAAACTGAACAACTAATCTTTATTATCTTTGAAAATTACTTGCTTTATATAATATATTCAACAATATATTTATATAATATATTCAACAAGATGGTGACAAGGTAAAAAGCAGATGTGTGTTCCTAAAATCTGCGTTCTTCAGAGAAGTGGTAAATTAAGGGAATCCTGACCCGTTTCCAGCTCCTCTGATGACAGGAGCTGCTTGAATAAAGCTACTTTATTCAGAATCTGATCTATTTTCTAGTATTTTTTTTAATCCAAATTAAAACTAGTCTTCTGAGAAGTGAAATTAGAATTTTTTAATAGGCGAGAAACTATTACCCACCATAAAAGAAGCAAATAATAAAAGCCCAGTACGTCAAAATAAATTTTCATCTTCTTCCCTGCTTCATGGCACAATGTCCAAGAAAAATCATTTAATACTACCTCTATGAATTTGTAATTTCATCCCAGAAAGTAAAGAATAAGATAAACATTTTCTGTTTGTTTTTCACTTTCACAGCAACACCATCCTTACTTGCTTCTAGATGGTCACATTTTGCTGACATTTACAAACATTTCATGTTGATCTTACATGGGTCACATCAATCATCTATACAGTTTCAATGACACTTTGTTAAATAAACTGTCATGAAAGATTTATAGAGAATTTGATAAAAGTAAAGAAGATGTAGTTTAGCTTTTAAAGATGCATTACCCCTTTTCTGAGGTGTAATATCAGCTCTAAAATACCATTAAGCTTTTCTGGCAGGAGATGAAGTGAGAAAACAAAATGCACGCTTTCATCAGCACCGCTTATTTGCATCTACAAAACACTGGGAGAACAGAGCACCTGGAGGGAAAGGGAATCTCACCCCACTTTGTGTGTTCTGGTTGCCTCTCCTAATGCTTGGCAGAAGCCATTCAGGTTCTTATCACATTTTTTGAGCAAAAATTGCCTCCAGATTAAAAAAAGACCCAAAACTCTACTTCAGATTAAAATCTCTAGTCACGGTAAACTGATATTCCCAAAATCCCTCTCAAAACAGGGACTGAAGACAAGCAGCACACTTTCAATCAAAACTCTTCTTCAGGTAAATGTGGCCAAAGCAGCTCATTAAGATTTATTTAAAATTTTCAGACTTTACTGTCTGATACCAATTTAATATTTGAGAGCAGGGAACAACGTCCTCACTGTTGGGGAGGGCTTTGATCATATTCCATTCATCGAGAAGAACCAAAATTTGACCAAACTTTTCAGCAGTTTTCCACCCCTGACTGATCCAGAGACAAAAGCAATTATTTGTTCCACCTTCCTGTTACCTGCAGAGTCAGCTCTGCTCCTCCACAGCAGCTCCACTTGTTATGGAACAGCAGCCAGGAATACAGCGTGGAAAGACTTCTCCACTTCACCATTTAGACTTGAAAAACCACAAGTGATAAATTAACACTTGCAGAAGAAAAAACAAAACAAAACAAAACAAAACGGAAAAAAAAAAACCAACAACAACAACAAAAAAAAAAAAACAGCAAAACAAAACAAGACAAGGAATCTTTCCTTTCTCTTAAAGACCATTATTTTTGCAACCAGTGGGACAACATGAAATGAAACATTGCTCAAGAACTGCTCCACTTTTGTGTGTGATGCCTCATGACCCAGCCCTCTCACAACCAGTTCTCTTTGTGTAGTGATCCCATCCCAAAAATGCCACACCAGAGGTCAACAGTGGATAAAGCCACTCTAAAATTATACTGGATTTCCTACAAAGTATCTGTGATCAAAAGGCTGCAGGTATAAAGCACTCAACAAACAGCCCTGGCAGCTCAGTCTCCCACAAGCCTGTTAAGAGTCCTCTCCATCACCACTAGAGTTGCTTTGAAGGGTTTCTTCCTCGCTGTTTTCCTCCACCTTTCAATCTCTGTATTAGTACCATAAATACAAAATTCATGGGCTAAGTTCAGATCTGGCTGGACACTGAAGAGTGCACTCTCCTTACATCATGATTATCTTACAATCTGAGGAGCTGAGACCTTTACACAGCTACTTCCCATATCTATCTCACAATAAAAAAGTGAAACTGCTTTGTTCTGGCATCTCAGGGCTGACCTCACAGACACCAACACCCTCACCACTCCATCCTCCAGCCCAGTAACTCCTCCATTCCTCACTGCTTCACCTCCAGGGCCAATGACTGGACTTCAGGTTGCACTGCTCCTTTTGGTGTCTCAAGACCCTGAGTTCATCTCTGCACCTTGATGTTTGGGGTGCATCCATTCATTTTTGGTAGAGAAACAAGGAAGACACACGCACTGTGCCCGTTCTGTGTCACACAGTCCCACCAGCCACAGCTAAAACCTCTGGCAGGCTCCAAACACCCAGAGCTGCTCTCCCTGCAGGAACACCACGGATCTGCCTCCTGCAGGATTTGCTCAACTGACTTTGCTCTCAGCAGTCACTTATTCAGAGGGAACCTGACTCGGGTGTTTAAAAAAAAAAAAACACAAATCCGATCTGCAGCCAAATCACAAGAGTAAGTGGCAACTCAACTACATTAATTTGTAGATATTGTAACTACTACATTACCAGCAGTGTTCCCAGATACTGTGAATTCAAATAAAAAAGGCTAGGAGTTTAAAGGCAGCAATTTACTTGGTTATTCAACACATCTGTCAAATGTATTACTGAGAGGTAAATGAATAAATATTGGATTTCAATTGCTATGACTAGAAATAAATGGGAGCCATTCTCCAAGCAGCAGCACTGTGAGCTACAGGCTTTCACTGGAGGCTTAGTTAAAGGAAAAGCAGAGTAATTAGAGTAATTCCCATATATTCTGAAAAAAATATCAGTTTGTGATGTGATGGATTGGATAACTACAACAAAATTGTCTCTATTTTACCACACCATGCAGTCTTCAGGAAAAACAACACCCTAACCCAGGGATATATTCCAATGGGATATCCCAGAGAGACCCATGGTTCAACACTTGAGGTCCAGAGATGCATTTCATGCTGAAGTGAGTATTCCAAATATTTTCAAATATCTTGGAAATAACTTACATGCACTCAAACATGCCAGAACTAGATGTATTTTAAATTGTTTAGATCATATACTAATGATTGGTTACTGGATGAGATACTAAATTATGTAATTATATATATATATGTGTGTGTGTGTGTATGCATTTATATATATGTGCATATATATATAACTATAATTATTACTGTTGTGTATAAATTACTCAAGTCAAATTATGACTAATGAAAATTGCATTATGAAATTATCACTATTATATAAAATTATTAGCTAACATTTCAGCTAATATTTTACTGATGGATGTGCATATGAAAAGATTACACAAGGGTCCAACATTTCTAATTGTCCTGCAATCAGTGAAAAGCTCTAACAGAAAAAGAGAAATAAGTCTCTTGCCATGACAACAGACTTGTGAACTGTTCTGCTGAAGTTTCTTCAGATCTGCAACAAGTTTTAAACTGTCACATGCTCTGAAACAGGAAATCACACAGATCACCCACTCTCTAATGAAGTTCAGAGTTGCAAGAGAAGTGGAGCTCAGCTCCCAGCACGGAATTAACACGTCTGTCTCTGGAACAGACACACAGGATGTGCTTTAAACCACCCTTGTGGGATTTAATACAGAATATTGGTGTGAAGCAGCATCAGGCCAAGAAAGCAACTGGCTCCTCTTCATTATGGTAACAGAGACAATTAATAGTCATTGACTGCTTTGATTCCACAGGCTCTGCTGCTGGGGGAAGACAAGGCTCTACTTCCCAGGCAGGCCTTCCACCCTAACACACAGAAATCTTCCTTCCATAATTCCAAATGAACCAAAGATTAATTAACTGTTTCAGCACAAGCCCCAGCTTTGACAGACTGACTCTCTAGGGACACACTGGGTTACACCTTTTAAAACAAACCCCTGGTTTACACAACTTTGGTACTTCTGGGAGGACTTAATAAAAACTTCAGCAGAACTGCACTGCCTTCAAAACCACTCCTGTAAGAGCAAGGATTTGGCTACACTGTCTGCATAATGCAGATTTCACTCCAAGGGCTCTCTCAGGGCTTGGCACATCAAAAAGGATACAAACAGGTTGAAATCCTGCCTGTGTCCAGGCTGATCCTCACTGACCCATCCCTTTGCTGGGCAAACAGGGAATGGCACTGACCACGGGCACCTTTCAGCCCAAGAGCATCACCCCAGCAGCTGAACCCTCTGCTGGTGCAGGGATCCAGCTCGAGGCTGCTCCTCCAGCCTCACAGTCAAGATCATCAGTGGCCTCTTAGTTTGACATTTTAGATTTTCCCAGTCTTTATCAACGTGTGTTACAGGCTGCTGAGGGAACTACATAACAGGATTAACTAATGGCAATAACCCTCTTTTGTCAGAGAGGATTACTGTCATTCAGCACTGGGGGAAACTGAAAACCAGGAGTTCCTTTTGTGGTATTTATTTAATATTCTACTCTGTAATCTGTTTGCAACAGTATTAGTGCAAAATGTCATGGGAAGATGTAAACACTCACCAGATTCCTTTTTGTACCTACAAACAAACCAAATGAAAAACAAAAAACAGTTTGTTTCCTGTCGCTCAAGCCGTTCCAAGATCCTGATGCTCTATGTTATTTAACATTTTCAGCTGACTTTGGGGACATTGTAGACTGCTCTGATGAGGCATGTTCCAGTGTCAGCCAACAGTTTATCCCTGGCACGCTTGTCAATCAAAATAAAACTAACAGACGGCTTTCTTTGTTTCAAATGAGCTTTCCCTGGTCATTAAAATTCACTTTTTATTACAAAAATTACCATTTGGAGAGAGCAAATTGAAATGTTCGTGGTTCCTACTGAATCAACTCTTACTGGAGCTGACTGTTGTGGAAGAAACTTGAAAATATAAAACATGCATCATTTCAGCACTTCTGTGCTACCCATTCTTGGCCTCTCTGTGGCCTGGTAAGTGCAGAATGGCCATTTCAAACAAATCCTGTAACCAACACTTTGGCACCAGGATGACATGATTTCCTTTAGTGCTTTCAACAGCAGGATATAAAAGTCTAGAAAATTAAAATTTTCCTAGGACTGGGCAGCAAGAGCCAAGGCACATCTCTTCAGAGAACATAAAAATGTAATAGTTATTGACAGGCTACTTTTTAGAAAACATTGGGTTTCCCATGCTAAATATTGAGGAAATCATGCTCTCTCTCAGATTAGATTTGTAAACGTACAGCAAAAGCTGTACGTAGAAGTCAATAAAATTGCATTTCAAATATGTACTCCTGGCAAAAATGAAGTGCTTCCAGCAACGCCAACTTAATTTTTGGGAGATAAATCAAGAGGCCATCCAAATACATCCTGACAAACAGCCATGATTTCCAACCAGTCCTCGTGGCACAGAATGCAGCCTGATGATTTGTAATGATGTACAAATCATGTAAAGGAAGCCATGATTTTATCTGAAGTTCCCACATGAGTGAGAGTTTAGACTGCTGCAAATACCAGATTTCCTTTTCCTTTTTAATAAAGTTTATTAAAAAGCCTGAGCAAGCAAGGTTTTGAAATCATTATCTTCCTTCTCTACAGGGAAATTGTGCATATAGCCTCTAATTTTGTCAATTACGAGCACGTGGAATTTCAATTATTATAAACACACTTTTCTTCCACTGACAGGGATACAAATCCTGTCCTACAGATTGATTTTCAGCCCTTAAAATCACTTTTTTTTTTCATTAACAAGCATCATCCTCTATAACAGTACTCAGAATAAAAAAAGGAAAATGAGCAGCTTTTTTTACCTCTTCCACAGACCAGACTTTAAACACAGAATGTAACTACTTAAAAAAAAAATACCTGAAATGGTCTAAGGTATTGCCCAGGGCAAGGTAACATTTTAAGAGAAAAAAATTGCTGTAATTTGGAAGAAAAGAGGACAGAAAACAAATGTGCAAAATTTAGTCAAGGTGTTGAATCATAACCCTTGTCCCTTAATCCCATGTAACTGACATGATTTGCACAGGAGGCAGCAAAAGCCCAGACAAATTTCCAGTAACTGTGACAGAACACCCTGCTTCTCTCAAATTAAGTTCATTAAGAGCTCATTTTTGCCCTCTCCATACAAACAGCAATATTTGAGTACAAACCCAAACCTGTTTTGTGTCTCACAAGCCTCACCTGACTGCATTTTCCACTCTCTGTGAGACATCCATAAACCTTCCTAGAGTGGGGACACGTGACACTGAGTGCTTCACCTCTGTCCTCCTGCACTGCCCCTCTTCTGGAATAGAAAACTCTGTTAGTTTGACAGAATTTGCCCCTCACTATTCCATGCTGTCTGTTATCTCCTGGATGCTCACAAACTGTTTACTAATCACAGTGTATTTCTAGTTGACTGCTCTATAATTTCCAGGCTTTTCCTCCTCCTTCCTCCCCTCCTCCCTGCCGGTACCTCTCTCATCCCTCCATGGCTTTCCCAAGTTAGCCATTAATCACTCTGACACCTCATCCACCATTCCTTAACTCCAGAGCACCAGACCCAGCTGATTGGAGAACATCTACCCCAAATAAGCTTTCTGTCACACTTGTTTTCTCACTCGGGTTTGGCTCCTGCACTTCTGTCACTGCTGTTAACTGTGCCAGACATCTCATGGCAGGTGACCTGGAGCCATGAAACTCTTCCATCTTCCCAGCACCATCTGTTGCTGCCCTTCCCTTCTCACTGCAGCACACCAGCCTGGTTTTCCTGAGATGGACATGTGGAATGATTCCCTCTCTGATGGCATCTCCCACTGTTCTCTGAAGCCCCAGGTTTTAGCTTTTATATTTTTCAGATTCTCTGCTGCTTTAGTGTGTGGGTCTGAGTTTCACATGAGGGGATGGTGAGCTCTCTGCACAGAGCAGGGAGACAAAACAATTCCTGCTCCAGCTGGGGACCAAGGACAAAGGATCCAAATCTCAGGCCCAGGAGCACAAACAGCGTGGGCTGGAGAGAGAAAAACAAGCAGGATGGGAGTGCCTGGGCTAAAGCTGGAATGGGACAATGAACTGCAAGGTGCAAATGGAGCAGAGCTGATCACAGGGAGAGACCCTGTGGCTGGTCATCCACTTTGTGACCATCTTGGGTTGTGCTGCCCAAGGTGGATACATTGAGGCCTCCTAATAAATCCCTACTTTATTCTCTAGCTCTGTCTAGTCTCTGTTCTAGGTCAGCCTTCACAAGGCATCACTCTGCCCTTTCCCATCCTTGTCCCACGTGCTCGAGCTGTTCTGCTCTGTCCCAAACACCTCCCCTGAACTCCCTTGTTGCCACGCTGCCCCCAAGACTGTCAGAGAGATCCTGACTCACCCAATCCGACCTCTTTCCACAGCTGCTGTTTTTACTCTGCAAAAGAATCGTTTGTATTTATGCCCACATTAATTATTTTAAAGGAACTGCAAGGTTTCTTGGAAAATGTTACCCTTCTACTGCCATGGAGTTGTTACTTCTTCATCCTAATATACCAGTCTGCATTATTTTAAGGCACTTGATTTATTTCTTCTTCTACTTGTCATATGGCTTGTTAACTCTTGTTAACCCTCTCACCCTACTTCTATTACATTTTGACATTCTCAACTAGCTTTTTTACCATACACTTTACTTTAAAGCTTCTTTATCTGATACATACATACATACACACAGATATATATATATATTTTAATATATTTTTATATATATTTATATATATTATATTATATCTATAATTTATATTATATTATATTATATTATATTATATATTATATTATATTATATTATATTATATTATATTATATTATATATTATATTATATTATATACATTTTTTATATATATAAAAATTTGGGGGGGCGGCTATATAAAGCATTCCAGTACATGCTGGTTATGTTTGGCCTGGAAAAAAAAAAAATCACATTACCACAAAATCCTGTGCTTTAGATGATTGTGCTCAAATCCACAGGGATCCCTCCTGCTTTGGTGGCCCTTCCAGCAGAGCCACCATCACATCCAGTGCCCTTCTCTCCCACATCATCTCCCTCCAGAGCTCAACTTTCAGGCAAGTGCACAAGCCCTGTTTTAAAGGCAACATCTCTTTCTTCTTTAGTTGTCTTTGCTTCCCAAACAAGCCACATCATTTACAGTAACATTCCAGCTTTGTGAATTATCTGATCAACTCTCTTACGGAACAACCATAAATTTATGATCATATACTGATTTCTTAGCTGCTTTTCCTGTTTATTTCCCTGTCCTACTGAGATTACAACACAACTGTAAGGTGATCTGGAGCCAACTCACCACCCTGTTTTTTGTACCCACTCTAAAAATATTAACAATAACCTCATGGATCTGTTTCTTTGCCATCCCACTCTAACTCCAATCTAGAATCTTTGTGCTTAATTAGCAAGTTCATATGTAAACACACAAAGCAACTTTCTCAGATGGAGCATTCCAATGAACATTTATTTCCCTCTGGTATTAACACTTCCACTGGCTCAGAACAGGTTAGACAAGGAAGAAACTAGCAGAACAAGCAAGTAGTTCCTAAATCACACCATCAGCAGAGCTCCTGATCCACTGATGGGGGTATAACCACCCTGTTTCTTGCAGAAATTATTAATTACAGCCTGTGCAGAGTCCTACTCCACCTGGGAAATGCAGCAAAATCCAGTGGGCTTGAAGGTACACCAGCCCTACCCAGTTTGTTAAAGTCTCTGAATGCAGTGATGTAAGTGCAGAGTTACCCTTCTCATCTTGCCCTCGAAGCCTCTTTATTTATAATTTCCCTGCACACTGACCCCCCTCACCCACCCCTCTCCACTCCCATACCCCACCACAGGCTGCTCCCAGCCCCTTTTCAGTTCCAGCCACGCATTTCCGAAGCAGCACATCCTGAAGTTTCCTGCAGCTCTCTCACAGCACAAAATGACACGATGCAATATTGATCCAGGAGCCCTGCTGCTGCCAGGCAGTGCCCCTGTGATGGAGTAGTCAAAGTCAGCAAGGGTCCACCAAAAATGAGCAGAGCTCGAGTGCAGTGCAGCTGCCCAGGGGCTGGTGCAGCACTGGGTGTGAGCTACCCTGATCTCAACCCAGCAGGAGAACAACAGCAATCCTACAAGGCTTTTCTTTTCCTACTTAGTATTTCTTATTCTGTTTATGACCATTTTGTTTAGCTCCCACCTTCCTGCTGAATTCTGTTTAACAGGAATTAGGAGTTTGTCTTCCCCGAGCTGAGCTTCATTAGCCATTCAGTCAGGGAGCTGAGCTTCTCTTCTCTAATGATTTACTTTTTTAGGCCATGCTAAACTTGTGTGCAGTTAAATTAGGAACATTACTTTTACTTAAGTAAAGAACAGAAGAAAGAGACCAAATGTTATGCTGCAAGATTCTTATCTGATAAGATTCTTATACATGTCCTTAAAATTGAGTTTATTCCACATGATCTTTTCAAAAACATGTCAGCTTGCATCAATAAATTCCATTAAAAAGCAGGATATCTACAAAGTCAGTATTTTTTTAATCCATAGAGTTTTGACTTGAGATAAAAATTATTTCATTTGTGAAGTAATAATTCTGTAACACATAATACTGTTACACTATCTAAACCAAACAATAAATATTTCTAAGCTCCAATGACACACTGAGCTCCAAGCTCAGAGTGTCTTCTGGAAATAATACAAACACAAATTGTTGATAAGACCTCATTGGATCATTCTGGAAGAACAGCAGAAGAAGAATAGTGTCATTTTGTCATTTGCTGTTACAATGACAGTTTTCTTTACATATAATCCTTTAACACCCCATGTTTCAAAACACTGACTTTTATCCAGCAGAAACAGATTTGGATCTGGGGCACCCTCACAATATCCCTTTCTTGAAAAGCTGTCAAAATTCTGAGAATTCAGATTTTCTCAAATTTAATTTGGATGCCATAAACCTGTCCTTTTATTAACATCCTTTGCCACTCCCAAGATTACACGTGTTAATTAGCACTGCCAACTCCCTTTAAATTTGTGCAGTGAAGCCAACTGAGGCCTTTGCTCAAAGTGGCTTAAATTCCTGCCTGGATCCTCCTCTCCTAAATTCCTGCTAAGATCAACAGCAACCACTGACAGTTGAATTTTGCCTCCCCTCCTTTCTCCAAATCTATTCTGGCTCCCCAGCACTAACCTCAGTAGATCCCCTCTGCCTGGAGCACAGTTTGCAGAAGAACTGAACACTTCAGGACACTGGGGAATGATCTCCTACTCCTGCCAAACGTTTTGAGACAAAAAACCCAGCGTTGTGCTCAAGGCAAGCAGCTGAAGGAAGATGAGTGGGGGTAAAATGAGGATTTGGAGGCCAAGTCTGAAGAAGAGAGATGAGAGATGAGGGCCTGTGAATGGAGTGAAGGCGTGGGGTAGAGCAGGAAAGGGAGGGAAAGTCTGCGGTGTGAGCTGAGAAGGACGAGCAGAAGTTTGTAGCTGCTCAAGTACTCTCCAAACGTGAGTGCAGCTCAGCCTTTCCACCACACACAAATCCATGGAAACTGCTGCCAGAGGCACCCAGGTGTTCCCAGGATGGATGGCCACAGACACACCTCCCTCAGTCCCCAAAGCAGGGCTGGACAGCCCAGTCACTGCAGCAGCCTTATGGGCGGCTGCAGATTACAGCACCTCTGGGGGTTTGACTGCAATCCTCAAGACCACACGTAATGGCACATGCACAGAGCTGTGTTTGGAGACAACCAAGCTCCCAAAATGATGTCATTTCAGAGCTGAGGCTGCTTGTGCAGCTTGAGCTCTGCTGTCCTTTCCCAGCCATCCCAAAGGACACCTCTGGGATGGACACCCCGGGCACACTGTGGGCTCGGGCAGCTGGAGAGCAGCCTGGCCTCACCTCACTGCTCTGCACAAAAATATGCATTTATGAGCATTTAAAGGATCATTTCCCAGCTCCTCCATCAGTCACACACATGGCCACACAGCCTGCAATATAGGATGTGTCATTAAACCTTAGATGGGGCACTGAGTTACAGGGGCAGAGGCTGGCACAGAGTGGTGCAACAGATGTTGGATAAAGTTTCAGATCCAAACAAACCTTCAAGAACTGTTTCAGAGAACTCAGAAAAATGCTCATTTGGAAGCATAATTCACATCAGCATTCCAGAGTAAGACTGAGAGATGTTTTAGAAGAAGACAGCCCTGGTTTTGGAGATTCTGTGATGCCCCTTCAGCCCCATGGCACCACCAGGGTCAGGATGGGCTGGAGCAAGGGCTGGTGAGAGCTGTGCTGCAGCTCTGTTTCAGCAGCTCTGCTGAAACCACCACAAGACAAAGTACACTCAGTTCCAACTAGGAACAGCTGTTATTTTCCAATTAAAAATCACAAGACCAAAATATTAATTTATTAAGCAGGCGTTTAGTTCATGCAGCCACAACTACAGTTCTGAGCAATATATTCTTTTTTTAAAAGAGGCTGTCAAGATGTCTCTGGCATAAATAACTTAATGTGAAAAAACAGTTTATTGTTTGCTGCTGATAGGCAAACAATGCTGTTCCATATTGTGAAATCCTTGCTCAACATGTAAAGAACTGTAAAGGATTTTCCTTAGCAGGGCGAACAAAATTTGTTGACATTTTTCCAACTGTTTTACCTAATAAAGTATTAGCTGAGTTAGGCTTTGAGAAAGATTATCTTCTGCTATCATAGAAGCAAGTTAATAAAGTGACAATAACAAACTGATGTATCTGTCAAAGTTTATAGATAAGGATGTCAAGCTATAGGTTATCAGCCTACAGAACTGACACTGTTCATATATCACAGCCCCCCAACACACACTCTGTCAGCATTGTTTATTTTCAGTCAGGACTTAAATAATGACCATGTACTAAAAATGCCTTTGGGGAACTGCTTTGTCTTACATACTGTTCACCTGTTTACTTCAGAGTAAGTTTTGACTTGCTTTTATTTAATTTTCTGTTTGAACAGCTGGTATTTATCAACTTCAAATGGACTTCAGGTCAATACAGTGCAAAAAATTTTACTGCCTTTTCTGCACTTGCTGCACGCACAGAGCCTGTAAAATGCTGATGAGAACAGCTCCACACCCAGCCCAGCTCCAGAGGGAGCCAGGGAATGTCCTCCATGCCCCTGAAACCAGGGCAGCACTGGGAGAGGAGAACACAGAACAGGAGGGGGTTCCCAAGGCTCCAGCCACAGAAATCACACCCACTTTGCACAGCCCACCACCACCAAGAGCCTTTACTCCTTCCTCTTCCTCCTGCGTGTGTTTTTTACAGTATTCAAACCTGGTGATCCAGAAAAAGGCAGGAGATGCTATGGGGTTTTGTTTGGGTTTTTTTTTGTGGGGTTTTTTTGGGGTTGTTTTGTTTTGTTTTTTGCTTTTTGGTTTTTTTTTGTCTGTGGTTTTGAAATAGTCAATGGCAGAGAAAGCAGCAAGTTCTGCTGAAGTCAGAGGTGAGGATGGATAGAGGACACAGCCATGGAGGAGAAAACCACCAAGCTTATTTGTTTTCATCCTAAACACATGAAGAGATCTCCATTTTTTTCATAAACATGTTAATTAATTAATCTTATAAAAACTATTACTGAAGAAGTTATGAAACAAGTTAGATTAAGTGAGGTAAAAAATGGAAGAAATGAAAATGCCAATAGAAAAAATAAATGTCTGGCTATAACCAGGAACAACATGAAGGGTTTCCATCTATTCATTCTTTTTTTCCTCTCTATACCAGGCAGGGTGACTGAAAGATACTATTATACCAGAAATCACTTACTGGAACTGACAGCTCTACCTGTCATATTTGACAAAGCAAAAAGGAATGGGAAAGATCATGAATTCTTAATTCAAACAAGTGTCTATTACTTTTTTTGGAATCATTGTCTGAGTATGGATCTTAAGGGCCAAAAATTAACATATTACTCTCAGAATGCTTTTTCTGATCAGTGGATTTTTCTTACTACTACAGTACTTTTTTAAAAAGGGAACTGCAATAAAAGGGCACATTTAGAATCTCCTTTATTAATGGCAGGAAGAGGGGAAGGAACTGGGGGGGGTGGGGAGGTGAATGGCACCACCTTAAGCAGAAACTGCTCCTGAGAGTTTGTCTCCCTCACCATTAAATTGGCCTTTCTAGGTACCAAATTCGGGGACCTGAGATGTACAAAGTGATGCAGGACTGGGGTATGAGGGTTTCCATGCCCTTACTCCTGCTCAGAAGAGCAAATAATATGGTCTTTGGGCATGAAGACACAAACACTACTTCACCTGATACCTCCTAGTGCTCTATGACCTTTAGCCAAGATTAGAGATCCTAATTCTCCTGCAGTCAATTTTATCAGTTAGAAAAGACAGTCATCTAAAAAACTATTTTTAAAAAATCATTCATAATGTAATGGACCATTTGCAAATAAAAGCCTTTCTTTTGCAGTCATTTAAGTTCTTATCCAAATCAATCACTTCTTCTAGGACAGTCAGGTTAACTTACACACCAGAAGGCACAAAAAGAGCTGATTTACACAACCAGAACTTTTAAATACAAGTTATTAGATGGCAGACTCAGAAAAAGCCAAGTGCACAGCAGAGACCTGGCTGTCCCAGCTCCTGCTGCAACTTGAATAGCAAATAAAAATGATCTGTTTTCTCAGACTCAAGTCACCCTATTTTGATAATGCTTTGCACTGCTTTTACAGAAGGGACTTCAGTCCCTTTACATGTAGGACAACTGCAAAAATCCCTGCAAAATTTCATGGAATAAGAAGCTCCAAGACCTGAGCTTCATGCTAGAAACTTTTCCACAGGAGCCCAAGCTATTGTGTGAGAGGAACCAGGGGGTGCCGAAGGAGTTGGTTGCTATGGTGGCATCTCATAAATCATCAATTATTGTCTGTTATTATGAAGGTGACAGCCTCATAAAGAGATTTGCATTCTCGGCTAATTTTAAGATTTTTTTTTTTTTTCCTGCAGACATCATTTGCTTTGTAAAAGAAATGTCATGACAACCAGAGAACACTTAAGCTTGTTATCGGGTAGTCAGGCAGCCGCTTGGCCCCCATCACTTTGGCATTTGAGCACTGGAGCCTCTTTTGCATTATTGAGTAGTTTATCTTTACAGTTCATAAATATATTTCTGAACGTGGGGATGGCATAATAGGAGAATGAGGGAAAGTGATGGAGGGCTCCTGGTTGCCACGGCAACCTAAACTGATCAATTCCCTGTCACTGTTTTAAAAGAGGCACCACTCTCCTGTGGCCCCCGATGCTAATTACAAATGCAGGCCCTTCGCTGGCATGTTCAGCTTCCAGATTAAAGCAGTTCATGCCTAATTTATCATTTAACATGTCCTCCCACATTTGTAGTGCCGTACGGAATGAATAACAACTTCACTTGTTTACAGTGTTTTCAACTTAATTTCACTAATTAGTTTTGCAGTTGCAGGAATCTGCCCCTCTGGAATGCTGGGCACAGGCAGGGAATGGGCAGATGGACAGGCAGGGTCACCCTCCCCATGCCACCCTCCCCAGGCTCTGCCCCCAGCCACCAATACATTATGTATTTATATACCTCTTATTTTCAATCATGTTTCAAGTGACTGGGAGACCTTTTATGGGAATGAGAAAGAAATCATGGAAAACCCGGTTTAGTTTCATAGTAGAATAGTTTGTACTGTCCTGTGCAAACTTTGAGGTGAAAATGCTGCTGGATTTACCCTGAAATTGGACATAATTAGGCCACTGATTGTCCTTCCAGGCAAACTTCTACTGCTTCCTTAAAGGATTTTGACCAGATTTTATGCAAACTGAACTTTCAATGCGTGTTTCAACAGAGCATTTATCACTTCCCAAACTCAGGCCACTCAGAATGCTCTTCCACATCTCTGCAACCAGAACTCGTGTCTTGGAAAACCCTTTCCCACTCTCTACACTCCAGAACAGCATAGAACAGAGTGTGAAATCTCTACGAGGAAAACTAAAATGTGCTGGACCCAAAATGCTCTCAGTCATGACAGAAGTAATTAATTACTGAGACATCTAGGGAAATAAACCTACTTGAGGAAGCCAGCAATGATGAGAGCCAAACTCTGGTGCCCTAATAGCTGGAAAAGTCTCTGACCTTTCTGCTCTCAAGAATGATACTGTAAGATCTGCATGTTCCCAAACTACTCTGTAGTTTGAAGTTAAAAAATAAAAAAAAGCTGGAACCTGTAAGATTCATCTCTGGCAACAGGAAGAGTTCTGTGTTTGAGCACCACCACCCCCAGGGAGCCCTGGATGAGGGAAGGGATTTTGGTTCCTTGGTAATATTTGCACTGTTGCAGTCACACAGGAGATCATTTGACAGCCCCTGCCCCAGGCAGCTCCTCCCTGTCACCAGTTTTACAAAAGGCCTCCTTCCCAGAACTCCGGCTAAACAACAAAAATCATACACGCACAGAAAGTGCAAACCCTGCCGAGGCAGCGCCTCCAACTGCTGCTCATGGTGGCAGCTGGGCCAGCCCAGCCTGGGCTCACGGGTGCTCCAGCCCACACCACCAAAGTGCATTTCTGGGCTTCCCCGTGCCCAGGGCACTGCCCCGTGCCCCACTGCCAAGGGGACCTGGGCAGCTCCGAGCTCTGGGAAGGGACCGGGACCGGGGCCAGCCCGGCCGTGCTCGGGCTGAACGGGAGCTTTTATTTGGAACTGGTTCTTGCTAAGTGTATGTGGTGTGCAGCTGTGTGCTAATGCTAACTCTGTGTTAGTGTGTAGCTCAAGTTTAGGGTGTAAGGCTTGGTTCTCTGAGGACTGGAAAATGTAAGTTTACAAAGGGACCTGGGCAGCTCCGAGCTCTGGGAAGGGACCGGGGCCAGCCCGGCCGTGCTCGGGCTGAACAGGAGCTCTTATTTGGAACTGGTTTTTGCTAACTGTATGTGGTGTGTAGCTGTGTGATAGTGTGTAGTTCTAGTTCAGGGTGTAAGGCTTGGCTCTCTGAGGAGTGGAAAATATAAGTTTACAAAGGGATATGGGCAGCTTGGAGCTCTGAGAAGGGACCAGGGCCAGCCTGGCCGTGCTCGGGCTGAACAGGAGCACAAAGCTGGTTCAGCTTTGCACAGGGATTTAGGCCCATCCCTCAGATCCAAGGACATCCCAAATCCTCCTGTTCTACCACACAGAGCACAGGGATGTGCGAATGAGAACACAGCACTGCTGCTAAGAGTGGAAGTCTGTTTCTAGAAAGAAATAAATAAATCTGTAACAACAAAACTTTTCTCATGTATGATCTACATTCTCTGTCATTTGCATTTGTTTTGTCTTCTATTATTCAGCCCATAATACCCTTAGTGAATACTACAGGGCAAGGCCAGACCTCTGGCAATCAGTAGAGTTAAGCACAGCTTAATTCTACAAAAACAACCCAAGAAACGTCAAGTCTGTGTTCTTTGCCCTGATAAGAGATTTGGCATTTATTTTAAACATGCAAAATGGCTGGAAACTCCACAGGAAAAAAAAAAAAAAAAAAAAAAAAAAAAAAAAAAAAAAACAACAAAAAAAAAAAAAAAAAAAACAAACAAAACAAAAAACAAACAAAAACAAAAACAAAACAAAACAAACAAAAAAAAAAACCAAAAAAACACTAGCTTGAAAATTACTCTATGTTAGCACTGGGCATGTGTATGACTACAAACACCTGTGACAAGATGAGCACAAACTGTTTGCTTGTTATATTAATTTCATTCTCCAGAATTTTGAGATTATTTGGAGATGACAGCAGGGTATCCTCCTGTCTTCCCCCCAGGCCCAATTCCCAGGGACAAGCACCACTTTTGAGGAACACCTTTCAAAAACTGCTGTAATACAGTAAAGCTTAGGCCATGCAATGGTAGTTGGTGCCCTCCTTCTGGAGAGTATCCTTAGGGCCAATATCCATCCTCTAAAATCCTCACTAACTCACAGAAACCCTTCCTTCCCATTTCCTCCCTACAAATAAGCCCAATTCCATTAAAAGCAATTGCATCAATTGCATCACACTGGTGTAATTAGAGAGAAAAGCTTTTTTGTGCCAACATAAACCAACATCAGCTCTTGACTCACTGCTCAAGTGCTTCTGCCTGTTTGTACACCCACATCCTCCACCAGCAGCACGTGCTTTTTAATGTCCCCCTTTCTAAAATTTCCTTGCAAACTTTTTCCTACATTTTCTAGTCCTCAGAGAACCGAGCCTTACACCCTAAACTTGAACTACACACTAACACACAGTTAGCATTAGCACACAGCTACACACCACAGTGTGATACAGTTATCAAAAACCAGTTCCAAATAAAAGCACAACCCTCTCAAGATTAACCACTGTATCTGCTGCTCTCAGAAAGATGCAAGCCCCAAATCTGTATTTCAAACAACACTAAATTACACTGGGTTCTCCACTTGTGCTTTCAAATCCATCTGTCCCTGCTGGCCACTGAGCACAGCAGCCCAGAGCCCAAACAGCAGGACGTGGGCCAGGCAGGATCTGGAGAATTCTCTGGGCTCTAAGAGAGCTATTCACTGCACTCTGTTTTATCTACACTGCATTCTTGCAGCTGCTAAATAGTCTGTTTATTGTTTAAGTCAGTCTGTAACTGTGTTTAAGGCGCGCAGGAGGCTGTGCACTACTACTCAGTGTTACTCAAATAAAGACAACATATTAAGAATAATCACTCCATCTCTATAAAACGGTTACATGCTGCTCAGAAGAGAACATGACAAATACTTTAGCTCTTTGTGAAGCACCATAATTGCTCATGATTTGCCTTTTCATGATTATATCCTCATTCAAGATTTACTTACTCACTGAGTCCTTAAAGCTGGATCAGCAAAAGGTAGGATGGCTTGAACACTTAAGGAACAGATCGTCCCAGCCTTGAAGGATTTAACACTCCTCTCTGCTTACTGCTCTGTTTGCCATGACACACTGTGTTTTATTACTGTCTCAAGCTTGTTATTTAGTGAACTTAAGCCTTCATCACCTGCAGAAATCCCTGGCCCAGACTACAGCCACTGGATGGACAGAGATGCTGGTGCAGTCACTTCAGTTTTGTTTCACCTGCCAAAGTATAAATTCAAAGAAGATGGGATGTGCTGGCAGCAGTGTAACACACCAAGGATCTCCACTGAGCACACAGTCTCTCCCAGCCCGCTCTAAATCTGTTTGCTTTCACTTCAGGATAACTAAAAGTTCCCCAAGAGTTAATGCAGCACCTTCGAGTTATTAAATGGAACATGCAGAACATTACATTATTATGCTGCACATGGCTAAGGAATTTTAGTATTCACAGGATTATGGTAATTAAGTCTTCCTTCACTTTGGGTGATGTGACACTTGCTTGACTATAATGTCACTCCACTTAAAGTCTGTGTAAACAACATTATCTTAGTCACTCTGCATTACATTTCCAACTGTGAGCAAAATTACAAGGTCAAAGTGGACAAGAATGTAGGTAATCCCAAGGAAACATCATGTAAATGACTCGCTCAAGGTTCAAGCTGGGTTTTCAAGGGTGGTAAAAGGCTTATGTACTACACTGGTATTTTAGTCCTGCTTTGCTGAAGGTATCAGTGGCAAACTGCAGTTCTGTGTGTAGGGACATACAGATTCTCAGCACTCTGCAAACTTCTCCTTTTGTAAGGACTGGGCTGCCAGACACATGCACAGAGCAAAAGAGGACTGATTTTGAACAAAAAGCTATATGGAACCAGCAGAATATTAATTAACTCTATAAGTGACAGATGCAAACAAAGAAATATATATTCCACTGACATCATTAACATAACACAATAAAACCTCCATTAAACTGTCAGTCAGAGAGCTGGGAAAAATATTAACCTCATTGTTAAGAACAATTCTTTTAATTCACTTAGCTGGACTTGCTTTACCTTTGAATATCAAATAGGAAAGCATTTAATGTCTTTTTTGTGATTTTGATTGTTAAACAGACAAACTTGCAGCTGAATTTCTTTTACCCTAACAAGTACACAGTAAACTCCAAGCACACAAACGTGTTTCAGTGTAAATATATATATATATATATATATATATATATATATATACACACCTATACACACACTTGCCTAGTTCTCAGCTACCCAAGATTTAGTTTGATCTGAGACAAAAGTACTGCACAGTTGAGTAAGCTACAGTCCTCAAATTAGCAGGTAACATCTTACAAATCCGTAAGCTCTGCAAGTTTGGAAGCAGCAACCCACCCCTTTCCTGTACCATAAAACTCACTAAACAGAAAAAAACAACCTTGTTAGCATTTCCAAAGCTGTTCAAACACTGTAAATCCATGAGTACTCAAGCCTACATAGCTGGGGACGTAACAGAATCAGGATGGGATACAATTTTTCAGCAGTGAGACTTTAATAATTCCTGGGAATCCCACCTGCAGAGAAGTGGCACCCAGGGACACATCACTGACATTCCAGATCCTTGGAACTGTCATTTCAGCCATTTCTCTCTAGAACAGAAGCTGTGGGAAGTTTAATTAATGACAAAACGACAATGTTTCAAGTTCTCTCAATAGGAATTACGTTTGGAAGTTCAGTGATAAAAAGAGGCCTTTGCCAAAAATCTGCAGGAGTGACATCTGCCCAGTCCAGCTCTTCCCTTGCTACAGCCAGGGATGGGGCTGTCAGGAAGAGCCACGAGCCTGCTCCCAGCTCACTCATCATGTCCTGATGTCCAGAACCACCAGGCTGGGCACGAACACCAAAGTTCATCATGTGCTCAGTGGCTGCATCCTTCTTCCAAAGCTCAAATTACAATATAATCTGATATAATCAACCTTTCATCTCCAGTCTATGATCAAGCACGACATACACATGAGAGATAAATACTAACACTTAAAACAATACACAAAGAAATCTTTTTATTTTTAGACCACACTCTTCTCCATTTTTAAGACAAAGAAATACATCCCTTAACTTTCTCCTTTGCAGCTGTTAACCAGGATGCCCCCACAGCATTCCACTCTGAAAACACCACGTTGAGTTTTTATTTACCTGGCTGTTCCTGGAGAAAGTTACAATGAGACACCAGTGACACAACTGCCTTTAGTAAATTCTTCAGCATGAAAGGCTTTGAAGGTTCAACACAGAGTCTGCTTCTCTATCAAACCTAAATTCAGAGTATAACTCAATGATACCACCGATTATACAGCATGAATTATCTGTAGCTTTTTCACAGTTGTTTGCAAGCACAGATGTCAAACACAGCTCAAACCTGGGATCCAAAACTCTGCACCTGGGAGAGTTTTGGATCCCTGGACAAAGTCAGGGAATGATGCTCGGAGTGAAGGCAAAAAGGCATTTCCCAAGTGGGATCACTGCAGACATACAAACAGAAAAGGATGTGCAAACACTGAGAGCAGCAGATCTGCTCTGCGCACTACAGTAACTCATTGCTATCCTTGAAAAAACACAATAATTCAACTCTTAGTTCCCTCTGCAATAGGACATCCATGTATGAGAGGAGAATAACATAATTTAAATGGAATTTCACAGCATTCAGCCATTCTGGCCCATTATCATAGGTGGTTAAAACAAGTAGATCATTTCATATTTGAAATATTTCAGTATTTCCCAATCACACTTGTTATTTATCTTGCATGTCAATTATACTTGTCACATACATTATAACTTAAGTCTTACTACAGGATTTAATGGAAAAACAAATAAAAAGTAAGTGAATATAATATTACTAATATAAACAGGCAAAATATCATCAAGATCAGTGGCTTGGTGTCTATTTTGGCAGGAGCTGAATTTGGCCTAATGACTTCTGGTTCTGATTTAGTGAGGGTTCCCCGTCATGTACGACTTTGTGACTTCTTCAGTATGTTTTCTTTGAAAAGTAAAGGTTTTCTGTATGAGATTGGAATTTAATTGTTTCCTTTTTAGACAAATATGCTTTTGGATGGATGCTGACGGAAAGGGCAATCAGATGTCAAAAGGGCAGCAGTACAGTGAGATTATGTGCCGAGGTCTAGGGCAGGACAGGCAAACAAGGGGGGATCTCAGATCACTTGAGCAGATCCTTATAAATAAAATCTCAGATAACAGGCTTTGTTTATTCTGTAAAAATGCATATCAGCAGGTCAAATCAACTCCTGTTATGTTAACTACTTAAGTTACTTTCTTATTAACAAATATTCCTGATAGCATAACAGAACTCTCATCTCTGAGCATCTGGAATGCAAGGAGGGAAAAAGAAGAGTTTAAGCAATTAGGAAGGAGATGCCCTGCATCTAGAAGGAATGAAGTGTTCTCTCACCATTTGAGGGGGAATAAATAAACAAACTGCACTAAGAGAGAGCTCGTGTGGCAGCAAGTAAACAACGCTTAATTTATGTGGAGACTCACCACTGCCACTCCTCATTTTTTAAATAATTTTCTTACCAACTTTACTACAGATATGTCTGCAACAGCACTCCATTTACTTTGTTTGTACATATGCTTGATAATACCTTCATGCAACGCTCACCTGAGGCAATTATCACTAAAAAAAAAGTAATAAATCTAAGCTTACTTTTTAATTGCCAAGTGTCACCCAGTGCTAAGTCCTGTCTCTGGCTGCAGGAAGCTCTAACAGAGACCCATTCTCCTGCAATGTGATTATAACCACAACTTTTACCTTGTGAGAATCTATCAGAATTCCAGCTCTCTTTAATGCTGTGTGACCACGTGTGAAAAGCTGCCTCTCCCAAACAGCCTGGCAATTCCACTTGGCTTTCATCCTGCCTTTTAGCAGGCATTCTGTACGGACTGAGATGCATTTAGCAATGATCCCACACCTCACCACAGCAGCTTCCCTGGAGAATTTCACATCAGTTACTCCCAAACATCTGGGAAGAAGGGGTAAATTTGAGCACTTGGCAGGAAAACCTCATATAATCTAAGATGAGCACAAGAAGCTGCTCCCTACCCAGAGATGGATTTGTTATCCCCCATGGCAGGCACACACCACCATCTCCACGTGTGTCCAAATTCCCTGTGAAGTAACTGAGTATTGCAGGTACTACAAAATCTCAAGTATTTTGAAAACTCAGTATTGAATTTTTTCCTTTTCTTTTAGTTTAACCTTTTTCTAAACCAGTTTTGCAAAACATTCTCATTTAAACATTATTTGAGAGCAGGTTTGAGAGGTATTTGAAGGAAAATGGGTAGTTTATTCCTTGACTAATTTTCTTCTGCCTTTAAGTATTAATTTTCCACCTTTTTTCCCCCTCTCTGTACAGCATCTGTTCTAAGGGAACTGAAAATGGAAACAAAACAGAGAAACACTCAAAGTTTGGAGCGGTCCAGCTTTAAAATAAAAATAATAATTTACAAACCAACTTTCTCAGCATGCTCTAACACTGAGCTGCAGCTCCTCTGGACTGTTGCTTTCTAAATTATTCAGGGACCACATTCTGCAAATGCATCTGTGCAATCCAAGTGCGAGCCTGCTCTGCCTGCCTGATTCTTGTGCATGTAGAACATCCCCAGAGGTCACCTCATGAAAGTGATGCTGAGCAGAAATCACTGCTGGACACACTGGCTTTAATGGAAAAGTTTGGTGGGTTAGAATAATGCTTTGTAACGTTTTTCACCCCGTGCATTTCAGATGTAGGCCAATGCAAAACCTTCTAGTGTTAAGACTGTTACACTCTCTTTTTCAAGACTTCCTAATTTCTGGTCTTCAAAAAAGGATCTCTATGTGTGTGAGTTGAGAGACACAGGACAGTGGGTTTGTGCTTGCCCACCATCCTTTGAGGAGCACATAAAATACAAAGTATGATCCTGTTTTGCCTGTATGGAGTCTTTCAAATAAATGCACTTTAGGAGCAAAATATTGAGTGACTCTGCTGGAAAGAAGGGACTATTAACTTTAATATATCTATCTCATTATGAGTAACACCAGTTTACTGAAAAAAATCCAAAGAAAATCACGAGTGCAAGAAGGTCAAGAGGACTGACAGTAAACCTGTGGGTCAGGGAACACTGGGTCAGAGATCTCCAAAGATTTAAATACTAATATGACAGTAAATCTTGCAAGCTGTTCTCCATCATATAACATTAGAGTAATTACCCATACCTTTCAAAAAAGACAATTAAAAATCTTGTATTCTTAAGGTAATTTAATTTTTACCTTCTTTCTGAATGTAAAATTATACTGAGCAAATTTAACTTCAAGATCACAACTGAAAGGAAGCGTTCACAGGGAGTGGAACAGCTCAAGGGACAGAACTGAAAATCCACACTCATTATTCAGGCTGTTACACAAATCAATTGGGATCTTTAGGCAGACAGAGTGTGATCCTGCTGGACAAGGTGCTGCTGTATTCCCTGGCTTTGTTTCCAAGCAGTCTGGGGGGGAATCACAGATTTCTTCCAGCTTTCCCAGGAGCAGATTTCATGGCCTCGAGCGGATGTGATAATATGGACAGAGGAAGCACAAGTTTCCCCCTGCATGTTCCATGACATGAAATGGGCTGTCAGGAACAGCTCATGAGCAGCCTGATCTCATGTACAGAACTCTGCAGAACCATTTCAAAGGTCTGCCCAGCAATGGAGGGCATTCCCTGCACAGCTGAACAGGCAGCTTGCTTCAGTTCAGATGTAAAAATTAGCACAGTTCTTGGGAATCCAGCTGCACTCTCAAAATTCTCAATTAAATCCTGCAACTTCCAGTGTGAAAATTAGTCAGAAATGTGGTTTCTTCAACTGGTGCCACACTATCCTCCCACTCACATGCAGCTTGACTGAAACCAACCATGAAGGACATTTCTTTTCTGATTTTCAACCTTTCTCTCTTGTAGAAGAATATAAGAATTTGAAAATTTTGAACTGCAAACATTTCAAGTTCTTCAGAAATGCTGCAGTTTGCCTTTACCATGTTACTAACAGCTTAAACACAATCCTGCTTTTTCTCAAAGGTCCTCTGGCACATATACATGCTGATAATTAGGTGAGCTACATTTATACTTCTGCCTGTAATATCTGCTATGGCTACTGATAATCCCAAATTTTCTAATGTATTATTGCAAGAAAAACAAAACTGATGTGAAAGGAACTTAATGCAAATAATACTCTCAAGCCTAGCCTGTAAAGGCTTCAAAAAGCTTAATGATTTTCTCAGATGTGCTGTAACAACAAAGAATCTCATGGTTCAGTGTCAAATGTCTGCTAGAAGCCAATGTTCACCACAACTGGAATGACTTGTTCATCATAGATTCCATCAATAATTGTTTCAGTATGTGAACGTGATCAATGTCTCTCTCATCAAGAATAAATCAAGCTGGGTATTTTCTAATGGACCTTCAGCATTCTCATGCATCCTGCTCCACAGTAAGATTTAATCAATGCACGAGCTCCAGCGACCAGACATCTTCCTCCAAATGGCAATTATTTACAAATTCAAAACTATAAAAACATCCTAATGCTCTTGGCATAGAAAGTTTAAATGATGTGACTGAATATTGAAAGAGGCAAACGGTGATTGCAATCCAGTGACTGCAGCACTGGATTTGGAGTGCCTGATTTAAACTCAGTCAACATATTTAAATTATTATAGCTGAGCAGTGATGTCAGTGGGCATTAGACCTAGAGTACAAAAAGCAACATTTATCAGTGATAAAGGGAAATACCAAATCTACCCACTTCACCTCCTAGAAAAGTGACTCCATTTCTACAAGTTAACAGCAGGGTGAAAAGTAGATTCACTTCTTTTTTCGTGTCACTGTCTGAGCAAAGCCAACCAACCCACAGGAGAAGCAACACTGCTGCTGCTCAGCTCCTTTTTTCTCAGTTTCCTCTTTCTACCAACTACTTAAAACATGGTTCTGGGATGAGCTGTCACAGACAGATGCATTCTGACTTGAGTATTTTACTATAAAAACTCTTTTCTGATCTCTTTAGTAACTAAATAAAGCAAAAATATTACATGATTACATAAAAATACTTATTGAATAGGATAATTTTTAAAACTCATCTTAAAAACAATCTTAAAACCTGTTTATGCCTGTAAGGAGTTTTAAATGAAGTGCTGTGTTTTGGTAATTCCAGAGCAGTTTTAGGTGACAATTGTGCTGCACGGCTTCCCCCAGGTTTGGTTCCCTTCCCACTCCTACTTCAGAGGGGAAGCTCTGCCAGCACCCAGATCCAGGCACGGTGTGTGGAGAGCAGGATTCCTCCAGAGCAGGAACAGAGGGATCTGGATCTGCAGAGGGTCTGGAACCTCTCCCTGCCTCAGGAACTTGGAGGAACCAAATCCTGCAAGGTCTCCTGAGAAGTCACACCACAGCCCCTGTCTAAGGCCAAGAGAGAACTTTTATTTGTGAACCCAAGCCCCTCCAGCAATGACCAGTAAGACTGCCTGAATATCTGAGAGTATTTCCAGACTTTTTCAGACACATTTCATATGTTTTTGTATTTTCCCAGCTCAGGTACTGTTAGAAGTGGAAGGGAAGCCTGGTTTCTTTGTACTCAGAAGACAACAGCAAAAAGTGCACAGGGGTTGCTCAGTTACTTGCCCCTCAACTGACAGATACCCTTCCTTTCATAATAATTCCTGATATAAAAGAAATAGAGTTATATATTGATATATAATTCAGGAGATTTTATATTTTCCAATTAAATGCCTTTCAACCTTTGCTCTTTAAAGGTTATAGAAATTCATGATTTTAGCCTCTCCTCAGACTTCCTATCTTTAGTCATAAGGTCAATCAAATTCCCCTTTTCAAATGTTCCATCTTTAAAGAATATGGTAACCAGAACAAAAACAATATCCTAAGTGAGGTCAGAAGATTTCCTAACCTTTACATATATTCCTTGCATTCTTATTCCATTACTGGCTGTTGTACCCCTTCTCCTTCCCCTTTCTTCCTCTCTCCATGTCTCTTGTGTGTTTTCAGACATTTTATTGATGTCTCTATAGTTTAAAATTATAAGTAGCTCCAATCCCTTTCAGTTCTTTTGGGGCTGCTACCTTGCTCTAACAAAACGCAGAAGAATTTCCAGGCGCTCTCCTTACCCCATAAATGCTGCTGATGAAATACCACTGTTCAATGGTTCAAAGCAATCTGAAGTTTACTTTTAGAAAGGATAACACTAAAACAAACTCAATAAACTTGTGTGAGTTACATTTGCCATTATTTCCGAGTTGTATATATCAAATTCAGGTTTTTCGAAGAGGCACATTTATTAAAATACAGCCTGAACCACTAAAATTTGGCCATTCATTTAAAGAAATTCAATCAAGAAACCAACTCAAAAAAACCCAAACCACTATTGCTCCAAACAGTCCCTCTTATATTACTGGTGTCTAAATTACTAATCTGGTTAACATATTTTGCTGTCAGGGTTAAGATAAACCATCTGGACAATTTTGCTACAATTTCTTTCTTGGCTAAATGTAGTTTTTATTGTAATTTGCCTCATTTCCTCCTAATATAACAACAGAATGTTGCTGTGTGGATACACTCCAGTGACCTGACAGACCTTTCCAGCAACTCCAGAATGTCTCACCACAAACTTTTTGTTGATCTCAACATCACCATTTTCATCTTATTTATCTTCTTACAAAAATGTGATACTGGAACCAGCTGCTAAAAAATGCCAATTCCCTCAAAGTCCTGAAACTCATAACCAATTTTATGCTGAGTTTATTCCTTTTAAGAAACTGGCAGTTGGCTTTTCAGCCACAACAGAAAAACCAGGGACTCTCCGAGTTCTGCTTCTCTTACTGCACCCCTCCGGTGTCTCTTCTCCCTGTGCCATCAGTTCCAAAACTCTCTTATAAACTGCAATCCAGTGACCTCACCAGGTAAATCCGTGGCTTTACTGCCATGTTTGAACACAGATAATTCAGCAAATTCAATGCACAGGGAAATGAGCAGTGCTGAGTGTTTGGGAATCGCTCCTTTCTCCCAGCTTTGGCTCAGTTCACATCTACTCACACACAGGGTCATGCAAAGACAATGCAGATGGTCAGACACCTTCTCCAAAAATAAATATATCAATAAATTAAACCTTTTTGGATCTCCTGAGCTGGTTGTTGTGCAGCAATTTTGGGGGTTTTCCCTTCCAAGGGAAAAAAAAAAAAAAAAAAAAAAAGGGAAGGAAAGCAACTCTGCTCTTTCCATTTAAATGTTTGACTAACTAGAGATTGAAATTTGAAATTCACCATTTCCCCCCTAATTGCCAGGCAAATCAAATTTCCTCCTCAAATGCAAATTCATTCCACAATATAAAAATGAACACACAGAGGCAGAAAGGTTTACATGTCAAATGGCAATTTTCCTAAATGGCTCCCACTTTAACTTGTTTTCTTTTTTTCATATCTTAGCCATGACAAAAGATTTAATGGCCATCATTACTCAGATGTTTTGTCAGCATACCATGATGAATGCACTCTTCCTGGGTGTTATTCAGAGTTACCTCACAAGATTTCTCTTCTGTGTTACATTAACAACACCCTTCATACTTAACAATTTGATCTATCACACATTTGACTAATGCTACCCATTAGAGTTCTGTGCAAAGACTCCTTGATTCAGGGAAAGATAAGTTATTAAAATTAAATATATCCTTGCCTCTTAAAAATGTATTTTCTTTAATTACTAATATACATTAAATAGGATCAATCCATTAGCACAGAGATCCCATAAGCTGTCCATGAAAGTGAGTGCAAAGAGAATGTATCACCCATTTATTACAGCCATTCCACTCGCCCTGTGGAGGTGCTGCTACCTCCTCTCTCAAAACTCTCTCCTCTGGAGAGTAAGGAAGAAGACAAGAAACAGGAAGGAAAGAGGGGAAAACGCCAAAATCCTGCTCAGCTCCAGTACATGGTGAGTACTCAAGGAGCAGCTGAAGGCTGAACCCTAATAAATTAAAATGTGAAGGGATCAGAGGTGCAAACTCAGGGCAGAACAGCCCAGCATGGTGAAAAACACAACTCTTCACATACCACACCCCAGAACCTACATTTCGTTTTTAAATAGTCATTTTTGCTTAAAAACTTAAGCTACCAGTAGATACTGGAACATGCTTTAGACACTCATTCAACTAATGATTGACTTTTCAAGTAAACTCCCAGCTGACTGTGGGAAATCAATATGGATTTTTAATGGCACCTATACATCTTGCTGGATTTGACAGAACTTGCAAAAAAATACAAACAATCTTCAGGAAACTATTTTGCTCTATTACAAAGTATGTAAAAAAAGACAAATAATGACTATCTAGACATCATTATTATGCACTTCACTCACTTGGAAGCATCAACAATACCAATAAATTACTTAGAATTGTTTTACAGTTTTTGTTTTGTCTCTTTAATTTTAGAGAATTTGGATGATGGATCTAGAAGTAAGCTATTCATTCTAGTCCAAAAGATTAAGGAATGGTTTATTTATATTTCTTTTCAGCAGTGTTTGTCCTCCTGAGTTTTTTTTCCAGGGGTCTTCAGAACTTAGTATATTAGTTGAACTGATCCTGCATAAAACTGAAATAATACTTCAAAATTTACAGTGTTTAGGAAAAAAAGCACCTTTCATGCTTTGGTGTAAGTACCATAAAATCTTTCCATGGAACTACTATGAGCAACAGGTTCTTAGCTTGACCTGAATCCCCATTTGCAAACACCTTTAACTGCAGGTAACATTTTACACAGCAAGCAATAAAAAATACTATGAAAATACAGTGTTAACATTCCCTAGAAAACCCCTCAATATTTATTTTATATTATCTGTAATTAAAGATAACAGAACAGAGGCATTGACCACCACTTTTGTTTTCTCCTGTCCTGTTCAAAGTGTTTATTTTCCCTTTCTGCCCTACAGGAATTATTTGCACAATTAAACATCAGCGAGACCAGCACAAATTGTTTGCACAAATGCCACAAGCCAGAGATGAGATCTGGAAAATCCAGCTCATTAGACCTGCAAAAAATATTGGACTGCTTTTACATACAGGTGAGGAATCAGTCATTCCATGCAACTGCAAACAGCACAGACACTGCCCTGCTCTCTCATGGACAAAGGACCAAAGCTGACAGAATCAGACCTGTTTCAGACCATCACTTAATGAGTGAAATTCCTTTGATACCATAAATTAAACTCCAAATAAATTAAGAAATAAATTAAATTCCAAGCACTACTGTTATTATTCGATTACAGACAAAACTAAATACACCAAATTTTTAGTGTATTTGCCTTCAGCACTATCTGGTTCTCTCTACAGAAAAGTCTGTCTTCCAGTTCTAACAGCCCAGGAATTACTCAGGATGGAACTTTGCAGGCAGAGCCCATTTTTACTGCCAACCTTTACAGAGACGTGTGGTGAGACACAAATCCTCTCCGGTCACCATCTGAAAGCAACCGATGGCATGGGACAAAACCTTCACATTTTCTGGGAGAATTGAATCCTTTCACCTTTTTCTTTGGAACCACAGTGGAAAGCCTTGCAGCAGAATGTGAGGCATCTCCAGAGGGCTCAGTTAAGGAATGACATGACGACTGTAGCTGCAGCACAAAAAAAACTCTGCCTGTATTTTTGTTGCAAGGGGACAGCCTGAAGAGGGGGGAAAACCCAGTCTCTGCCACACTCCAATGTATGTGACAAACTGGATTAATTCCCACATGTCAGCATCCATTTCAAACCCCCCCTCGAAGCCAGAAGTCCATTTCCAAAAGGAGACAGCTGTCTGTAGCCACATCCCAGAGAAATCCGCCTGTCACACACCCCAGCCCAGCGACCGCAAAAGCCACTTCAGAGGAAAAAAAATCTGTGAAAAGTTTTGTCAGAAAGGAAAAGGAAAAAAAAAAAGCCTGAGAAAAAATAACTTATGAAACACCATTTCTTGCTTTCAGAATCTGTACCAATGGCAGATCATTACTTAGCACGAACAAAAATATTTATCCTGGGGATTGCAAGCACATGAATGCATTTTATGATGACTTCTTTTTATAGACCCTGAGCTTATTTCTGGCCTCTATTATTCCTGGTGAAGACTTTGTCTTCTGTAAAGGGAAATAAATTGGGTGTAAAATGCTAACAGATAACCCAATGAAGCCACTTGTTCATGAGGTTCAGTGGTGCACCCCAAACCTCCCCGGGGTTTCTGCCCTCCTCTCTCTGGGAAAGGGGGGCAGCTCAAACAAAGAAAAGGTCAATGGGGTAAGGAGAGAGATGTTTCTAGGAATTCTCATTCCTAACTTCTCCACAAGGATTCCAGAAACAAGGAAGCCTGGGCTGTCTGCACAGACCAGGGCTGAGAGGAAGAGGATGAGGAGTTTCTCCCACATGCCCAAGGGAATGCCAGCACTATCCAGGAGCAAATCAAGGAGCATTTACTGCATTTCAATAAAGTCAAACACGGTGGTTCCTGCAATCGAGGATTTGTCTGGGTTTCTACCCACAGTACAGCTGTGCCCACGAGAGCCTGCACTGCAGCTCCTGGCCTGATCCTGAGCTGAATTCCCTGATCCTGAGCTGAATTCCCTGATCCCGAGCTGAATTCCCTGATCCCAAGCTGAATTCCCTGATCCTGAGCTGAATTCCCTGATCCCCATTCTGGGCGGAATTCCCTGATCCCAATCCCAAACTGAATTCCCTGATCCCAAGCTGAATTCCCTGTGCCTGATCCCGAGCTGAATTCCCTGCTCCTGATCCCAAGTTGAATTCCCTGCTCCTGAGCTGAATTCCCTGATCCCAAGCTGAATTTCCTGTGCCTCATCCCGAGCTGCATTCCCTGCCAGTGGCCTATGGGCCATTCATCTGTCTGCAGTTCATTCAGCACTAAACTTAGCACAGGAAAAGGACACTTCAAAGCAGCTCTACAGAGTATTGTGAAACACTCTGAGAGGTTTAGGGCATCCAGGGAAGAATCATTCCAACCTCCTAGAGAGAAACATCACTGACCCAAACGCGCTTTGTGCGGCTGTCACCGGTTCTGTCAACTCTGCGAGCTCAACAAATACAAGAAATTGTATTTATCTCCTCTGCCCATTTCCCATTTACACAGAGCTCCACAGGCTCGTAATTAACAGCCTGAGAGAGAGTCAGCTCCTGAAATTAAGCTGCAGAAACTGAAGACAAGTGAGGAGGTTTGTTTGAAAGAGGAATACCTACGCAAAGCACAGGCTTACACAGCTTAGGGCAGATTTGTTGCAATCTAAAAAAAATACTACAACCATGAAATCTATGATGAGAATGCCCCATATGAAAACCACCACAGGATTAAGTTCAAGAAAGGAATTTCTCATGCAAACTTTGCACTCTAATCTGAACTTTTACTGTAAGCATTCACTTTCAGTTCAATTATATTTCAGGGGATATTTAGACAAATACTCTGGAAAATTTGACTTGCTCTTGTCTACTTTAGGAATTAGAGGGGACCAGAGATCACAGCTGTCTGGAACAAGATTATGTTTGTAAAGTACAAAAATATTAAAGATGGGAATACTTTTAAAACAAACAAACATAAAAATCTCAAAGCAAACACAGATATCTTTCATCTTATTAAGAAAACACATGACTATTTCCTTTTTCATTCTCTACAAAACAGTCTCATTCAATTGTATTTAAAAACCCTGATAAATTCTGATGGACTTTCCTCTTCCACAAAAATTTCTAACCAATTCTGTAAGCATACACGGTGCAGCAAAGAATTTTTGGGAAATAAATAATGCCATAGCAAAATAAAATGCACTAATTCCTGCACAGCGAGTTCCTGAAAGAATTCCAAGATTAAAGGAACATAAAAAATGAATTACCCTTTTTCACCTCTCATGAGAGTAATCCTCCAGGTCAGCTTTGAGGTACATCTGAAACAAATGGTAAACTGTTTGGTAAACAGAAGGATTTTTCAGCAGCCCTTTTTGAAGGAATCATGGGAAAGTTTAGATCTAATCACAGCATAAAGATGGGTTCAAACTAAGGTTGGATCTTTTTTACACATCCTGCCTATGAAACACATGGAAAATCCAGGGGCTCCAAGGGACCCATTCATACCAGTGACCTACTGTCTCTGCTTTTATTTTTAGCAAAAAATTATATTTTTTATTTTTGGTTTTCTTAGGAAGAACTTGTATATGCTTCTTATAATTTTGTATCTGCAGTTAGTCCCAGTAAGACTGACCCTGGTGTCTCACTTGCCATCCCTGCTGCAAAGGGAAAGACAGAAAGAAAAAAGCTGAAAGCAACAGAACACAAGAGAAGTTTTGATGGTTTCCAGGAGTTTGGTTTCCAGTTTGTGCCGAGGGTTCTGTGCCACCCTGACCCCAGGCAGGGCACAGGCAGATGGTGCTCCCAAAGCCTTCACTGAAACACCCCCAAATCGTCTCATCCTCCCTCCCCTGCTGCACAATTCAGGCTGGAGTACGCTGCGCACAACCCAGCGAAAAGCCTTTCCCTGATCCCCTGCGAACACAAGAACTGGGAATTCTCAGCACTCAAGAGCAGGCAGGGCTTGGACACAAGCTCCCCTCCCCACACGCTGCACTCAGCTGGCGTGGAACAAACCCACAGCAAAGTTCCCTTTTTTCATCCCTTATTAACATGAGCCATGGGACCCTCGCAGGAGCCGCGGCCGCATCGCCGACAGGAATCATCCCACCTATGCTTAAAACAAAACCAGCCAACTCTCAGCTGCAGAAACAGCATTTGTGCTTCTCCAAAAAGGGATGGCAAGTCTTTAATTATTAAACCAATTGCATTTAGCAGATGGCCAAAGAAAAGTACTTTTAAAAAGTTGCCCAGAGGGTTATAAAAACGAACAAGCTCCAACAGCTGCCAGCTGGTGCGTGAAATCAATAATGAGAAAACGAGTCCGACTGTATCTTTGTGCTCATTGTCTGGCCCAAGCCAGCCAGGACAAGGGAGCGGGGACGTCACAGCCCGGCTGAATGGATTACGTGGATCTCATTAGGGAAAGACAAACATCTGAAGCGGGCTGGAAGGAGGGAGCCCGTGCGGGATGGACGGAGGCAGGGCCGGCCCCAAACGCACGGACCCCGCCAGCTCCAGGGCCCCCTGGTTCCTTTCTGGAACAGCCAAAATGCAGCACAAGCACCAAAGGCAACTCAGGCAAACATATGGAATACTTCACTGATATTCTGCAGTTGGTGTGTAGCCTAAAAATTAATGAAAATGCGCAAAATTACTGAATTAAAATGTTATGTGAATGCTTTTCTGTATTTAATCACTATCAAGTGTGGCTAAGGATATAAATTAATGTTAAGTCTCAGCCTCCCAAGAGCAGGAACCTGGTTATCACTGCTTTTTGTTCTCCAAACTATGCTCAGATAAGAGTTTTTTGAACTATGGGCTGCTCATCAACCTTAAAACAATATTAAATTTCTACAACAACATGACAAGACTTCAAGCAAAAATGCAGAGGAAAAATAAACATTACTAAGGAAGTCAAAATAAAATCAATTTTACAAAGCAATTTCATTTAAATAATTTTAACAAACAAAAACTTACCATAGGGACCTGACTACCCCGTACATAAAAAACAAAAGATACTTTTTCCGGCAGATTATCTATTGGTTTAATAATTTATTCCACAGTCAAAATTTTCCCCTAAATTAGCAGAAAGCATCAGTTTAGTTCAGAGAGCACTGGGGGTTTTATTTGGAGGGGGTGGGAGGGGTTGTGGTGGTTTTTTTAAGGTTCATCCTGGAGAATGATGGATTATTTGATGAACAAGGGGCTGGGTGAGGGAAGCAGTCACATGCAAGAGTAAACAAAACAGAACTGAGAAAAGCACATTTAAGTAAAATTTCAGCTGCAGTAGCAGTGTGCTAAAAAACCAGAGCCACCTCACAGTTAAAGACAGAAGCCTATCAAATCCCAGGATCTCACTGACTTGTCACTGTGGTTTCTCCAGTGAAGGTCCATTGATAAACAGACAGAAAAGCAGATTAAGACAGGCAGAATAAATTATTAATTGCTGCTCTAGACAGCCAAGATAACTCAACACAAAGGCATTCCAAATGTTATTTTTAGCATATAAATAGTACACTGTGTTTTAACCTACATCAGCTGTTTTCTTTATCAGATTTTTATCTGAAGATGGGAACAGTACACATCCCTTCAGCTCCCATCAGCTGCTACACTTGGTAGGATTTTATCTTGGGGAGAAAACGGAGCTCTGAGCTGGAACTCCATCAGCTGGTTTTGTAGTTACTCTGGACAGGACATATTGAAAACTCTTCTTGTGCACACAAAGCCCCTGGTCCATATTAATGCGTGGAAGTGACACTTCCTGGGGACATCCGGACAGGGACCACGCAATTAGCACTGGTTTATGCACTGGAATCTGCTTTTTGCAAATGAAAATCCGGCCTTATTTCCACTCCTGTGACAGCCACAAGCCAGCCACGCCACGTGCAGGGTGCTGGTCTGCATGCAGTGAGCAAACATGATGCACAATTATATCCATTCTGACACATATCTGCTGCAAAGTACAGAGATGGCTTCTTGGACGGGCCTGGAGCTGGATTTTCATTGCCATCACGGTCTGCTTCTGTTTTTCAAAAAAACCCCAAGATTTGTAAGCAAGCTTTATTTTCAGAAGCTCAATTTACCTTCTGTTATCACATAAATTCTGTATCAATAAAGTGCCACCATCATTTTTCTTTTCTGCTGCTCAGCAAGGCTTACTTTCAATCACGCAATATATGAAATGTAGATTGCCAGCAGTGAACATTAATTCTGTCTATTCATTTATTTAGGAATCCTGAAGTAGACTCCTGAAACATTGCTTACAGCAGAACTGTAAACTAAAAGGCACTGGAATAATAAAGATAAGGCTGTCCCATTTAGAAAGGGAAATTTCTACATTCTTGGGTAAACAGAGAGCTCTCATAAATCGAGCAATGCCTTTTAGTGCTGTCAGTGTGACTTGAGTCTAGATGGCCCATTGTGTTCCCTAAGAAACTTACTTAAAATATTTACTGTAGGATTGTTTTTAGTGAGAATGATGAACAAATTTAACTCTTTTTAACAAAATATTTTGTTAAAAGTATGCTTCTCATGGAGTTCCTTTTACTATCTGAATAAACAGATCACTTGTAAGAATCATGGCTTCCAGGCTCTGTATTTGTACATGTGCACAGAGATTACAATGGCACACAGATGTGAGTCTGGTTTGTAACCTAAAACTCAGAATTTTGCAGGAATCACTTTGTTTTAATCAGATTATGCAACCTGCAAATCCCCATCATCTTCTAATGACACTTACACAATGTCTTGCCTTTGGTGAGCCCAGCTACGTGCACCAATCCAGGTACAAAACCTCCATGAAAAAAAAAAAAATGGAGATACTTGTGGTCAATCTTCTTTATTTGTATATCCAAAAAAAATTCCCATCTAACACTCAGATTATTTTATTAAATTAATCCTAAAGCATGTGCATAAGGTGAGATCTAGTCATCTTCTAATCTCCTGTTTTTACTACACAAAAATAATCACTTTTGTGTTTGTGTAAAAAAATTCTGTGTTAAGATAAAGGAACTTTCAACTTCAATAACACATGTTTAGCACAGCTGAATTAAGGTATTTAAAAGTCATTGACCATTTAGATTTTACAGCATGAAATGCTGCTTCCAAAGTGAATGAAAATGGGGTTTTAAATGATTTTTTTTTAATTATATAAGTCTTACTAGAATACAAGCATCCTTAGTGGAAAAGCCAGTATAGGCTAGTTATGGCATGATGTGTTACAATTGTCACAGAGTGATGGTAAAAGGACACTGATGGTGATTTTTTAAGTTCTGTTTCAGAAACATTAACAGAAAATAATCTATTTATGAATAACTGGCTCTGATATGAACAAAACAACTCTTCTGCACTGCAATTATAAAGATACAAACAGCCTGGCATGAGCACAACGACCTGGATCACCTTCAGTCCAAACAGCAGCCACCCTCTGCGTCACTTCTCAAAGATAAATGCAGGCAATTACAAAAATACATGGTGAGTCCCAGCCAAATCCAGACAAAAAAACAGCACTAAATACAGCTAAAAAATCAGGAATGTTTTATCAGAAAAACTATAACTTTTCGAAAGCTACAATTATGAAATATTTATCCTAGAAGCTCTTACAAAATTCAGGGATTATCTGCACCCAAATCAGTACATTAAAGTGTAGTTAAAGTACCTGAACAACCTTAACCCTGTCCCCAGCTGAAGGGCTCACACCTAAGGACCCTCAGGACATTGTAGGCAATCGTGCATTTGGCAGACGGAATGAATTTTAGGATATAAAAGTATAAAAGAAACTTTTGAAATTTAATTATTCTGTCACAGAGTCAGTACTGGAGCCCATCGTGGCACACCCAGAAGTTTGTCTTTATCTTCCTAACTTGGCCAAATCTCTTCAAGGAGGTCAAAAAAGCTCAGAAGCTCAAGAGGTGGGAAACTGAGGTGGGTTTTTGAAAAGCACCTGCTGTTGGATTAACTCTTTCCTTTACAAAGACAAGACTGAACCATGTCACATAAATACTGTCTCTGGCTTCAATGGGATTTTCTAGGGAAAATCCAAGGCTCTCTGGGGTGATTTCTGACTCAATTCTGCATCAACAAGCAAAGATCACAGTCAAAAATTGCACATCTGCTTCTCCAAGTTCCTCTTCAAAAAAACCAACTTACTAGCACTGATGGTTGTTTTTTAAAGACTACATTTCTTTCAACCAGTGAATTGCCAAAAGCTTAGAGAAGGTGCAGACCTAAGATAATGTTATTTTGTTCTTTGGGAAGGAATTTCATGGAAGGCAGGAGGGAAAACCAGGAAGAAAACCAAGAAAAGGAACAAAAATACTGGTAACAATCAGCCCTGTGTTACTGATCCCCCTTGGAGGCAGCCAGGAACAGCTACCCCAGGTTTGGGTTTTACCATCAGTGATCTACCCTTCTAACTCCAAACCCTTCTAAAACTGAGGGTTCTTGCAGCTCTCACAAGAGGAAATTTGCCTGAGGTTTCACCCAAGACCTTTGAAACCGATTTTCATTATTATTAGTTCCTAAGACTGGAATCTTTGGCTTGCTTTTTAAGGTTTTTCTACCACAAGGACATGCAGAGTACAGCTCTACTGAGAACTGGCTTGTTGGGCTGTTCATGCAAAGTTCTGACTCTCAAAGCAGTGAATGCAGGTCTGTGATGAGCCCCATGATTAATCACTACACTTGGAAATACACTTAAAATTCCACTTCTACAGTTTACAGTGTGAGTAGGCTGTCCTTGCTGAAGCACAGAGATCTCCACCACATCCTTTCCCTATCCAGCTACTTCAGGTGTTTGCAAACTTTGGGATATCTCCTTCAGACAGATTCTCTACATGTGTATTTCCCTTATTTATATTTGTTTACAGTTGAGTAATTTCTAATTTGTTAATGTGTTGACCAGAATCCAACATGTAAATGTATGGAGCTGCTTCCAATTAATGAGATCAGGAATCTTTTGTAATGACTCTTTAGGAAGAACAACAGACAGAAAGACCAAAAGTAATTCCTCTAATATGGCATTGACCATCTCCCTTTTCTCTGTATTTACACTGCTTCAATTCCCAGTTAAATAATAAGAAATAGATGAAAGGTCTTTGTCCTGTTTTCAAAATTGGACACCGATGACACTTGATTCCCCTGATAAAATTCTGTCTACCCAAAATATTCTTGCCTGCAATGAGAATTTGTTGGTACTGAGAGCTAAATCAAATGGAGTAGGAGTTTCAGGGAGCAATCCAGACTACTGCAAATATTAAAAAGCCACTTGTGAAATTCTGGCTACGTCCCCCTTTCTGATTTATTGTAAGCTCTATTACAAGGTAATTCGCTCAGTAAAACTCAAGACCTTTCACCCTGCTACTACCAGAACTCTAAGAATACAAACTTAAACAATAAGTGTGATACTAATCCTGGCTACTCCTACAGAGGAGAGCTGCTTCCTCTGCACTTCCAGATCCATTAAACTGAGGGGAGGCAGCCAAGAATCCCTCTGAACCCACAGATCTCCCATGTAGCACCGAGCTATAAATATTTTCCACGCTCAGGGTTCAAGCAGCAGCAGCCCATAACAAAAAGCTGCATTCCCAACTGCATCCTAATGGGATCTTCCCAACTCCAGTGCTGCTGCTGGGCTATCAGCACATGAAAGTCCCGGAACAAGAACTGAAACACCACGATGGGTTCCCATTGTCCTTGAAAGCTGCCTCCTCCTCCGTCCCCTTTGTGAGCAGGGCGCTCACACAGCCCCGATCCATCCACGCCTGCATTCACAGCTCACCAATACTCATATGCAGCAAGGTCAGAAATTTTTTTTTTTAACATTCTTTGATTAATGCTGAGAGCTGCAGCATGTTTAGACAGGGTCGTGACCCCAGGCATCCATTTAATCAAATTTCTCTGCTGCTTGTCCCAGTGGAGCCATCGCAACAAGAAACTCTCTCAATGAAAAAAAAAAAGGAAAAGAAAAAGAAAAGGAAAAAAAATGCACACTTCACATCTCACATTGTTTACATGCTGTTAAGTAATTATTTCACTCTTCGACCCCCACTGGCCATCAACAGACAAGTCACCTCCTTGGAGATTCTGAAAAGCTTATTCAGCTGTATATAATTCATTTTGTCTCTTTCCTTCATTGTGAAGCTAACTGCTTAGCTTAAAGACTTCTTTGTGAATACTTAAGTACATGGTGTCCATGCTAATGATCTCACTAATTATAAGCGTATTTATCATATACAAAGTGTTCCCAGCTCCTCTTTTCCAAAGCCATCCTACTCCAGCCCTGCCATCCAGCAGTTTCTCACCACATATTTACCCAAACACTCACATGTGCATTTCCCTGGAATTCTGTCATTACCTGAGTGACCGAGCAAGTTGCTCAATATTTGCTCAGGAGTTTTCAATAACACCCTGATCTTTTATGCAGCTCTTCTCCAGGGCAAAGTGCAGAAATGAGCCGGGCAGGTAATAAAGAATTACAGTTTGCCTTTTTCTAATAGCTCCATCAGTCAGAGTAATAGAGTTGGATAAAATGGTAACCTATTCACCCAGCTCCTCTTAATTGCTACCCTAGGATGCAAAAAGTAGGGGCAAGAAAAAAGTTTATTCCTAATTGCAGTTCAGAAATTAGAGGTGAATGACTTGAAAGCATCTAATACCCTCCTCTCCCAGCTCAAAGGGAAACTGACTGGAGACAGAATTACAACCACAAAAGCAGATGTCTGGGGGGAAAAGGGAAGGGGGGGAGCAGTCTGGATTTGGGGGAACAAAAGGATTTATTTTACATTCTGGTTTCTTTTTTTCTGAGTGTCTTCCTTCCAGAAAGAAAAATATTCACATTAGCTGCTAGAGTTAGGAGAAGGATGGTGACAGGATGTGCAGAGCATCCTGCTGAGGAGTTCTACACCCTCAGTGGGCTCCAAGGACCGGATTTTCACACTCTCATCAAAACTTGTCCACTAAATAAAGGGCTACCTGCATCAAACAGGATAGGGAGAAAGGAAGAAAACAAAATGAAAGGGGATCCCAGAAGATCAGGATTAGTTAGAAAGGAATGGAAGTAACAAGGATAATCAGGCACAAGTAAACCACTGGATATGTAATAAAAACTGAAATTCTGCCGCATCTAAAGCTGACTCCTGCACAAAGCACATGGTAGAAACAGCCAGGATTTGACAGAACTGTCCCTTCACACAGAAATAAATCTCAGCAGATTCAACACACTTCTTTACTTGCAAAACTCTACTGAAACTTCTAGGTACACATTTGTAAATATGACTGCATTGTTCCATTTCTTTTGAACCCAGATCACCTTTCAAGAAAAAGACCTTTCACATTTAACTTTTGTGGGAAAAGGAAATTGTCACTGATACAGAGTAGATTTAGGAACATGAGATAATTAAAAATTAAAAAAAAAAACCTTTCCCCTTAATCTCACAAATTACCCATTGCTACAGAGAAACATTCTCAGCTGTATTAATTATTTGATATTCATCACTATCTCCAGAGAATAACTGACATGCACATGAACAGTAAAATAATTGCATTGAGCAAACTCTACCTGAATTGCTGAAATGTATGACCCATGCAGATTATTAAATTAATGAAATATTACTTGTGACCTTTTTTTTCTTTGCATTCTGTAATTTGTTGAGCTAAATATTATGGAAATTTTCTGCTAGAATAGTACCTACAACTCATGTAACTATTCAACATTAAATTCTTTTGTTTCTTGATGTTATCTAATTCCAAAATACTTTCGATAATATTAAAAAAAAAAGGAAGAAACTAAAATTTTGTGTCAAGAGCAGAATTTGTTTCCACACAGGCTACACATGCATTGCACAGCTCTGTTAGCACTTCTTGCCCAAGAGCAGTGTTGGTGTAACACAGATTTGATAATGATGTTATTACAACCCTGTTCTCAACTGCTTTTACAGAGACAGTAATATTAAAGTCAGTATTTTGCATTCCTGCAAATTATTAATGATTTAAACTGAAGTTTTCCACATCTGGTATCTGCTTCCATCCCAAGTATGTGATGGCAACACAGAAAAACAGGTTGCTGCTCCTTTATTAATAAAATACCAGTCTTTTCTTGCAAAACTTCATCACCTCCACACCCTGAAGTAGGGGCTGGATTCCTCCAGGAAACTCATTCTGTAGTCATGAAAATATGTCAACTCCTCATCATAAACAAATTCTTGAAAGCTTTGTGCCAATCCGATGTAGTAAATGCTAATTATGTAGTATCTAAATTATCAAAATTTTCTGTGTGATAGAAAACCCTTTGCATTTTCTTTGTTAGCTTACAGAATTTGAAATACAATTTTAAAACCCAACCCAAATTACAGTTCTTTTTTGAGGGTAAAAGAAAAAAAAAAAAAAAAAAAAAGCCAACAACAAACTGTAAAAAAAAATCAGCCTGGAGTACAGGAGAAGACAGTGCCGGCAGTAGCATCACTTCCTTCCACAGAGGTCCAAAGGAAAATCAAAGGGAAAAAAAAGTATTTAAGATTTCTCTTAGGATAACTGTGCCTCACTGTGACTCTACCCTGAGCTTTTACTTATGGTTCCCTAATAGAACTGATGATGCTGTGTTGGGGAAGAAATCAAACCTGGATAAGAAGCAGAAGCAAGAAGGGAGGGTGGAACTGAACCAAGAATTAACTGAAATTAATCAAAGAACAGGTCGTAAAAACGGGTGGGAAATGAAAATAAAACAAGGAAAGAGTCTGGAGATAAAAGTTCCACAGAGTTCAATCCACACAAAAGAGCAGCAGCTGGAACTCAGAACACTTTAAATGGAACGCTGCACATCAGGACAACGCTCAGGGTGGTATTTGGGAGGAGATGAGAGGCCTGAACCTGCACATCCCTGCCAGCTGCTCCTGCAGTCAGGCTGGAAAATGGGCAAAATCCCGAGTGAGCCCAGAGCTCAGGGGGAGCCTGAACCCTTCCCAAGGCCAGAGGAACAGGCGAAGCAGAGGAACAAGTGCACTCGTCCCCCTGGCACAGGTACGGGACACTTATTCATTTTAAGCTGCCAGAGACCTGTCAGAACCAAGGCAAAAGAAGCTGCATTAGCACCAGAAGGAAACCTACTGTTGATAGATAAATGAGTGAAACTGTGCTGACCCCTAATTTTGTACCTAGTGGAGGTTTGTGTAAACTAAATGTATGGTGAATACCAGAATGGAAGACTTCTGATTTCCGTAAGTGTCATGGCAATTCAGCAATAAAATAAGAGCAGACATGTCTTGAGCCCATCCTCTTCCCTTGATCCCATCCACACAAAATTTACCTCACTCTAATGCAAAGCTGTAAAGAAAATCTGAAGAAAAAAACACCATCAAATTCCCTAGTTACAGAGGAAAATGAACATTCTTTGTCTGTTAGACAGTTTAAGAGTTCCTCTTTAATTCAGGTTTTTATCCATTATTATATCCGATAACTGACATTCTGTTTTCTTAAGGGATATGGCTAAAACCCAAATTCTAATATTTAATTACAGCTGAGTGTGAGATTCTTCAATTTCACTATTTATGTTTTTAATCTTTAAATGTAAAAAACAACTGATGACTCCAAGTCTCATTTCCAGCACTTACAGTAACTGCCCAGGCTTTTAAAAATTTCAGGAGCCACTGCATGCCTGGACTGAATTGGGAAAATTTAATACCGTGTAAGATATGCAGATAAAATATGAATTCCAGCCATGTAACAAAAATGCCGTTGACAACATGTATATTATGCAATTATGACTGTCATTTTATTACTGTTATTAATTTATTAGTATAATTGCAATTTTTTTCAATGTCATAATGTGATAATAAAGGACTTGTCATTACTACGTTAACCTCGGAACATCTCTGACCTCAGGGGAGGTAGCTGTACGCTTTCAGTCCAAAATGAGCTGTCAGTTACCACAACGAGATTTTGATGACTACATTATCTTGTAATTAAATGTCTCAACAAACTTCTCCTTTTGATTGACAGGTAGTTAAGACTATCTTTGACCACAGGGCAGTTTCTTTATTTTTCAAGAATAATTTTTCAGCAGCGAAGAAGAAAGACAAGAGTTTAAAAATTAAAGTGTTTTGAACTATATATTAATCTATATTTGGTACTTATACGACAGTGAAAATTCCACCAAATTGCATTATCCTCTGCCCAAGCTATGGCATTTCAATGACAACTATGATTGATTAAAGGAGTTTATGCTTTTCTTTATTAGCATTTAGGTCTTTAAAGAAATAAATTGTTTCGATTTTACATTTTCTCCCCTTTGATGCACATTTTTAAGACAGCACCAATGCTTAGAGTCAATACTGATAGCTATGAGGAGATCCCATCAGTAAGAATGTTTTAGGAGATGCTCATAAAGGTTAATTTCTGATGATCTGGACCATTTAGAAGAACTGAAACAGAAACTCAGTTCATAATGGGTTTAAAAGAACAAGCAACATAAATTATCCTCTATCAGATCATCCATCCTCTCCAAGAGGACTTTTTGCCACAGCAGAACCTCAGTGGAACTGAGGCTGGAGGAGCGTTAGTGCCAAAAAGATGCCAAGATGAGAAGTGAGACAGGGCAGAGAGCAGCAACCCCGGTGCCCTCTCCACAGAGAAGCCTTTTCTGAAGGAGGGAGGGTGGAACCACCTCCTGCTGACAATCCCCATGGAAGGAGGCACTTGGAGCTCGTGAGGAACCTCCCTGGCCACCACTGTCACCTACAGCCTTGCCCTGCCATGAACTGTGCATCCAAACGGGTCCTTGTCTGCCCCAGCAGCCTCTGCTGGAGCTCAGGAGGACAAAGGAAGCAGAGTGAGGACTGAAGGTGCCCAGACCAATTTCTCCTCCCTTTGAATGGGATCCCATCCCCAACCAGTCTAAGTTCAACGTGAACAAAGGATGAAGGCCGTCCTTACCAAACAAATTATGACATCAAACACATCCTACATCAAATACAATCTCAGTAAAACCTGAAGTCCTTTGAAACGCAGAAAACTGTACCAGTAGTGAATTCTGATGATAATAAAATAAAGCAAGGGCTTTCCACAGCAACATAAAGGTCACACAAGTTTGGTACACCTTGTCTTCAACACAGCCAGGAGTGACAAAATTCCTTTCCCATTTGTGCTGCAATTAATATCAAATTAATTTCCTGGGACACAGCAGCAATTACTCGCACGTCACTGTCACTTAAACTGCCAGGCCTGTGGTTTAACCTTCCAGGAAGAATCCAGTGAGTCAGAAGTTGACACAACAACACACGGTCACAAGCACAAGGAGAAGGCTGCCCTTATCTGCTGATGCACTCTCTGGTTTCGGTATTTCCCCATTTCCCCCACTGCTGCACTGTTGAAATCCAAATCTTATCGAGGACTTACGTTACCAATGTTCAGTTTTTTCATGGATTTCACACTCTGCAATGTTCTCTAAGAGTTCTCAGCTCTAAGAGTCACGTACATGTATGGGGAACCAGCTTTCATTTGAAGAAAAAGAAAAAAGCAGAAGGCTGAAAGCAAATAAAATCTTAATTTTTATGAAATTTATGCGGTTTTTAAAATTGTGTTAATTTATTTGCTGATACCCAATTTTTTTTCACCTTCCTTTCTCTCACATTTCCTCATTTTAGCAACACATCTTCCTGCAGACTGTTGGACCCCAAGAGCTTTATTCAGATATTGAGGGCATTTAATAAACAGCACAAAGAAAAGTTGGGATGAAAATCTGAAATGACAAAAATGCTGCCCAGCAAGTTACAGCCATCTATGTGGAATAAACTGCTGAGGTTTAATACTGTGCATGTCATTTGAGCCGGTCAAGATCATGACAACAGCTACACTTAATTGTATTTTGGGTTGAATTTCAGCTGCTATCAGGACAACTGGATTTCCTGAAATGTATTTCATACTTTTAAATTTATATTTCAAGTGGTTTACTTCACAAATACCTGTTCTGGCAGAAATGACATTAAATAGCTATGTTTGCACAAGGGAAACTGCTACTTATCAAGCATGGCAGCTGCAAGTTTTTTGCTATTAATTACTATTTTCTATGAAAGTGAGACACAAATTAAGGGACTGCACAGTACCACAGAAATTGTATTGCTGAATGTTTTCCCTAATTTTGGCCATGAGACTTAGTTGAGTCAATCTATACTTGGTCATACATTTACACTGCTGATAAAAAAATCAGCTTTTCATCTGTAGAAAGAAACAAAGAAGTTTGCTATCAAAATTATACTAAAAAGTTTCCAATATAAAGGGGGTTTTTGTGTATTAAAAATTCTAACATATATACACACACTTAAATACAGCTATATATAAAAAATAAAACTATTTATTCTAGACCAGCTACAGGTCAAAAACCTTTATCTGAACCTCCTGGTACAGGATATATCAAAACAGCAGACAAGCTGTGTGGACAATGGAAACTTCAGAAGTCACTGTAAAATAGATCTTCTGAAAGGTAATGTTTTAATTTATATTTTATGTAAGAATGCTTCACTGTACACATATTCTACAGATCAAACTGAAACTAAAAATATTGACGATACCTAGGATAACAAGCCTTAAATGACACAATAAAGTGATGCTTTTAAGAGTATTTGATTTTGCAAATGACACTTTGAAGTAACATTAAATGAAGACATATTTTGAAGCCCCTTAAACTTGCAGAGGACGTTGCAGTGCTTGCTGATTTAGAAGGCCAAGATGTAAAATAGAGAGCCAGAGCCCAAGGTGCTTCATTCTGCCCCCCTGGTGATCTGGAGCTGACCTCTGCAGACCATATTCTCTGGAATACTGCAGGAACATCTGCACAGCCAGATATCTCAGCTCGCCTCCCTCTGCCCTCCTGAGCAGCTTGGAAGTGCTCTCTAAGAGAATTTACTTTCAGCCTGCAACATTTTTTGGGAAGGAGAAGGTTCAGCACTGCTTACAGCGAGGCGTGGTTGTGTGCTGTCCTCAGAGGAAATTCTCTTTGGAATTCTGTCACTGCACCCTCACTGCTGCTTCCAGCCACTGCTACAAGTTAGTGCAAATTATTTCATCACAACTGTGTTTCAACGGAGGGGCGTGCCAGGGGCAGGATTTCCACAGGGGAAAGAGTGGGAGTTCTGCTCCCCACTCCAGCTCTGACACACCAAATTCAGACATTTGGGTTTTTACACATTTGCACAAGTCTGGGAACACTCAACAGGCACAACTCCATGAGCTGCCTCTGTCTAGAGTATGTTTCCTGCATTTAGGAAAGTGCAGTAATTCATCAGTGATTTAACCTATAGACATTTGAAGGTTGGAAAGCACCTCAGAGGGGCTGTTGACCTTCAGCAACTGAAAGAATTGAAGCTCCAGCCTTAGTCAATATATATTTATCTTTCTGTTGGGACTATTACAACTGTTCAAGTAATGCTGACCTTGAAACTTCTGCACACGATGCACCAGAATAATGATCCCTGAAGGAAGAGTATAAAAATACCTAAATAGGATATCTAAATCCAAAATGCACATAAAGATAAAAGGAAGCATTTCAAAATGTGAAGTCACTTAAAATGTGGTATTATTATTAAGGCTCCTGTTGGTTATAATTTGAATAACATTGCTAAATACCATAATTACACATTTCTAAATATTTTAATGATAGGATATAATTTATGTCAAAGACCTTGTTTGTTTCACTGTGAAATCTTTGCCTATTTGTAATTAATTCAATGTCTAACTGACAGCCTCGTAAATCAAAATCATCTCCATCTTCAACCTACTCTGCAGAACAGCAAGAATACAAAGTCATAACCCTGGGCCTTGGGCTTTTCCAACTTTGCTGCAGATAGAAAATTACAGGAAATAAAATTGTTGGTTTCATGTGATGTCCCAGTTACTTGTTCCCTCACATTTCATGCAGAATTTTCTCTCAAATTTGAGATTCAAACAGCACCCAGGACCAATTATATTACATTAATCAAAAATATTATGGTACTACAGGTATTATAAAATGAACCCTCCTGGGCCTCTCTTTTTCTAACACCTAATACTTGACAGGGGCAGCTGGAAATTCTTTTCAAGTAAATTTTTGGAGATGATTTCTCTGAAAAAAACCAAAACTCTCTCTGGAGATGGCTGGAGTAAAGATGACAATCACCAGAAGGAGGCTTTGAGCACAGAATATACTGAGATTGTTTCACATCCAGCCTTAAAACCACCATATCTCATATGTAAAATTACATTTAAAAATCCCCAAAAGAAAACCACACCCCAAGTCTTTAAGTTGGCTGTTTGACTTCCCTTCAGGACATTCCAAAACCAACACAAGAATCCTTCAAATTCAAACTGCAGCTACACACTGTCCATCAGCAATCCCAGCTGAGCTGCTCCCAGGCTTTAACTGGAAGAATTACCATTTAGAAACTCACAGTAAGGGCAGTCTGTTAGGTTTTCTCTCACCCAGACTTCTCCACTCTCCCTTCTGCAGAGCCCAGGGTATCACCACAACGCTGATCAGCGGCATCAGTGCACAAGAACACCCAAAAACACTGGTACCAAGGAATAGTTTGTTTTCTTCCTCCCTTTGGATTGTTCCTCTCACTTCAGAAGAGCCAATAACTACTTGAAGAAAACCATCTTGGCTTGCACACTTTGTTAACAAGGAGTAACTTATTTTCAAGTGCAAATGTGACCTGAGTCAGCTACCAAATGCATAAAATAAACATGTCCACATCTTACAAATTATTTTCCAACCTCACCACAGATTTCATAACTGTCAGCTTTCTGGCTGTCTGGAACTTTCTGTTTTCTAAAAGCCTGAATCAACAGAATCAGCATTATACTTTCTAAGTGACCTGATAAGCTCTTGTTGGAGAGGGAGAAGGAAACTCATGCTCCAACTCCTCCAATTCAGAACCTGGGGTATTTTTTAAATATGCTCCCACCACTTGCAGCTGCCAGGATGCAAAGTGGGTTAAAGAAGGGCTGTAAAATAGCAGTAGAGTCTTTTTTGTAGCTACATCCGACTTGTGAAAAATATTTTTGGTTGAGTTAAATAAAACATTCAGCACAAGCAGCGAGCTGCTCTGTAACTGAAGATCGTCCACCAAAACCCCATCTGAACACTGAGGTAGGATGGACACAGACACCACCATTACAGAGAGCATCTAATGGCAATTCCACAAGAGCTTTTCTGTTCAGTGCATTTTATTTGGGTTCAGGAGAGCCAGTACCATTTTATTTTGCCTGGTATTATCCCAGATGCTGTTGTGTCTCAGATTTATTTATGCATTTCCCAATGGGATACAGGAGTCTGCATGAAAACCTGATCCCTCAAGCAGGTTTTCCTACTGCAGCCAATAAAGGGCTACCTTAAAAGAGGAGAGAAAGCTAAAACTGCACCTATAACCATGCATTCCAATGTGGCACATGGAGTTTTATCTCATCCATACTGCATAATAAAATCTACTGTTATATCAACTCTCTTCCATGATGTCCACTGGATTAAGGCTGCAGCAGAAGTGGGTTTTTTTATAAAGAAATCTGCTGGGTTTGGAAAAATGAGGCTGAGCTGGGGATACAAGAACTTCATCTCTTGGTAAGCAGTTGAGTATCAAACCTGTCAGTGCATGAGGCACTCCTGTCTGAGCACTGCTTGGTAAAACAAAGTCCAAGAGCTTTGGACACCTTCTGCCCAACAGCATAATCAGAAATTCTGCCTCCAGGAGACCACTCAGCCCTGAAATGCAGAGAAAGGCCCACGCAAGCAGTGCTGCAGAGAAGGATAATCCTCCCGGGGAGAGCTGCCCCAGAGCTGCTGCTTGCTGGCACTGAACCCCTGCTGGACCTGGCCTGACCCTGCAGGACGCCAGGGACATCAGCAGGGTGGGAGCACAGGGACCCCAAAGCCCACAGGGACTGCCCAGCTGCTCCCAAAGCCAGCCCAGAGCAGCAGGGCTGAGCCAGGGCTGCTGCAGGCTCCGAGCAGAAACCAAGGCAGAGCCCGCACAGCACTACAGGCATCACACCATTAAGGGCTAATGAAGCTTTTTCTTCCAGGTTAGGAATCACTGCTGCCCAGAACATGCAGAGAATTCCTGAGTATCTGTCTTCTCTGAAGAGACAAATACCATTTCTTGACAGTTTTTTTAATTTCTTTCTCAAAAATATCGAATTAATCTCCTCTACATCACCCGGCACAGTTTCAAAAGACCAGTGTTGATTAAGCCAGGACATAAATACTACTTTTTTTCCAAGTGTGGTCTAATCATTGTATATTTTACACACAAGGAAGGTCTTTTAAAAACTGTGAACAATCCCCTTATTCATTTAGCCTGCAGAGTATCTCAGTTTTGCCCAGGACTTTTAGCTTGGGGAGCAGCAGAAGATAATGAAGTTTAATCAGTACTGTTACTTAATTGTTCAAAATTCAAGGTCTCTGGCACATCAGGGGCCAAGACAAAAACCTGCTGACTGGAAAAAAAACAAGTACATAAACAATTCACTGTAACTGCATTTCCTCTATTACATATGATATTAAAACCTGATGCAAAATGTTGACTTGGAAGAGCTAAATGTAACCAAAAGATTCTTATATTCAGCATAACATATCTGAATAGTATTCACAGAATACCCCTAGCCTTGTAAATTGGGCAATGTTATTCTCCCTATGTATTTGTACAGCAAACTGAGATAGGTGGGGTAGGAATTACACCACTTTAATTTCTCGAGGGTAACAATTAAAGCTCTGCCAACCTATGTACTGTGTTACTCCAAATTTATGAACAAAGGTGATGCTCAAGATTAATCAGCACATACAGGCCTGTCAAACTCCTCTAACTCCACAACCTGAATTTATTATGTGAAAATGGCTACAATACATGAAATTTACTGGCTTGGACACAGAATGTTCCTTACTCAGCAAATCTTCACCAGTACTCAGAGATGTTTCTTTAACCAAACAACGAAGCAGGACAGAGCCTGAGCCAGCACAGAGCTCGTTATGATCTGTAGCACAAGAATTACTTTCAGGATGGTTGCTAAAGGGTTTGTGAGTTCTGATGGGGCCTAGGACTGACTGTGGATGGAGCTGGTGATTCTCAGTCTGTCCCCATCCCTGGGCTGGTTCCAAGGACAGCCCTCCCTCCCTCTCTTCCAGGCTGTACAGGACACACCCTGAAGTCAGTTCTGCAGCACAAGTTCAACACACATGGTTTCCCCAAACACACTACTTGTGACTCAGAAATCCATGGAAAAGCCAGAAATCCATGGAAGAGCAGCTTCATTAAAAAAAAGAATCAAGCAGTTATGTAAGCAGTGTATGGAAAGGGTCCTATTTCCCAGATTTGCCCAATTACAAAGAGCTTTACTTTCCAACCTCAATATTATGTTACTGAACCTCATTTCTTTTAATTGGAGAAGATGGAATATTATCTCTGTTGAAACCCAAATCTCTTTGGAACATAATGTTTTAAACAAACTTCCAACCAACACTGTGCAGATGGCACAAAGCCTCTCCACCTTTATTACAACAAATAAAAATGATGTACTGAGGAGCTGTTCAGCACAGAAATCCCAGGCATCACCTTCACTGAAAGGTGCCTGGAACTCTGTACAATGCTGGGGGTTTATTCAGAAGCAACAACACAGAAGATATAACAACTCACAGTTAATGGTGAGGATGTACAATAATCAAACCAGTAAATGAGCTGTAAGCTCCCAGGTGAAACAAAAAAGTCTATTTTTTTCTTTTAAAAAATTATTTTCTTACCATATCCCCAGCAGTGTACAGGAGCAGCAGGAAGTTTCTAACAGATCTCCTCAGTTTTTCAGTGAAAACAATGACCAGAAGATACATTAATACTGTACCAAACTCTAGGGAATCCCTATTGTTGGAGCAGAAACAAGCTCTGTATCTTCCCAATCAATTTCCATAGCTGTTTCAATTACAAAATACTTTGAAAATAACCAAAACAGGGTGAACAGTCATGGTGACAGACACAAGTCTGCTTCTTGAATACACAAAAGAAAAACACACAAACTTTGATAACAGAAGAACAGCAACATTTGTACTGCAAGAAAGAACAGAAAGGTTTCACTGGTCACTCTTGGGTTTTGTTGCATCTGAACTGCCAAAAGCTTAGACAAGTATTTCTTTCAGCTAATTCTCTACCACTCATTCATTTCTTGAAAATATTAGCAAAGCACAAAGGCTGACAACACCAAGAATGATTTTGCTGGAGCTGGCTCTCCAGGATGAGAGGCTTTACCTCCTGTTTTGGATGGATGTACCCAAGAACATTCTGTTTTGGTCTTCAGTCCCTGCTTTTTTTTGTTTTGGCTTTGTTTTGTTTTTAAATTATCTCCTTTACTCAATGGAAAAAAACCAAAAAAAAAAAAAAAAAAAAAAAAAAAAACAAAACAAAAAATCTGCAACATGTAGAGCATGAACACACAAGTCTTTCTCTCTTGCTTAAATGCTACAAATATAGCAGCAATGGGCAAATCTGTTCTCAGAACAGAACCTTTCTCTTCTCAGGACAGAACTCTTTCCTCCACCTTGTATTCAAGATAAAAGCACATTACTGAGAAAGAAAAGCAAGAAAATGAAAATATGTGGAGATGTTAAAGTGCGACTTCGCACCCTCTGAGTTCCAGAAAAGTTTCAGCTCAGAGAAACAGGAACAGCAGCTGGGGAGCTACCAGGAAAGTTTTCCCCAGTCCTTCTGATCTTTTTATAAACAAAGGATCCAAGCAGAGCTCTTGATCCTGTCTGTAAAATGATGTAAAATCAGGGATGAAATGGTTGGGAACACTGCAGTGTGTCTGTACCTGCCAGCTCCCAGGTCCAGGTCAGCCTCTGCTCCCAGGCAAATGGCAACAGGACAGGGGGAATGGCCCTGAGCTGTGCCAGGGAGGCTCAGGCTGGCTAGCAGGGAGAAATTCTCCACTGGAAGAGAGGTCACAGAGGGGAACAGACTGCCCAGGGAAGCGGTGGAGGCACCATCCCTGAAGTGTTCAAGAAACACGGATGTGGCACTTGACAGGATACCAAAGGCTGGTCTGGATGATCTTGGAAGAGACTTCCAACATTAAAGATTCCATGTCTACACAAAGTTGTCAAGGGAAATAGCAGCAAAGCAGCTTTGCTGTTGTCCCTGGGAACTATTGCTGCCTTCTGGGCTCTCACAGTAGGGAGAGCAACTGCACTGTCACAGGAGTGACCTCTGCTGAACCAGGGTCAACAAGTCCCTAGATCAAGCCTGTAAGGTTTCTTGGTTCATGAACAAATACAGAAAATACAATTTCTAAACCTCACAGTTCTTATAAGACTTCTCATGCCTTCTGTTTTCTAATCTGAAACTGATACAGAGCTCATAACAGATTAACTTCTTTCATTCCTGACCACTCCATTTTTTATATACTGTAACACTGCAGTATGTTTTCCTCTCTAATTTCATGAGTGAGATAAGGCTCCTTCTAAAAACCCTGGCTCTTTAGGTGTTAAACACAAGTAGTAAACCCACTCTGTCAAATTGCCCCATTTATAATATTTAATCTTCCTTCTGTAATCAGGAGAGCTGAAGTACACATTCAGAGTTGCTTTCCTTTGACACAGTTCTCTTATTACTGTCTCTTTTCCTCACATAATGTCCCACAGCAGCTGTGCCATTATGATGATGCTTTCTCTTCTTTTTCTTTTTTTAAACAGCCTCTCTAGCACAAATAATTAAAACATGTATTTACCTTCCATCACTCGGCTGAGACTAAGTGCACATTTTGCAGGGAGGGGGGCAGTTGTTTGTTTCTTTTTATTTTATTCCTGAGCAGTGACATATTGATGTTTCAGATAATAAATCATTCCAATTTGTTCATCCCTGCCAACAATGGTTTTAATCTTCATTTACGACTTGCAAAGTCCGTTTTGTTGGAAGCGTTTGATAAAATACTCAATTACCATTTTTTTTTGCACTGCAGTTCAACTGCTGTGCTGATAAAGGCTCTAGCTCAGAAGATAAACTGCAAATAATTCCTGAAGAACAAATGTCAGAGGCAGTTTACAATGAATGGGATTTTTTTTGAGCAGATTATTCTCCCACCAAAGTGACAGGGCAGCTCAATATTTATTTTGTTGAGAATGTCATTTAAATATTGTTTGACACCCGCTCCCTGCAGTCAGCTACTCAGCACAGAGCACTTTCAAGGGGTTTGGAGTGAGGTTCCAGATCTACTAACATATTTCAGGGACTTGATTTAAGAAGTAGAAACGGCAGCTTCAAGACACACTTGGCAATTCCTCCCAGGTAATTAAAGGGGAACACCACCAGAACACATGTGCTGCACACACCTGTGTGCTCACAGACCCAGGAAAACCACAGAGCAAATGTGTGAGCAAAGGGGGGACCTAAGGAAGAGGCTGAAGTTTTCAACTTGTCCAGCTTGTGCAGCTTCCACGACATTAAATAAAAAAAAGAAATTGGGATTACTTTTCATCCTTTCATGTCTAGGAGAGAAGGTATCCCAGGAGTTCTGTGGGATGCTCCCCTGTGGATACTCTCCAGATGGCTGTGGTGGGTTGCTGGCTGTGCTTATCTCATCACACATCATCTCATCTGCTCCTTCCCCTGCTCCAGTGTGGGATCCTCCACGGCAGACACTCTTCCCTGAATTGCTCCAGCATGAATCCTTCCCACAGGCTGCTCCAGCACGGATCCCTTTCCACGGCGTGCAGGCTGCTCCAGCGAGGGTCCCCTGCGGGATCACGAGTCCTGCAGGACCCTGCCCCAGTGTGGGGTTCCCAGGGCTCACAGCCTCCTTCAGCACCCCCAGGGGCTGCAGGGGCAGGGCTGCCTCGCCACCTCCTGCTACCAAAGCCTGGCCACGTTCAGCAACTGAACTCAGCTCACACTGCTGCAATTCCTACAGCAAAATGGGATTTCCCCCTGTCCCAGCTGTGGAACCTGGTGACAGAGCAATGACCGCTGTCAGTCCAAAGCACTTTATCTCAAAAGCATCATTCATACAATATTTTCACCTTATCAGTGGCTCTTCCAGTCCTTTAAAAATCAGAGCATTCTTCCAAAAATGCTCTCCTGAAACATACACAAACTCTACAAGTGAAACACCTGTGAAGGTGCTGGAAGGATGGCACAGCACAGCCAGGGATGTACCCAAGAACATTCCCTGAGAAAAGGTCACTCCCTGTCTTTCCAAAAAGCAAGTAGCCATGAGCCATTATCTTAATGAATTAAAGGTGCAATTATTGCAATTCTGTCTTTTGTTTCAGTTTCTTAATCTGTTTTAAACTACCCTGGTTTATTTGCTCCAGTTATGTGTTGGGTGTTTTTTTTGTGCTAACTCAGTGTTTGTCTGCAGGGATTCAGAGAACACACTGAAGGTGGAGCCTTCTCCTTTCCTCATGCAAGACTTGGAATAAGAGGCATGCAGGATTCACACACAGTACTGCAAGGGAACAGGAATCCAGCAAAGTCAGAGATATACTTTAATTCAACACTGTCTGACGTGTATCAAGTCCTCTGAAAGGCCATAATCTGCTAAATTAGGTCAGAGATCTATCTGCACTTCAGAGACCTTTATACTCACAACTGGCAGGAAGGAAAATCGTACTAAACCAAAAATATGCTTTGAGTTAGTACATTCATCACACCAAATACATGTGCATGAGCTTTAGTTATAACCCTAACTGTATTTATAAAATACTTCCCCTAACTACATTTATACCCACATATGTATAATAGGCATATATAAATCAGAGCATATACTTTCTCAAGTTCTCATCTCGCCCATGAATACTTTGCTCTTCAGTAAAATAAAATTAAACTTAAGGATAAAAAAATAAAGTGTTTTTACAGATAAAATAATACTTGTTAAGCTACTTTTAAAAACTGTAATAAATGAAGAGAGAATGACTGCAAATGATCTGACTTCTGGAATACAATAACCAGCATGCACTTAAAAGAAGCACACATGCACATTAAGTCCAGAAAACAGTGCTGTGACACATGCAGGACCAGAATGGGAAGGTGGTGACTAATCTGGCCTCCAGGGTTAACAGAACTGGGCAGAGAGCACAATCTAATGATAATGTGAGTTATTACAGAGACAAGATGGAGTATCCAATTCCCCAGCGCGTATGTGCATGTGTACACATGTACATCTGTAAATACATGCTTTACAAACCTATTACTGCTTTTCACCAGCCTCTCAAAAAGTATTGAGATTAATGAATAATTGGGTTTCCAAATCTCTCATTGTTCCTCTGTGCTGCTGTGGCTCAATACAGACATCATTACTTCTCCACCAGTGTAGTGATTCTGTTCGTCATGCCTGAAACAACTACAGCACGGAGATTAAATACAATCTATATCCACATAAATCATTGAATAAATGAATCATGAAATTAATATGTAAATTGTGTGTTTAACCTCTATTTATACAGCACTGTCTGTCACCATGTAGTAAATCTAAAACTAATTGCAAATTCACAACTCTGCAAAAAGAACACCATGGTAAAAGCTTGACATATTTATTAACTAAATGTTGAACTACATTGAGTAAGTAATTAACAGTCATGCCAGAACAGGGAGAGGAAATTATATTTAAGCACAGATGTCACCTGTATGAAATGGCTAAAACTATTTTAGATTAGATTTTGATATTAATCAAAGAATACTCCTATTTAATTTCTGACAGACGAATCTGTTTCCATTTATTCAGGATTCCATTAAACACTCCGTTTTTAAACCTGAATGTCATGTCCATTCTCAGTCTGGTATGTTCCTTTTAATCTGTCTTTTAAAAGAAAATGTGAAGAAGAAAACAGATTAAATGGTAATAAAGTCTTCCTACAGTGTAGTCAAAACGCCCTCAAAGGATCGGAAAAATTATTTTGTATTAGGTTAAATTCCATTATTTATTTCTTTGATACATAAAGAACTGAACACAACCCTTAAGATACCATCTCTAGTTTCATCTCTACGTATTTCCAGTGCTTTCTGATGAATAAAAGACACCTCCCCTTGGATGATCATGGAAGGTCCCCAGCTGCATGCACCAACACCAAGATCCTTCCTAAGTCTGACTTTGTTCTAGAATTGCAATATATTTAAGACATGTAACATCAAAATAGATGTTACATGAAAGCACCTGCACAGATGTGTTTGTAGCTTCCCAAGAGTCACCCAGGTACTGACAGAACAAAAAGGAGGGGAGATGTTCTCCCTTCAGGCAGCCAAAACTGACCCCATGGCACAAGGTAAGTAATGCTGCCCAAGACAAACTTCATTGTGGAATTCCTTATATTAACCTTTTATTCTTGAAATCTTCAGCTGCTGAAGCTAGGCAAATATAGTAAGAATCATGAGAAAACAGAAGAAATTATATCTGTCTATATCACCTCCCTTCTTTGCTTTTTTACCTTCAACAGGTCAGTACAGGCACCCTACACGTGCAATTCCCAAGCAGGATGTGAGCACAAGGCAGGTTCATAACCATGGAAAAATGAATCCTTGCTGAATATTAAAACAGCAGAGTGAAATTGATTATATAATAAATATGTACTTTAAAACACAGCAACTGGCCCACTGGGCAAACCTTCTTTCTTAACAGGCACTATAAATTTAAAAAATACCCCGAGTAAATTCCAGGGGATTCAAATAGAAAATGCACCCTGCTAGGGAAGCAAATGTCTGATTCCAGCAAAGGGGGTGAGATCCTGAAATAGCCAAGACTGATGAGAAAACTCAGGCAGAATTTTATGCACTTGTTTTCAGAGCTTTTAGTAAAGATAAACTCAGATAAAGCAGATAAATTTTACTTCATATGGAATTTATAGACTTGAGCTGTCCCCTCATGGCAAATTCATCCTGCCCACAGCATTCCTCACACTGTGCCTGATGAGGCTACAGGAGCATTAGGATCCCCATCTCACACCCAGCACAGCCACAAAGAGATGAGGTCATTTGTCCAAGGTCACCACACAAACCATTTCCAGGGCCAGCAAGGAGACCCAAGCTCCTCAACTCCTGGTTCTGGCAACTAGACCATGATGCCTTTGAGTGTATTACAGCAACCTATTCCTTGTGTCATCAATCTCAGCTCCAGAAGCACTCTAAATCACTCCAGCATTATGACATTTTTATGGGAGGACAACACTTCATTACAGACCTGAGAACTTGGAAGGAAGAGCAGGAAAAACTCCCAAAGCTGCTGAGAAAATCTCAGAAGCTACACTGGAAAACAATTGTCTGTAAAGACAAAACATGGAAACTGCTGTTAACTACTTGCTATTTCTTATCCATTTATCCATCTATTTTCTATACTTTTTAGCAGTTTCAGGGACAGAGAAGAGAAATTACAGCCTGTGCCCCCAAGTTCTATGGCTAAAAGGAACAGTGGCCATTACACAGATGGCTTAGAAGCAGAGTTTGAACAAGCTATGGGATTCTCCCTGAATGATAAATAAATTGTTGCAATTATGTAAAAAATTTCCAAAGTTTTAAAATAAATTAAATATATTGTTCATTTCTTTTCACAGTAGATAATTTCATTGCATGGAACAGAATACAAAGAGCTGCAGGAAAACAACACAGCCCAGTCACCAAACTGCAAATCATTCTTACAGAGGGTTTTGACAATTTACTGAAAAAAAAACTGCACAAATCATTACAACATCCACTACAAAATGCAGAATATGTATTTCAATGTAGCTATTCCTCAAATACATAAAAAAAAAATCAAGAGAGACGGGTTACTCTCTTCATGGGCTGTTCTCCCATGTTTAAGTGCTTGAACTATACTGTCAAATAAATAAATACAAAAAGTTAAGCAATAATAAATTGATATATCATAATGAATCTCTCCAAAAGATGTCTGGACATGGTTCTGGGCATCCTGCTTGAGCAGGAGTGTGGACAGGACAAACTCCAGAAGTCCTTTCCACCATCATCCTTTCTGGATCTCTTTTTTCCATTCCCTACTGTTCAACTTATCTGCTGGGTGGCTTTAACCAAAGTTTTTCAGCTCCATGAACTGCAAGTGACTGGATCCCTTTAAAATGAGGCCTGTTACTTTGCTGAAGCATGGCCTCCCCTCCTGGATGCTGCCTGATTTGAATGAAATTGTCCTTTATTCACTATAACATGAATGCTGCTTCCTCTCTCCTGCAGGTAGAAAGGAGAAGGAAAGATAAACAACAGAATGCTGATACTCAAATGTCCATTAAGCTCAGCTTGTTCTCATCTTCTAATGAGGAAAAAAAGAGAAAAAAATAAATGAAAAAAAATGAAATTAAATGAAATTTAAAAAATTAGGGAAAAAATGAAAAATTTCTCCCATCCTGTAAAAACAACCTCATAAACCAGAGGTCACTGCGGACTGTGAGGATCAGTGTGGAAGCAGCAGACTGTGTATGTGTAACAAAGAACTCACATCCCACTGGGCACAGGAGGGATTCAAATGATTACTCATAACGGAGTCAGAACATACAGATTAGACAAAAAAAGGCAAGGTACAACGTAAAGTAAGTATGTGTAACAACAAATAGAAATAAAGAAACATCTAGGGAGGAACAAATGGGATGGTTATGAGAATGTGAGCTCTCTTCAAACAGTAGTTGTTGAAGAGACTGAAACAGAAGAGATGGTACAGACAGCACATGGAGAGCAGAAAACCTTTTAAGTAGTGGAGAAAAAAAAAATAAAAACAATACATGTGTGCAAACATTTTGCACATGTAGTTACGGTGAAGGTATGACCATTTTAGCAGAGCCCTCCTGGAGGATCAGCCTCTCTGTTCCCAGCTGCACTGACAGCAAGTCAGCAACTGCAGAGCACAAAGAGCCACATCTAATTCCAGAGAACAGGAATTACCCAGACAGGAGTGGAGCTTCTTGCAAAGACCCAAGTACTGATGCCTTCAGGATGGGCAAGGCCCTTCCTGGAACTGCTTTAATCATTTGAGTTCTAAAAGGAACCAACCAGAGCTTTCCCTCACTTGCCTACACCATTCCTTCTTTATGTCTTCTGGAGTCTCTTTTAATCAACTCCACTATTTTGTCTGGCCTGCCGTTTCAGATTTAGCAGTCATCTTAAGTGAATTATTGCCCTATAATTTACAAATTTCCATCCCATCTCAATTACTCAAGTCCCTCACATTACCAAATTGTCATCTTTATTCTTCTATGTATTGACAATATCTTTTTACATTTGTCATCAGCAAACTGCATTACCACACATCCACTCTGTGTCTGGGTGATCATTAAAAATATTAAATAAGATCAGACACAAAAAAATCCTTGATAACTCAATCAAGTAACCTTTCTGAAGTATGATAATTTCAAATTTCATTGAACATGCTTAAGCTGCTTTCCCCACTTTTTGCCAGCCTGCCCAGGAATTCCCTTAACTACATGCTCTGCAGAAGTCCAGACAACAATGGAACCCTTTCCTATTTATAGAAAAATCAGTACTCCTAGCAAACACAGCCATTGAGTCAGCTTTGCACAATCTACCCATGGAAAATCACAGGACATTGCGTCCAACTATCCACTTTTCTGCCTGGTTTGAATTATATTCAATAACCAAGTGTGTTTCAAGTTCCCCTTTGCAAATTAGATTAATTATTACCTCTAAATCTTCCATGTTTCCTACTATGAAATCTATACTGATAAGCTACCGAAACTTAATAAAAGCTCATATAAACTTGCCAAGATAAATTATGTTCACATATCTGTCCTTACTGGGGCATAAGAAGGATCCACAGTATTTGCTGACCAGGGCAACCAAACCTGGCAGCAGCTCAGGACTCCCCAAGCATTCTGAAGAAGGGCAGAAGGATTTAAAGTAAACCCTGAAGCAGAGCTTCTTCACACCAGACGCAAGATGAACCTAAGCTGCACACAGGATGCAGAAATGAATGGCAGCAAGGGCAGGGGGAGCACACCTGCATCCACAGGCAGCGCCTGTGCCAGGGGCTGATCCTCTGAGTTCTCAGACACACAAGTCCCACACAAGCACACGACCCACGATCATTTCCGACTGCTCTTCAGACCTTTTTGGAAGCTGCCGACCCTCAGCTTCCCCTCTGGGCCCAGAGGAGGGCCTGGATCACCACACCATGCTGGCCGTGTTTCACAACCCCAAGGCAGTGAAGGAGCCACAGAAGCAATGAGGCTGGAGAAGACCTCTGAGATCACCAGGTCCAAGCCGTGGCCGATGCCCACCTTGTCACCCAGCCCAGAGCACTGAGTGCCACCTCCAGGGATGGGGACTCCAGGAGCTGTCACCACCTCGGACCTCGCTTCCCACACAGAAATTCAGAGCAGCCCCTCACCCCAGCTCCCAGATTAAAGGCACCGGGAAGGGGAGGGAAGAGAGGCCATAAAGCAGCTTAGGGCCAAAATTGCCACAGCACTGTTTTTCAAACCACTAATGGGTCTGATATTGTTTCCACAAGAGATTTACGTTAAAAAGATAACTTTTTTCCTCACTTTTGCTTTTCATTCCTGTCCCTTTCCCTGCCCGACATTTCATTCGGGGAGGGAGAGGGAGCTGCTCATTTCCGCAGAGCCCAGAAGGATCTCAGATTTATGAGGTGCAGGGAGCCCATCACGGTGATAGAGCAATCTTTCCAGCAGACATCTCTCCATTACTGGAGCTGATGCCTCCCTGCCCCGGTGCCACTGCTGGACGGATCTGTCAGCCCCAACAGGGGGGCTCGGGCCCCGGCAGCCCCCTCACCCATCTGTCATCTTTATCTCTGCAGCTCCTCTTCAACTCTTCACGTGCAGCTTCACCGCTTTTATATTTTTTTTTTTTTTTTTTTAAACAAAACGTTTGAATGAAAAGGCACATTTCCAACTCGGCGTCTTATGTGACTTTATTTTCCGCCTTATTTTATGATGAAGTTATTTTAGCTTTTATGAAAGGAAATAATGGGGAAAGATGAAGGCTTCATTCCACTGTGCTGACAACATACTGGTGGAGAAATGGTGCAGTTAATAATGTAAACTTGATGTATGTAAGCACAGCTGGTTTGGGAACATCTTTTCAGTAGCACTAATTTATACTTTGCCTTTATTTTGTGTTTTGGTTTATGATTTTGATTAGCCACTAGAATGAGCTCTCTTAATTGCTTTCTGCTAAACTGCTTAAAAGCAAAAAAAACCCAAAAAACAAAAACCAAAACCTACCCCACCCCTAGAAATTGAAACCATGCAACCTGCTTTACTTTATTAGACTTTTACTATGTTGTTACATTCAAAAATCAAAACCCAGTATTAAAGACTGTCAGATACCCTCTGGGCTCTGAAGGAACAGGAAGAAGGGAGGGGAAATCCCAAATTCTCAGCAGCATTTATTCATTAGCAATTTTAAATCCTGTATCACACAAACTTCTTCCAGCGATCTACTTTAGTTTTTGCATCTTAATTCATGGTTTGATGCCCAAAATACGTATTATTACCAGTATTAAATGGCCACTCCTTTCATTTCCTGTCTCTCAGCACTCCCTAAATTCATTATGTATTTACTTATCAAAAAAGGCAAGCGTAATGCAGGGAGGAAAAAAAAATAGCAAAAGAGAGTGGGAGATGCCTTAGAGAGTCATACATTAATACACAACCTCTGCATTCCTGAACAGACACTTAACACATTTAATATTTACTTCTTCTGACAAAACTGTTTTAAAACTGTTTTCTATTACTTTTATTTTAAATTTAAATCTCAAACTGCTGTGAAAGGCTTTCAGAAATTTTTGTATTTTATCAGAATTGACAAAAGCCACATGCAAGCAGCTCTTGTTAAATTAATTAAACTTCTGAAAGTAGTACTGAATGGAGTATTGAGGCTATCACAACTGAAACAGTCACTGCAGAATTAGAAACATATAATAATCTAAAAGATTTCCACCTGCAAACAAAGTTTTTTTTTTCTTTTTTTTAATTAAAATAAACTTGCAACACTGAAAACAGGCTTTGTACCTTTTCAAAGATCTCTTCTCAGCACATTTCACCCTAGGGGTGCCCAGCTGGATACCCCAAAATCAACATCAACTGTTCTTTTTCTTAACAAAAGGGATTAATAGCAACATATCTCATACAACCAAGGTTACTTTCCACAGACAAAACACCATAAATATTTCCAAAAACAAGATCTGGAAATATCTCTGCTCCTACATACCTCAAACTTTCAGAATGTAAGTTGGTTTCCAACACAACAGCTAAGAAGAGGCCAGAGCACTTCGTGGGAAATGCTCAGCAACTGGAAAATTCCCAGCACCATCACTGCAAACTCCCACTGTCTGGGCAGAACAGAATTTGCACATCTGCCCTTTGCTGAATTTCAGTGGACAAACTGGGCATGGAGGAGGAAGTTAATCACCTGATTTAAAGGTGGGCTGCTCTTTATATTATCTCTGAAGTACAGTGACAGTGTCAGGCTTTTACAGTGACACTGCCATGATCAATGCTGCAGTCTCAGGTGTTAATGTTTCATCTACCTTCAAAAGCAAACGTAATAACCCAGAAAAATCAATATTATTAGTTTCTTATTCCATGTTAAATTACTGCAAATTTCCTACGTTTTTACAGAATTCATCAGTGACATAAACCATCACCCAGAAATGTTAATGCTGAACAGCACATCCCTTACTTGGGAACTACCAGACTCCTGCCAAATGTGCAGATCGACAGTAAAAACACATCAGAAAATTACTTTGGCAAAGCTGTTCTGCAAAATTCCACACCAAAACAGCTGAAAAGGGCAGTGAGAACAGAGATTCATCTCTCACCTCAAAGCTGCTGGTTATGAGCAGACAACAGCTGTACCAGAGACACTGAGCAGCTTCAGGGAAGCAGGGACAGCAGCATCCCAGGCTGCTCCTCAACAAAGAACAATTGTGCAAGGATCCAAAGTACATGGGGAGAAAAGGAGAAAGAGGTGGAGGCCCTAATCCCTGCACTTTTTGCCTTTTCTCCAAGCATTTTACTTACTCAAAATGCCACTTGTACAGTGCCACACCACAGGCTGGTACCACTGACTGGGGTGAGCAGCAATGCCAAGGGCTTGGTAGACCTGCAGAAAGCTTTTATCCACTTTCTTTTTTTCAAAGCACCCAGTAGATCCAGTCTTCCACCACGAGCTGCTCAGAACATCAGCCACAGCAATAAAAACTGGAAGACAACAATCTGGCTCAATGGGTAAAACATCCTTCACTTAGGAAAAAATCAGGCTGGAAACCCAAGAAACCCAACTCATGAGCTACTGTTCTGACTTTCAGGGCCCCTCAGTATTTGTCACAGTTTCCCAAAGCCATCATTAAGCCTCTTAAATGTAACTCTACTACTTCCTTCTTCCCATAGCCACCCCTAAGAGTACTTCTCACATGTGTTGTGGGAAAAGGACCTTTTTATAATGAAAAAGTCAAATATTTTTTAAAGGTCGTGAAAAAAAGACATTTTAATATAACAATCTATTTTGCAGCCAACTCAACTAACTTCTGCAAGAAAAACATTTAGTCAGTACTGAAAAGCAGAAAGCACCTTACATTTTGATTAATTTGATACTCCTGTATTATGCATAAAGCCACTCATTCATTTTGCCCTGCAAACTATTCTTATCCAAGAACAGATACGATCAGAGTGAAGCAGTGAAAAATTTTATTAAAGTAAACACAATCCCAGTGGAACATGCTCGTTATGGAAATACACCGGCAGCTAAAAAATGGGCCATTTCATATGGATGTAATAAATATTTTCACGGACACCTATCTCCTGTTCTTTCAAAGTTTTAAATGCATAACTAGTAAGAAGCTTTTCCCGGTGTCTGCCTAAGTAGATGTCAGTCACCTACCACATTTCAGACATTTAAAAAGCATTCCAATAGGAAAGAAGAACAAGGTAGGGAGCACGTGTGCAGGCTTCCTCCCAGCTGAGCACAAAGCCCATCCCTTGTTATGGAGTCACATTCTGATCCTCCCTATGGAAGGCAAAGCATCTGAAAAGAAATACCTTTCACACTGACTTATTTAAAAAGGGAGCAACTACAAACAAAGCCACATGCAGCACTAAGTGCTCTGCAACAATAGATGGGCAATGCCAAATAGCAATTTCACAGCAAGCCACAGGGCTGGAGCTGATCCATCTCCTAAATCTGATGGATGAACTTCCCTAACGCGTGATAAAAATTTAAGTGCTGCTTTCCAGCAGAAGTTGTGCAGCAGCTTCACACTTGTGAAATGCTCAGGTTACAAGTCAGATTCCTGCTCACACACCCCAAATTCCTCTTCTGATGAAGCTCCAAGGCTTGTTGTACCTGCTATGATAGACCTGGATAGGTAATCCTCCAGCTGCCTTTGCCTCTAGGTGAGCAGCTAAAACCAGTTAAACAGCAGCTGAGGGACATCCAGGAACACACCTCAGCTCTCATCTGGTCCTGTGATCCACATCTGCTCCACTTCTGTGGCCCCCCAGTGACTCAGGAGTTTGATCTTCCTTCAGCAGAAGACTTGCCATGGGTTTGGGGCTGGCTGGCTCTGCCCCCAGCAGGGATGTACTGGCACAGCCTGGAGCTGAAAAATCCCTCTCTGGTGCCACCCATCACAGGAGAGTGATTCGGGACAACTCACCCAGCACGGATGGCAGATCTGGACAGTGAAACCCAGGAGCACAACCCCACAAAGGAACCAGCTACACAGTGCCAACACCCATCAGCTGGAGATCTGTCCCCTACTCACTGTGCCCTCGCTCAGGGCATGAAAGAAGCCTTGAATTTTAGTGCAAGAAGAAAAGTGGGGAAAATGACAGGGACACTGAGGGAGAGCACCAGGCTGGCCCCTGCAACTGCTCATGAAGACTCAACTAGAAAACCTGGAATAGCCACTGATCATTAAAAGCCTGAAAACTTACATCCCCAGACTCTGGGTCTGCTCAACAGAATGACAATAAAACCAGAACTGTTACTAATTTTTTTTGTTTGGAAAGTAACAAAGTTTTGTATTCTTCATCTCCTGAAAACCATTTTACTTTTTATTAACTCATAATATTCTAAATTATCTTCAACTTTAGTTTATATTCTTATGCTGAAGTTTTAAAACCAAAAAAAATGAAAACCAAACAAAAAGTCCCCTGACACAACAGGAACTAAATACAAGCCAACATCCACTCAGTCATTCTGAGCCCAAGGCCTAGGCACGTTAACTTTACATTACATTTACATTACTTTGTATTAAGTCTCTTCTGGGGTTCTAAGCATGCTTATATTAGGGCACACACATATATATGTATGCCCACGTACACACGGTCAAAAATCATCTCATGTTTTCATGAAAATTTCTGACCCCTCTTTACCACTGTTTCTGCAAATACTGCCTTTGTGAAAAATGTATAAGAGTAATGAAATTCCTGGCTGAGGCTTTAATCTCAAGTCACTTCTATAACAGGGGGTGGATCAGAGAGTATAATTTGCTGTTATCGCACTGCTCATCTCCTGTGTTGACAATAGAAATCCTCCTGTTAGTTTTTCTTAGACAAACGTGACCCCAACCTGATATGACACTTTATTTTTTCAGCTGTGTAACAACAGTCTTAAACCAGGTGCTTTCAGAGCTGCATTATCCCATTTTGGTAAACTTTTGTGTTGCTATCAGTAAGGTAACACATTAAAAAAAAATTTTTGCCTATATTTGTAGGCTTATAAATTAAATACTGTACACCAGCTTCTTGACATTTTCACATCTTGCCAATAACAAAAATATTTGACTACTTCATGTTTTTCACATTCTTAATTAAAATTAAACGTGGATTGGCAGGCTTTTAAGGAAATACCAATAACATTCCAGGATAAATTGAAAGCATTAATGTGTTTAAAACATTTGTTTTCCTTTCTAAAATAATTGATCATTAGTTTTTTCTGGAGGTTTTTGGTAGGAAATATCTGCATTCTGTTGGTTTTATGTCTGCATATTCATCAGTCTAAAACAATTTTAGACCCCAGCCTCTTTGGTCTTGTGTTTTAGTACTTGCTGGCACTAGAATTTTGCACCATAGCCCTCGATTTATAGCCCTCATTTAGCCATCATGCTATTCAAACCCCTGACTTTAAATATCCGCCACACAGATATGAGTAACAAAAAGAGACAGAGTATAGCTATTGTGCCTTCAAAGAAAAGCAATAAACCATTCTGCTTGCTCTCCTTCATGTTCTTTAATTCATTTCATTTCATTTTAACTACCCAGAACAATTTCACCAGCCATTAGCCTGGAATGAAACCTTACAAAGGCTGATTGTTGTTATAAAGATGGGTCCCTGCACTCCCTCCCCCTCCTTTTCATAAGTTTTAGGACAAATAGGCTGCTTCATAGCCACAGCTTTGTTTTTTTAAAAAGAGAATTCTTGCGAAGCAAAGGACAGACAAACTGCTTCACATCCACATTCAAAAGACTCCAGAACAACATCCACAGTGAGCTGGGCTGGCTCGGAGCCCTCAGCCCCGACCGTGAGCAGGGAAGGGACAACAAAGGATGGATCTCCCTGTGCACGAGGTGCACCAGAGTCCACCCCACACCACACACAAACACTGATGCTCTGCCCCCAAACCTTTAGCAAAGGGTGGGGGGAAGCACCAAACGCTCAACTACACTACAGCCAACTCTAAATATGGTGGGGGAAAAAAAAAAAGGCACCAATTATATGAGCACATTTTTATATTTTGCAGAAATAAACCTTCATGAGTGTCATTTCTGACAGCCTACGCCAAGAAAAAGCTGCACATTTTTGTCTCACTGCATCCATGTTTGGAAAACAATCTTAACAAGAAAAAAAATAAAGACACATTCTATTTTTTCCAATTTGTAAAGAGCTGCACACCTTACATTGAGCATCTTCGTGGAAAGCTGTGGAGAAAGATCTTCATTCTGAAATAGTGCTCAAGTGTTGTATTCTGCTTTTTTTTTTTTTTTTTCCCTACCAAGCTGGTGGCATTTCCCCAGCCCTGGACAGTCTCTCTGTTCAACGTGAAGGCCCCGAGCCCGTAACAGCTCTGCCCCAATTTAGAACGTACGTATATGTAGCAACATCCCCACAAAACGTTCACAACCCTGTCCAATTCCGAGGTATTTTTGATCCTTCCCAACAACAGAGCAGAAAGATCTTTTCCAACAAAGTGTCAACAAACTGTCTGAGCAGACAACTCCCTCCTCAGTGTGTATATTCTGTGGTTTGTATTATTTTTATTCCTCGTTAAGTGTCACACTTGTCAAAAGAGTGAACGCCACTTTTCCATAGTAACACGGTTTTGTGATGGAAGTTGTGAAACCTTCAAGACTTACAGATATTTCCACAAATATCCAGTATCTGCTCAAACATTAACACTGCGAGCTCAGAAAGCAAAGGAATGGATTTCTGTGTTTTCTCTTCCAGCAAGGTATCAAAATTGCTCCTGAAATTTGGACAATTTTTCCTCTCCCAAAAAAGACAGACTAACTAATCAACTGGTATTTCTTTCATTACACCACAGGAAAATAATTACTTAAAACCAATTCAAAGTAATGATAGAAACCAAAAATTACTTTTTATGTAGTGACAAAAAACTTGGAACATGAGATTATGTTGAGTGTGAGAGTGTCTATAAACAGAGCTGCTTTATCCCATCTGAGCTGTTATTGGTGATGCCAATAATCTGAGTTTGAAGATGAACTCTGCAAAGCTGCATGTTTTACTACTCACTTCCAAATTATGTAAATGAACACCACATTATACTATACCTCGTTGGAGGTACGCTTGGTAAAATAGCCTGACAAATAAATCCTAATACAATTATAACTCATTTTCACCTGACAAACCTACAGAAATCTAAAAATACAAACTTCACAGGGAGAAAGGCCAAAGCAGAATGGCAAACCCACAGGCACCCAGCACCTTCTAGAATGTTCATTTATGTCCCCTCAACTTGAAATTACTGCCAGCAAAGCATGGCTTTTCTTTTTGTTTTAAACACAGAGACACTGGAAGCAGTAAGTGATCTCACACAGCTACTAACAACAATTATCAATACAAATCAGCAGCTGCAGGTCTGCACCTCTGTGGAAGGTACAGGGCTCCATAACATTTAAAAACAGAGGTTTTGTGCAAGGAGAACTCGAGCAGGACTTCAAGTCAAGAAAGTACCTTCAACAGGAACAAGAAAGGAGCCCTAGACAGAGTGCAGGAAGTATCTAATTTTATTAGCTGTGCAAAGAAAAATATTAGGGAATTTCTACAAAACAGTTACCTACAGAGCAATAAAACACAACAGGACATCAGGTGCTGCTGGAAAGCAAGCAGCATTCCTGCACCCTCTTCCAATTACACCACTCACAGAAGTCACCAAAAATACTGACAGAAGAGACAAGTTTCCCTGAGTAAAACTCCACAGACATGAGCCATGCTTGCTCTGTTCTACACAACTGTGGATTTGATAAGACACCAGTAACCTCAGAGCCAGTCCAGAACCAGCTTTACGTGACAGAACAGCTCAGCTCCTCATTCTGGAGCACGTGGCACCATGCTGAATTAAGAGTGTTTGTGCCTTATTACACTGTCATATGGTCAGAAAGTTCACACTGCGAGATTAATTACGACTCTTTAGAGGAGATACTGCTATACACATCTTCAAATGAACACTTAATCCTTTCCCTGACATTTATTTAGATGCGGACTTTTCACCTTTGTGCCACCCTGCTCTGTAGGACATCATTTGCTATCTCAATTAAGCTGCATCAGTACTTTTCATTCCAACTACCTTAACTCTAACCACTCTCATCAGGAGAAAACATCATTTGCTTCCAGCTTCACAGTTTTCATACAGCTACTGAGAACTGTTAAATTGAAATAGTGTTCTATCCCACAGGATGAAGGGATGGCCAGGAATACCTCACTCTGGAACAGACTGGCTGTTTGCATTTCAGCAGCACTGTGCAACCTGCCAGGTAGCAGCACTTACACACCTTTTAACATCTCCAGCTTCAACACACCTGACATGTCTTAATTCCTGTTCTGAGGCTTCTGCATTCATGAGGACAGATGCAGGAACTCGCTGCACTGCCTGCATGCAGGTGCAGAGGCACAGACAGCTCCATGATCCACCCTGCTCCAAGCAAATCCTCAATGTTTGTGAGTTAAACACTCAAAAAAGTGCAAAACCTTTCACATCTCTAGACTGCTTTTAGGAGGTATTTATATATACACACACACATATATGTGATTGCATAAAAACGTTAGAAAAATCCATCTAACAAAATACAATGTTATACATGCTCAAATCAAACAGCACACAAAACATTTGGGAAAAAAAAAATATTGCAAATCATAATAGAGCCTTGATGTCTATTTACAGACTGTCCTGAAGTAAGGTACTGCTACAGAGACATTCATATTCCAAATAACTTTGATCATCTGCCTCACAGGCCCTCTGCTGCATCTGCTGCACGTCGCCATGCAGTGACAACAGAGGCAATTCAAGCAGGTAAATTTGGGTACTGCTGCACATCCCAGAAGGAGAGCACTCACTAGGCAGGTAGCTCTCTATCCCTACAGCTCCAGGCACACAGGTACAGGGTCCCTTTCTGGAGCCCAGAGCAGCTCAGGGCTGCCACGGGATTTCAGTGACGAGCAGCAGCGTGGGGTCATCGCAGCAGCACACACAGGAATTCAAACACAGCACTCCTCAAACAGCCACTCCAGGTCACACCCGAGGCTGTGTTCTCCTCTTGCAAACACAGCTCCCTGTAGTGGGCTGGAATTCACAAGTTTCACTCTTGGCATCAGTAAATCCAGACAATGAAGCTGGAGGCATTAAACTCTAATCACAAAGTGGCCACGCAGGGATGAAAGGGGAGTGAAGGAACCAACTCCCTCGTACCAACAGCCTGGAATCACAGGACACACAGAGTAAAATGGCTTTCACAGAAAGGCATGAAATTGGGAAAAATCACAGCTAATTTATAATGCAAACTTTGTACAAGAAATTATTTTCCAGCACACAACTCTCACAGAATCTTCCCACAAAAGCAAGAAGCAATTCAGCAGCAGACTGTAACCTTAAAATAAGAACTACATTAATTATCCATGAGGGAGGAAAAAAGTAAACCCTGTTCTAAACAAGCAGAGTTCCTATACAACAGCTTATTTGTCCCTTCCATCCTTGCTACTTAGAGTGCCACAAAACACAGATTGGCACTGGGGAAAGCAGCAATAAGGAATGTGTCTTCTGGAGCACTGTTTCCAAGTTCAGCCCAGTCCCACAGAAGCTATAAAAACTTCCAAGTCTGTTAATTCTTTTATATTTATTGTGCATGTTAAGATGCTTTGTAAGAAGTGATTTTTAAAAAAACAAATTTTATAAATAGCAATGCATTTGCTTTGAATTGTAGCCTGTAGCCATCTCCTGCTGTAATCAATGACAAAAATCAACCGACCTCAGCAGCTGCAGGTCACCCACCAGACCAAAATCTGGGCTGCCATTATTGCAGAGAAATACCCAAACCCTTGCTGAAAACTCATGCAACAGACCTCTCTTCACTTTATTAATATCAGGGAAGTCCCACATAATAATCTGAACTGAGTCCCACAAAAAAGGTGGAGACAAATTTTTGTTGTTGCTACTTAAAATATTCATCTTTATAGGTGAAATATACTTGATTGGTTTAAAAAACACATTGGTTTTACAAAAAAAAAAAAAAAAAACACCAAAAAAACCCACCTAAAACCAGTAAATCTGTAAAACAGACCATTTTTTATACTCTCACTAACTGCATTTTGCTTAAGTGCAATATTTAAGTCATGAACAGATCTAAAATTGTCAGATGCATTTAATTGAAATAACATCCCTAGAGCTAAACACCGAGTGTTTATAATAAGATACATGTTATTCATGATTAGCTAACTGCTGCCTTTCCATGGAAAACCCCACAGAAAAAGCAAGGGAAAGCAAGGGAACAAAACTGCACTACAGGGTGGGGGGAAAGGGAGGTGTTTGCTTCAAAGGGGGTTTGGTTTGGGTTTTGTCATTCTGCATTTAATCAAGTGATCTTTGCTCCTTTCTTTCCTCTAGTATCACCAGAAGTTATGTCTTCATGTAAAAAATGAAGGAACTTCTTCCTAATTCTTCTCACCTTCCTCCATGTCCAAAATCATAGGCACCTTCATCAAGACATCATGTACAAAATGCTGAGTCCAAATTAACTCCTACTTTGTTAAAATAAAAACTTATTTGAGAGCAAACAGTATCTACAAACTGGAAAACTACTACAGTACCTGCACACAGCTCAGACAGAAATCACTTTGATTTATTCTGATGCTAGTTTGCAAGTGCAGCACAGAACTAGGAGCATAAGCACAGAAGTCAAAACTAAAATTCCCACTGTATGTAGAGATCAAAAAGAAAACTATATTCTGCGTGAGAAAATGCAGTAAAATAAATGTATAGAAATAACAGGTATGTCAGTAACTTTCTGCCTAACAAAACAGTGTATCCTGATGGACACAACACCAAAAAATTGCTGCTTAAAATAATTAAAACAACATGTTTACTAAAAAAAAACAAACCCAAGCAGACAGATAAACAAAGAGCCTGTTAATTCTCTGTATTTTTTCTCCTTGGTAGTCTGTAAGGAAAATCAGAACAGTAAAATTAATACATGCAGGATAAGATATGCAGCTGAAAAGCTGAACAATCCAGTAATATACTCTTGGTTAATTTGACTTTTTGTTATTTGCTTTAATATCTCTACCATAAAGTTCTTCTCAACATATTCTTGCTAGCAACAATCTGCACCAGAATTAGTGTCTCTCAAGTAGCAAGTGTAGCATACACAACAATCTCAATGAGAGAGGCAATTAACAACTGCTGCAAAAAATAATTATATATAAAGATGGTTTGAAAGACAATACTCTATCTAAAATGACCTCACTGTATTCACAGCACTGATAAAACAGTTTTCCTTTAAAAAAATGCTGCTTTTTTTATTCATCAAAAGAGAAAAGCCCCAAGGTCACCTGTCAATAACAGAACAAACCCTCAGTAAATCACAGTGCTTCACAAATAAATTCCTCATCAGTAATTAAAACCAGGCCTCTCTGGCCCTGTGTTATCAGCTCATCAAATTCATTGCTCATCTAGAATAACAGATCCACATCTGCAGTCATTACAGCATGCCAGATAAATCAATCCTCTCAATGATGCTTTGAGCCATCTCTGCTCCCTTTTAACCAGCCCGATATTTATTTCCCCCTGACACTTCTGACATTCTATTTACTGTAGGCAAATGGAACTCATACGGCACCTTGTAATGGCTTTACCAAACCCCATTGTGGGGCATATCTTCCAAGACTGATGGGTGCAATAAACAAGGTTTTATGGTGTAAGTGTGAGCTTCCAACTTCTTTTTTTTCCAGGAATTTGACTTCTGCAGTGAAGATGGTTTATTACATTTGATTGCAGGTGGAAAAAGCTATATCCACTTTGAGACCTGTCAGCTAAAAGCAAGCAGAAAACTTGTGAAATAATATTATTTTTGTAATTTTATTTTCTCATTGATAACAATACAGAATAAAGCATCTTCCTGTCAGGACTTGGAAAGCAAGGCCATAATTTATCATTCCACCTCCACCCTCCCTCCCACCACATCAAACACAGGTCTCCTCTGTAAACTTCCAAAAGGTACAACAGCAATATATAATCACCACATACATACAAAGTCCACCCCAAGCCCTCCCCAGCATTGCTGTTCACATTCAAATCTGAAGTACGTGTGGTTAAATAGGTACACACGTACTGACAGATGGGGTCAAACCTGCTTTTGTGGCATCTGAACCCTGCAAAAATCACAGGTTTCTTACATTTACTGCACAAACCAAAACTTTTCACTGTTTGGTGCATTCTCCAGTAACCACCATCAGACTTGTTGGGTTCAAAACAAAACCATAAATTGTTTCCTTGAGAATGAAACAAACAGCACAAGAATTACTTTTCAGCATAAATTCTGATTGTTTGTACACTATCACAGCTGCTCTATTTAAGGACATAGAGTGAAAATCCGTTTAAACGAGAAGAAAAGGCATTCCTAGAATGGGAAAGTCTCCCAGAATATAACATGTGTTAACAGCTCTGAGGAGTTCAGCAATTTCCAGAACTTCAGCAGATCCCCCTCCTCCGTGGGGGTGGTGTGCTTCCACGTACATATGGACATTCATCCAGGAGATGCCTAAAAGCATATGCCATCCATCCAGGAGCCCCATTTCATCCTAGAAACCCGGGCTTGCTGTGCTCCAAAGAATGATCCTGCGTATAATCTGACTAAAATAGCAAATTTCTGGTGCAGGGAGCAGAGGCAGCCCAGCTTACCCCAAGCCAAGGCCCTGCACCTGGATCCAGCCCTGGGATGAGCAGGGCTCCACATCTCCCCCTCATTATGCACAGCTCCAAACTGACTTGCATTAAATTACTGTCACACTGTTAGTGCATCCCTCCTTTAGCATATATTAAAATTTTATTTCTGTGTGGCGGCGGTGCCTCACTCACAGCAATGTGAAAAGCTCTTTTTTTTGAACAAAAACAACGTCCGAGCCTACAGGAGGCTATGAATCCTCAGATCCTCCTTCCAACACTGATTCAAAAATGACAGGATATAGTCTTTTCCTTAATGAAAAATCTATATTTATCACTCTATTGTTCTTGTGTACTGATCCTACTGCTCTCTGAGGCCAAAGTTTGAATATATTGGATTTTGAAATAATAGCCCAAGGCTCCGAGATGCTGGGTCATGATACATAAATGATGAGAGGGTTGTTCCCTATTTCTCTGCTGCTTACCACAAAAACAAAGTACAAATTCCATGGTGAAGATCTTCAGAAGTCTACATTATCTGCGAAGTGCAAATGATATGGGATATTCACAGAACTATAAAAGATAAAATCAGGCTATACTGCGAAAGATGATCTGCCTGTTCTAGGAATAAACCAGTAATTTGTTGCTTTAATATCACAAAGTAAAGCCCTATTTTTATGTAACCACAGATGTGACAAGCTCAACTCCTTTGGATTTTCTAATCTTAATTCCAACTGAGTTTGCATATAAATGTTTGAAAAGATAAATTAATTTAGGACAAAGATCCAGAGACTGAATTTATCAATCTGTTACACTTCACACTTTGATTCTTAAGTGTAACAAGGGTTGAAAAAGAAGCAACCCCCAGCTCTAGACTGTTGGTACTAGGAGAATAAAGAGATAAAAAAACCTCTTTTTTTTTTTTTTTTTTTTCCTATAGCACAATTTAAGGCTGCTGTTATGATGAAAGCATAAAGGGGAAAATCTGGAAAGTATTTTTCACCTTCATCCCATAATAGAAGAGTTACTGTTACAGAGTTCTGTAAAGCTGCACGTTCTACACCGCTGTATTTTCAGGGGATGGGGAAGAGTTGCCTCTCTACATTTTGTTTCTCTGACGTGTCCAACTTTCCTTTGACCTTGAGTGACTCTGGCTGAAGTTTTCCAAACCAGCCACTGAAATCCTCATCTTGCCCCAGAAACCAAGGGAATTTCAGGGGGCCCTGGGGATATAGCTGCTCTTCATGCTTTTTGTCAATTACCCAAAAACCAAGATCTGAGATTCATAAACTACTGGGGCAGTTTAACATTCAGTGCCCAGGGAGAATTAACACCTTGGGGAATTCCTGAGATTACCACAACACTTAAGTGCCATGGAAATGCAAATACAACTTAGCTATGATTAATGAATATTCTTTTTAAAAATTTAGTTTATGAGTTATACACATGCAGTATAAATAGAGCACATGTACAGAAAAATAAAATTAAAAATAATAATTTCTCATGCAACAATCCATACCACATCATTTTGTCCAGGCATAATACGTTTCTGAGAAATTTTACCTGTTAAAAAATGCTTTGATTTCCAGAATCAAATGCAACCTCAGTTCTGCAAATCCATAGCACCAAGTGAGATGAATTCAGAGAAAACCAATCCAATTCCTCCTGCCAGGCACAGACCTGTGTCCAAGGGCTCCAACCAGGAATGGAACCTGCTCCTTCCTGGCCAGCTGTGGAACAAGGCTGCTCAGTCTACAGAAATGATTCCTAGAGACTTCTGGGGCAGCTGCTGAACTCAAAGCAGTTTTAGAATGTATTTTTTATCACCTATTCTCATGACTTATCCTCTCCAACCGTCTTCAGGAAAATAAGTTACAAGAAATTGATTAAAAAAACATGTTATAGGGAAAGGTTCTTCCCTTTAAATTTATTTAGCCATATTAAAAAATTATTCCATTCCTAAAATTCATTTTTAACATCTAAAGTGGGATGTGAGCAACCTTCCAGCCCAAAATAACTGCACAATGGAATACATACCTTACTTTTCTAGATTATTACATGTGCATTTCTTATTATGCATTCACACACTAAGTGACTGTTTGGTTTGGTTTTTTTAATTAACTTTAATTGCTTACCCAAGGTGAATACATTATGCCATGAAATAAGAATTTTTTAGTGTTGGGAGGCTAAAAAAAGTCACACAGTGATTGTATCCATGGCTCCTGGATACCTCTGCTCTCATTTCTTCACTTTTCCCCTGACAGTTTCCAAGATGAAATTGCCCCTTGAATCTACAGAGTCCCCTAACACTTTTCTGTCTGTCCCACAGACTCCGCCAAACAATTCCTTGTTAGGAATCATGCTGCTCCTTGCTAACTACTCAGATACACCATTTTACAAGCAGGCTGCCTGTACAGGTTTAGAGACACAGAGACACGAGTCTGATCTCAAATGGGAAGAGACAAGATCCAGTTGTGACACATCCAAGTATTTTCTGAGTAGAAGTAACTACACAAAGAGCCCTCAGGCAATCTGTTTATATCTGAATGGATCCAGAATGGATGTGCCCCGTTACTATTTGCTGGCAGAGGGTTGAAGCTTAGCAGCCAAGGGAAGAGAAGAGACGTGCACCAGCACACTTCATAAAGGGGGTACAATTTAGGCACCCTCACTACCCTCAGACTATTGCTCTGTCCACTGCCAAAATCAGACATTAACCTCTGGGATATTTCTAATACAAAATATCTCCTGCACATACAGAAGCATAACAACTGCAAAACTGGCCAAAGAATGCACTCGAAAAACACAAGATTAACCCTTCCCCAGCCCTGCTTTCCATGATAGGTGGCTGACAACAAGGATTTGTCAACCCCTGAGGATGCAGAAACCAGAACAATTCCTACAGAAGTATTAACCCACATGTCTGTACAGTCTTGGAATCCCAACTTCACCTTCTTATGCATCACTAATTATTTCAATGACTGCTTATTTCTCCTCACTCTTAAAATACACAGAATATGATCACGAGAGGTTACTTTGGAGAATGTACACTCCAAGGGTAACCTATGTACAGCCCCCACAGTTTAAAGGGGGATCTGTATCCTCCCAGTATTTCCAATATTTTTTTTCCACACTTTCACACAGCTGCAATTTGAAAAACATTGCATATTCCAGCTTGAACAACACTGAGTCATGGACAGCTAATCTCAGCTCCATGAAGAAAGTTGACCTCTCTAATGCTTGTGAGTCATTAAATGTACAAGTTCAGCAATTTCTGAAAAACCAAGATCAAAGATTACAACTTTTAAGAAATAGCAGAGCTATGGGAATATATTAAACTGACCACACAAATATGCTCAGGCTGTCATTTCATGTGCATGAACTACCAGGACCTGAAAAAGAGATGAAGCAGTGGGCACCCTAATGCCATGGAAAGCAGAGACTATTGTTTTCTGTTTATCAAACTGGATTTTCAACCATATGGGTGAAGAAAGATCCTCACATTATTCTTGGAAGTCAAGGAAACTTGACCAACACGGCTTCATTCCGCATTACCCACGATTCCAGAAACTGTGCATCATATAGTGTACACTGACATCTGGATCCTTGAGTATTTAAATCTTCTACCATTTCTCAGTATTTGCCAAAACCTCCGCCCAATGACAGGATTATGTGTTTCTTCAAAAATATTCAATTACCCCAACCCACAATAAGACCACAGAAAGGAATTCATTTGGATTTCTAGACTAAATTAAGTTGAAATTAGCAGACAAATCAATAACTACGACCACTCCTCTGTAAGAACTCTCACTGCTCTTAAATGTCACAGCTAGCCTAGACCTTACCACTGATACAGGATTTGCTGTAAGATCATGCTAGAGGAAGGGCATAACAGTTTAGTGTTCTGTGCAGTAATTATTTTATTATGTAACTTGATTAATATTGAAACGGCCTTTGCCTTGAACGATTATAAGAGAAAGAAAAACCAAAACAAAAAGAAGGAAAAAAGCAGTAGGTATTAGCTCTCCTGCTGTTTATTTGAGTATAATCCTTTCCTTCACAAAGTACAAAACCAGCAAGGTATGAGAATAATTGAAACACTCATCTCCACTTCTCTCCCCATGCCCTGCATGAGCAGTAATCAGAGAGTCAAGACTGGCTTGAATTCTCTCACATTTAAAAGACTTCACAATTTGACTGCGTTAAGATAGGCTGCTGGATATTTTAGCAACCATCAATTATGTCAGCACAGAGAATTGGTCACTCAAGGTAAGCCCAGCACTCCACCCACCAAGAGGAAGAACTCATAGGAGTAAAGTTAAATGACTTAACACTTTCTGAACACCAAAAGAAATAATGAGATGGCTCCAGCACTTTACCTATTAATCGGGAAGTCTTAGAATTCTTTCCTGTCCAACTTCTTGCAAGACCAACTTAATTCACAGAACATTTCACTATCTACCATCTGTTGTCACATATCATTACTCAGTGCAAACTGCCCAGTGGAGAGATAAGAAAAACATCTGAATGAGCAGCTGGGTGAGATAAAGCCCTGAGCCTGTGCACACACAGAAAAGAAAAAGATATCCCAGTCCTTACTGCAGATTACCTTCTTCCAATCTGCCTCTGCCTAACAGTTGGGAAATGCAGGCTACAGATTACAAGAGGTTTTAGATTCCTTGTTGGTGTTAAGACCATCTACAAATGGTCTCTCAGCAGGTGCCCATCTCAGAAACCCTGACCTCAGTGCCACTGTCCTACAGACTTAAAACACCTCAGCCAAAAGCCATCGGGCTTAAGAAATTCAGTCACACAAAGAATGGCAGCTGGATGCTCTCCAGCATGCTCTCCATTGACTTATCACACACTATCAGCCTAAGCACAAAGCCTCTATTTTTAGCTCTTCTTGTGGTATCAGGATCCAGTCAATCTAAAAGAAACAGAAGAAATTAGTCTAGGATTGTGTGCTCCTTAATTACCACAGAACTCCTACCCAAAGAACAGTTCTGCTCAAAGCCCTCACAGCAATTTAAATCCCTGATGGATCCCAGAACCTGTTAATACCATAAGAAATCCCATGTTCTTTTTGAGTCTCCTATAATTCTGCCAAAATATATTTAGACCTTGTGTACCAAAATTACTTCCACAAATATTCTGGCACAAAGACTTGGTGCAAGCCCTCTGCAACAAGGTGGTCTCAACTTTCCTTCTGAGAAGACTTTCAGGGGGTAATGACAAAAATACACACAAAGATAGATGTGAACTGATTTAATTCAATCCCACTGCTGGAAGGTACAGAAAGAAATGCAGCCTCCCCATCCACAAAGTGTTTATAAAAACATTCCACCAGCAATTTATGTCTGTGTCAGACAAATGGAAGTGGTGTCAGAACTTGCAACCTTTATGCTAAACCATCCAAAAACAACACAGAAAAGCCAGCTTATCCGCCCCAGTCAGCATTTTAATTTTTTAAAACTCATTTGTGTGAGGTGTTTCATCCTTCTTAAATCCCTGTGACATACACCTAAGCACTAGCAAAAAGATTATTTTGACATCGTTGCTTTTAGCTTCTCTTGGGGGATACCTACCTTTGCAAAAGTGTTTCACACCTTCCTGTGCAAGTTAAGCTCCTCAGATTGCATCAGTAAACCTGTGCCAGACAGGGGCACAAGCCTGACACACAAGGCAGGGAAGCTAAGGCTCCTTAAAGAATGAGGCAGATGTTGGAAAATGTCTTAGGGAGTGTGGAAGGTACTGGTTATCTACATACAGCATCCTATGAATCCATATACTCTCGTGCATTAATGCTTTCACACATTTATAAAGGAATTAATACATTCTCATAGAGGAATACCTGAAATTTCAGTTACTCTCTAGAATTTTATTGGTTAACTGCAATTTAATCACTTAGAGAAAGTACAGCAATAATTGAGTCAAGGAAAAACAAGAACAAATACATTACCAAGCTGTCAGGGCTGTCACCTGGTATGAGTTGGTTTGTTGTACCTTTAATACACTGACAGTTTGGGCCCAGTGTGGGAATGCGCCTTAAGCAGGAGGATCTGCTTATAAAGGCCTGACTTACAAAAAACAGAATTTGCTTATGGAATAGGAAAAAAAAAACACAGCAAACTGGGCTGTAAGGTCTTGGAGAGGTCAAGGCATGATTATTTCAGGTAAATATGCTTAAAATATAAATTTATGATTGCCTAAATATCTAAATTTAAAGGTTTTCACGCAAAGGGAAACTCCACAAACTAGGCACAGGACACTGAAGAGATGAGCACCCTCTTTACTTGGACACTTGCATTTTCACATTAAAATGTAAAGCTCTGAGTTTCTTTAGCCAGCAGTTAAGTATTCAAAAAAGAGAGACTGAGATATGTGAAGTATTTAACAGGCTCAGGACATCTTTCAGTACAATGACAAGCACTTTGATAAGACACAAATTACAAATAAATGCATTCTGTCTTTCAAAGCATTCTATTACTAAAGCCAAATGCAGAGACACTCGCACTCATTGCTTATGAGAACTGGAAGAGAAAGTACTAAGTTAATAATAACAACAATAATAGAGAATTTAAAGTTAATATGGAAAATTATGGGTGAAGATCAGACAGAAGAATTATCCTCTTATGAAAAACAGGACTAGAAATAGCACAGCAAGCCTTTATTATTGCTTTTTGAACACATACACAAATTTATCTTGTACTGCTATAGTACTTTCAGCAGTTTCATTGTCAGGTCCCATTTTCTGCTTCCTCCGTTCTCCCCTTCTCCTGATTCAAAACCATCCCTTTAACACATCATTCCTAATTAGATGATTAGTGCTTGGAAGGGCAGGAGATAAGTCATTTGCATAATTTAATCATAAAAAGAAGTTAAAGATACAGATTTTGCTGTTCGTTTGTACAATTATCTTCACCAGCCTGGGGGGCTGAGATATTAATGTGATTAAACAGTATTTCTGCAAACAGGCAACTGTGTGTCCTCTATTAAAGCAGAGCTGGAGGCAAATGAAAAATTAATTTTAGAAGACAATCAATTTTATTCTACATGACTGTAATAAATAACAGCCCATCTGCAGACAAGTCATTAGGCCCTGGGAGGCTACACGTGTCACAAAGTCTAAATGACACACAAGGCCGAATTCTCCACCAAAACCAGAGGCAGAAATAGCCCAGCAGTGGCCATTCCCCTTCCGAGAGAGCAAAGGATTTCCCAGAAAAGCCAGTGCACCTGTGAAGTACTCATCACCAACCACCATTTGGGCTCACACAAATACAGGGGCTTGGTGCTTCGCCCTTCATCATGTTTTCAGTCTTTTCTGAATTCTGCAAGAATAAATCAAGATTTGGCTCGATAGCCAGGATGCTACCTATGATGCCATAACCTTTATGAAATGTATATGCTAATTAAATACATAATAATTATCAGTTTGCTACTTTTTAAACTAAGGTACATACAATTATTTTTCACTATTTTTTACATGCAGTCACCTCCAGAATATTAAAATTCACTCCCTGATTAAAAATAATCACGATAGTCTCAAATACATGAAATATGATTATACTCCAAGTAAGGATTTCTGAATATGAGCAATGTACAATATATGCACAGCAACAAGTTTATAGTATTCCCTATACTAAAATGATTTGTATTTATCACCATTGGTAAACACTTCCCCCAATGGAAAAAGTAATATTCCTATTCACCCTATAATCCCTGATTCTTTACAACTGTTTATCAGGCAATGCAAATGAACATCTACTGACTCTCACTACTCCTGGCCCATGCAGTGCCTTTCATCATAAAAATGCAGATCTTTACTGGAAAGGTTTGGGATTCCACTATGCACCACTTCCATGTTTATTTCCTGTACAAATATATGGACTTAATAAAAATCTATCCAAATATAAGATTCACTAAATACATAGGTGATACAACTCATGTCCCAAGGATTGTTTCATTATTCCACTTCCAAATTTGCATGAAAGGTTTCCTGATGTGGCCCTAAGAAATTTACAGATTAACTCATTGCTGTGCACTGAGGTTTGAATGCTTTCTATGCTGGCAATCCAAAAATCACTGAAATCAGTTGGAAGACTCTGGTCCTACAATGATTCCATTGTGGAATTTTGCCTGCAGTGAGTTAAAAAGACAAAGCAAAGGAATCTCCTCCTTCATGAGAGATGCAAAGCCTTCGTGTTCATTCTGTCTCCTCTGCAGTCTTACACTGGTTGGGTCAGGACATTATGAAAAACCAAAAGCGAAAAAAGGAACTTTCAAATTTTGCCCACAGTCATACAACCAAACTAAGCAATCAACACAAACACTTAAACAAAAACACTCTTTGCCCACCTACTGTCTGTAAACTTGTTTACTTTCACTCAGATTCTCACAGTGCCAGACGCTACAGGGGATTATTGTGGAAACAATCTGACACAATTAGATAAACTATTTCATGTGCATAAGATGCTAAAAAGAGCTTCTAACTAAAAAGCAGAAAAGTAAACAGCAGCATCAAAAACCCCTGCAAACAAACACCAGTATCAAAATACGGTCAAGAAAATCTTAAACTTTGGGCTTGTAAGACACTTTTAAAGTTTTAAAGACAACTCAGTGACCAACACAACAAATGAAACTTGTGAGTGGTGTCTGCTGTTTGTGTATTGAGTTATTGTGTTGTTTTTGTGAATGACAGGTCAATCTAGATGTGGAGGAAAGATGAAGCTGTGTGGCCACAAGAACCTGAAGATGTCAAAGAGAAATTCTGTGACAGCCAGAGATGGGAGGAAATCATCATCACAGAACAGACCGCAGAACAGAAATCATCATCACAACACATTCAGACCCTAATACAACACACTAATTCAATGAAATGCAGTCCCACTAGAATCAGCCCCTTACAGGCTTACATGTGAGACTGAGCAGCAGAGATGCTCATCCCTGCCAGGCATTCAACTCCTTGTTAATAGCTAAGTTTCAAAAAGAACAAAAAAACAGCATTTATACTATCAGAAACTTCACATGAACGAATAAAAAAAGTTCTCCTGAGGAGTTTCTATCCAGATCAGAATATACCAGAACTCAGTCACTCAACTGACCTTCACTCAGTGAACAGAAGTTGTTAAAAATGGTTTTAAAAGTCTAATGCCATAATCTGATCTACTCCATTGCACTCTCTGCATTACTCAGGAAAGATGACTCCAGTCAATGTCTCACCAGTATTTTTTTTTTTTTTTTGCTTCCACACCAACATGAATAGAGATTCTCTCCTTTAAGGACAAATAACTAAGATACTAAGATGGAGCAGTTTATTAGAGGGCTGTGGTTGTGGGGTGGGAGAGGTACCTGCAAACTAAAATTCTGAAGAAAGCATATTTAAATAGGGCAAGGTAAGTGGATGACCAGAAACCCTCAACGTTAACATGCAAGAGAGAAGTCATTCATGAAGCTGCAAGACAGAAATGTTTCAAAGTTCCAGCAAGAAGAGAGATGTTTGAACCAAAAGTCAGTTGCTTAGCAAGCAAGGCAATTCATAAAAACAGAGCAGAAAGAAGTGGTAGCAATTCTGCTTCTGAGACAAGAAATCCTAGTCCACAGAACAGCAGGATCAATTAATGCTCTTCAGCACTGCTGACCATGAGCACAAGTGAGGTTTGCAGTGTGTTACAGCAACAATTCTGGCCAAACCCTCGCTGAGGGCTCCTGAAAGAGGCACTGTGGCTGCTGAGAGCAGCACATCAGCCTGGGCACAGGGGCATGGCACACACCTGGACTGCAGCAGGGCAGCAAAAGGTTCAGCCACCCTGTACCGAGCTCTCTGCAAACAGTCAGCCTGGCAGAATATAAAAATGATTTGGTAATGGCAGGGTGCTCAAGGTATTCTGAGAAGTCACCTATCAGATACATGAACTGCCGTGTAAAAAACCCAACAAATAAAGCTTTACAAGCCAGAAGACTCCCCAGAGCTACAAATGAATCTTTCAGCAACAAGCTCATACAACAGAGGGAACAGAACACCGAGTTCATTACCCTGGGTCCTGTTTCAGTATCCATATTCTGCTCTTGTCTAACTGCCAGCATTTTACCACCTTGCTCTGTTTTGGTTTTTTTATTGTTGGTTTTGGGAGTTTTTGTGTGTTAGGGGGAGGGGTTTCAGTTTTTCTTGTTTAGACATGTATTTTAAGTCTCACTGGAAAGACTTGACATTTTTCCTGCTTCTATTTTTCAGTATTATCTCAGCAGCTCTTTAGAAAATTGCCTTCCTTCAGCACACAACAACATTTAAAAGTACAAGGAGGAGAGGAGGCAGCTGCAGACACCTGCAGCCCTGAAAGAGAGATGCCTTCATCAGCCTCACAGAAAACAACAGGGATAACATTTCACAGACACAGGACATTCTCTGATTAACTGTTATCAAAACAGTCTATTAGCTAGCATGTCAAACTTGCACTAGGCAAAAACAACCGCTGCACATGTAAGAAAAACCATAATGCATCATATTTTGAACATGCTGATTAGAGGTTCTAAATGAAACTCAAAATATCTTTTTCTTTCAACTAGCTTTATCTTCTTAATTAGCAACTCTTAAGTTACTGTAACATACAAGTAACTAAATCCCCCTACTGGCACAACCTCTGTGCCAGGAGCTTTCTTTACAGCCACCTTTATTTTGTAATTGCAAATATACAAATATTCTTCTCTAGGGGTGGCGGGGAATAGGCAAAGTCAGCTCCTCATCACACACAGAGGATTTCAGGAAACTGTTTGTGAGATGGAGATGGCACAAGATGGCATGCTTGACTCCCAGGCAGGACAAACACACCAGCAGAGTGTCTGTACTGACCTGCCTGAGTGACTCCTCTGCAGGGCAGTGACCCCAGCAGTGGCTGCCTGTGACATCTACTCCCAACTCCCACAGAACCCAGCCATCCCAATGAAATCTTCCTTCCACAGCACAGTTATTTCTACTCTGCAAATACATTGCCCAGAAAGGCTGAGCATCAATCCTTGCAAATACTCAAAATCTACCTGGAGACAGCTCAGCACAACCAACTCCAGCTGACCCCACTGAGACAGAGGAACTGCTCTGGATCATATTCCCAGAATGGTTTGGGTTGAAAGTGATCTTAAAGCTCATCCCACCTCCTGCCATGCCAGGGACACCTTCCACTGTCCCAGGCTGCTCCAAGCCCTGTCCAACCTGGCCTTGGACACTACCAGGGACGGGGCAGCCTCAGCTGCTCTGGGCACCCTGAGCCCACTGTCCCTGTCCCCAGTGGTTCCACCCCAGTGTCCCTGCCACCAATGCCTCCTGTCCCTGTCCCCAGTGGTTCCACCCCACTGTCCCTGTCCCCAGTGGTTCCTGTCCTTGTCACCAATGGCTCCTGTCCTTGTCACCAGTGGTTCCATCCCATTGTCCCTGTCACCAGTGGCTCCTGTCCCTGTCCCCAACGGTTCCATCCCACTGTTCCTGTCACCAATGGCTCATGTTCTTGTCACCAATGGCTCCACCCCACTGTCCCTGTCACCAGTGGTTCCACCCCATTGTCCCTGTCACTGACACCAAGAGCTCCACCCCACTGTCCCTGTCCCCAATGGCTCCTGTCCCTGTCCCAGTGGCTCCATCCCCCTGTCCCTGCTGTTTAACTGGTGTTAAACAGCACCAGTGCCAATGCCTGCCCTGGAACACCACTGCTCCCTGGGCGTCCAGCAGCTGCCGGCAGCTCTGAGCGTGACCATCCAGCCAATTCCTCATCCACGATCCATCCAACTCCAGTTCAGAGACAGGGAGAGCCCTCATCTCAAAATGCACAAAGATGACCTCAGGAGGACCCTGCTAAACACAGCAGCTCTGTGATTCTGCAAAATATGGTAAATTTGGAACTGTATACACAGTGTGAAGTAACTCTGATGAACTTTTTATAATAAAAAGTGTTCTGTTTTAATTCCACTGTCCATCCAGGCTTGAAAACAGCAAAGAAGAAAGTTTTGGCGTTTTGCTGATTTAAAATATCACAAGAGCATCCCAGCCTAAAAGTTCTCTTGCCACAGACTGGACAGAATTGAATTACATGCTGAGAATTACTCACTTACATGGCTATGACAAGCATAAAAAAACCTACAGACTTTAACTAAGGACACCAAGATAGCCCACACAGCCCTGTAAGTTTATTTCGCAATTTTAGATCGTGCCCACAGCAAATGCAATTTACACTAAATTTCTGGATTATTCTAAAGTCTCCCTCTCCAAAAATCCAAGGCTGATTTCAATGGTTGAGAGAGCTTTGGAAAAATCCATAAGTTTAGTTTAAATCACATCATAAATTCGTGTGTATGTAAACATTTCATCAATGAGTATGCATGTATCTTAATTGCATAAATCCTACATTAAACGTAACTCCTGCTTTAACTTACAGGGGAGCTGAAATGTGTTATCTGATAGAATATGAGAACTCTGATCACAGGAGCCTATGGCTGGCAACAAGAGTGAAGAAGAACAGTAAATGCAAAATGCTGCTGAAAAACAGCCCTGAGATTCTTTCAAAGAAAAATCAGAGCTACCTCTGCTCAAAATACTGTCATCCTACCAGAGACAGAAAGGATGAGGGGGTGGCATTCCAAGGAGGCAGCACAACCTCCTGGCATGGAGCTCATTTCTGTGTCTGAGCACAGGAAACCCTCAAGTCTCACAAGCTGTGAGATGTCTCAGGTTGAGCCTTGCAAGTGCACTGGCGATGCACAACGTGACACATTTCAGTACCCTTTAGTGTCATTAACAGACTGGATTTACTTTTAGACCAAATAAATAGGTAACATCTTAATTATACAAACGTACTTTTCACAGCCCCTGAAGTAAATTTTCCTCTGTTTTACAGAGGGAGCAAAATCTAGAAAGAAACTCTAAAATCATTAGAGGAGATGACCTCAAAATTCAAGATCTACCCTCCCCTTTGCATGTCACAACTACAGTCAGTGAAAAGGGCAACTGAACTAATTCACTGAAATGGAAAAATATCTCAAAATAGTAAAGACTTCACCTGATTCACTGACAATACATCACAGAAGGTACTCAGCTCAAGGAGGAGAGTAAACTAGTTGACTTGCTGGGAAAAATCTGAAGGAACATATATTAAGGATCTTTTCAATACTTATGTTCTATAAAATACATTTCAATACTTCAGTGACCAGATGCCAAATCCTTAACTAATATTGTCACTGGAAACCTTCAATTAATGACAATATTAATGGAGCTTTACGTAGCATAGATAATAGTGCACATGCATAATATAGCAAGATACCTCAAGTTTTACACATTAGTTGTAAAAAGCCCATTAATAAAGAATAATCCAATAAAAGCTCTGTTTGTCATGGCATTACCATACTTTTTAGTGTAAGAAAAAAGAGTCTCCTTCTTAAATAACTACTAAATGCTTGGGGTTCTAACATATTGCTGCAAGCTATAATGGTTATAACTGTTAATCCAATACACCTTTTATACAAACCCATAAACACACGAGTGGAAAAATAGCACAGATGTTCATCTCTAATGCAATTTCCATTCAATTTCCTAAGTGCAGTCCCTGTGTGCAAACTAGCTTAACGTTATGTTTAGCTTGCAAATTCTTTTAATAAATAATGAATGCAATAAAACTGGTAGATCAATGGCAAGCTGAGAAATCATAAAAAAGCCTTTTGTGCTCATGCTGTTGCCGATTTCAAACTTTAATCCAGCTCCAGATCAATAGTACTTTTTCTTTTTAACCCACCCTGTAGATAGCAGACAGAGTGGATGTAGGTTAAATGCCTGTACCAGATATCAATTTCCAGAAACTTGATAACATCAGGCACAACTGCAGTCGAACATTTTATACCTTATCATAGGAACAATATACACTGCTAAACATCACACTTTAAAGCACTGCACAGTAATAAAGGCAGCACATTAACTGGGTTTGGTTCTTACTTTCTTGAGAAGAGGTATTTGCGAGTGGGTCACAAAAAGCTCTGAAATACTCTATTTTAATGAGCAAAATGGGCTCAGTGGGTCAGGATGTACTGACAAGGGAATATTATCTCCCCACGTCTGCTAGTGACAATAAACTTTACATACACACCAAACAACAACACGGCTGCGCTACCAAAAACTAAAGGCAAGCAAAGAAATTTCTGCTTTACAGGATTCGGATATTGGAACCTTCTGGGGCAGGTATCAAAGTACATTAGTTAATAGGTATCAGTGTTTCTTACAGGTTGTAGAATGGAGGGAGAGGGGAAACTCTATTACCCAGACACTTTGGACAACCCTGTTTTACCAAGAGAGAACAAAGATCAAAAGCTTGTAGCCTCGAGGGACGGTTCTAATATCAACCAGGATAAATCTAAATCACTAAGAATCATTACTAACTAACATACTTGTGCTTGGGAATGCAGGTTTAATCAGAACATATAAAAACCTTGCCTTGGCTTACACCAAAGGAACACATCCCAGACAGCAGGAACTCCAAAGTAGCCTCATTACATTTGGGTTTGATATTAGTACTGTGCATGTAAATAATCATTAAAATTACGCATTTCCATACACCTACAGGTTTTATTACACTGATAATCACACTAAGAACTCACAAAAGCAACCAGCTGGGAACTTCACGTGTATTTCAAAGTAAGGATTTGGATAACTTTGTTTGTAAGTTCAGAAAATTCGTAATTATCACCTCTGGAAAGGCACAAAAGAGATTCAAGATCCTCCATTCAGCAAGTACAAGATCAGACCCAAAAACACAGGAACGTGTTTTTCTTCCAAAAGCAGGGTTCAGTAAATATGTCCCACCTTTGATGAGAAGGGCTCAGATCCTAGAAACATTTTTAAGTTCTTTGCCCTTGTTCTGGAAAACGGCCCCTGGCATGAATGGGAGGTTCACCTCAGCAAAGTCAAAACGGAGACTTTACAGCCCGGATTTCAACACTTTTCTAATACTAATGCTGACAAACAGCCCTTACAAAACACCAATTCCAGCCTGAAAGCAGTGAAATAAACAAGACAATTCTTTAAAACATCTCATGAGGCTCATTTGAAATATTTACTGCAAAATTACTAAGGTAGGTAGAGACTAGTTTCTCACTCCAACGCCACTGCCATACAACAAAACAAGATTCTTTGATTCAGCGGGTTTTGCTGGGCTCCTCAGTCCGACCAAAGTTGATTTTCCCTGCCTTTCAAAGCAGTGCACAAACAGAGGCTGCGTGTGCAGCCACAGCCCCAGCGTGAGAATAATTCCCCATCTACAGAGCTGGTCCCTTCTGGAGGCTTTCTGAGTATAATGCTATTGCCACACATTGATATATTGGTGAGAGAAAGGCAAATATAACAATGCTAAAGCTTAAACTCATTTGAATAAACTGTGAATTTCTATTACATATATTGTTTCCTTTATCAAATTGGAACTACTGGAGCAAGAATACCAAGAATGCCAACATAAATCTAGATCCGTTACAGCCAGTTTCTCCAATTTATTCTCAGAAGCCTTAAAGACAAAAAGTCAAAGTTCTTCCGTGTCGAGAAAAGATTAGGAAAAGGAATATTCCAAGTAATTTTTAAAATGAAAATAAAATAGTCAGAGAGAGAAATCAGGTTTAGCAAAATGACTGCACAAAATACTAATTTATCCTCTAAAGAAAAACAAAAATGACCACGAGTGGTTTAGTAAACACTGAGGAATAAAAGCTGTGCATAGCCTACATGAGAAACAGATCTTCATTATTCATGGCAGAGTACTTTACACTTTGTGCTATCTTTTTTTCAGAATTTAAAACCCTTCCACAAAGACACATTCCAGCCTTTTATGGTTTGTGTTCCACAGGTTCTATCCAAGATAATGGATACCAGACTAAACTGACCCGAAATTAACGGTGATCAACAACTTCTCCAACATATCTGGCCCTACATGGGGAGTAGTAGCAGTAACATAATAAACAAGTATTTTAAATCTAACAGATGTTGAATCCAGACATACTTAACTTTAAAAGAAAATTCTTAATGAGGTAAAAAAAGGAAAAAAGAAAAGCCTCACTTCAGCCTGTAATCAATTTGGACACGATGATATTCTATTTATAGCAATACTTTTAACATGTTCTAGTCTTATATTATTTATTCGTATCATTCCTATTACAATGAAATATTAATGTTGAGAAAGTGGTTACTCTATTAAGGAGCTATCCTATGTTTAGATTTTAATATTGATCTCCACTATTTGGGAATAATTAATCATTCTGTAAGAATCTGCATTTGCCTGCGTTGTAACACGATCAGGAGTTTAGCATCTTCCCCCACAATAATGCCAAGATTAAATTTATATTTTGACCTATTCCTAAAGGCAATTTAGTTATTCCAACAGAAGGGGGAAAAGGGGATACCGCCACTTTAAAAGCTTCAATCTCTTTGACATTGCTGGCAGTGTATGGGAACATTAATGCATCTGTCATGATAACAAGCTAAGAATAACATCTAGACATCAAACCGAGCAGAGAATCCATCTGAAGTGATTCATTCAGATCTGTCTCATTGATTTATTAAACACAGGGCAACATCTGCAGCCTCACAGAGCCGCTTGGCGAAATTAATGCAAGATCAATTCAAATGGAAAAAAGTGCAAAAGAGATAAATCAAAACACAATTTGCATGCAGTTCCACAATCAGGCTTATTGGGTGCAAATGCTCAATTTTCCTCCCAAAGCAAATGAGTTTAAATGTTGTTTTATCTTTGTAGAATTGTGTGATTTGAAGTGACAGTGAAGAGTTCTGCAGGTTGAAATGGTGAAAAGAAAAAAAGGAGAAGAAATGCTTGCAAAGACCTTTTGAATATGCAACAAGAATATCATTAATACCTAATTGTTTAGCTTTTTTGTCTTTGCTACAAAAACACAGTATTTTTCAGTTGTAGAAGTCTCAGTAGAAAATTACATATGTATTATGCATATACACATGCAGGAATCATACAAATACTCCATTTTGGAGAAAAAGCATGTTATCCTTCAAATGGGGAGCTCTAGTGCTATGAAGAAAGAAGGGAATTTTAATCAAGGGTTCTCCAGATTAGATATGCATCTGATGAAAATATTCAAGTATTTTAGGAGTTTTGAACAGGCACAGACTTTCAAGATACATAAAAAGAAAGAGGGATTTTTCCAAAAGCATAACTACACCGCTCAGGAAGTGGGAGAATTCCTTTCTCCATCTCAAGCAGAATCCACTTTGCCAGCGATCTCTCTCCAGAGTGTCTGAAGTGAGCCTCTTCTCCAAGGAAGAGAGGAGAACTGAAAAACTGATGTTTATTTAAAAATGCTAACACCTCCAAAATTCATAGATTTGGCCAAGTCTGAATGCAGGCTAAATATCCACTTAGAGAAAGAAGTTTATGGACAATCAGATGCCCACATTTCCTATCAATATACAGGAAGCTGTGTGCAGTGCTACATGGCTGGATTGCTTTAATTATAATCTTGACATCAGTCTCCTAATAAAAGACAGAGTACTGCTGACTATAGGGTAGCTTTTAATAGTCAACATGACTAGACCCTCATTATCTCATAAAATTAAATGTCTGCATTTACTGCTTAAATTCATTTCTAAAGCCTTTTATTGTTTGTGAATAGCCAAAGTAATGCAAAATATTAGCTTAACTGGTTGCTTTAAATCATAAAAAAATATGCCATGCACTGAAATGCTCTTTTCTGGAAAGTATTCTGACCATTCACTGAAAAATCCAGACCAACACTGTGCTTTTTTCAGTGGCCAGTAGCATCCATCAAACACAGAACTGCGTGGAAGAGGCTGTGATCACACTCATATAATCCAATTTTTCAGGACTGACATATGTACTATCATAAACATGTTCTTACTACAGTTTTAAATTTCCTTTTAAAAATACATCCTCATTACAGTTTGCTTTTTTTAAAATTAACTAAATGTTATGGTTTACTACTAAATTTAAGCAATCCTCCATAATGTAAGTAATATTCTAAGGTGCTGCCCATCAGCAGCTAGATTTTGTCAGCATGTTGCACTCACTTGAGGGTGGCACCTGCAATGAAATGAGCAAGTTAGTTTCATTTCACAAACCTTGCTTGCAAACCAGGCTGCACGGTGCTGGCTAAATACAAACATTTTAGGAATATTGTGTAAATACGTGAATGAAAGTTTCAACAGTGCGTGTGAACGTACTACAGAAATACACAGGTCAGAGCTGCTGGACAGAGTAACTCCTGCTACAGAACACAGACACCAAAAAACTTTCACCCACGGGTGTGTTTCTCTGGAGCTCTTACGAGCTTTGTAGACAAACTCAACTAGAAAAATACATCAGAATAAGCGGGAGAAGTAGAATTTATCTTTTTCTTCAGTTATATATAATTGATGGTTTGCATCCCAATTCAAAAAATAATGAGAAGTGCACGCTAACCTAAGAGATGCCGACTTTTACAAGTCAATTACCAGTGAAAATAATGATACCCAGCATTTCTTACTGCTTTTACTGGCAGCTCCTGAGTTTACTGCAGCATTTCTACAGTATTCAAATAAACTTATAAATAGCTATCAAATTTTTAAAAATATTAACTAGAAAAGCAATGCACAGTATTCCGAGTTGATAGCAGTATTTCTGAAAGATAACGTATTTTCAAGCCTTTACTTTCCAGGTACAGAACTAAAAGCTGTGAGCATGTGTTGTAACAGTTCTACTGCATTTGATTTGTTTGATAACGTGCACTGCAGTGCTTCCCAGGTCATTTCACAGCAAACAAAAATAATTAAGATTGCTCATGTATTTAACTGTTTTTACCCAACATTCTCTCCAGTAAGTATGGACTGCTCAAGGGAAAAAAAAAAAAATCTGTAAATAAAATGAGGCATTAAGCATTTAATTCGCAGGACAGAATACAATTAACATTAAGTTACAATCCTTGAACAAAGTTTCAGGTGTGCTGATAACACTCCTCATGCCTTACACCTGAAACCGTGAATGCAAAACACCTGATGTGAGCCGGTTCTTCCAACCAGTGGCATCTTCATGAGGCACGAAGAAGCAAAATGTACAGGGATTTGCTATTCTTGAACAGGTAAAAATATGTTTTCATAGCAGGGTGGGGAGAGTTTAAGCACATTCAACACGTGTGAGTCTGAGCTGGGAGCTCTGCCTCATCCCCAGCCTTTCCAAGGGCTCTGCTCCACTCTCTGCTCCGTTCAGCCCCTTCTGGAGCATCACTTGGCTCTTCACCTTCCCACTGCATTACCCATTCCCTCGTCCTATCACACCCATAAGTCTATGTCAAAGAGAAGGGGGGGGAAAAAAAGTTGGGAAATACAAGTTTTAAACATTTAACACTGCAGCATTTCGAGATTTTAAAACGCTGGTTGTACAAGAGCAGAAATCATTAGACTGCATCTACAGGCTGCATCCTATCAGATCCTGTATTTCCCTAATAAAATAACTTTGGCACGGTCACAGAAATTAACGAGATGTATTTCTTTAACCATCAACTTTCATGCTAGTCGAGTCTCAGAAACATTTCACAGAAGCATTTACATGTGAAATGTGCCCCTTAGTAATCTAATGTATTTGAATAAAATTAATGTAAGCCTCAGACCGTACTTCCAAACCCATCACTTAAATAAAGCAGTGGGCGTGATGTCATCGAGGTGCCTGACATTGAAATAGGCAGCGGGAGAAGGGGTTACAGAAACAGAACGAGAGCAAGAAAACCAGCACATAGTTCATATTAACAGATGTAGCAATAAAGTGCATCTCTAAACTGCCACCTGCAACATAAAGTGATTTGAAACAAAGCAAACATTGCATTCAAGGATAACGCCCGGTCTGCTCCCGCTTCAGCAGCGAGCGCAGGATCAGGCCCCGCATGGCACGAAATTAAGTTATTAAAGATAAAACCCCCGTTCAGTGCTAAGCAGGACGAACCAGGGACACAAAGCCCACAGTTACTGAACACGGGCACGCCGTAGGTCGGATATCGCACCCAAAGCTCGCTGAAGCGTCTGTAAAGAAAGTTTGCTGCCACAGAAAGCACGCTGGCATGGAAACGTTTCTGGAGACGTCCCTCACCAACTGCTGAAGCAGGGAACGGCGACTCCGAAGTGCCTGCCTTACACCCTGCCCCACGGCACCAGTGTTCCTGCCGAGCCCCGAGAGGGTTTTGTGTTTATTTAGATCATTATCATTTCTAAAGGCAGCAGCCATGAGGTCACAAACCGGGATTATAACCCCGAGTATGCAGGACCCAGCAGGGATCCGGGGGCTCGGTGACCGCAGCCGGGCAGGGGCTGCGGCCGCTCCGGAGCTGCGAGTGCGGGAGCGGAGCCGCTCCGGGGGCACCGGGACCCGCAGCCCCTGCCCGGGCACCGGGCTGGCACCGCCCGCGGGAGCGCCGGAGCACAGCCGCGGGTTCCGCCGGGACACAAATAACGGAGAAAACTTTTGGAGATTCGGGTTGGGTTGTTTTTTTTTTTTTTTTTTTTAAGGAGTGTTTTCGGGAACTATCGGCTTTCCCTGCTTGGAGAAAAGTTTGGAGACCGGCGCGCGGAGCCGCTCCGCTGCCCGGCGGTCCCGGCCATGGCGGGGGCTGATGGAAGCAGGCAAAGTTTTCCGTGTCGGCACCGCCGCACCCCAGCCCCGCTCGGCCCCTCGGTGCCCCCCACGCCCCCCTCCCCTGGGACCCGCGCCCCCGCCCCCGGCTGCGCTCCCCGCGGGCCGGCCGGGGGCGACAGCGGAGCCTGCGCTCACCTCGCGTTGGTGCAGTCGTTGTACAAAGTTTCGAAGTCCTTCCTGGTGATGAGCTTGCAGCGGTTGACGCCGGGCTGGATGGCCCCCAGCCCGCGCAGGATGCGGACCTGCTCCACCGTGCACACCACGGGCGATATATCCAGCCGCTTCAGCTTGGTGTAGACCGTGTGCAGCCCTCCCACCAGGTGCTTGAGGAAGAGATCAAAGACCTGCGGCAGGCAGATCAGCTCCTGCCCCTCTACGAGGAACGAGGCCACCTTCACCCCGTGCAGGTCGACCATCTTACACTCGTTGCCGCCGCCGCCGCCGCCGCCCGCGCCGGCCCCGCCGCCGCCGGCCGAGAGGAAAGTGTTGACGAGGCTGTTGGTGAGGCGCGGGGACTCCGCGGGGCTGGAGTACAGCGGGTCCGCCCGGAACAAACCCGCCGAGCCCCCCGCGCCGCCGCCGCTGGAAGTTGCGGCGATGACGGGCGGCGCGGACACCGCCATGGCCGGCGCGGCTCCCCGCGGCTGCCTCAGCCCCGCGCTGCGCTCCGTGCGGTGCCGCCGGACCGCCGCGCTCCCGCCGCCCGCACGCAGCGCCCAGACCCCTCCCCAGCGCCGCCGGGGGAGAGTGACGGCGCCCTCCAGCCAATGCGCCCCGCCCGCCGCCAGCGCCGCCGCCGCGAGTGGCTGCGGGCGCGGGCGGGGCGGGGCAGCGCCGGCCGCGCACCTGGGGCGGGGGGCGTGAGGGAGCGAGGGCAGCGCGCCCCAACGCCCGCAACTCGGGGCAAAGTTTTGGGAGGGACCCTGGGGCCCGAGGGGGGTCCCGGCTGCACGGGCTGGGAGAGCGCCCCGCTCCCCGGGCTGTGACGGGATCCCGCGGGGCTGCCCGGGCTGTGATGGGGTCTCGGTCCCCGGAGCGGGAGAGGGTCCCGCGGGCGCTCCCCCGCGCTCGGAGGGGAGGGAGCGGAGGGGAGGCAGCGCTGGGGCCGTCCCCATCCCTTCCCCAGGGAGTCGGAGCGGTCGCTGCGCTCTGGCACGTGTGTAGGTGTTACAACACCTGTGCCCCGCCGGAGCCGGAGGCAGTGGGCAGAGGGGTGGCGGTGCGGGGGCTCTTTGGTACCCGAGACAAACGCGGAGCGGGAGCGCACCGAGCGCGGTGGCACCGGCCCAGCACAGGGTGCGGGTCCACGGCCACTGAGTCAGGCCTAAAGCAAGCCGAGACCCTCCAGAGAGGGGCACAAGCAGGACGGAGGGAGATGTGAGAAATTCAAGTTTGCGCTCATACCAGACAAAGCCCGTGGTCGGGAGGGCGGGCACGCAGTTGTTTGAAATTCCCAGCCTCGATGCTGGGAAGGCAGTTGTGGTTTAGCTTCAGCGGGCTCGGCCCTCTCCTCACGCAGCCCCCAAAAGCGCCATGTGGTGCCTCGGCCTGCGAGCATCCCGGCAGCCGGCACATCCTGCGCCTCCTCCAGCCATCCAGGGCGGGTGGCACAAGAACTGCCGGGGCTCCTGCGTCCCTTCTCCCTGAACAAGAGGAGCCGAAGGATGATCAGACATCCAGCAGACCCAGGGCACGCTGGCTGCATTGGTTATTTGCTTCTCACCCTCTCCCAGTGTTGTATCACACCTCTTTTCCCGCCCTCTTCCCGTTTTTCCTGTGTTTCAACATCCTTCTTTCCTGTTTTGTTGCCACTGGTTTTCATTCTTTATCTTTCCTTGCTTCCTAGTCCTTTAACTTTTTCACTCCCCTCCTTTTTTGTTGTTTTTGTTTTTGTTTTGTTTTTAGCTTTCTCCTGAGCTGTTCAATAAACAAAGCAAGCAGAAAAGAATAAACAAAACTTTCCAAGTTGATGCCAAACAAGCAATACCAACAGAGCATTTCAGCTATTTCCATGATTCCATTGCCTGTGTGGGCCAGCATCTCTTTTCTTTTGTTAGGCTTGCTTATTTAGGCACCTTCTCTGCAAAGTTTAATGTTTTCTGCATTATGAGTAATCCCATTTTAGATGAGAGAAGATGACTGTATGCTAACTAAATTGCTGTATTTGTGAACATAACTGATCTTAAATTACACTCTGGAGGAACCTCCCCTTCTCTCCATTGATTTTATGTGTTCTAAGAAGCCTGGCCACTGGTTTCAGGTCTCTAATCTCACTGCCTGACACCAAGGCAGACTTTGCACATAACTTGGTTTAAATTAATACCTTTCAATAAGAATTCTCATATTTTCTGAACTAGTTCATGCATCTTTTTAGGCTCAAACCTTAGATTGGAAGCTCTGTGGGGCAGGGCCTACTTACTCTGGCAAAGTACAATCAAGCACTGAACTCATCTGAGATATTTATATACTGGAAGTTATAGAAATAGCTAATAACTGACTCCAGATAGAAACTTTTGGGTGTTAATTTTCTGAATGTGATTGCTATTAAAAGATTTAATAAATCAGATTCAAACACTGCCCTTTTAAGGACTTTTCCCTTTAAGATTAATGAGACAATCAAAATCCACCGTGAGAATTCTTTTTCCTTTTTGACTTTAATGCCTTCCATAAGCTAAACATATTTCTAAATAAAACTGAATTTTCACAAGGCCAGAGGAAGCCTTGCACATCAACACCCAGCGAGCTGGAGTGGCATGAAGCAATATAAAATCATAAAGGCTGTAGTAAAAGCAGTACCCTTGAGAGGTGACTGTCCATGGCGAGAAGAACTGCTCTGAAACTCAGAAAATCCTCAAGGTTTGAGAATTAATGCCAGGCAGCTGTCCAGTTCAACTAAGCATATACAAATCAACTATATCCATGAATATTATTATTTCTCCGTAATTTTGTTAAAGACAAGGCAAAGTTACTAAAGCCTAACAATCATCCAGTAATATCTTGTCAGTTATAAAGTATCCAGATGGTTTCTTTGAATGGAGTCCAGCAGTGCGTAATCTGAATGTGTACAAACTACTAAGCCTCTCTATAGCTGAAATAAGTGTTTCAGAATATTACTTTAAAATTAAGGTTTTGTTATTTTTCTTCCTTTTTGACTGGTGTGCAAAAACACTCTGTTTTCTTACACTGGCAGCCATAGAAATCCTGGTGTATTGTGTATTAATCCTATACAAAAATTGGCTGTGTTTGTATGGCAAGATGTCAAGTAAAGGTTCCATTTGTTTGTTTTTGTTTTTATCATCCTTGCATATGCCCCACTGGAGTGAAATGGGAAAGAGTCTTCCCTGATGCAGGAGGAGAGAGGAAAGCCCCAGTCAAGAGCATTCTGGAAATCTCTTTTTTTGCCAGCTGGCAGGAACATGGCTCCTGCTCTCCGTGGGCTCCAGGGAGAAAATGATGGGGGACACACCTGACGAGGGGGGGACACTGAGGAAACTAATGACAGCTAAGTGAAGCAGTAGGGTATGAACTAAAAACAATAATTTTGTTTAGAGAAGACTGGAAAGCTCAGTAGTGCTATTTGGGCTTCATCTCAGTTTCCTGTAGCCAAACATGAGGGAGGACAATAAAAATAGGAATTCCATAGATATCACAATGTGATTTTTTTAAATATATTTTTTTTCTATGGGCTTCATAGAGGTATGTCCAATGTGAGTAGATTACAGGAAAAAAAATATTACTTTTTAGTAAAGAATTTGGATTGTCCCTAAAGTAAGTGAAAGGGAATAAATGTGAACCTAGACTTACAAGGGTCAGTAGTAACTGTGGGTCCAAAATGAAAGATAAAAGATAACCAAAAGATGCATTTGCAATGCACCCTAATCATAATGAAATGAAACACCTTTTTTTTTCTGAATTCCAACCAAGCTGGAGTCTGAGTGACAAACCCTTCTCCTCATCCTTAACCATGAAATTTCTCAGGGCCCAGTGGAAAGCTGGTAACCTGCCCTAGTGAGCTCTGAGCTTATATCCTGAGCATGCAAAGCCCCAATTCAAAGCTACTTCTGAGTAAAGGCTTGAAAAGGAAGAAAAAACAGTATTAGCTTTCTGCTGGGTTAGTGTTTAATGCCTTGAGAAAGAGTACCCACAATTATCTTAACAAATGTAGGCCACTGACGTGAGAGAAAGAAGAGACTGAAATTAGTGTGTCATTCTTTGTGCCCACATTTTTCTAGACGCACTCGTACTTGACACTTGTATTCAATTTAGTTCTGACATTTCAGCTGAGGTTTTTTTGGAATTGTGGATTAAAACTTCCCACCTCAACATCAAGGGTTTTACATAAAACTGATGAATTTAAATGTCTAAGTATCAATAGAAAAATGATCCCTTCTCTTAGGTGATTAAATGTATTGTATTAATGTGTGCATAACGCAGAATCAATAAATAATGAATTACCACTGATTGTAATTGAATGTTTTCATAATTTTATTGTCAGCCATGATAAATAATCAGTACATTTATACTGCATTAAATTAATTAGTGTGTCATTTCTATTACATACATCAGCAGTGAAGTAATGCAGTGACATCTGTTTCTAATGTTTTAAAGATGTGGTATTCCTTATTAAGTAAAAGGAAGAGTTATTAGAGGTATTTCCTGTGATTGGCAGTTATACTGGTACAGTCAAAGGGATCAAATGAAGGAACTTGCACTCTTGGCAAATGCTGCATTTCAACCCTTAATGGCAGCAAGTAACAATGATTGGAGTGAATTTTGCTTCTTTAGGATTTCAGAAAATCCTGCCTGCCTTTCTAGAGAAAGTAAGAGCAGATCCCTTCTCCTTAATACATCTGGGAAGATTTTAACATGCAAAACAATTAAAGCTCTACAGAAGAACCAGGCATCCACCTCCATTTCTGTATCCATTTTTCTGCCTCAGTCCTCCATAAAACAAAGGAATTCCCTACTAAGTGCTCACTAAAAAGTCTCAGATTAAGCCTTTTTTGGCTGTGATGTTCTCATGTGGCAGTGTCTGGACTATTGGGTCTGTAATCTTTCCTGGAAGTCACACTAATGTGACATAGCTTAGCTTTGTGCTGCTGTTCATTGTGTTACCTGCAACAGAAATAGGAAATTGAGGAGATGATGCAAACACAAGAATCAAAAAGTGAAGGAGTAGAATAGGAGGAACAGAATAAATGGAATATACAGCAAATAAGTACGAAGCAAACTGTGCCAGAAGGAGGGCTGGTTTCTAAATGACTCCAGTGTTACAAATGGGGTGATAGGAGTAAAACCCACTGAGCAACAGCAGTTACAGACGACAAAAGAAGTCTGGGCTTCTTGATTAATGCTGTCTTTTCCAAGACACACACGGTCATCCTTTTTTGTATCTTGCACCATCTTTAAAAAGCAAATTGGAAAACCTCACGTTACAGCTTACCTGACTAGAGTTCTTCATCCACAAAGCAGTTTCTAATTTTAATCTTAAAATTTTCATACTAACAATGGGCATCATAATATTTAAGCAAAGTGAAAACGATTCAGAGTTATTTTATTCTTTCCAGTGCAAGTCTCACACATTGCTTCTGCCTGATCACTGACTACTTTGCACAGATTTGGGTGGGTGGTCTCTGGACCAACTGTGTGCACCCAGCAGTTTGTCCCTGTGGCTTGCCCTGGGCCCAGGGAGCTCTGGCTGGTTTGGGAGAGCCCTGTGTGGGCAGGACTGGTAGCTGCTCAGTGGCAGAGCTGCAAATTTAATACTCAGTGAGCTCCAAGCTCGCTCCAGCCCAGGTGAGACAGTGCCTCAGGGCTCCCTCCATGCACTGAGCATGGCTTGGGGCCTCCTCTTGGGCCAGCCCCCAACAGACACAGCCCTTGAGAGAAGTTCTGCAGTTCACAGAACCTGCCCCGAGCTCCCAGCTCAAGCTCTACGTGAGGCATGAAGGATGTGACCATTCACTAGAGAGCCTGAGATAACTAAAGCACAAACATACTCTCAGACAAGGTCCCCTCCACTTTTCCTATTCATCAAAATGTCACTTGTGTTATCACTGGAGAGATGTGACCTGCCACGTTTGGCACTATCACTTTCTGTCTAACAGATGTGTAGATACCTCTTCTGAAAGCCAGCAGCACATTTGTCATACAAAAATGTGAGTGGTACTTCGGAGCTTGTTCCAATGAAATCCATGAATACAAGATGCAGTCATTGCTAATGATCCCCCACATTAATCTGGATTTTGATTGAGGAGAGAGGGCAGCAAAAGGAGCAGGACCTCAGTGGAACAAAGCTGATTTACACAAGGTACCATCATCGTTAAGGTTCAATATTGTTTGCACCTTCTCTTCTTCAGGAAGAAAACTTAATACTGTTAGATGTGTATTGAAGTTAAAACACACTTCATAGCAAAGCTCTGTGGACACAGTTCATGTACTTCAATATATTCAGTAAGTCATCAGACCCAGATGCTTGTTACTATTCCCAGAGGAACAAGATTAACCCCATCTCTCCATATTTGCAGGTCAGTTAAAGGAAGCAAAAGTTTTCCTGCACTGTCTGTCTGAGCATCTCAGCCTTAGTCTGAAGGCACCACCATCTAGTGGGATAAGAAGGTATTTAATTTTCTTTACATTCTTTTGGTATTTTTAAACATGGACATCACATTCTACTTCAAGTAGCAAAAAAATTTCCGGGATTTTTTTTTTTATTTATACATATAAGGCTCATGTGGCCCCTCCATTAATTCTCATTTCTGTTTTAACTGCAAAGCATTTTCCAATAAAAACCTTAGGAGTCGTTTCCTTGAAAATAGGTTTTCATAAACAGAATTTTATCAATGAGAAAACAATTTATAGCTATCCAGACTGAGTGGAAGTGTAATTGATTTATTGACTAAATATTTCTAGTATTTTATTGAATCTACTTTGTGGAAATCCAATTGGCAGAATTATTAATATTGTGAAAGTAATCATCTTGAGCTCATCTTTAAAACCAATATGTATTTTAGGGAGTAAAGATCCGTCCTTGCAGTTTTCCACAGAGCCATTAACTGAACAGCTTTTGGTTGTAAGCAGAGTCTGACCATTAAGTCCCATCTAAAACAAATTCCCAAGCTGAATGCAAAGCATTCCTTTTACCTCTAAGAGTGACCATTTACTGTACTTTGCCTGTGCTGATATCCTGCCTGCTACCTGCTCTTATTTGGTTTTCCTTTCATGCATTTACAGTTGGGCAGGGTAGTGGCAGGGATTTTCTGTGGGGGAGGGAGAACCATCAGGGTGAGCAGTGTGAGTTCCTTTGGTTGGGTTTTACCACACAATGTGTGCATCTGCAGCTGTTATCCTAAGATGCCTCCTTGTGTTCAGGTCTCATTGATCTTGTTACAGCATTTCACACACACAGGGATAATTGATTTACATCATTCAGGAGTCCAGATCTTTTATAAGCATAAGAGTAAATATTAAGAAATTAACATATTTTAAAATCCTATAGATACTTTGATTTTTTTACACTCTAAACCAGTAATGAGATAATAAAGATTTAAATACTTCATTACACAGATAATATTTTAGTATTCATAATGTGGGCCTGCTTCTGTTTCCATGGAAGTGAGTGATATTTTTACCTTGGATACTACTAGACATTTCAGTGGTTTACTATCTTCAAATTATAGAAATCTTATTGACACAAATGGCAATCAATGGGTATTTTGCATTGAACATCAATTTTATGATACTGTCTTTTCAAACACTACATTCCTTCTGAAATCCATAAAGTAATATCAATCTGTGCTGCTGCCAGTTCCTACTGAAATCAGTCTGGAGTTCCGAGTAAAAATCAATGGAACTGGTCCAAACTGGTTGAGGTAGTAAATGCCATTTTGACCCTTTGATCCCTGAACCATGTGCCTGGGAAGGTTTGAATTTCACTTAGAATGCAAAGTTAAAAATAGGTAAATACTTTCATTGGAAGTGAATGAATTCTGCTTGCAGCTGGTGAAGTCCAGGATGTTCTACCTCACACTCCCTTAGAGGAATAAAAATCCCACCTAAATTAGAGGTCTGGGATGTACAGGGAATTGGGAGGACACTCTGGAGAGAACACAAAACAGGTGTAGGGAGGTTCAGACCAGATCCACACAACCTCCTGAGTTCTCACAGAACTTTCGAAAGCCTCTCCTTCAGAATTCTCATCTATTTTTCAACTCCCCGAGGAGTGAGCCTGGTCCTGAGGCCTTCCTGCCACTCTGCCAACTCTTGGGTCACCTTTTTCACAGCTCTGATGGAGGTTGAAGAAAATACAATGAACCTATTTTTTTTTTTTTTTTAAATAAAATTATTTAATGAAATTAGCTCCAGGATACTCCATAGTTCTTTATAGGAAGTGGAGGGAAAGGTCTCACTGGGGACTCACTCTGCTATTTTAGTCCTGTCACAAAGCCCAAGCTGCTGAGGCTGAATCCACAGTAGAATTGAGTCTGTCTGAATCTCAGTCAAAGCAACTCAGAGCGAGATCAGAATCAAATATTTAAGAGCAGCTTTTGTTTTTAACTTGACCAATCTCAGTGTCTCAGTATGTTCACTGAGCTTTTGGATAAAGCCATATGAAAGAAGTGTCTTTCATCATCTTCAAGGGACATTATTGACTTTATCTACCTTTTTTTCCTCTTTCTTACTTTCATATCAAGGTTGATGTGACAAACATTGATAACCCAGAAAAAAAAATGTAATTTTACATAAACCTGGTTTTATATACTGTAACTTCATTGACTTTCTGACGGAATTACCAGTGACTTATGGAGGCATAAGGATGATCAGGCCATGAAGTGAAAGTACAGGTTGGAACACCTGTGATCATAATTATTTAATGCATAACTATCCTGTAGTTTGAGTTTTTAAAAATTCTCCTTGCCCATATTTATAATATTAAAACTTGCTAGTACCCTGGGAAACCATCACTGATATCTTTCATTAGTATTATGAATTATAGAGTATTTTGCATTGAGGAGCACTGTAAACTAAAAGTATTTCTTCAGAAATTTTTCTAAAGGGATATCTTACAATTTTGATTCCATTATGATTTTAAATATGACAAGATCTTCCCTATTTTTTCCCACAAGATCTATGCATATAGAATAAAGCAAGGTTTAATAGATACTTTGCAATGTAAATATTTTTCCCTAAAATGTAAATGTATGATATAGTTTAAATTTAAAAATTGAACTGAGTGTTCTATTTTAACAGATACTTTGCAATGTAAATATGTGTTCCCTAAAATGTAAACGTACAATATAGTTTAAATTTTAAAAATTGAACTGTGTGTTCTATTTTAGACAATTGTCTATTTTATATGATCAATAGAATCAAACAGATTTTTTTTTAAAAATGGTTTTGCTTAGAGTGATAGGAATTCAGACACCAATTTTCTTTGCTATTTTAATAATGAATGTTGGTTGAACACACTGTGGTCACTTCAATGCATGAAATTAGCCAGAAATCCTCAGTTTGTTGATATTTTCCATTAATTGAAACCTATTTGAATCCAGCATCATTCAGTGCAATCCTTTTCCACACAAAATACATGTTAAAAATTCCAATTCCTGGACATAGTGAGGAAAGTTTAAAGTCTGTCTTTTGGCCCGAGGTTTCCCATGGCTGTGCTGCAGCTCATCAATTGCCAGTCTGAATTCTGACAATTCCTCTGCCTAAGAGCAGCCATTCAGGACAATCCTTCCAACAGGCTCTCCTCAGTGAACCTCTTGGGCAGAGGCAGCTCATCTGTGAGTTTTTACAGCTCCAAGTGTGTTTTTTAAGGTATCTTTCTGTGCAGTGGCATGAACGTGCTTCTGTTCATTCCAAGAAAATAGGAAAGACACCATAACTGAATTGAACCAAGGCTTCCCATAGAATCCATCTTCTCAATTCCTATTTAGGGAATTCCTGATTGTGCAGGAAGCCATCTGAAAAGAGGCTGTCCGGAAACTGCCATCCCTGCAAGGCTGCAGGGAGCAATTGTTTCCACAAGTCTCAGCAACCCTGGTCAGAAACAGGATTTTAGCACTTGGCTCACTGGCCCTGATGCAAGAGTAAAGGAACAAAAGAAAATGAAGTAATGCGAAAGGTTAAGTTCTGGAAGATCAAGCCCTGTTTTTCACAGATGCCAGGTATCAGGAATTGCAGCTATCACACCAGCTCTGATGATCCCTCTGTGACAAAATGCTTTTCATAGTCATTTCAAAGTCATCAGGGAAATGGGAATTATGAAACTTTTATTTTGCAATGCACAGTATACAGCCTTTGTAGTCTTGATTGCTCATCTCTGGTTTGATGTGATATAAACTCAGGAAAAAGGAAACTGCTTTCACCAACAAATATTGTGGGTCTGAACTGTTCATAACTGCCAATACTGATAAACCCACACAATATAGATTTACTAGTTGAATACACAGAGTTTATGTAGCAACATTACCAGGGAACACAGAATTAAATCCCAGCTGGATCAGTATCTATAGTGCTGAAATACAAACAATCATTAGGAACTTTGGAAATCTTTAGGAGCCCAGTGCCTACACACAGTCCCAGTTCATTAATGGACTTTTTGAATGAAACCCTCATCTGGATGCACTACCACTTCAATTAGTTCACCTACTAATTTGTGTGCAACTATCACTGTTTGACATCCCTTGTCTGGCTCAAAAGGGCAGATTTAGCTAGCACCTCACTATTTAAAATCCCTTACTTAGGAGCAGTTCAAAGTGCCATCCCACAGTATTTAGGTACCTGTTTTTCTGTACAATTTGATTATCTTTTTTTTAAAAAAAGAAGGACGTATGTAGCACTTTTAGATCTGACTTCTTTTGAAACATTTTTCCACCTTTAAAGAAAATTACAATAGCTTCCATGAAAAGTTCAGACTGAAAAAAGCAAATGAAAAACCCCAACCACTAAAGCACAAAACAGAAAAGAATTGCACTGACATGTGAAATGTGTGAAAAATTCTTCTTTGAATCAGTCATTTAGACATACAAAGATAATGATGATGATTATGATGACAATAATTATAATCAACTAAAATTTAAATTCATCCATTTTCTTCTATGCAAATACCAATTATATTTCTTTTCTTTAAAATGAATGTGACCATTTTAAGTAGTTATTCTTGCAAATCTTCCTAATAATCTGCCTCAACATTGACAACAGCACAGCATTCTTCTGAAGTGGGGGGGGGGGGGGAATTCTGTCTCTTCTGGCTTAATGGAAAGGCCGAAATGAGGGTCTTTATATAGAATTAATATTCCCAGTGTGAGGAGCTACAGCCTATTCCTTATTTACTCCATCAAACAGAGGAGGAAGTGCTGCTGCTTAGGTGCTAAGGAGGTGCAAAAAGGGGAGGGCACTTGGCACTCCCATCAGTTCTGCTCTCTGGGTTTGAGCCATTTCAGGCACAGAGCTGCAGTAGAGATAACAGCTCGAAGTCTCCTTGCTCCCTCAGAGATTCTGTGGTGCAGAACGCCTGAGAGAAGTGCTTGGAGCTCTAGGAATAACTGCTGTGCTCCTGGAGAGGTTACCTTATGGAAGAGCTGTCCTGGGAGTGCTGCATGGATCTGGGCTCTGCTAGGCCAACATCGTACCCTGAAAAAGATGATGCTAAAACTAAACAAATAACTTTCTAATGAGTACTGTGCATTATGGTTTATTACACTCAAAATTAAAATTCTCATTCAGACTACACGATTTGACCTTTTATTGTTTTCATTTTATATGTTATCACTCTAAGAACACACAGCCTGGAGAAAAGGCTGTTATCAAGGCAATGGGGTTGAAATTCAGGTTGCAGATATTGCCCACTGAAAACAGATTAATGCAAACATCTTAAAAAAAACACTACATACTTCAATATAGCTGGCCCACATATTGTTTACAGTAGGAACGTTCTTTTCCTAGATATATAGTTCAATTAAAGTTTAATAAGTGCAAATGTGGATTTCTTCTTTTCTGCAGAAGAAAAGGCAGCAGTTAAATGGAGTATACTCTGGATTAATGAAAAATGGATGTTAAATCCTGAGTGTCCATCCTGAATTCTCAAAAGCATCATACATACATACAGTCTGGCACCAGTTTACTGCTTCTGAAAGAGCTTTTCTCCTTTCTGTGAGCAAGCTGAGTATAATCTCCTTTCAATTGCCTTAAAGATTTCAGTGCACCACTACTGCTACTCTCTGGCTTTAAAATCCTAAAGAGAGTATTTTAAACACAAAACTTGCTTGAACTGTAACATTGAGATGGAAATGTTTAATAAGGAGGCCTTTGCTGTATATGAGTTTAGTAAATTCATTTATCAAAGAGGTGATTACACATATTCCTGTTTATAAGCTGATAACTTTCTTTTTAGCCACGGCCCTTTCATAACTTCAATTTGTCCCCAAATCACCCTGCTGCAGCTGAGATATTTGCATACATGCCCTTTTAGAGGAAACAGAGGAAGAGGGTCTGGCAGCCCCTCCCTGGCTGTGTGTACTCTCAGATAATGTTAAATTTCCACCACTGCAGCAGCAAAGCCCAAATTAAATCTCTGCTCTTACACAAGTGGAGCCCTGACAGACCCAGCCTTGGAACTGAGGCAAATCAGCCTCCAACAGAGATTTTATCAAAGCAGGAACAGTGTTTGCTTTATCATTTTTAGTCACCTGCTTCTGTAATTTCAAATGTAGTTGTTGTATTAATTTTCATCAGTTATCACCAATAGCCTGATTTACCTGAAAGTCAGTCCCTGGCTGTTACTCACTTTTAACTTTCAGCTGTTTCTTGGCTACAGTTTGGTGTTGGAGTCCTTGGTGACACGTGTGTCTTCACAAGAATCCCAGCTGGCAAGAATTCATTTCAGCTGAGGCCTTTATAGTCTTTTGTTTATGGTTTCTCTGGTGAAGTCTGGGCAAAAATACTGCATATGAGACACATCAATTCCTTTACTTTATAGACTACCTTAAACCCTTTTAATTATATGATAATATTTATGGGGAGTTTCCTAAGGGACCTTTATCAGTTTCAGAACTTAAAGTCTTGCTTTATCCTCTCTTTCCATTTCAGTCAGGTGCGAGTTATGATTTTCAAGACTGGAGAATGCTGATCTTTAAAAATTACTCAATGATCTTGCACTTGTCATTCTCCTCAAACAGGAAATGCAAAACGTCCAACCTGTGGCTGGCTGCTGTTGTTTCATTTTCTGTATCATCCATCTCCCAGACTAATTCCTGTTTTTTTCAGTATTTGTATGGGCACATTTTTAAATACATATATATAAATTAAGTGAAATAAAATAACTACTCCTATCGCCTCTTTAAGGCAAGAGACAGTTTACCTTCAGGTGTAATTATGGTTTGTTAATCAAACAGAAAAGACCAAGAAGGTGAGGCTGAACTTTGCATGGTAAAACTTGTGCTGACTGTAATGAAGTAGGAATATGCACTAATGGCTGAAGCATCTGTATTCATAAACTGGCAACAAGTCAAAAGGGATGAATAAAAGAAATGCAATATATAAAAGAACGGGAATATTTCCAGAGAAAAGAGATTAATTTCTTACCTAAGTTACAGTCTCCAGATGTGCTGGAAAAGGTACAGTTTTCCTAAACTCAGAGAACACAAGTTTGAAAACCTCACTATGCAATAAAACTGCTTTGAGTAATATTGCAAATGAAGTAAGGCAGTAATTGAATGTCATTAGACACACTTGTCCATCTTTACTTAATCCTCCTTAAATCTTAATAAATCATAATCCTAATGAATCTTCATTTATTACACAATTTCGTACAGCAGTCTTATATTTTCAATCAGTTTCTTTTTTCTGACTGACACTTTCTGAAGTATTGTAATTGACCAAGAATTTTACATGCTGGAATAGACAAAGAGTGGAACTGCCAGGACAGAAAGCATTCAACTCTGCTTTGTGGCATCCTGGACTTGGAACCAACCTGAATCTTGGGGCTGCTGCAAAAACTTTCTCCTTCTTCCTGGATACCTGTAGTTTTAGGAAACCCAGAAAACTTACAGGTAATCCTTAATGTAGCTGTAGTGGAACTTTCTTTCTGTACTCTGCCAGTTACACTGGGAGAGCAGCATTGTCAAAACTGTCATCCTGGGGATTTTTCTCCTTGGTGCAATTATCACAAGATAATTTTGACTGCCATGAGAGATCTACAGAATTTTTGCAGATTGTCATTAATAAAAGATTGAAAAAGTAAACTCTTTGCCTTGCATGGTTACAGAAGTCAAGTGACATGTAATTCTCTTTCCAGTCTCTGTAAGCAATCCCATAATTTATACACATCTTAGTAATCAAAAGGGCAACTTCAAATTGAGTTTCACTGCTCCTTAGGTAGAGAATGTGGGTTTAATTAGTCAGAGTTTTTAAAATATATTCAGGTCACTGATCTACCAAGGCCTGTATCACAAGAATATTCATTCCATCCATGGGAACTGCATGTCTGCATCCCACTGAGGATTTGCAGTATAGGGTCTAATGGCATTAATATCACACAAGTTGTACGGGCATGATTGAGGCTGACCACTGCAAGCTGTGACAGGAAGACAAACTCAGATAATGGTAAAAAAGAGGAAGTTGGAATCAAGGTTCTAGAATAAATTTGGAAACAAGTAATTTTTTCCCAAACACGCCTGACTGTGGCGAGGCTGTTCCTGTGGTTAATGAACAATCAGGGTGGCGTACGCGTGAGTGGGTGCCAGTTGTGGAACTGCAAAACTCCAGAGGAAAAGCACACACAACTGCTGCACCACACAAACACTGCCTGAACTAATGAGCCATTTCGTTGGGATAAAGCAGATTATTCACTGGATGCTTCAAGCCGCTAATGGGCCCGATCCTGCTGCTGATCCTTATTCAAACTGGTACTCAAGGAGAATTAAATTCTGTATCCATTGAGGGAACAATAGAATGAGTAATGAGATTTCACATGTGAAATCACTGCAGGATAAAGAGACTACATAACTCAAGAAAATTAAAATTCATCATAGCATTTGCTGTTTATTTTTTGGAGGAAGAAGCATTTGATCAAATGGTGGGAGATTAGATCTTGAGATAACTAGAAACTCCATAATTCTAATGCTGGTTCGTCCTAATTTTCTTTTGGACTTCAGTGTTCCTACTGGGGAAAATAAAAACACTTCCAGACCTTATGAGATTTTGCTCAGATTACTGTTCTTCTGAAAAGCAATTTGATAGAATTAGGTATTAACTACACAAACTTTAAAGTAACAAGGGTAGTTCTATGGACATGTGAAAATCCCAAATAAAAGTCATAAAGTAAAACACCGTGTTTTTATGAGAGATGTTTTGGTTGAGATCAAAGTTGGAAAAGTTGCTCACAGAAAAAGTATTTAGAACTGCAAAAAGTGGGATCTTAAAATTATCTTTGTGTGCCTTTCTGAACTGCTACTGCTAAAAAATCTGTATAAATCCTCTGCAATATGTAGGATTACATATGTAGGAATTATTTCATAAAACATAGGGGAAAATGCATTTAATCCAAATGTTTAAAAAAAATTACATTCGTTTTTTCAGTATGCATTTTGGAATGCATTTTGGCAATCCTAATTGATGAGACCTCGTTTAACAAAATATAGGGAAATTCAGTAATCAGGGCACAGGATGTGCAGTTTAATTACGTTGGTGTGCATTTCTATTTGTTTCTAATGTAGAGGATCTATTGGTAAAATGAATGCCCATTTTGTGGTCTGTTATGCAGAAAATGTTTAATCCAGTGTTTGATTTACTCTGTTAAATCTTCTTTATTGAATGTGCTTATTCATCCATGCAGAATTGGGTATGCTGCTTTCTGTTAATATGACATTGCAATTAAATAGCTAAAGAGAAAAACATGGCAAGACATTTTCTCAAGGTCCATGAAATTCTCATAAAAATTATTCATACTTACATATTTCACTTCTTCATTTGCTGATACTAAAACTGCAAACTACAGAGAAATACTTTGGTGTTGTGTGGGACTGACAAACCTTGCAGTTAAAGATCCTGAATAATCATTTTTGTCAAATAAAAAGTACTAAGGAGGATTTCTGGTCCAGTGGATAATGACTGTCATCACGGAATAGGATTGCACTGATTGCATCTTATGAATGAAGCTAACAGGAACTCACAGCACCAAACAACAGCATTTTGTGGTGGGATAAATACTTAAGCACTTGAGAAACAGTAAGACATTGACAGTGAAATAGCTCTGCTCCAGTGCAGTCCTAGAATTATATTAAACAGTAACAAAAGGGTCTCGTGGTGATGTTAGACTTTCCTGAGTGTGCCTTGCCTCAGTAGGAAAAGGATGTGCAAGGGGAGTTTCTCTTATCTCATCTAACCAGTATAGTGATGCTTTGTTCCTCAGCAAAAGACATTTAGGTCAGGGATGATCCAGCACTGTGAGAACTCTGCAGCTTTATTTCCTTTACATGTTGAAAAGTAGAAATGACAGCTCCATCCATGGAACTGCATGGGAGCTGGAAGTTTTAATCAAAATCAAACAATAAAACAATGGAAGTTTTAACAAAAATCTCTCTGGGACAGTTGGAAACATAAGGAACATAAGACTTGATCATACTCCTTTTCTCTCTGAATTCACAGCTCCTAATTGTCACATATTTATCAGTGCAGTAAGCAAGTGCTGCTGTTAAATCTCTATTTTTTGTTCTTGCATAGTTGGATGTTTCCTGCTAGACTGTTTTCTGTGCTGCACTGTGCTCCAGCACGTCTGGCAGTACCTCTGGCAGTACCACAGGGGTAACGTGGCCTCTGGTTCCCATTAGTCACTTTTTACTATTTTCACTCTTCTTTTGCTATGCGAACAAGGAGCTTGTAATAAGGTGTTAACAGGCTGCTAGCTGGTTTATTGTTATTATTGATTTAAGGTGATAAGACTTTAATATAATCATACACAATGAACAATATTAAGAGATTAGTTTAAAGCCATATAAGCCATTAAATATAAAATAAAAACTTTCCAGAAATTTCCAGCGTTTTCTGGCACAGGTGTTCTGTGCTGGGTTATTTTGCCTACATTGCTATATCTGGCTTTTTCAAATCTGTGGTTTTAGTCCTGCTGTTCTTACACTCAAACTGGTGTTATGGGAGGGGCAACTCTGAAGCAGGAGATTCTGAATTTTACCCAGTTCCACTTTCTTCTCCTTGTAAGGTGGAAGAAGAGGCTGAGCAAGACTAACGTGTGGCTTTGGGCTTCAGAGGGATAGAAAGAGTTAATGAGTTAAGAAAAAAAGAAAGGGTTTTGCATGCAGCGAATGTAGTACAGTCAAATATCGATCTGTTAATTAACAAGAAAATACATGAAATTAATGACTGATAAACTTTCTAACACTAATAACTTTCTTTTTAAATCTGTGTTCAACATGCTGGCTAAAGGAAAAAATACTGCAATTGGGGTAACTTTTTAAAAATAATGATGAAAACATTTTCTTGGATATATTAATAAAGAGCAGTGAGCAACAAGATTGAAAAACAATATAAATTCTTTTGGAAACAGTAAATATGTAAATAATAAAAGCCAAATTTGTTGTTTCTGAGGTAACGGTCATCCAAGAAACTTCAGTGATGTTCATAAGATGGTTTGGGCTGGGAGGGACCTTAAAGCTCACCCAGTGCCACCCTGCCATGGCAGGGACACCTTCCACTGTCCCAGGCTGCTCCAAGGCCCAACGTCCAACCTTGGACACTTCCAGGTTGTGGAACTTGGACACTTCCAGGGATCCAGGGGCAGCCACAGCTTCTCTGGGCACCTGTGCCAGGGCCTGCCCACCCTCACAGGGAACAATTTGATTTCTTCCTCAAATCGACCCGTAAGTCATACAAAAACACGCGTGCTTGCATTGAAGCGATTTGCGTTTGGCTCAGTAGGTGGAATGCCGCCATGTGACTGTAGTTAAGAAGCTTATTGATGGATGTAGGCGCTTGTGTATGTATGTATACTCCCCGCTGCATCCCGCAGCGTTCCTGCCTGGCAGGTCAGGGCTGCTTCTGCGGATGAGCAGGACAGCAGAGGAGTGAGCGACGCTGAGGCCGAGGGGCTGGCGGGTTCCAGGGGGACGGACGCGGGACACCCCCGGGCTCTCGCCCCGCTCCATCCCCGAGCCCTCCGCTCCCTCAGGCGGGGCCGCCCCTCTGTCCCGGAGCGCTCCGCTCCCTCAGGCGGGCCCGCCCCTCTCTCCCGGAGCGCTCCGCTCCCTCAGGCGGGCCCGCCCCTCTCTCCCGGAGCGCTCCGCTCCCTCAGGCGGGGCCGCCCCTCTCTCCCGGAGCGCTCCGCTCCATCCCCGAGCGCTCTGCTCCCTCAGGCGGGGCCGCCCCTCTCTCCCCGAGCGCTCCGCTCCCTCAGGCGGGGCCGCCCCTCTCTCCCGGAGCGCTCCGCTCCCTCAGGCGGGGCCGCCCCTCTCTCCCGGAGCGCTCCGCTCCATCCCCGAGCGCTCCGCTCCCTCAGGCGGGGCCGCCCCTCTCTACCGGAGCGCTCCGCTCCCTCAGGCGGGGCCGCCCCTCTCTCCCGGAGCGCTCCGCTCCCCCCGCGGCCGCCGGAACCCCCGCCGCCGCCGCTCCCGCCCTTTCCGCCGGCGGCGCGCCCGTGACGGCGCCTCCCAAGATGGCGGACAACCTGCCCACAGAGTTCGATGTGGTGGTGGTGGGCACCGGTACGGGCGGGACGGACACGGGGGGCAGCGCCGGCCCTGGCAGGGGCCGAAGCTCGAAGGGGCGGCGGGGGGACGCGGGTCCCCGGCTGAGGGGCGGCAGCGGCGTCTGGGGAGGGCGGGCAGGGTGTGCGAGTGGCTGCTGAGGTACCTGCGGGACGTTTCCGTGACAGCGGCGGGGACATTCCCCCCAGCGTCCCGGGCATCGCAGCCCGCTGTAGGGCTGCTGCTCACACTGCAGTGGCCACATTTGCTTAGAAATGGAGTTGTCACGGAGGGCCGTGTGGGGCTGGACCTGAGAGGGATTTGCCAAGACCCCCGGCCCTGTGACCGGGCACAAACCTTGTCTGACTGACTCTGCCTCCCCTGCCAGCCCTTGTTCCCGAAATACCATCCTGCTCGTCAGGTTTGCTTTTGTGCAAGGAAAATAGCTCTGAAGAGCTGAACTTCTATCTTGTTGCAATATATGTGCTATAGGCTGATATGTTTTTTATCATATCCTGCCATACAAGTAGTTTTAAATCTTCAAAGTCAGTTTTCTAATATCTACCACTGCTTTATAAATAACACAAAACTTTTTGAGTCTTTCTCATTAAAGCACATCTCTCTGTCTATGAATGATTGCATATTCCAGACACTTAATTCTAATCTTTCTGCACTTTCTGTATCCTGGGCAACTTCATCCTGTTCAGGTGAATAATGCTGGAGACCTGGAGTGTCTCACTGTAACTTACCACAATCTCACAAACCAAGAGAAATTTTTAAACATTCCTTCAGAACTAAGATTCTTGGTGCTTGTGTAGCAAAATAATCTTGAATTATTGGAATAGATTTCTGTTTGTAGAATCCAGTGGCAGTGACCTGGTTCAGATTGGTCTCAATAAGCCTTAAATTCAGCACTGAGCTCTACTCTTAAAGTGCATCACTGTTTATAGGTCCCAAATTTACAGGCAGATTTTGTTTGCCTTTGCAAAGAGCTCAGGGTGTTGTTTGGAGCACAAATGGGAAGGCACTTCTAAATGTTACTGTTTTCCATATGAAATTAGTAACTCTGGTTTTGGAGTTTGCTGATCTGTGAAATTATGTCCATGGGAGTTAAGATTCCTAGCACTTTGGAATAGAATGAATGAGTTTCTTAAAGAAATTGCTGATTTCAGTGTTCAGCAGAAAAAAGCAATCCCCATACAGTGTATGTATAATTGTTTAAAAGATTTCTGATTTATATCTGGAGTTTTTGAGTAATCATAAAACCATACTGCCCCCATTGTTTTGACCAAAACTGTGCTAAAATGAAAATTTTAAGTTCTTGAGCAAATTAAGAGATCCCTTTTGTGTCTTAACGCTGTTCTGTGTCATGGTTTGCAGTTATGAATCTGACATTTTTTATATGTGCTCAGATTTGAGAACATTTTGAGTGTGTCAGGAGGTTGGTTAATAATAAGAAACTGAAGTATCAAACTGTAAGGGTGAAATATTAAACATTGTGCAACTTCTGTGATTTTTGAGGATGATCCATTTACTGCCATGGGGTAAACATGCAGAAACTCAGAGTTTTATGAAAACTATATTAATGTTAAGCTATTTACTCCTCTAGCCATGAAGGGAACAAGGACTGTCTGTGCCAGAGCAGGTCACGTGCAGCCATCAAACCCAATCTTCCCTGCTTTGGAGTGAGGTGTGATATTGGAGCTTTGATGTTGCAAGAGGGAGGTTCTCTGAGCTAAATTCTCTGAAATATTGCTGTATTTGGGGGTGTTGATTTATATTCAAGGATGCCTTTTTGCCCACCTGTAGAGAGTACTGCTCAAACTAATTCCAAGACTCTCAGAGTTCTGCACTTCAGGAGTTGTTTTGTCTGTGCATTCCTTTTTCCTGAGAACATCCATAAGTGGTGATTAGCACTGATGACTGACTGAGGGTTTTTAATCTGTATTAAATTTCTCAGTATGGAAGATTGTTCAGAGCAGAACTTTCATCTGGCTTCTCTTTGGGAAGTGACTCCTGAGGGAATATTTTAGCCTAGTCTTCAACTCTCTGGTTTCTCTTGCTGTCACTGGTGCTGAGTGTACCTATGAATATGCAATTGCCATACCATAATAATTAGAATGTTTGTGTTTAATGGTATTTTTAATGCATAGTAGTAATTGTATTAATTTCTGCATGTGTGGCCTTTTCCTGGTTTTATAACTTGTGCATCTATTAAATTCAGTAATTAGACTGAGTGGTAACATAAGATTTGGATTTGTTTTTATTTCAGGCTCATTTAACTGTTTCCCTGTAGTGAGCTTAGTGCAAATGGAGCCTCAACTAAATTTTAGTCATCAGTGCTTCAGTTAATGTCTAGGTTCAATTAATTCATCAATATTGCTATGGGAAAAGGAAATTTTCTTTTAGAAAAAATTCCTTTTCCTTAACTCATATATTTTCTTCAATGAGCAAGTTTAGAGCAAGGTGGATGTGAGTACAAAAATACTCATCCTGGTGGGTACAGCAGCTGAAATTTTGCTACTATCGTGGAATTGACATCCACAGTTCTAAAGAAAACTGGATTATCTCATGACATGAAACGGATGAGCATAAATTGAGGTTTTTCATGGCCAATACAATATGAGAATTAAAGCTGTTAGGATGTTGTTTTGCTTTACTTCCTTTTTGTTGTAGCCTTGAAGTGACTCTCCCCTCCCTGTCTCCTCCAGTCTCTCATATCCCTGCTTTTTGAACACAGTGCTGTGCTCGTTACCCATCAGCCAGGCAGGAGTGGGTTTGTTGGATGCTCTTGGCCAAAGCAGATATTCTCCAGGATCATCAGTCCTCAGAGCAGGTCTGCTCTTTGGGAAGGTCTCTTCTCTGTGATTTTTATCGGTGTAATAGCAGAACTGGGGGTCAGTGGCTGACCTTTTGTCTTCAGGCAGTTGTGAAATAGGAAAATTCATAGGCAAAACATTCAGCAGTGCTGAGTTCAGGGCAGAAACCCCTGTAAGTGCCAAGATTTGCAACTTTGTGGCTGTGCAGAGTGGTTTGGATACCGGTGCAGGGTCATGTTTACCTTGGAATTTCTTCAGTGAACTGGATTGTATTCAGTCTGGACTTCTTGTCTCTGACACTCCCCAAGACCTGTGTTAACTGCTGGAAAAGTTGTAAAGGATATTGCTCTTTGAAAGGTGTTGTATTCACAACTTTGTCTGCCAGTAATTCTATTTGTTTCCTAAAAAAGAGTTATTCTTTATAAAAGCAGTCACAGTAAATATTCTAGTTCTATGCCATTTTCTTTCCATTCTGGTTTTCAGTGGTTATAAATAACACATGAAATGACTTTCAAGGTAGAAAGCAGGAAACCATTTTGAAATATTCTATAAAATAAGGAGTGATTTATGGTTTCATATGATTTTGGCTGAAAGCACTCGGGCTTTGCCGGGTCATCAAAGTCCTGTCAGGAGAATCTATTATTTATTGTTCGATATGCTGGGAGTGGTGTAAGTACTTTATGTTTATCTTATGTAAGTGTAGTGTGTTAGGAAAAATCACTTCCAGATACTAACACTGTTTTTAAAATATACCTTACAAGTAAACCCAAATATTTCAAATGCAAACTTTAAAGTAAACACTGAAGATTGATAAAAAAAATTCATAATAGTTTTATTGTTGCAGGATATTTTTAGAATGTGACTAAAATATTTTGTAATACATCATTTGGGCAGATATTTTGGTTGCATTATCTTATATAACTGCAGTCTTCGGTTTATATCAGCAGCTATTTAAAGTTGATGAAAGCTCGATGGAAAACCAGCTGAAGATGGATATTTTTTGACGTCAGTGGTCATTGTGGACTAACACAGTGGCACTGACTTGTAATGTTGATGTCTGGAAGGAGGAAATAGACCACGTTTTATAATCATTTGTACATAAGTCATTGCCTGTCCATTTAAATGTCAAACAAAATGAACACTGACTCAACAGTCCTGTCCCGTGTCCTCTCTGTGTGTGTCCCCCTTTCATTTTTTTCAGTATTCTCCACATGTAAATGTACCTTTAGCTTCTTTACTGATTTTTTTAACCTGACTAAAATGGAGGGGTTGTGTGCTGGCCTGGCTTCCAGTCTGGATTTTGGGGTGTAGCAGAGGTACACCCCTCTGGGAGGTTTAGGCTCCCACTGGTACCTCAGGCAGGTTCCTTTCCCAGATACTGCGCAGTGTCCCTGGCTGCTCTTGTGGGAGAACTCGTTGTTCTGTGAATCCTTTGTTGTCCTTCTCAGCCTGTTTGTGTTCTGCAGCTTTTCCAGATCATATTGCTGATCTTACAGAATCAGAGCCTGCAGGACTCCTGTGACTCTACTGTGAAAAATACAGAGTAGGTCATCTGCATATCAAGGTGAAAAACTCCTTTAGAAAAAGGCTTAGTAAGGTACTTTGAAATTCCAGTCTGAATGAGGAACAGTGGAAAGCCAGGTTTGTGTATCCCAGCAGGAAATGTGGTTCCACTGCCTGGAGAATGGCAGTGGGTCCAGTCCTCCTGCAGGAGCTGCTCTCAGGCTGTGCCAGGGCACCCTGGGAGAGAGAGCCCCTGCTGCTACCCAGGGAGCTACCTGGAGCTGCTGATGCAGGAGAAACCTCCTCAGTATCCTTTCATGAAGTGTTTACAAATGTGTAAGGAGCAAGGAGAGCAAGCTCTTTTCCCATGGGGAAGCAGAAGAGGAAGTGAAAGTATTAGAAGACTTCAATGAAAATAAAACTCAGTGTGTGTCTTGCTGTGCAGATCTTTAAATTCAAGTGCTTTGCTTTGTCTGCTGCTATTGCTTTAAACCAAAGATTGGACTCAGAGCTGTAGTTTGTGCTGGAGAACATTGCTTGGTGTGAGTATAATTTTTAGTAAGAAGTTACATTCTTATTTCAAGCCTAAGTGCTTGTGTTCCTTTTGTAAATAATGTTCATTTACACCAACTGTGAGATTGAATTGTTTTCATTGCCAAGTTCCTGTGATAAGACACAGATAACTGTATGCAAGTACAGTGTAGGAGAAGAAACTTTTTACCTGTGACTTCTTTCTTGACCAGTAACACGTTCTTACTTTTCTTAGTGGGTTGACATTTTTATGCCATACTCTGTAATGCAGAAGTGTTTTCTGATACTGCTCTGCAATATGAGTAAATATTAAAATGAATCAATTTTAATCATCTTTATCTTAAAAAATTATATACAAGAAGTAATTTAATTTGCAATTAAATTATGAAATGCTTTTAAAATGTCACATATATCAAAAGCACACCAGGAGTATTTTGTAGTGAGCTCTTCCAGAGTCAGCTGCTCTTCTCTACTTAGAAGTTCAGATGCAAACAAAATGTATTGCAGCTGGTCAACTGTCTGACTCCAGAAGATTGTTTTGAAATTGTCTGCGTTCCAACGTTTTTATATATTTCCCTTCAACATTTTATATTATGAAGAAGCCACTTGTGATTTATTTAGTAGTTGGAGTGAAGCAAATTAAACATTTAAGCCTTTTCAAGATGGATCTTGTGTAATTCAGTAAAAACTTATCATCTGGATGACTGCAAAGCAGTTTGCAGTGAACAGCTCAGGAATAAGGATGCTGCCAGAGACACGAAGTTGTTTAGTTTAGAAATTGCTCGGGGCAGTGACTGCGTCCTTTTCAGGGCACTGCAAGAGGCAGTGCAGCACTAGAGCAGCAAGTACAGCTGCTAAGCAGGAGACACAATGTGTAAGCCTAAAATGAGTTTTTGATCACACAGAGGTGAATTATAAGTTTTCATTATTTTGTAAGACTTCAGAAATTAATTGGCTTTAAAACAGAATAAAAAAAAGTTTTCCACCTTAGTGCTTATCTCAAACTTTGTTGTATTGGAGCTAAAAATATAATTGGTTTTTGGATAACTAAATAACGTGCAGCTAATTCCTCGGTTTCTTTTTTACTTCTAAAACACTATTCTAGAAAACAAGAGTATGGCTGATTTTATTTAATAGGGAATCTCCATGTAATGGAGATTATCTTGGTCAGAGGTTACTGGAAACAACCAGATGCAGACTTCAAGGTCAGCTTGCAGCAGGCACCTCTTTGAGATTTATGGAGATGAATCTGCCTGTTATGTATCCAGGAAGGCTGGGATGGAGGCAGTGCTCAGGGAGGGGCCTGTGCAGAGAAACCTTTCTGCTCAGCACAGGGCTGTCCTGAGCCCAGTGCTTGTGCTGCCTGCTGGGCACCTCCCTCCTGCCTGCTGGGCACCGCCCTCCTGCCTGCTGGGCACCTCTCTCCTTCCTCCTGCCTGCTGGGCACCTCCCTCCCTCCTTCTGCCTGCTGGGCACCTCCCTCCTTCTGCCTGCTGGGCACCTCTCTCCCTCCCTCCTCCTGCCTGCTGGGCACCTCCCTCCCTCCTCCTGCCTGCTGGGCACCTCCCTCCTTCCTCCTGCCTGCTGGGCACATCCCTCCTTCCTCCTGCCTGCTGGGCACTTCCCTCCCTCCTCCTGCCTGCTGGGCACATCCCTCCCTCCTTCCTCCTGCCTGCTGGGCACCTCCCTCCTGCCTGCTGGGCAACTCCCTCCTTCCTCCTGCCTGCTGGGCACCTCCTTCCTCCCTCCTGCCTGCTGGGCACCTCCTTCCTCCTGCCTGTTGGGCACCTCCCACCCTCCTCCTGCCTGCTGGGCACCTCCTTCCTTCTGCCTGCTGGGCACCTCCCTCCCTCCTCCTGCCTGCTGGGCACCTCCCTCCTCCTGCCTGCTGGGCACCTCCCTCCCTCCTTCTGCCTGCAGCTTCTTCCGAGGCAGCCCTGGAATCTCTCCTAGCACTTCCCAGGGTGTTGGACAGAAACGTTGGTACAAACCTTGGTTTCCTCTGCCTGCTGAAGTGGCCATGCCACCATGTTCGTTAGTTTAATTAGAGCTAATTATTGTTACAATGCATTCTGCTTGCTGCTTTGTTTCTTTCCAATGGGAAGCCAAATGCAGGAGGATAAGTGCCTTGTGAGGAACCTAACACATTTCAAAATCTGAATATAATCCATTTTAGGGCTTTTGAGAAATCAAAGTTCAGATCAGGAGGCTGTTTCCAAGTAAGAAGAGTTTCGAAAAACACATATTTCTCTGTTACTGAATTATCTGAAGAGGACCTATTTTGCACAGCTCTCTGAGTGTCCTGTCAGAGGCAGTTCAGCTTTCCATGCTGTCATTTCATAAATTGCCATTTTTCTAAGCAGACTTTTCTAAGTTAGTTTTTTTCCTAGTTAGAGAAGGACAATAGCTATATTGTAATTGTCCAGAACCCTCTTTCTTGGAAAAGGCTTTTGTTCAGTAACCACCATGCAAGACAGGTCACACGTAGGAGTAACTTGCATTTGACAAAGCTTCCTCTTTTCCCTGTGCCTTTGTTTCTGTTAGAGAATTCAGAAACTGGTGCCATGTGACAGTCTTATTTATGTCTTGGATTTCCTAAAGTGTTGTCACCCAAGAGCAAAGTGTGTCCTGTTGCAGCAGGTTGTTGGGAGCCTCCCCAAAAGCTGGGATGTGCTGGCCTCGCCTTCCAGCCACGCTCCCACTCTTACCACTGGGTATGTGGGGGGCCACAGTGTCTTAGAAGCACAGGGTTGGTGAAGAAAATTGATGCCAGCTTTCAAGAGCGAGGAAACTAATTCAGGGAACAATTTCATCCAAGGTTAATGGAAGAACAGACCTCCAACACAGTATCAATTGGATCAAGCTAAAAGCAATCAGTTATGCCCTGGTAGCTATAACTCGGCCCAGGTCAGCCAGGCAGCACTGGTGATGTTTTACAACACTTTCTCAGTGGCTTTTATCAATAAGGAAGGAGAAACAAGTTTCTCAATTCCATTTCTAGAGTAATGCTCTCTGTGCCCCAATGAGGGAAAGAAAAGCTTTTTTGGGAACTCCAAACAAAGAATAGTTGTAGATTCTATTCCAGATAGTTTATAGAGGGAGTGAAATGAACCATATATATAAACATGGGGGACAGCTGAGTGTGGAGCTCTCCCATAATGACTCTGTGCAGCCAAGGTCTCATGGCAGTCCAGAAGTGTTTGCTGCACTTATGTATTTTCTCCTTGTCTCCTTGGTCACAATGGTCTGTGTTTTGAGCTCTTGCTTCCAAAAGGTCAGCTTGGAAGACTTGAAGGCTGTGAAACAAGCATCCCAGAAACTGCTGCAACTGTTCATCCTTCCTTCTGCCCCTGGAGGTTAATTCTGTGTTAAACCTTCACTTGCTATGGAAGGTCAACAATGCAAAACTATTTTCACTTTTTCTGCTTTATCAATTCAGAAAAGGATTTATTTTTTAATCCATTAAAAAATAGTCATTAAAACCAGAAATTTTGAAGGGAAGTTGTAGGTATTTTTCTGGAAAATTTGTCATGCCTGTCTTACACTTCCTTCTTTGTACTGATACAAACATTTGTACTTCTGGACAACACCATGGAAGATCTCTCCCAAAAACCAACCATTTATTTGATTTGGAAGGAGGTCAGAAGGGGCAGATGATGAGGGCAGAGGTTGCACCTCTTTATTTTGATGATTGTGTTGGCTTCTGCTGATCTGAAGAGTTGGTGAAACTGTAGTCTGGTGTAGCCAGCTCCCAGGGGATGTTTTCTAGACTGCAAAGTTTATTTGTTGGTGAAGGCACTGTTCTGTCTAGACAGAATAGACAGCCCAGGCCTGGAATTCTGCTGGAGAGGATGTTTGTCATGGAGTGAGCCAGAGTAGATTGTGCCCTTCCACTGCTGCTTTTTCCCCTTGCAGGTCTGTCTCTGCAGTTGCACCAGTGCAGCTGCTTCTGGTGCTGCTGGAAATCAGATCAGCCAAACACTCCTTTCATTTCCTTAAATCTCATCCCTTAATTAAATACATGGCCTAAGTGTCTCCTAATACCAGTCCCTAGAATTTTAATTGCTGTTCCTGAATTACTTGCTTAAACAGCTAACAGATCATTGAAAAAGAGATTTGAGGGAAGTTAGTGCCTCAGAGCTTAGCTGGTGAGCTGTCCTGCTTTTCTGAACCTGCTCCAGAATCCAAGGCATTTAACTGGGCAAGTGAAATCTGGTGAGTGGGAGTAGACATTACAGAACAGCCCCATTTATTTATTGAACTCCAGTGGGATCCTGTGCCATTCCAAGCATGTATTGCTGGTAGAGGTATCACAGCCTCTTGGTGTGCTTTTTTGCTACATTTTTTTTTTTCTAAATATAGTGAAAACATACTGATTTGGTAGAGTGCAATTGCATAACGTGGGAGATTTTGATAGGGATACCACTCTAAGGACAATCAGTCTTTTTGTTCACTTTGAAGTGAACAAAATTGCACAGAAATGCCCTCAGGTAATCCCTGTCCACATTACCAAGGATGTGGTTAACAGAGCACCCCACTAAGCTTTGTGTATCATTGTGCTGGCAATTATTCAGTCTGGTTATGAGAGCAGGCTGTGGGGAGAAGATGCTGGTGCCAAGCTTTAACTCAGTAGTGTTTGCAATTGGTATGTGCCGTAGAGTTATTAGAAAAAAAAATAATATAAAGTTGCATTTAAGAGGGTCAGCAAAATGTTAAAGAGCACAATATAGTGTTCATTATTTTAGTAGCATGAGAATGTTAAAAATTTCAGTGACTCACATTGTAAAATTTCTTTTGTTTGAGTTGTAATCTTCTGACCAGGTTCTACCATTATTGCAATTTTTAATATATCATGGCATGCTAAGTTCTAAAAACTGCATGTGTCATTTCAGGTTTGCCTGAGTCCATTATTGCAGCAGCGTGTGCCAGAAGTGGCCAGAGAGTTCTTCATGTGGATTCGTAAGTTACTCCAGTAATTTCCCTTTTGGAGAGCTAAACTGACTGGAAGGGTTTCTGTGTCTCTGTCAGTGTGGGCTGCAGGACTCCTGTCTCTTCATCTGGCACCAAGTAATGTTATGTTTCTGTCTCTGCCTTATTTTGGGGGTGTTATTTCCATCAATAGAGCAGGCAGTTTTTGGAAGCTAGCTCAGGGATTTGGAGCATCAGTGCTGTGTTCTTTGCAACAGGCAGGAATGGCTGCTGGTTTAGTGCCCTTGATTCTCATTCCTGACAGTAATTATCCCATTCTCTTTGTGAGAATAACTTGTGTTATTTCAATTTTCTGTCTTCATTGGGTATCAGTGTGTAATAGTATTGGCCACTGGAACTTTGATTTCTGTTATCCTTGCCTGTTTTTAGCTACGATGAATATTACCTTTTAACAATGTAAGTTGTTCCCCTCATTAGTGATCAGAATTATTAATTAAAAAATTTCTCAGTGTATAAAGAAATGAGATTTGAGGTTACTGAAATAGCTGTGTTAGATGTGCTACTTTGATTAATCTGTTGTTCCCTACAAAGGCCTGAGTTAAGTCAGGCACCAGGTATTGCACACATACATGCATAAAGTCTTTGTTTATTGTTTACTTGCTCTCATTACCTTGTGTACCTTATTTTATTACTTTTAATCTCCAGCCATGTTTGCATTTATCATAATATACTGCATAGGTGATTATGGGAGATAGTTTTGAAGTGGCCTATTATAAAATACTGAGTTCTGAGTTTGATTTATAAACACTGTCCAAGCATTGCCATCAGCAGTAGCTAATCGTATTCAAAATAGTCACTTCACTGCAGTGTTGCCATAAATTGCTGTAGACTGATTTTAAACTGAAGTTAGTTTCTGCCAACTAGTAATTGAAGGAGCTCTATTTCTCTGTGCCAGCTATCTGTCTCAATAAACATAAAATCCGTGGTTCTTCTCAGAGAGCTACATTTACTGTAGGTATTAATGAGCTGTTGACATGTGAGATTTCAAGGATATTTGTTAAATGATTTAGAAAAGTAATTTGCAATTTAAAATGTGGAGATTGGCACTTAGTTTAAATTTGAAGCTGCTGGAGAAAGGTAGATCAAGACTAAAAGTGGATTACTTGAAGTGAATATGCTTCCTGTACTAATTGTGCACATGCAAAAGACTTTCTCCTAACCACTTGCTCAAGTTTCTGCTTTTGGTCCTTTGTTTATTTGCCTCTTTTAATTCTGTATCTGTAGTTATGCACCAATTTGGTGACTGAGGATGGGGCAGTTAGGGGTGAGGCATGTTTAGCTACATTTTGTATTTGATATTCAGCTCTGGAATACAGCATCTGTAGGCTGCAGTTTTATTGTCTGCATTCTTCCTCATTGGCTTATTTATCTTTCCACATAGCATTTAATTCAAAGGCAAAGGAGGGTCTAGATGCAGAATTTTAATTTATCTTCTGTGAAAAGTAGAGCAAACTGGGCATGTTTTGCTTCTTTACACCTGTTACCTTTCTTATTTTTTGCCAATACTTTGCCTGTAGAGCACTTGGGTGTTCCTTGTGTCTGAAATTTTTTATTTGAGCATCCAGAAGTGTGCTGGACCTTATTCCTGTACCCCCCCCAGTCCAAGATCCCTGCTTTTGTAGTTTGTTCCACTTCCTGCTAGACAATTTGTCTCACTTTTTTTTCAGAACCTGTAAAATATATGTTGTAATAGACCCTGTGTGTTCATACAGCCCTGTTACAGCCCTTTAACAGCTGTGAAGGGAGGGAGCTGTGGGAGTACAGCAGCCAGAGAGCAAAACAGGTGCTTCTCTAAGCAGGTCAATTTCTTGCAAGAAAAATAAGGAATTTTTTTAATTTCAATAAGGAAAACTTGGTTAAAAAATAGTTAATTCTGGTATCTTTTGAGGTTTTTTGAAAAGGTCTTTTTTTTTGTTTATTTTGGTTTAGGCTACAATCTCACAGCAAAGGTGTTAGAGAGTAAAACATGGTCTCAGCTGGGCCATGGTAATTCCCTTTGGTCATGTTCATATCCCAGGATATAATGTGATGTAGCACAAGTGACTGCCACCATCACCCACCCTTTTCCTGAAGGATCTCAGGAGCTGTTTGGGTTAAACCCCAGGCAGCTCCTAAACACCATCACTGGGCCAGACTGGGAATCTTTAATACATCTGCCTGTGCCCTAATAGGTAGCACAGGAAACTTGATGGGTTTGAAACATAAATAATTTTGTGTTCAGATCCTTAAAATCGATGTGGCAGTAACTTCCTGTGCAAAAGACAGCTGCTCTGATGGGTCAGGACTTCTTTCTGGAAGATCAGATGCAGGACAGACACATCCAGGCAGCTCTTGGAGGAAATCCTGAGGCATCAGCAGCTTCTGTGCAGGCAGCAGCAGCTTTGAGTGCCACCGTGGGGGCTGTGGCCTGGCAAGGGCCAGCTCCCCAACAGGCACCAGCCAACAAATGCTTTTGCAGGTCTTACATTTTCCTTGGGAATCTCCTGCTTTCACAAGTGTCCAGTTTCTCAAATTGCAGTCTGTCTGCAGAAGGGAACATTAGATATTTTCTTAGTTCATATTGAGATTGGTAATCAGTCAGAAAGAATTTGTGATTTCAGTGTTGCAATTATTTCAGTCCTGGTAACTGAAGAATAAAGTGAAAAAGTAGCATAGGAGAAGAGACAAGGGATTTGCAGAGTTAAAATTGTACTTTAGCTACAATTCCAGAAGTTTGCAAAACTTTTTTCTGCTGTTAGCTCTGAACTGCAGATTAGAGATTTGGAAATTGTGAAGGGAAAGGAGCAGTGTTGTAATTCAGGTGAAATCCAGGTAACAAGGAGGAGTTGAGCAAATATCATTTAGGAAATAATGTTTGGTAGGGAAGGAAAACATCTGTGCTCTAACTTGGTAGAAAAAGTATTTTCCACCTCTGCTGTTACACCTTCAAAATGATTCCTATTCTTAGTTAGGGAATAATTGGATTATAACCCTAAAAAAGGGAGAGAATATCCATCTTTGTAGTTTGCTAATATAGCAAGAGAAGAGGGGAGCTTAGGCCTGGAAATTTTGGGACAATATTTTAGCTTTAATTAGGCTTTGATCTTGACCATTACTTAAAGGAATCCCTCAGTTCATCTTCAGGGCAATTATAACAAAAATATTTGGTTACAAAGGAATCCTAATTGTAAAACCATTAGTCAGCTCTTCTCAGAATTCCTCTTCAAGACTTGCTATAAACTTTGCTCATTATGTCAGTAATCATGTCTGCTCTGTCTTCCTTCTGTAGTGTTTTCAGATGAGAAAATTAAGCAATCTTGATTCATCATGTAGTACAGTGAAACTAATTAAAATTCCAGGATAAGAAAAAATCTGGAAGTTGCTACTTGAGGAGATGAATATTTGAGGTGGCATTACCCAGACTGGGAAGGGTGCTCAGACCCCAGAGGAAAGGAGGGACAGCTGTGCTTCATTTTCCCTTGGAGAGGGGCTGTGCCAGCTCCTCAGAATGGATGGAGCTCCACAGCAGGGTCATGCAGTGCTTTGTTGAACACACTGGGTTGCCTCAACACTGGGTAAAAAAATTCAAAAGGAAAAAATTCAAAGGAAAACCAAGCTGATGAACAGAGGAATGTTCACATGAAAGATGTCTGATAGCTCACAAACAAACTTTCGTAACATTCTGTGAAAGTAAGTTAATTTTTCTGAGTGAAAGTTCTAACTTTAAATAGTCTAAATATGCATGACTTGATATTAGTGTAGATTCAAGAAACCCACTCTTAATTTTAGGCAGGTTTTTTCTGGGATTTCTATGATCATGGCATTGCTTGCTCCAACTGTTATATATTGTATTCCATATTCAAGAAACTTGCAACCAGAGCAGCACATTTCCTTAAAAATAAGTCTTCATGGCTGTGGTTTTTAGAAATCTCAGAAATGACAGATAGTACATGGATATTGAGGTTTTATTCTGTAGAAATCTGAAGAAACATGCAAGAATTACCCTGCACCATTGACAGCTTAAACAAAGCTAGAAATTATCACATGAAACTGTTAGTGTCTTTTACAGATCGAAATCTCACAGAATTGGGCATCTCAAAGATCTAATCCTCATTGCTTGGTGTTCTGTGTGATACCAAACAGCAGCAGCTCTGGAGCTCACCATGTCAGTCACACAAAGGAAGGATGAACTCCTGTTCCAGAGGGTTGGGGTTCCTGCTTGGGAGCCATGTGCAGAGGGAGCTGTGCTGCCAGTGCTGCCCACACTGCAGGCTGAGGGCCCAGTCCCCCCAGTTCAGGGCCTGCAACACCACAATCCCTTGTTGGAGCCACCTTTATTCAGTGAATGCTGGATTCTGTTGTCTTTGCAAAAGATGTCCTATTTATGTTCTTCACTATTGCCTTGCAGGAGCTGAAAGACTTTTTTAGGTCAGTTTGTAGTCAGGAGCAATTAGGCAGTGCTCAGCAGACATCTGTCCTTCATATGCTAAGTAAGCAGCGTGGTCCAGAGCAGCAGCCTCTGGTGCTGAGCAGGGCTGACACTCCTGATGAAGTCTTTGTCAGTGCAGATAAGCCCTGTCAAAAGCATCCCATCGTAAATCTAGTCAGGAGAATCTAACCTGAATTTAGCTTTTCACTGTTATCACTCTGATCTCTACAATTTAAAAGTGGAGGAGGTTATGATAAGATTGATTTAACAGCCTTCACATTATTCTTTAAAATGCAAACCCTATCTTCCTCCCTACTTTTTTTTTTTTTTAGTGTATGCAATAACATTAGCTATCTGTTCAGGAGGGTATTTTTGGTATCTTTGAGGTTTCTGAAGTGCCAGCACACATTGCCAGAAAACAGAGTTAAATCCTGAAATCACTTTAATTTTGCAAGGACTGGCGACTTTTTAAAATGTAATTGCTGTATTATTTTTCTTCTCAGAGTTGTTAAATATTTAAGATGTGCTATGCATGACAACAAAAGCCAACTAATCCAACAGATGTTCAGAGAAATATTGGTAGAGAAATTTTAAAAAGAGAGAGCAGAAACTTTCTTTGATTAACAGCAGAACTATTAATTTTCTGTGCTTTAAAAGCAGTAAAGAATCTTTTTCAAGCAAGAAGGTGGTAAATAGAAACTGGGAAGTGCTCAGGGAGGGATGATCACTTTATACAAATCAGTTCCTTTGGCTCCACCTGCAGTACATGCAGTTTTGTTTCGCCAGAGCATCTTCACAGCCTGTAATAGGCAAAATACGTTGTGTAAGCAGTAAATAAACAATAAACTGCACTTTGCAGTATTTGACATAATGGATAAGAGAGCCAGTCTTGGTCAAAAAGCAGTATTATCTCTATTTTCTTCTTCTTCACACCATCCCGTCTGTTCTTCTCAGCATTATCCATTTACCCTGCAGATAATTTGATTTTGGACTGTAGTGTGTTTGGTCAGAGATGCATACAAGGACGAAAATGGAAATTTTCCATTTCATTAAGAGTTGCAAAATAATAATTTTTATCTATTTTGCATCTGAAAAATCTCGCCATGTAAAATGTTTTGAATGTATCAGACTTGGTTGTTTTTTCTTTAAATCTGGGAAAGTTGTTTTACCTGTCCAACAAGTTTTCCTTTTTTTTTTTTTCTTCACAGGAGAAATTACTATGGTGGAAACTGGGCCAGCTTTAGTTTTTCAGGATTATTGTCCTGGATTAAAGAAAATCAGGTAAAAATTTCCCAAATTGTTTCTTTTAGGCCTCCATAACATTGAATCTCTGTTGTTTGCATGATTTATTTCAAGATAAATTACCTCCCTGCTTTTGCTCTTTGGTAATTTGACAGATCAAAGAGGTTTGTAGTTCCCAGCTTTACTGGTTGAGCCTCACCCCTCTGGCCTGGCAGTCTGAGGCTCTGATGTGCTGCCTTGTCAATCTGATTGAGACCAGCCTGGTGCTCAGCCACACTTTGGGGTTCTTGAGCTTAAAGAGAAGCAACTCCACCATTGTTTTAGTTCCTTTATGATAATCTGGTCTTTTCCATTTCCTCTTTGATTGTTTTCCACTCTCTGATGTTTCAGCCCTTTTGTTTTTCTCGTTTGTATTCAGCTGATTCTTCCTTAGAGGCAGAGAAGTGGGTGCTGGATCCTTCCATTGAAATGTCCTGTAACCAGGACAAAAAGATGAATGCTGATAGTGTATTTTTCAATGACCAAAGTTTATCTGATTCATGGCAGTCCACTAGAAATCTTCCAGGGAGGATATTTATTCAGGAGATGGAGCACTAGGGCTGCATTAGCACATGGCTGCTCTGTTATTTACGGAAATGCTCAGAGCCCGTTGGGCCGTAGAAGATGGAAGCTCCTCAGCTCAGTCTCATGCCTGCTCTTTACACTGTGCTGCCTCCTGGCATAATCAGGGCACTTGCTCAGTGCCAGAGCTTCATATCCTATGAGTTGTGTTGTATGATTTACAGATTCCTGTGTGTACAGATTAATACAATCCCCCAGATCACCAGGTTTTTCCACATGGTCTTGATTCAAAGAGTTTTGTCACAGAATCTGGAACTACCCTGGCTGTGGCAAACCTGTCTTTTAGGAGATTGTATTCCAAGTTACATTCAACTCTCTACTAAAGCCTGTATTTCAGATTACTAGAGCCCATGCTTTAGTACAAATGGTGGCATGGTATAATAAAGTAACCAGCTCTAACTGTTTTAACTCAAAAAATACAAATAGAAAAAACATTAGGACAGCTAAGAGAGGTTTTTTTTTCTTTTGATGGTACATATTATTTGTGTCTGCAGAGATTTATAGTTCAAGAACAGCTTGCACAGTACAATATGTAATTTTATACTTGTTCTTTTAAGCAAAAGACAGATCTCAGTGATGAATGTGAGGACTGGAGAAAACTGATCCTTGAGGATGAAGAAGCAATTCCTCTTAGCAGCAAGGATAAAACTATTCAACATGTAGAAGATTTCTGTTTTGGCGAGTAAGTAGAAATGTAGACATTCATGAACAATTTTGTATGCCTGGGGTAAATGATCATATTGTGCTTTTGGTTTTAAGGGTTTCACCATGCTGCCATATTACACATTGTCTCAAAAAGCAACCCGGGCCTCTGAAATGTTCTCATGTCCTTGTGCTGTGTTGAAATCAATTCACTGAAACAGCCTGATCCTTCCTAAATGGCCTCTCTGGGTGCAGTGTAATTTGTTGGCCAACTTCGTGAGTTTGTGATTTACTTCTGAGTGCAAAACAGAAGTGTTGTGTTTAGATATTAGTAGTAGTAGGCAGTTGTGCACTGCCATCAATTAAATTTTTCCATTCTTAATTTGGCTAAAAGCTGCTGTTCTCATAGTCAAAAATTAAACCCCTAATTACATATAAAGTGACCCACATACAAAAGAACAGGAACACAAATGGACAACAGTTCCGTAACTACGAAATACTTCCTATGGTAAAATGATAAAGTAGTATTTGCCCCTTGTCCTTTTTATATGCAATGAATTTAACTTACTGAAGTTAAATCCACTGAATATAAATTTAACTAACTGCACTGTGTATTTATTTATTTATTTTTTATTTTTATCTTCTGGATTTTTGTACTCAACATTCTCCAGAATTCCTGAGAGGAAATTCTTCGAGATAGTTCTGTAAGTTTAAGCTTGAATCCCTAAGAAAATACCATAGGTAGCTAAATGAAATGCTGACACATACTCATAGAGAAATACAGATTTCTTTCTGTAAACGTCATAACTAGGGGGAAAAGGTGTAAATTACACAAATGCAATCTGAAGCTCACAGACTGAGACTCTTCCAAGGTTCAGTGCTGCACAGTGGTGGTGCTTGACTGGATTGCAGATAAAATGTAATGCTTATTTTAAAGCAATAGCACTTGGATATTGTAATTGTCATCCTGTTGTCATAATAAATAATGTTCAGAACCAGGATTAAATCAGATGGAAAGGTTTCATAGTCTTTTAACTTTGTGTATAATTTTTGACTGATAGTTGGCTCCCAAATGAGTCCCCTAGTACTGAGATTTCACACTTACAAGTGAGATAGTACTTGGGTAAAATTAAGCTTTTAAGCATTCAGCTTAGCTCAGTACAGTGCTAGGGGTCATCACCAAAAAAAAACCCCATTTCCCCCAAGGAACAAGGATAAGATTAATAAACCTGGCAAAGAAAAAGTTCTCCAAAAGAACTTCAAACTTTCTGAGAGTCAATTACTGTGTTTCTGACAATTTACATGTTCTGCCTAGATTCTGTTGTTTTTGCTTAACTTTTGTAACTCCTATGAAGTAACCATTAAACATTTATTTTGAAAGAATAAACAGCTGGGTAGCAGTATAATATACACAGTGCAAATCTGAAATGAATGGCCTTAGAACAAAGTGCATCCATCAAAGGGAAAGAATACTGTGTCTACAACAAGCTGGATTGAAAAAAGGCAAATGGCTGAAAAATAAATAGTGAACACCTGTGCTGAATAAATTAACCAGCTGGTTGGCAATTTTTCATTTGACCTATCTGAAGGGGTTGCTGTTACAAGGCATTAATAAGACACATTCATTTTAAGATATTCCTTTGTTAGTACCATTAATTGATGAATGGTGGAAGATAATATTCTAAATTTACACAACAATTTGTCTGCAGATGTATTATTTTTTTTCTGAATTAGGAGAAGAATTGTCTGTACAGAAGTTCAATTTGAGTCATTTTTATAGACAGTTTCTTACATTATTCAGGGATATTTGGTCCTATAGGAAGGATGTCATGAATTTAGATTATATACAGGTTTTAGACTCTCATTATAAAAAGTGTGGAGCTGCAAATAATGAAGATTTACCTATTCTTTAATGGGAAGTGAATAGAGATTTAAAATATGTAAATATTTCTGTTACCCTGCTTTTCAGAGTGATATAGAAAAATACAGTGTGTTATGAATCCAAGTTTATTTTGATTTAAAAAAGTAGTAAGTATGTTTAAAATGATATGAACTGTACATTGAGATTGGGAGAAGCTAGAAAGAAAACCTTATTCTGAAATTTTGTGTTATAAAGGTTTAGGATGAGTTAAATAAAAGCTTCATTCTTAGTTACAGAATTACTGGCAAGAGCTTTTGCAGTTTTCACAAACACCATGTTCCAAAATCCTAAAAAAAAACTCCAAAATCCAAATAGAACCCCAAAAGTTAATTGACTTTCATTTTTATTTGTAGCAGAGATTACTTTTTTGGGCAACATTTGACAAAGTACTTATCTCTCTTTGAAAGTTATAGTTACCTAATGCTGGCAATCTGAAGCAAAAAGACATAATTAATGTACAGAAACAGCCTTCACTCATTAGTGCTTCCTTGTAGCAGTTCCTGTATTTCCCAGGGCAATATTTTACCCCAGTCATGACTTAAGTGCTTCCTGGTGACTGTGCCCAGGCTTGGGAGATCACTTCCAAACTTTTCATGAGTCCATGTGAGCTCCATGAGTTCATAAATGAGGAGCAATTTTTAAAGGATACCAGGTTTTTGTTCCTTTTTGAACAGAAATCCTGCCCCTGCTTCCATCTGCAAGCCTGCAGGTGTGTGAGGGAGCATTTTGGTGTTGATGCTGAGTAATTCCTTGCTGTTCTGGGAATTTTAACCATCCTGTTAATACTCTGTGTTTGCAGGTCACCTTTAAAATCATAGTTCATTAGTTTTCAGCCAAGGTTAAATTGTTTATTCAGTGCATTAATAGCTTGTGGTATAAAGATAAAAAGATAGTTTGGAATTGTTGCTGAACTCCTTTCACTTACAATGACACTGATTTGATTCATCTCAGTGGTAGTGTAAACTAAACCAAGTTCAAAAGTCCTGCTTTCTAAGGGAGGTGTCACTGAAGTTCAACATAAAACAAGTAGATGAGATTAAAAGTGGAGGGCTGCTTTATAAGGGGAATTTTAAAGAAATGTTGTGGAAAGGAAATGAACTGCAGAGTGAAAGTTATGTGGGAATGTCCCTCCTGTGACTGGCTGCCTTCATCCCCTGTGCATGGATGTGGAGCACTTGCATAACAGCATTGCTGCTTGAACAACTCATTAGAATGCAAGGGCAGAGTTGAAACAGGAATTTGGAAGTTTTTTACTGAAGCTTTGGGTCCAAGTGGTCTGGTTCTCAATGGCCCTGCTGGGATCCTGGCTGCAGAGGAGCTGGGTTGTGTAAAGCTTGTCTGTTTTCTTCAGGGCAGTATCTCAGCTTAATGACCTTAATGCATATTTGCTTTTCAACTTCATGGGTTTTAATCCATAGGGAACACCTGGTCAAGTTGCTGGTTTTATTTCAAAATAGTCCATTTCTGTTGTTTATGTAGCTGTGTTTGTTTTATCATGAGGGCCTTGATTTTAATTTTGAGATCCTTCTATCTTTTGAGTATATGTAAAGTAAAAACTCAAATTTTTGTTGGTGTTTTTTCTTCTCAGTAAAAATAGTCTCTTGAATTACAGCTTTGGCAGCCAAAGAACCAGAGTTTGTTAGTGGGTGGAACACCTGAATGGGCCAGGATAAAGAAATTGTAATGCTTTTCCTAGAAATGCTTGAGGTTTCTGTTCTGGCACCAGCTCAAAACTTCAAACAAGTTTTTAAGACTCTTCAAAAAGACTTTTCCCCCCTCTTTTTCCCCTCTGTGTTTTTAATCAGTCAGGATTCAGCTGAAGGTGTTGAAGAAGCTGGTGCACTGCCAAAGCTGCCTGTGTTTGGAGCCCCTGCTGCCCAGGGGGTTTCTCCGGGGCCGGAGAAGGAGAGTCCAGCAGCCAAGGGGATTCCGCGGGGATCAGAGGAGAGCCCAGCAGCAGAGGGGGTTTCTCCAGGGTTGGAGAACGAGAATCCAGCAGTGGAGAGCCCTGCAGAGGAGCCACAGAGCCCAGAGGCAGAGCAGGCCCCGGGCTCTGAGGCAGCCAGGGCAGCTGCAGGGGACGGGGCAGGAACAGCCCCTGGCAGTGGAGCTGCTCCCAGCACGGCTGCAGGCGACTCCGCTCCGCAGCCGGCGAAGACGGAAGCTGCGCCCTCCGAAAATGCTGCCCAGGAACCAAAGAAAATCACCTATTCCCAAATTGTTAGAGAAGGCAGAAGGTTTAATATTGATTTAGTTTCTAAGGTAGGAGCGGAATGACTCTTTTTGTGTAAGTACATTTACTTTGCTTAAAATGCTGACATTTGTTTTAAAACCCTTCATGTTGAGATAGCACTTTGAGGCAAAATAGCCACTCTTGAGAAGTAAGAATTGTTACCCCTAAAACAAACATGAGCTATTTAATATGTGTCCTTAAGTGGTTTATAACTAAAGAGATCAAAAGACACAGCTCAGGAATATTGCCTTGAAATAAATGTCATGAAATATAGCACTTAGGTAGTACCAGCAAAATCTCTCCTTTTAAATAGTACCATTAAAAAATTATATTTTTAAACAAGGAAGAGCAATCTGCACACAGATTTTTTATCTTTTTAAAAAGATAAAAAATGTTTTTTTACACCACAGGGAAGTTTTTTCCAAATTGAATGCATCACTTTACGTATTGTTCCTAAAAAGATTTTTCAAACCTCTGGAAACTGAAAAAGGAACTCTCTTCAATAATTCATTCAATTCTTTGTGAAGACACTACAAAATGCATTATTGCAAACCTTGTGTTCCAAATGTGGATCCCACTTCCAAGCATCCTTGCAATGACATCTTCAACACCAGTCAGTGGGTGATGGTGAAGCAGATAATGCTATTTTGTATCCTTTTTATACTCTGGCTGTCCCACTGTGGGACATGGTGTCAATTGCAGCAAACCCCAGAAATTCAGACACAAGAGTGGTCAGCAGGGCAAGGCCAGGAGTTTGTGCTGGGGTTTCCCTGGCAGGGGAACATCGGCTTCCTTGTAGTGTCCTCGTTGGTGCCCCAGGAAAGCTTTATCCAGAAAGTTCCTGTGTGATCTTGCAAAGTCTGTTCCTCAGGCCAACGAGACTTTTCAATACAGACAAACATTTTCAGTTCATAGTTACATTTCTGGCCCTTCTGTGTTTCATCATATATTTGTAGCTTCTAGAAAGATTAAATTATATATGGCTAAACCTTAGCTTGGGAGTCATGGAATTTACCTGTGGGAAAGGTGCCTCTTGGTTCAGGTGATTTAGGGAGCAGCTGGTGAGGGTTTTCATGGGTGCTTTTACTGATCCTCTTCACCCACCACTTCCTTTCTCCTCCCTGTGCAGTTGCTTTATTCCCGGGGCCTGTTAATTGAGCTCCTCATTAAGTCCAACGTGAGCAGATACGCTGAGTTCAAAAACGCCACGCGAGTTCTCGCCTTCCGAGAAGGGAAAGTAGAACAGGTACCAGAAAATAACGTGCTGCATGTGTTTCATCTCTTCTTCTGAAAGTCAAGGAGCTTGCAATTGTTTTTTTGAGAATTTTGTGACAAGAAGCTGGTGTTTTTTCCTTAATTATGATTCTGATTTAATTTCTGGAAGAAAAGATGTTTGTATGTGTTACATAGAAATACTAAAATAAAATCAAACCAAACTAAAATAAAGTTGTACAGTCCAACATACATCTTTACCACAGGCTAAATGTTTAGGCCATGATTGATTGGCACTTAATTCTTGAAGATTCACAGATTTTAGGTTTCAGGTTTTAAGGTTCTGTTTTAGGTTTTAAGATTCTGACACAGACTTGATTTGTCTTTATGTTACATACAAGAGAAGTCAGTGTGATAATGGCAACAGGAGATATTGGCACAGTTAATACAAACTCTAGTGCTTATCTCTGCAATTAGAGATGCAAGTGAAAATGAAGGCAAAAATATTTTTGGATATTCTTATTGTGGAAAATTGGTAACTTTAGTTACAATAGAAAATAAAGGAAATAAATATGTAAGAAAATAATGTAATTGAAAACGGTAATTTGAAGTATCTGTTATTTAATCAGGCTGTTGTTGCTTGATGCTTTTTCGTTCAGAGTGTGGAAAGTATCTGAAATTATTAAAAAACACTTTGCAGGTGCCTTGTTCTAGAGCAGATGTCTTCAACAGCAGACAGCTCACCATGGTGGAGAAGAGAATGCTTATGAAATTCCTGACGTTTTGTTTGGACTATGAACAGCACCCCGAGGAGTACCAAGGTAGTGTCTCGTTGAACAAGGCACACTCCCTTCTGAGGAGTTCCTTCAGGGAGGCACAGTTCTGAGAGCTCTCCTGTGTTTTCACGTGGTTTATTTTTACAGATTCATTTTTAAAGTATGCTTTGACCTTTTTGTGACCTTTTCACTTCAGTGTTAAATTCTTCTACTTAAGCACTTGCTCTTCTAGTTCCCACATCATTTATTATTTACATTTTTCTTTAACAGCAAAATTATATATTACAGCAAGGTTGCAAAATGCTTTTTGTCATTTTTAAGTGTTTTTCTCCCCTCCCCCAGGTATTTTTTAAAATAATGTGATGTATCTGAATGTTCTGTCTGGTTTTTTTGATTACTAGGTAAAACTTTACAATGCTTTACAACAAATCAGAAATGGAGAAAATGGAATTTTTTAACTATGAAAGTGAATGTAATTTAATGCTCTTTAGTTGTAAAGGGCAAGTTCAAAGTGCTTTTATCAAGTGTTGGCTTATTTAGATGAGAGGAAATCAGAATAGATTTGAGCTATAATGTGTGAAGAATAACGAGCGGCGGGTCAAAGAGGGAAATCAGCTTAACAGGAGGAAGGTGCTTTGGGTTTGTGCTCCTCAGGGTACAAAGAATGAAGAGATGTCCTCAGTTCTTGGAGTCTAAAAGTAAACTAAAGCAAAGAGATAAAAACCTGTCAAAAAGAAACATTGAGGAAAGAGGAGTACAAACATCAGAGAAAATTATTAAAGATATGCAAGAGAAAAACAGTATCAAGATCTGGTAAGATTAAGAAAAAGAGTGTCTGTAATGAACTCCAGAAAATCCTGAAGGGGGAAAATCTCATTAGGCTGAAGTGGTTTATTGATTACAGGTGATCTCAGTTTACTGCTGCTGGAAGAAATGGAGGTGCTCAGAGTGAGGATATTGGTGGTATTTAGAAAATTTATTAAGTAAAAAAAGGAGATGCCACATCAATTTTAAATGAATCCATTGATTCATGTACCTAAATAACATTAGATTTATTTTACTTCCAGAGACAGTTAAACAGATTTTGTTCCTATATTTTAAAATAGCCAAAGAAGTAATTGAGAATATTTTGAGTCAGATTAGGCTAATGTAAAAACTTCAGAAATTTAAAATTGCTCTTGATGAGATCATTGCATTCGTGGGAAGGCAGACTTTTAATAGGAAGAGTTCATGAGCGTGAAGAAATTTTTTAAAGCTTTTTTTCTGTAAAATATGGAATTATATAAGGAGTTTGAAGTGAGGAAAACTTGAGAATGTTTTTAGAATGATAAAACAAAAAAAAAAATCTGTCATTTTATGGCTTTCTGCATGGCTGTACAAAGAGCAGTAAGATACATTTGTAGTAAAGCAGTGGTTGAATCTTGATCAGAATATTTAGCTTGATAATACTGCACTGATGGAAGTGTTTCTGAACTAGTTAGGAATTTATCCAGGACTGAAATAAGAGCAGATCTCTGAATAGTGTGGAAGTATGCTATTGCTTAAATACAATCTTTTCCTGGCAAAAAATCTTTCAGTTATGAAGATGACTAAAGCTTTTCAGAGATATATCAATGCCAACATGCTTTAAACATCTCCCAGAAGACTTGTGTTTCTTTGAATTTCAAAATGTGCCAGCAATAATATTATTTTAAAAGGAAGATGGAGTCCTTGATCCCTTTCTGCTCTGTCTCATCCACATTTGTTTGTTGCCAGCAAGTCATCAAATTGAAAGAAATATTGCACCTTCTCATCTCTGGCTTGTGGCACTGTGTGAGTGGCTTCTCTGAGCATAAATATCCACTCTAGCACTGGCAGTGTGGGTGCAGCAGTCCTGTTCTGGAGGGGGTGTCATTTGGGGTAATATTTTGGGTAATTTACAGGACACAGCATCCCAAGGCACTTCAATGGGTTTTTGCCCACAGTTTTTCACCTTTCTCTCAGGATTGGGAAATGGAGTTAGATCAAGTCTAACAAGTTAGATCACATTTCAAGTCTAACAGTGAATAGGTGATGTCATTGAAGACCCATAAAGTGGGTTTGTGATATTTTGAAATATTTTAATGGAGTGCTATTTCTGTGTTCTGAGATAACTCACTTTCTGGGAGTAGTTTTTCTAACTTCCATTGATTGGATGACCCATTTTCAGCAAGGTGTTTGTTGAAAAACTCACTTGCTTTTCTTTACTGGAATCCAAAAGCACTTGTTTGAGTGGAAGCACAGGAGACAGTGCAGATGTTAATTGTGCTCAGTGCCTCGTGTGCTTTTCCCTCAGCCTACGAGAGCAGCACGTTCGCTCAGTTCCTCCAGACACGGAAGTTGACCCCCAGCTTGCAGCACTTCATCCTTCACTCCATTGCAATGGTGTCAGAGACTGAGAGCAGCACTCTGGAAGGTCTTCAGGCAACAAAAAAATTCCTGCAGTGCCTTGGCCGCTATGGCAACACCCCGTTTTTGTTCCCTCTGTATGGGCAAGGAGAGATCCCACAGTGCTTCTGCAGGTAAGCCTCACTCACCCAGACATATTCCAAAAAGGAAACCCTTGTAATGTAAGAGGTATCATTCACTAGGATAATGCTTTGCAACATTTTTCATTGCATTACAAATGCAGCTTGTAGTAGCTGCTGGCTGTGGTGGCTGCTGTGAGTAAGTTATAATAATGAGAAAGCCATAATTTAACCCATATGTAGCTGCCCCTTTTTAAATCTGACAGAGGAGACTCAGTGATACCTGTCCAAAAGGGTGACTGTGCATTTGGATAGGTTGAAAAAAATTCTGTGTGAGTCTTCCCTGAAGCTGCAGGAAGGTCCATGTTGCCAATTGTTACTAATTAATGCTGAGAATGCATCTGCTATTCACAGATATATATTTAATAGTGAACTGGATTGTTCTGAAAGAGGAGAATGGTGCCATGTGTCCAGTTTACAATTAGATTTAAAACAAAACCTTTCTACATGACAGACTTTTATACAAACAGGACAATTGGTGTGAAATGATGCTCTTGGCTTCATTTTGTAGCTCTCTCTAGACTGCAAGGTTCCAGCTCCTATGAACTGAACAGCAGAGGAGATCCCATGCAGCTCTGTTTCACTGAGCCATGCTACATTCTGACATCCCAAACAGCAGCCATATGTTCTCTACTCCTTGAGCCTTAGAAAGCAAGTAAAACAAAAAAGCCCAGTTGATTCCAGGATAAAGCAAGATCCACTTCAGTGTGGCAGTGGCAGTGCAGTCCTTGCCCTGGCTCCTGAGGCGTCCCTGGCCCGTGGTTCTGGCACAGAGCTGGTGCTTGGTGCTTTTGGGGACCATCAAGGACCCGTGTGCACAGGGTGGGTGGTTTTCATTTCAGTTGTTTCCAACAGTTCAACTGCCTTTTAAAAGGCTGAGAGTTTTTTTTCATCTTTGCTTTTGCTGGCAAGCAGCCTTTCCATCTGCTCAATGTGGGTTTAATGTGGTAACCTGTAGGTCTGAAGTAAACATTAGCTCTGTTTAAAAAAAGCAGTTTTGCCTGGTGAGGCCAGTTTGTCTGAGTGATATATTTGTGCATCAGTCCTTTAAATAACAGTGCAGGATCTTACCTGCTTTGTTTGGTGCTGGACTAGTTCTGCTTTTTACATGTGTGCTACTATGAAATTGTGGTTTACAGCAGGTTGTTGGGTATTCCTGTTTGTCTGTGTGATAGATTCTGTTTCTCTTCTCCAGAGCAGTCCTTAAATTACTGCCAGAAGAATGGCCTTAGCAACTTGATCCTGCTTGGCTGTGTATAGGATGCATGCAGTTATATGTTGATAGAAACATTCTGGAATAATTGTGCTCCATTGAATAGAAATGTTATTTGCTGCCATCTTTTGTCAGTAGCCTTTCATCTGCTCCTTGAGCTGTATTTATATGGTGATTTAAAGTGCAGACCTGTGTAATTACGTGATGGGGCAGATAATTTGTGAACAAGAATTGAGGTTAGGTAACTACTCTGCATACAGTCATGCAACAGATTCTGTGTTTCTGGATTTTATGGATGTCTTTGTGTCTTTATAGGACTTCATGTGAGGCAGGGTATCTGTATGTGACCAGCAGATTGATAAATCAAAATATTATCAGAGCCATTGAAGTAGTACAATTTTGGCAGTTCAACCTTCCTTGGCTTCAAATACCTGGGGAAAAAAAATAAATTAAATAATCAAAATTTTGCTTGCTTTTTCCCCTCTGTACATTCTTATCCATGTAATTTTTCTTGCATTCTCAAAATCCCTTTGGCTTAATTTTTTTATTTAATAACCAGCACATGCAGTTTTCTGATGTGTAACAGCAGTATATTTCAAGAGTTAGCAGTAGAGGTGTCTAGAAGTATTATAAATATTCTTATCAGAAAATCATTCTGTGATGACAGGAGTTCTTCAGATGGCCTGAACTTTCTATTTCAGATCATTGATTGCTGCATTTTAGAGTTTTTTTTGCTAAAATGTATAAGTTCTACAACAAAGAGGGTATTTTAAGAGATGAAGCAAATTAATCTGTCAAACCAAAAAGTAATTATACTTCTAAAAGTTTTGTATTACAAACATTCTAATACAAAACTTTTTTAAAAATTGCCTTTTCTTTTTAAGTGAACAATTTAGGATTAATATTTTTGGAGATTAATCACAATTTTTAAAGGCGTTCTGCCCTCAGGATTGTCTTGCTCAAAGTGAGCCATATCTGAAGAATGCTGCTGGGGCTGTGGAGTAAAGAGGCAACGCCAGAGCCTATAGATCACAGCCTACAGCTTTTATCACCAGCTTATCAGAGGAAGGTGTCACCTGGCCTGTGATTTCTAACCACTGTTCTATATTCTGCTTTAATGTAAACCTCTTAAGCGTTTCTTGCAGCCAGTTACACTGTGTGTTCTCATCAAGGCTACTGTTATAAATGGCACACATGCATATTGATGGGAATGAGTCAAAGACATTTGTAAGTCACATCCTTGCATCCCAAATGAATCCTGCATAAACACCACAACCTTTTGGAACTGCTGACGACACTCGAGTGAGCAGAAGAGCTCTTCATTCTTTATTGGTTTAAGCAGGGATGGTTTAGGAGAGAAAATTAAACTTTTATATCACTGTAATGTGCATCCCAATATGGTGAGGTACAGATGGGAGGTTTCTGTCTCCATAAATTGGAGTTGTGGAACGAGGAAGGTCATTGGGAGCCTCCTGCTCTCCTGAGCTGACAAGCAGCAAAACTTCACTGGCCCTTAACAGCTTCCTTTGCTTCCTTCTTGGTACAAAACTGTTCTGACTCCTCCTTTCTAATGATGTAGCAATAGTCTGATAAGTAAAAGTGAATATAACAATATCTCATTCTTGAGGAAAGCCCAAAGAAGCCTTTACATCTGCTACTGTGTTAGCTTTGTGAACACACTGAATTTGGGGCAGAGCAGGCAAAGTTTCTCTTCAGTTTGGTTTCACATTCTTTCCTCTGGACTCTGCAAATATGAACATGCAAATTGAATTGACTTTCTGAGTAGCAGTAATTTTCTCCCATGTGAACTTTTAGAGGGAATTGGTGACCGTCCAGTGTGTCATGTCACAAAGGTTCTACAGTGACACGTTGTGTCTCTTGTGTCTTTGTTAAGAGTTATCCAAAAGCTGAGATGCTGGGGTGGCAATAGGTGCTGGAATATCCTCAGCTGCTTTGCCAGAGGAATTGGTGACTCCCTGACTTTTAGGGGTAGTTGGTCAATGATGTGCATTTCCTATAAACAGACTTTGAGCTTTCCCACTGTGCATTCAGTGGGCAGTGTCACTCTTTGTAGTAGTTCCTACAGATTCTGGCTGAAATTGTAATTTCTGTCTCCGTGACAGTGACAGCAGTAATTTAGTGATGGAGGAAAGATCTGATTAAGACAGTTCCATCTCTTTCAGTGCCCATATTTACAGGAAGATTAAGAGGCCAGGCTGAGATAAGATGGATAGTGTGATTGATTCCTATATGTATTTAAAAATGAATAATCAGTTTTACCTTTACATGTGCACTATTACCTGCTTCAGATGTCAGAGCTTCTGGGGTAGTCTCAGGTCCTTTAAAATTCACAATTATGTCCCTGTTACAATCTAGAAAGGTTTTAGTGCTTTGAAATCAAGACTGGACTTAAGGAAACCTGACTGTAATAATTTATTAAAAATTTGGAACACCATGTTTTTCAGCTAAATCTATACACAAGTATCATGTCTCTGATGTTAGCAAGATGCAGAACTTTTCCGTGTGTAAATCATATGATTTAGCATATTAATGAGAAATTCATGAGAAATCCAAACAATGTTAATTCCTGGTGACAATCAGGTGTGACAGATTTGAGTGTCAGCACATGTGAAACAATCACAGGTGATGTAAAAAACATATTGAGATATGAGTTCAGTCCTCCATTTCAAAATACCTAATTTTCATATTTATCTATCTCTTATCACTTTTAATTATTCCATTTCTTTGGACCAGAAAATGTAATTGGAATTACTGACAGCTTATCACTATTCCTTGGGTCGTACTAAAATACTGAATAGTACCAGTAGCTGCAGTCTGCTTTCTTCTTAATTGTTTTCACCTGCATTTCAGGGAAATAATAAAACTTCAAATGTGGTTTGGCATTTAAAAACAAACTTGATATATTTCTTATCACTTTGTTGGCAGATGAATGCAAAATGGGCAAGCAGAGTTAGCTGGGTTGTTTGTGGGATCAGTTGTTTGTTTTTCCCTCTAAGGAGAAACTCTTTCTTGGGATAAACATGAGGGAAGTGAGATAATCCATCATTCTGAGACCTGTTCACTAGTGATGGATGGATAGATTGGTAAAGTAACTCAATAATCTTCATTTTTTTCAGGTTATTCACAGATCAGTGAGCCTTGTCGTTAATACAGCTGTGGAATGCTTTTGTGTCCTTGCCCACAGTATTTCTCAGAATTTGACAGGAAAAGACTTTTAATTTGGAAATAACCTTTGTTGTAAAATGCATTAAGTGGATCAAACTTAGAGAATACCTTCCCATTTTAGATTTTATCTTCTGAGTGAGTGTTTGTCAAATCTTTGTTTAAAAAATTACTTGCAAATATGAGAGCTGTTCTGCTCCTTGTTATTTCTGACTAGAAATTGTGTTCTGCAGGAGGTTATACCTCATGAAGGCCTTCAGCCATTAGAATCTATCACATGGGATGCTCTGAATCATGTGGATGCTGTCAAAGTGTATTGATTTCCCATCCCTAACTTGGCATGGAGAAGTTTTCAGTCAAGAAATTGTATTGAGGGGTCAGACTTACATTGTCCTGCTCTCATTCTTGATCATCTTGGTTCATTTTAAAAACGTATTTGGAACCTAAAAGCACAAAATACAAATGCTGTTGTGAGATGACTTTTTCAGGGTTTAATAATTAGGATAATGGTGATAATAGGAGGGAAATGTATTTTAATATATTATTTGGTATTACCTCTTACCAGTCCCTTAGCAAGGAAATTCCTCCCTGGTTGTGTGGGGATATGCAGATTGTGCCTTACATGATCTTCCTGAGAATTCTGACTCAGATATGTGAATATTTGCAGCATTGTGTGGAAATGACAAGATTGTTTATTACTGGAGCAAATCTGAGATGAGGAGGCAAATTGCATTTAGCAGAGTCCTTTCTCATTTAACCAGAAGACAGAGAAAGATAGCTTCCTAAACATGACAGAGTAAGTAAAATAGCCCTTGAATTTCATTGAGGGTTAAGAGAACTGGAATTTTTGTCTTTTCTGAAGGCAGAGAACACGTAAATGGGTTTTATAGATGAGTTAATGTTTAGTGACTGGTTCTAGTGCCTGGGTTTTGTGCCTTGCCCTGCAGTCCTGCTCTCCCCAGCTTCTCTGGGAGGGCAGAGCTGTTGTGTAATTGCAGCTGAATGACCTTGGGTGAGGAGCAGCTGCTTCTCCAACAAGGTCCATGGGGTGCACAGCCAGGTCCCATCCTTCCACCTCCCCCAGAGAGGAGCCTTGGGAGTGCCTCTGCACTTCCCTGCCCTCACAGCAGCACAGAAACACTGGACTCTTCTATTTCCTTTCTCTTTTTTCCCTCTCCAGCTCTGTAGCATCTTTTTACAGTTGCCACAGTGCTTTAACCATAATTTCTAGGCCACTTAAACACATTGCCTGATGGTTTCTCACCTAACCTTCATATAAATAATCTATTTCTTGAGTTTAGAATCCCAGAGAACGACTCTTAACCTTGATTCACTAAGTTGTAGTGTTAATTGCAATATCCTTGAAAAAATTAGGTTGATAATGTGGTTAATTTTAAGAAACAGCACTTTTATATTGTGACAAGAGTCATCAGTAACATGGGACTTTTATCAGCAATAAGCTGCTGGTACTGAAGTTGTTTAAATTACTAATTACTAGTTGAAATGAAAAGACAGATCAAACATGGTCTTATTTTTGTCAACAGAATTTCCTCAGGTTTAGAAACAATCTAAGAATTCTACACTGGCACAAAGCAAGGCTGAAGTATAAGAACATAGAAATATATGATGAATTAAGCTTTTTATTGCATCATCTTCTAAGATTTGAATTTGGGAAATAGAATTGGAATCTTGGGCCTGTAAAAGGCAGCAATGACTTCCCAAACCCCAAAACTAGTACATCACATAACAGGTACTCATATGTTGAAACTCCTGAAATAGTTGTACTTCAGTGCAGTATGATCATTCAGAATAATCCATGAACAATAAATACCAATCCTTGCCAGACTCTGATGAAATAGACTTAAATTACCCCTATTTTGTAATTATGGAGAGAAGTGCACAGAGGATCTATTTAGGGTCAGTGATAAGTAGCTAGAGCTTTGTGCTCTAAACCAAACCAAGCACACCAGTTTTTATCTTGTCTGTCTGACTGGCAGATACTGTATCACTACTAGAATGTTTCACAGGATGTGAATGGATATTTCTGTATATGCACGCTGAATTCCATACAATCAAAAGGAGCAATTTCTTCATTTTAAGGTTAAATTTGGTTCCCCAGCTCTGCCATTCCAGCTCCTCTTCCTGCAGCATTTCCCAGTCACAGCCTGGTTTTCCAGAAAGAAAGAGAGATCTGGGAAAAGAAATCACCTTACTGTGGGCTACAGGCTCACAATACTCCCTGTGAGTGAACTGAGTGCTGGTGGGTAAGTGCAGGAACTTTGTGATTGGTTTAGAATTGTCATGTTGCTGATGGATTCAGACCATAGGCTGCTTCTCTAATCTTACAGGACCTTTTTAAATTTCACAGGAATAATGAACACAGCCTGCAGGAAAAAGTCAAAATATTTGACTCTTCATCTGTTTCCTTAAGCATTTCTGTCACATATTTTCCTTTCCATAGCTCTCCAAATGCCAGGACAGTTCAGGATGACATTGATTATTTTCTTCATTAGTTTTTGGGTGCTGTTTTTTTTTTTGGGGGGGGGGGCGGATTTTTTGGTGTTATCCAGGTGGATGCACACACCAAGTTTTGACTTTGGTATGAAAACCCTTTATTGGAAAGATTAACCATCATTTTTTGTGGCTGTAGCTGTTTTATTTATTTGATTTGTCTGGAATCTAGTTGTTAATGCTTTTAGAACACAGCAACATTGGAGGAAAGGCTGATGTTCTAGGGGCCTTTCAGGAAACAGAATTTAACATAAGAACCAGGTCACAGCTTGCTCTGTGTGTAAAAATAAACTGAAAGAGGACAATTCATTATCTCAGCACTTGCCATGTTTTCCTTTGATCTTTCTCCAAAGCTTGCAGTGCTGTACATGGAGTATTCAGCTTTAAGGAGAGAAGCAAGTAGTTTTTACTATAGAAAAAATGCACAGTTAAAAATAGTCAATTTTTAAATTAATCACAACGTGCATTTCAGAAAGCAGAAGACAAATTACATGCTAGAAATAAAAACTAGATTTTGGTGTAAAATGATTTGATACAGTTTTAAAATTCTTTCAGCGTGAACTAAGGCTTAGTCTGTAATGTGAGTGTTTTTGTGATGTCTCAGTGTTGGAAATCGAGATGTCAAATGGAGAGACATTCTATTTTTGTTCAATTAATATCACAGAGCATTACATCAAAGCAGTAAACTCCTCTTGTATCAACAGATGCAGCAACCCTGAAGCCTATTTTCTCTCTTGTTACATTAGTGTTTAATTAAAGAAAACAACTAGTTGGAGGCAGTTACTTTCTGTGAAATGTAATGAAGATTTATTTTGTAAGTGACCTTCACTGTATTAGCTGAATCAGTAATCAGTAAAATTAATAGAATAATCAAATTATATACAAACTCATAAATCACTGTGAATATGCTGTCAAAAATGCAGCTTTTAATATGTCCTATTGTTTCACAGCTGTATTAAAAATTGCTACTCCTGATTTCTGCCTTGATGGGGACTGAAATGGCATTTAAAGGCTGTGTATGATGGAGGGCTACCAGGCCAAAAATTTTCACAACTGTTAATTTAGCAGTAATATGATTTGATGTCACCAGGGCAAAGTTGAAGCTGAGTACAGTGTTGTTGCTATCTTTCAGCAAAACTTGAATTATTGGTGGAGGCAGTCGCCAGTTAATTAGAGTAATATCAGTTTAAATGTCTGTCATTTAGGGTTAATGATATCAAAGAGTTGCCTTGTACTTCAAGTGCAGGCAAATCATCTTGAATAGCCCATTGTATGAAAGTAATGCCAGCACAATGATTTTACTTTGTCATAAATTATTGGGGTGCCATTTAGTTCAATATTTCAGTTTCTGTATTTAAATAATTTTGGCTAGTCCTTCCTAACTGCGTCATTTTTCATGCTAGGCTGTTCTAATAGGTGTTTTAGCTGTTTGTGATTGTTTAGCAACACAATCAAAATTCCTTTCCATTTTCATTTTAAAAGAGAAGTTTTCTGCTGGCCTATGAAAACTGGTCGTGCCCTCATCCCCTGGATACCAGGTTACTCTTGGAAAGAAGTAATTCACATTTTTGTGCAGCCAAGCAGCAAAATTCTTTCAAAGCGTGCTGGAAAAATAAAGTGCATAGATCAAAATCCCCTGGCTGTGGTTGAAGGAAAACTGTAATTGATGTTTTTAACTAAGGAATCCATTTGTAGTTAAGTTAATAGTGCTATTCTTATATGCAAGATATGAAATCAAGTCCTCTGTGTTGGTTTGAAAGATCCTGATAGCTGCTGTGTCAGGCAGGAAGCTGTGGATTGCAGCATTAGAGATAATAAACCCATGGCTTTAGGTTCTCTAAGAGTTCTTCAGTGGATGTTTAACCTTTGTGTCATCTTCAACAATCTCCAAACAGCCAAGGCTGGGATTTTTGGGATATATCTCTGATTTTCCATGAGAAGCAGGAGTGTTTTTAGGGAACTGGGTATTCATGGTACCTGGTGGTGCTGCCAGCTCCTTGGGCTGCCCCAGTCCTGCAGGTCAGAAGGGGTTGTGGGACTGTCTTTGAACTGCCTCATCTGACATTAGAATGACAAAATAATGCCATTTTTGGAAGGCAGGTTTGCAAAGTGGAAGTTTTCAAGTTTGTCATCTGTGAAGTGATCTCAAAATGCTTTCACTTCAAAATCACAGAATCAGAGACTGGTTTGGGTTGGAAGAGACCTTAAAGCTCATCCATGGGCAGGGACACCTTCCACTATCCCAGGCTGCTCCAAGCCCTGTCCAGCCTGGCCTTGGACACATCCAGGGATCCAGGGGCAGCCACAGCTGCTCTGGGCACCTGTGCCAGGGCCTCTCCACCTTCACAGGGAGGGATATCCTCCATAAATCCAATCTAAATCTACCCTCCTTCAGTTTAAAGCTGTTCCTCCTGTCTTGTCCCTCCATGCCTTGTCCCCAGTCCCTCTCCAGCTCTCCTGGAGCCCCTTCAGGCCCTGGAAGGGGCTCTGAGCTCTGCCTGGAGCTTCTCCTCTCCAGGGAAGCACCCCCAGCTCTGCCAGGCTGGCTCCAACCCTGTGATAACTCAGTGACCTCCTCTGGACTCCAGCAGCTCCACATCTTGCTCCTGTCAGTAAATCAGTGTTACCAACACCTCAGAGCTTTGCCTTGCTGACCACTCACACTGATTGCAATTAGCAGAGGTGCAGTAATAACCTTTGTTTCCCTGTTGCAGGCTGTGTGCTGTGTTTGGGGGGATCTACTGCCTCCGTCACGCCGTGCGCTGCCTGGTGCTGGACAGAGCCTCGGGACGGTAAGGCTGCCATCAGGAACCTCTTGTTTATACACAAAACACAGGTGAAAAATGTCTCAAGTCAATTTAAAAAAAAAATTATTCTTCCCAGATCCTCCTTGGTATTAATAACACATCAACCTTGATTAAAAGTAATTTGTGTATAGGTCCTCCAGAACAAGGAAAGTGGGTCTAGAATATAGAAACTAAATTAATTTCCCTGTGATATTACTACAGCTCCTCATCACCCAAGCTTGGAAGACAAATCATTTCAGCTGCCGGGGGGCTGGTGATGAGTGATGTTAGTTTTCCTTGTGGCCTTACCTACTCTAATTGATTTTCATCAGATGACAACAAAGCCCTCTGTTATTGCATTTTTAAAAATGGAGCTCACCTAAAGACTCATCAGATTAATCTTTGCTGATAATGCATGTCACTCCAAGAGAAAAGACTTTAATGAGTTTTTAGGTAGATTGTTGTCATAAACTATGCTGCCCTCTTATTCCAGAATAAATTCTTTTACAACAATATCGGGCCTCTAGGCAGGTTTAAAGTTGAGCTAAGAAAAATCAACACAGAGTTTTTTTCCATAGTGGCATTTTTCACACCTCTGTAAATTGTCATATTTCTGTTATACACATTTTATCAGATATTAGTCTAACTGCAGACTTTGGCTGTCTTAAAGACACTGTTTGCAGCTTAGTTTCTATAATTGAAAAGTTCAAGATGTTTTGTAGAAAATTTAGAGAATTAATTTAGAAATGAAGTAGTACCAGTGTAATAGAATGAGCAGTTAAATGATGGGGTGTGAGTTTACTTCCCAGCTGCTCTGCAATTCCTTGAGTATAGTCCTTGTGGCATTTGCCACGACATGGTCAAGTAGTAGCTGTTTTCCCTGAAATTGAATAAACTCCAGATTTTACCTTTCTGCCAGTTCCTGAAGGTTCTGGAGTTCACTGCACAGTTGTAGACTTTAAGATGTAAATGTGTTTCATCAGGTGTGTTGTTCCAAATGCACAATTCATATGCAAGTTAAATTGTGCCCCTTTCAGGAACTGCCATTTATTTTAACACTGGTATCTGAACTGTTGCTGTAGGAAGCTTTATATTCCAAATGTTTAAATACTTAAATTGCTTTTGCAGGGGGACAAAGCCCTTAGTTGGTAGCAACTTCAGACCCCACTCTGTGCAGGTCTTAACTGGTCAGTGGTACTGCTTGCCCCACTTTCCAGCTTCTTCTGCACATCCTGAAAACCTTTGAAATCAATGTTTTCTTCATAAGGTTATGTGTGTTCCAGAAGAGTTGGAGTGCTGCTTTTCCATTAAACTGCCTTTATGCTTTGAGTATAGTTTAAAAAAAACAGCACAATTGTCTTTTTTTAGGCTGCTTTTGGGGTTCACTTGTGCCATTTTAGAATGATAGATTTTGAAGAGCAGAATTATTAGGATACTTCTAAAGATTTTAGCAGACTTTCATTATTCCAAAAACATTGAGCTTTTAATAATGCCATTATCTGATAGTGAATATGAAGAAGCACAACACATCCAGGATATCCATTTCCTTTATCTTCTGTTTCATTCTTGCTGTTATCTCCTTCCTCACTGTGTATTCCTTCCCTGCACCAGCTTGTATTTCCTCTTGACTTTGGGCTTCAGTGTTTTGCCTAATAAAAATCAGCTATCAAGTTGTTAATGAGGCTATTTATGAGTTACTGAGCTTTTGAGTCAACAGACCATTAATAGTAATTGGTAAGAGGCAAATTCATATCTGGTTGTCAGTGCAGCTGGCTGTGTGCTTGCAGAGGCAGCTTCCCCAGGTTACAGATGGCTCACTCAGCACTGCAGAAATGCATTGTGCAGTGGTCATTACCAGTTTATAGCTCCTTCCACAGCCCTCCAGGCTTCATCCATGCCTTAAGGCAGGGATCTTTTCTCTGTTTTTAATATTCCTGGTTTTGTACACATCAGGAAAATACATACTTCTAGCTACAGCCTTGATTTTTGTCTAAAACTTTTTTGTTAGAGTTTAGTTAAAAGTCTCAGAATATCACCAAATTTTATTCCAGCATTTTTCTAGATGTGGCTAACATTGCTTTTTCACATTTTCCTACCCATGCCTGTATATACAGAGAACAGTAGATTTCATACCCAGCTCTACAATTATTTTTATCTTTTTTTCTGTAGATCTTTTTATAATTTTTGAAAATAAGATTCAGGCAAGACAGGGTGAAAGAACAGAAATTTTAGACATCCCTATTTTAAGGTTTTAGTAATGCACTTGAAAATATCTGGTTTTTATGTATGGTACCAGATTTGCTGTTTTAATAAGTTTGTAGAACATCCTGAGTTCTTGGTAGAACTGTGATGCTGTTAGAAAATAAAAACCACCTCATATTTCTGAGGCTGAGGAAAAAAGCCACATTTAATGTATGCTAATGTTGTTTTTCTCTGTGTTTATTGTATGTCATTTTTTTGGGTACATGTAAAATTTCATCATAATGGTGAGCATTTTATATTGATCACACTTCACATATGTTTCCAATTGCATAATTCTGTCTCAAAATGGAAGAGATGTGATAAATGGCCATTTATACATCTGTGATAAAAAGGTAGAGCAAACAGCCAGTAATTTACATATCTGCTGAAATACTGCACATGGCTTTGTCAGTGCTGCTGAGTCCATTTCAAGGATGTCGCCCTTAGTCCATTAGTTTGGATAATGAGCCCTATAAAGTACATTTATAACTCGTGGCACTGCAAGGAGATGGATTCTAATTTTCATCCTTTTATCCAGACACATTGAAAGAAGGTCAATGGAGGGTTGGCTGTGATTCATTGTCGCAACACAGATCAGATGACAGAGACCTGATAATGTCAGTGCAGGAGTGTTTGCTGCATGTGGAAGCACTACTTGAAAGAAATTTTCTCAGCATCACCCTTTGAAGTAAAGTGGGACTGAAATTAAAAGCTCTCTCTCTCTCTCTCAGTTTAAAATCTTATCACACATATGACCTGCTGCTATTCCTGAACAAAGGAGAGGAAAGAACACTTAGCAGGAAAATAAAATGTGTCGTTGCTTTCGCTGGCTTTGAGTGATGCAACATGACATTTAATCAACCTTTCCCCTCCATAATGTTTAGGGGGTGGTGGGGAAATTGTTTCATAAACAATAAGAAAGGTTATAATTAGAAATGAGCTGCAGCAGCTCAACTTCCTTGTTTATTTGCAGTATTCAAATGAGAGCTCAAGGATGAAATCACTGGGATTAACAGTTAGGAAAAGCTTGTTAAAGTTTCAAGTGAAGCACACATTGGCTAGAATTTGAAACTGAAGAATGTTAGATGTTAACAGTGCTTCTACTGTTGTCAGGTACCTGTTGAATTTGAAAATAGGAATATATGTAGAGACCAGATGCCTGGGAGGTCAGCATTAGAAATCAGTGTTACAAAAACATGTTTAATAGTCATAAACCTCTTATATTTACAGATGAGGACTGTGTGTCACCTTTTTTCAATTCTCATCTCAGGTTATAGGAACAACTGGTTTACCAGAGCTGGTGGAGCTGATTGCTATTACTTGTATAGATTTGGGTTTGTAGATCATTATAATCACAGAAGCTGACAAATAGATTTAAGTTACAGAAATGTTGTTCATTCCTAAGGCATAACTTGCTTGTCAGATATTCTACAGAAAAAGTTATGATAAAAAGGTAAATCTGTACATGGTCTCTGGCTCAGGCATTGTGTTCCTTTAGATGTTTCCCTGTGCGTGCACGTGTGTGTGTGTGTGAGAAAATTCACTGCTCTAAGTCCTGTGTGTTAAATTGTTGAAACATTGGTAAAGTCGTTCAGAAGAGTTTAATTTTTTAAAAAAGATAATTTTCATGCCCCAGCAAAAAGTTCAATAAAGCTAATTTGCTTTATTTATTTATGCAGTAAATGTTCTGATAGTGTAGAAGAGAACTCAGATCATGGATATGGAATCAGCAGCAGAGGTTGCTTTACTGAGTATCTATATGCAGCTTCCTTTTTCTTTGTCTCATATATATGATGTAGCTTCATATGTCATACATAAGTGAAGTTTGTTCTTTCACAGACAGTTTTCCCCCTCAAAATCTGAAATTTGTATTCTCATTTAAGCTCACTGAATGGGTTCATTTCTGTGGTTTGCATTTCTGTCCCACTTCTATTTCTGTCCTTGTTCTGTGGAGAACATTTGTGTTGTTCTTAAAACACCAGGACTGAGTTAATCCCTTTGCGTGTCACTTAGAGATAAAGGGTATATTTAGTGATAAACAGAGTAACTCACTCTTGGAACAGTCTGGTGCACTCATTTGTCAGGGAGCTTTCCCAAATCTCCAAAGTTAATTTGCTATTTAATTTGTCAAATATTATTGTCAAAATAAACTTGGTTTTGGTAAAGGTGTCTTCCTAAGAAAGAAACCCCACTGCAATAGGGTGGTACCTCCAAAATAATTCACAGTTTCATTTTTTTTATGTATCGTGAGGTAAGAAATGTAGAGCTAAATGCCAGTGCTGTAAGCTTATATTTTCTGAAAAAAGTGATCAATTTATTAAAGTTGGGATGGCATTATCTGTATTGGCATTGCATGGGTAAACTGCATATATACCAGGTAGAATGTGTCAGTCTAGGATTTGGTGATCAGTTGAATTGGTTTAGGGGTCACATGTTCAAGAAATACATAGCTAAATTTAATGAAAGTTACAAATATTGTGCTGTATAACTCAATTTTAACAAGTGATGCATGTTTTTGTTACCTTACATCAAAATTTCTTTCTGTGTTTTTTTTTTTAAACAGGTGCAAAGCTATTGTGGATCATTTTGGGCAAAGAATAAGTGCCAACTATTTTATTGTGGAAGACAGTTACCTCTCAGAGAGCACATGCACAAATGTGTGTTACAGGTATGTGGTAAAACAAAAACCACAATTTCTTTAAATCATGGTGTGTAAAGTACCCTGCAAGTTAAACTGAAGAACCTCTTGTCCACTCCTTTATTTTTGCAGTACAGTTCAATTCTGTGCAAAGTATTTCTCTATTAACTGGAGGATATACTGTGTACTTTCTATAGTCAGGTTTTCTTCAGTTGTCATTAAAATCAGATTCCCCCTTTCTATATAAAAATCCAAAAGCTCTAAATGTGTTAGGAATTTCATATTTGCTAGGATGTGTTTGGAAGGTGAAGGTGCCACTTGCTGTCCTTGCTTTAAATTTGTTCAGCTTTAGACAAGTACTAAACTTCCTTGATTTCTGTGATTGGCTTGTTGCTGCCAGAAGCCCTGGGCATGGCCTCTGTGTCAGAACAGGGCAGGGAGGGATCAGCAGAGCTGTGCTGGTGAGGGCAGAGCAGGAATAACCCCGGAGCACAAAGTGCAAATGATGAGTGACCTCCACCCTGCTGCATTTCCCCTTCATCCCGAGGCTCCTGTGCTCTCTGGAGCAGCACAAGGCCTTAATGTGCTGCTGCTAATCTTGATCAGATGGGCAAAAGAACTTCTTAAAAAGCAGAAGGAGGCTGTTTGATACAATTGCACTGACTCATGTATTCATCACCTGTTTTGGTTGTTGAAAATACAACATTGGTGTTCCAGGTGTGTTTCTGCTTCAGCAACAGGCAAAATATCCCACTAAGAATCATAGTAATAAAGGTTATATAGTGAAATGGCCCTGGTATTACCAAAACTAGGATTCTAAATTGCTGGTTTTTGCATCTTTGTTTTCATTTTGCATAATTAAATTGATTATATCATTATTTTTACATCATTCTTTTATTTAATTGTAGGCAGATCTCCAGGGCAGTGCTCATTACAGATCAGTCTGTATTGAACACAGACTCAGAGCAGCAGGTACACACCAATTCTGTATCACATGTCTCATGTGTTAATATTTCATTGTTGGTAGGAATTAAGTCATTAATTCAGTTTTGTTTGTGCTTGAATCAAGATCTTTAGTCACCTCTCTGTACTGGTAATTGTTTAATTTGTTTTAGTATCTATAAAAGTATTACAAATTTTATTTTAGTTTAGTTCAGTGACTGGGATTTTCCTGTTTGGCTTACACTATAATTAATAGAGTTTCTAAGCTGCTGTCTTTAATTTTAATTTTGCTTGCTTTTTAATAAACTATTACCCTGACTATTCTGTTAATTATTTATCTTGTCTAAACTTTGTTCAAAGTTCCTTTGGTTTTTTTAAACATTCCTTTTTGCTGTTTGAAGTTCTCATTGTACACTTTTAAGATGCTTCTTTGGATCTGCTTTGTCAGTCTTTGCAGCCTTTAATTTTAGAGGATATTAATCAGAGTTGTGCTTGCTGTCGTAGCCCAGTAGAAAACCAAGCAGTGCAATTGCAGTTCCTTTTCAGCTGTGGTGAGGATGGTGGTGCTGCCCCATCCTCCAGGACCCTGTGCTTTCCCTCAAGCTCTGCTTTCTGCTGCCCAGGTTTCTGTTCTGACAGTGCCTCCCCTGGAGCCGGGCAGGGCAGCAGTCTGTGCCATCGAGCTCTGCTCCTCCACCATGACCTGCATGAAGGACACCTGTAAGTAAAGGAGCTTTTCCCCTTGGGCTCTGGCAGCTCTGGGGCACAACTGAACATCTCTGGGTGTTGTTCCTCTGCTGCACAGAACACGGGGAGGATTGGCTTCCTGCCATTGTGGAGCTTCATGGACTCATTTTCACTTACACAGGAATAAATCCTCCTTCAGGAGTTAAAAATAATAATCCAATGAAATCTTAATGAAAGATACAAATCTTGAATCTTCCTGGTAATCTGTCATTTGGGTTTTTTGAAAATGGGCTCCCTTAGCTGAACTATTAAATGGGAATACCATTTAATACACTGTATTTGGGAAATGTTTATCTTCTGAAAGGATTCTGTTGTTGGTATTTTATGTGAACTTGAAATAATTGAGCAATAGAATGTTCATTTTGGGTATTTATTAGAATAGAATTAGAGGTTACCTTACCTAATTCTTTTTAACAAGAAAGAACTGCAATAATAACCAATTTATTTTGCTGTTAAATAGGCTTGAACTAAGTTCTTTGCATATAAAAGAAGAGTAAAGTAAATTATTAAGTCATTCAAAGTTATATTTCCTACTAAATAATAATAAAAAATCTAAGCTTGTAATTAATTAACAACTTAGTACTATAAAGCATATTGTTAATATTTATAATTTAAATAGCTGATTTCTTTTTATTAAGGATTCACAAAATACATACAGCAGGAAGCAGGAAGTGAAACTAATGAAGGATTGATTCCATAGATCTAAAGTATTAGTTTCAGGAAGATTTCTGTGGTGCTGAAATATTAAAGTTTTTGTTATTTACTTTTCTCAATAAATTCCTTTCATTTCAAAAGAGAAGGTACTGCCTTCCTTAATGAAATTTGTCTTCATATATTGAAATAATAAAGTTCTGTATTAGGCATAGCTGAGTTCCAGTTATGGGACATATTTCATAATTTTTTATAAAACTTTTACATCATTATCTGTAAATGGGTTTTAACCTGACTGATTTCTCCTTGGAACAATTATTTAAGATAAGTATACAAATACATCTACTCTTTGATCACAGTGCACAAATGACAGGCACATCATCTGTATTGCCACTTGAGTGGAACCAAACTCCTTCACTTGCCCTAAAAATGGAGACTGTAATGATGAAATCAGGAACTGAACTCATCGTTCTTCTTGCTGGGAGAATTACTTGAAGACAAATGTTGGCAACCACTGTAACTAATGCAGTTATACCTGAGTAAATCAAATATAATCAAAATATATACTGATGACTGTGACTCATAACCATAACCTTAAAGATAATAAAAAAGGTTTTATGGAAAGTAAATGATGTGAACTTTAGTGATTTATAGCTGGGTTTTTTGAGGAAAGAATAGATTTTATTACAGTGTTTGGGATTGGAAGCATCTAGTTAAGGTTAGGTGGAAACTTTGATTATCACCACCCTTTTCCTTATTTTAGTATGTATTCCTTCAAACAGAAGGTTTAGTTTGGGTTGAATAAAAAAAATTAATATTAATACTTGAATAGAATCTGTATGTGTGCAACCTGAAAGCAGAGGAGCATGAAGGGTTAAATTTCTGTTCCTGATGGAACCAGACTCAAGATCTGTGTGATGTACTGGAAAATAATGACAACAGCCAGGCATCAGAGAGAAGAGACAAAAATGTCATCTAGATTTAAAATAATACCAGAGCTGGGCTCTGCTTTTAAATGCTTTTAAATGAATCAGAAATTTACAGTAATGAAGAAAAAACTGATCAGTTTAAATTCTGTACAGTGTTAAATTCCTTCAGGATTCTCTGATGGACACTTCTCTGGTGAGAAGTTTCCAGGAGCAAATGAGTCCAGTAAGGTGGACCCATGAAAAGCTTTAAGGTGAGGCTTTTAAATGAATGAATGGCTGGAAAATCAGGTGGGGTAAAGCAGCTGGTTCTGTATCTGAGCAGGGCCAGTGGGACAGAAAAGGGTCAGGAGCTTTTTCAAGTGGTTGTCCAAGGAAGCAGCAACTGCAGAGTCTGCAAAACAGAACAAATAAAGACTTGTTCAGCAATAGCTCCTCCCATCTAAGAAGTGGATGAATAAAACGTTGTACAAAGGATTGCACAGTCATGTACATCATGGGAGTAGCTCAGAGAATTCTGAGGTGTTTGCAGAGAATTTCTCTGTGTGCTGTGCATACACTCTATGTCCATGGTACAGCACTTCCCTGGCTTAAAGGAAGGGATTTTGTGAAGAATTGTGATTTCTAAAAGCCTGCTGTGCCTTATAAATATTGTAAATGTTGTTTATCTATTTGTGTGTTGGTGATTGGAATTAGTTTGTGTTCTCTTTCCCCAGATTTAGTCCATCTAACCTGTCCATCAACTAAAACTGCAAGGGAAGATTTAGAGCCTGTTGTACAGAAGTTATTCAGTCTAAATACAGAAAAAGGTAAAAATAAATTAATGAGGTATTATGATATGATCTTGCATAAATATTATTTACTAAAGTAGCTGTTACTGACTTCTTCAGCTGTGCTTTAATTTCAGTATCCAAGGACATGACTGTAAGTGTCTGGGGCCTGTTTATTTTTCACATTTTCTTTTTTCTATGGAACATATTTGCTGTTCATCACTTCCTTGAAAGGTGCAGTAGTGAAATGAAATATTTATGAAATTGTGGAGGCTTCTTGTTACCTCTTGTTCTCAGGCTGTTGCTCAGCCTCTTGTCTTCAAGTGTTTCCTTGTTTGCTGTTTGAATTGAAATTTTCTGGATTCTGCTGTAAGCAGTGAAAGCATAAAGTTGTTCTGTATTGTAATCACAAAGATAGATTTCCAATAATGAGCTACTTGGCCCTAAATTCAAGGAATCCTTGGCTACTTTGTTGAACTTTAGCCTTGAGATGGACGATTCCACAGCCCAGAGGAAAGCAGCTGCTGATGGAGCAGAAGGAAATTGTTCCTGAAATACTTGGGCTGATTCCACACAAGGTTTTGAAATTTAATCCTGAGATCTTGACTGGAACCATGTTTGTGGTAGATGCTCACAGAGTAGGTGATGTGCATGTGGGAGATGCTGCTGTGTTCTAACCCTGGCCAAAGCAGTTTAAATACAGTTGTGCCCACGCTGCAAGGCAATAAATCACACTTCTTCTGAGAGAAAACAATGCTCAGCTCCCACTGACAGGGGTTTTCTTGGTATAAATGCAAGTTACTAAGATGTGGGAGTACTTTATAATATTCATAATTGGTTTGCTTGTAATATTTAGAAAACAACCTGGATTTGTAAATAGAAAACTTTATTAGACTGGAGAATTGCAAACATTTCTCGTTTGTATATGTGTTAACTTAAAGCCTGCTAATATTCACCTTTTAATATTTAACTCCTATCTTCAATTTTCAAGACAGTGCCATGTGTTTCAAAGACCTGGTGAAGAGAAGATCAGCTTAGTGTCTTCTAATCATTTGGGGAGGGGTAGCATTAATCTTCATGTTTAAAGTGATCCAGTTTCGAAATGATAGATTGTTTAGAAGCTGACTGAAATTCTTCTGTAGGAACTCTGTGATCATAGGGGTCCTCAGGTGCACTGAGGCACTGAAAAGCCAGTTTTCCCTGACACACAGACCTTTTTATCATCAGGATGAGGTAGTGGTCGTATTTTAATTAAAATGTCAGAACAAATACTGTTGGAGTTATTGAAAATGAATCACCAGATAAAGTGAGCACTGGGCCATGGCAGGTCAAAGAGGCAAAGTCACCTGGAGAAGAGGACTCCATTCATTTTCCTGCCTAAATGAGGAAGAAGTAACTTTTATGAGCAATGTGAACTTTTAAATATATTAAAGAGCATCTTGCCCTGTATTAAGGCTCAGACTTTCACAGGCTGATGAATTTAATTTATATTTCAAACTTCAGTATGGGTAGAACCTAATTTTTTTTTAACTATTTGACAGTTTTAAAAAGATACTGAAGGAGTAGCATAGATTTATCTCTTTTTTGTAATTCAACTGCTTTAAAATACTGTTTTGAATGCTGTAGTTATCAAGAAGTTTCTGCCTTGGAAAGAAGTAAATCTCATAAGGTCTTTTACAAGCTTAATTTACTTTAGAGGAGGTAAAATACAAGAAAGGGTCAGCAAATATTCCAAACAAATAGTATCTGTTAAGCTCAGATTCTGTGTTCTGTGTTCCTCCATTGCATTGTGCACTGTTCAAAAGTGACCTTCATCTTTCCAGGGGTTTTTCTGCCTGTGTGCAGAGGGTTCATAGCAATGTGTAAAGTACAGCAGGGAGGGACAGAGTATGAGCAAGGAAGTTGAGTTTTTGATAATTCTGTATTCTTGATGAGAATTGCAGCACAATAAGCGTAGATAAATACAAATTAGTAATTTATTTCCATTTAGCAGCACTGCCACAATTAGAGATTCTATGTACAAAGATAAAATATGAAAGGAGGGGAAGAAATGACACATCAGAAATATGTGAGCACAGGGAATGCAATGGCTGTGAGCTGGCAGAGCCCAGGGAGGACTTGCTGTCTGTCACGTGCTCTGGCAGTTTATCCCCAGTGAAGGAGATAATGTGAGAGGTGTTAAATTTAAACCAGGCTTCTTGGTAGGGTGCTGGTAGTGATAACTGCTGCTGGAGTGGTGGAGGGTGTGCAGAGAGTAGAGTTTGCATAGCTGTACTTGGAAAGGAAGGGGAAGGAATGATGGAGAATCTCAGAAAGTTAAATAGTTGGCTTTTTGAAGAACAAAAATACTTCATTACAGTAATTCCATGGTAAAAATTTGATTTCCAGTGTGCTAGATTACATGTTTGCCTTATCACACTAACAACATTGATTACTGCAAACACTCCTTTTCCTTTTCAGAGACTGAAAATGAAGAACTGGAGAAACCCAGAGTCCTCTGGGCAGTCTACTTCAACATGAGAGATTCCTCAGGAGTGGAGAAGAGTTCCTATGCTGGCTTACCCTCCAATGTTTATGTCTGCTCTGGGCCAGACTCTGCTTTAGGAAATGACTGTGCTGTCAAACAGGTTGGGCAGAGCAGGTTTTGGTTGCAGAATTTTAATTCTAATATAATATACATAATAACTCTGCAGAATTATAAAACTAGGTAGGATGGAGAGATCAGGAAGTAGTCACAGTGTTTCACCTGGAAGGTAAAGGAGGAGGTAGAGTACAAATCAAAGCCAGAAAATCCTGTCTACAGTTCAAGTTGGAAGGATCACCAAAGAAGTTGAATACTTGCAGGACAGTCCCAAACCAGAAACTTACTGGGAGAAAAACCCAGCACAATTCCTAATGTGGTAGATTAGGCCTCCTCTCTGATTTACTTCTCTTTGCCTTGGTGTCAGTGTATTAAAAAATTCTCCTTTCACAGATTCCCTGGATAAGGAAGGTACAAATTCCTGGGCAGATCTGCCCCAGCAGCCCCTGTGGTGTCAGGGCACTGTCAGAGACAGGAGAACACTTCACAGCTTTGGAGGATTAAGTGTCACTAGGCATTTTTAAAGCTGTGTTTTTAATAGCCATGTTCAGACAATGTGCATGCCATCTTCTAGCCAGTTGCAGGATTTTTTATGACTAAGTCATAAACCTCTTAAAAATAAGGTTTTGAAGTGGAAAGGCTGACATAGCCTGAACTGCAGGGTCAGAACAGTGTCATTAAGGAATAGTATCCTTCATTTTGCTTTACAAGGCAATAATTTGCCTCTCAGCAGGATAAAGACATGTAAAGACAAAAAAATAATGCAAGACAATTATTATGGTAGCAGTTTTAAATTGTAAATGAGTTCCTTTCTAAATTTGATTTTTTTCAAACTGTTGTTTAAAACAAGGCATGTTAAAAACTGATTAAATACACTTAAAACTTGTTTCTGATTTTAACATTTCTAACATTCAGGATTGTCTTCCCTTAAGAGGTTTTCTTCTCAGCAGTGAACAATGATGGAGTAGATCAGGTCCTGTTGAAGTATTCTTGGTGCTGTAGTTCAGACTTTATGTTCAAACTGTTGGCCATCAGTGAGAGAGATGCTCAGCAGATCTCTGAGGAGGAACCATCAAGAGCCTAAATCACTGCCTTTCAGACAAAAACAGAGAGAGGCTGCTTTTTTTTGAACCTGACTTAAATTTTGAAACAAATGGTCACAAGAAGTGAAAAGAGGAAATATTTCAGTGTAAACATGTTTATAATTGGAAGTCGTGTGTGAGAGCAAAATGAAGAATAGGCTGAGGATGAAGCAGGAGTCACACCATGCAGGGACCTTGTAATAGCTGTAAGTTGGTGTGTCTTCCACTCCCAAATCACTCTCATCCTCCTAGGAACGGGATGGGAATCTCCAAACAGGAGATATTTGCAAGCTCATGGATCAGAACAGCTTAAAAAAATCCAGTGTATGTATTAGTCTTAAAGATAGCTTTGAAAATTTTATCTGATTTCTCTAATCATTTTGGGATTAGTGTTTTAGTGATACTTGCTGTGATTTATTTTCTTCATTACTGCCAGTATTACTGAATTCTGTTTGTCATGCTGTGTGATTGCACTGCTGATACATTATTGGCAAGGCAGGACCACAGCTCTTACAGACAACTCTTCATCTACACCTCATATACAAATTACAGCCCTCTTGTTTTATTGTAATTCTGTGTTCAGGTCCTGGTGTGATACTGAATTAGTGCTGATGGTTGCATTTACTTGCCCTGAGGACAGGCTAAATGAAATGAAGATGCCATTTATGATCTTTTCAAACTCTCTCTGTGTGGATCTAGTAAAGCATCTGGCTTCCAGTTTTCTGTTTTCACTGCTGCAACCTGACATGAATTATTATGAGCTAAAGTAATATATTCCCTGACATATTTCAGACTTCTGAGGCATCTTCATGGTCATGAGAGGCTGTACTAAAACTGTCAGGCCAATATTTGTCCTTTAACCTGTTTATTTTCTATATCTGGAATGATTTCAGAGTTAATCAAGTGTTGGTACTTTGGTTGTGGTCCCTGTAAAAGTTGCTGTGAAAGTTCACACAGTTTATCCACAAGTTGGGATGCAGTAAAACAGGAACAGAATTTAGTTTTATTCAACTCCAATTTACTGGAGTTGCTATGCAAGGGCTTTACATGCCTGTGGCTTAATGCTGGATTCAACTGGACACACATTTCTCAGCTGATACTATGGAATATTGAAGGAACTATTGTCTACCTTAATTGCTTACATTAAATATCAAAGTGTTACAGTGAAAGAGTTGTTAAATGATTATTGTTTATTCTGTATTGCTTCAGCTGGATAAGGTTAACTTAAAAACTTGAGAGACCTGAAAGTGCTCTATTACCACTAAATTGTTCAGTTGTAATCAGTGTCATGATGTCCTGCATAACATTCCTCCCATGTTGTTCCCATGAGAATTTCTTCACAAGTTCAACCTTGTAACTGTTAGACCATTTTTGGAGTGGATATTTGCTGACTGATTGGACTGAATAATTGTTGAGAACTGCATAGGAAATGTTTGTCTGCTCTCATCTGTCACATATTTAGTTCAAAATACACCATCTTCCCTCAGTATTCTATTAAATACAGTAATACTTGAAATGTATTTTTGGAGTAGCAAGGACAAGTGCAAACTTGAAATTAAGAGTTTTTCTCTTGTTTTCAAAAAGTTAAACCCCAGCTTTTTAGGATGTTGTACCCTCTTGCTCCCCAGACTTACTAGGCAAGGCTTTCAAATGACAAAACTATGGTTTTGAAGTAGAGGACAAAACTATCCAATTTTCCTATATTAATATAGAAAGTTTGAAACAGTTTTGCATGAGTATGGAGGAGTAAAATTTAGGAAGGAGAATGAAAAATGAAATTGAACTGAGAGTAGACAGGGTCGTTTAAGCAGTTAATAATGGAGTCCTGCATCCACGAGCTGCTGGTGGAAACCCAGAGCTGGTGGGAGTGGAGTTCATCCAGAGAGCTCTTGGGTACAAGCTCAGGGCTGGACTGATGTGCAGACAATTCCCTCCTGTCCAGGATTCCTCATGGTGAATGGGCCTCTGCAGGTGGCACTGAGTGAGCCTGGCAGGGCAGGCCTGGAGCAGTGTCAGGGTTAAATGCATTCCTGCAGTCCCAGTTGGGAGCTCTCAGCACAGGCTGCCACTGAGCAGACAAGTGCCAAGGGAATATTCCTCTGCCTTCTGAGAGACCCAGCCCACACCCAGGATCTGCTTCAGGTGTCTGGGTTTGCCTTGGCACCTTAAGGGCTTGGAAAAGGAAGCCTTTTTGGAAATGTGGAGAGCATGTGGGTTCAGTAAATAAATTCTCAACATCTCAGGCTTTTTTTATTTTTGAATTACTTTATTACTTTAAATAACTCTTTTGAATTTTTTAATTATTACTTTAAATTATTTTTAAATTTATTTATAAGATAACCTTATAGATGGATTATTTGGACAAGGACACATATAAGTTTTTAACACTAGTTAATAGGGCTTCTTGCATTCTTGTGGGGTTTTAAAGGATTTTTGGCATCCTTTGTTTGTATAAAATGTCTCTGGAATCCTAAGGTTGTATTCCATTGGTTCTTTTTTCTCCCAGATTTTGTACTTGTATTGTGCATGTTGTAATAACAACCACACTGGTGTTCCAAGAATAAGTTTCTTTTTAATATTTTCCATTGTAGTGGCCAAAACACTTGTTGTGCTTATTTAATTTCTAAACTTTGATGGCATGAAGAGCAAGTGCCATTGTAAATTAAGTCATTGAACTAGATCTGTCTTTTTTATCTTAAAATACAGTTCTTTTCACACATACAGGCCTGTGCACGTTGGAATTAAAGATTCTACATAGGTTTATTTAAAACCACAGATGTATTGGGATGTATTTTCAGTGGTAATATTCCTTTGGATAAGAGTATTTCTTAGCTGTGCTGTATGTTTAAGCTGTTCAGAAAAGGAGAAATAGAATTTTTTGCTGTTTTTTAATCTAGGAAGGAAATCCATCTAGCCATGATATGGATTGTACATATGTACAGTTCCCTGGATTTCCTTGTGAAATGGATCCTTCTCTCTGGAAAGAGCCAAGATCTTTCCCATGCTTTGCCTTGAATGCAGCTAGGGATAGTTTTATAGCAAAAGATCAGTTTGCTTCCAGAAAAATCCTCTTTCTTATTCTCAATGCAGCACAGAATGTCCAGCATTTTTTACAAAGCCCCATGCTGGGACTTCCTAATAGAACAATGTAAAAAGATAAATTGCTTTTTCTCTTTCGAGGTCTGCAAGAAGGAATGGATTTCCCATGTGTTTACAATACTGTCAAAGTACTAAATCACTACTGATTTGAAAGAACGGAGGTTAATCTTAAATATCTGTAAAATATTGCCTCAGTGTGTTACATTTCAAGGTAAAGTTTATGTTATTCTTCTTTTTCCTGAATAGGCTGAGACTATTTTCCGAGAAATGTTTCCAACAGAGGAATTTTGCCCCCCACCACCGAATCCAGAAGATATTATTTATGATGAAGATGAGATTGAGCCAGAAGAGTCTGGATTGAATAATTCACCAGAGACAAAGCCTGAAACTTCAGCTGAGGAGAGCAGTAGTGAAGGTGGTGCTGCTGTTACAAAGAATGAATGAATGAATGAATGAATGAATGAATGAATGAATGAATGAACAGTGTTCTCTTAGGAGAAGAGGAGGTTGACCCAAACTAGGACATAAGAGAGGAAGGGTTAGAAAAAGAGGTTTTGAACCCCCAGTCATGTGTTATTTGCCATTGCCTTACTTCCCTTAGCTTGGATCATCTTTTTAAAGACGTTTCATTGATAGCTGAGACACTTCTAAACAGTCAGAGGTCCACCAGACCCAGTGGGGTTTGTATCTAAACACAAAAATACAGAATGAAGCATCTAAATGAAAGTGCTAAAATAGAATTCGTGATTTATTGAGATGATTTGGTTTTGTTTTACATCTTGGAAAGATTCCTCCATCTTTTAAAGAGGAAGTCAAAACTAAGCAAAAGAAAAAAGTGCAAGTTTGATTACCAGTTAGAAGATGATTTCTACTAAAAATCCTTGGATCTCTGCTAATTAAACAGCTGAAGGTGAGGCTCACCATCTGTCCTTCACAGTGATCTTATGAATGGGATTTAAAGGCAATAATATTGGCAGTTCTGCAGTGGCTTTATTCTGTGATTTTGAAACTGATGCCATAATCAAGTAGGAAATACAATCCAGAAGGTGTTCCTCAGATGGAACTATTTTACATTCAGTTATTTTAGTAAGATCTAACAGATAACACATTTTCTCTAGTGACTTCATTTACTGGAGTCAGGAAAATGGCAGAATTTAAACTTAATGCCAGATTTCCCAGCAAAATTCAGTCATAAATGGAGCATTCCTGTTATTAGCCCCCTGGATTTGTTGCACTGTTTGGGCCTTTAGTAAGTCAGTAGTTACTTTTTGGAAGTTTGGGGTCTGAGAAGTTTAAATGACCATTGGCTGAGGGAGTTTGTGGTGGAGAGAAGGTTCAGCTGATAATTCCAAAGGTTTGTATTGATCCCAGTTAATAGGATTAAAATTAGTGTGATAGCTGTAAACTATGCATTTTGTAATGATAAACCATGAAGCATTTATACAGTAAAATTTATTGAAATATTTATAAACCTAGTTTGTATGAAAAAAACTACAAAATGAGAAAGCTGTTGTAAATGACCATGTTAAACTTGCACTTCTTCTAAACCATGCTTGAAATCAGGTATGAAAAGTATTTATCATGTACTTAAAGATTTACTTTAAAAGGCACACCCAGTAGATCAGTAGTATCTCTAGAGTTGATGAGTTGGGGTTTAAACTTCTTCATGAAGGTAGAGCCAGTTCCAGGAGTGCTTAAATACTGTAAGTAAATAAAAAATGCCATAAATCATGAACATTGAGCTCTGCCTGGCCGTGCCACAGCCAGGCTTCTGTACAGTCCTGTGGTGCCTGTGCCTGCCCTGAACCTGGCTCCAGGCCAGAAAGGGGAATTTATTTATTTTTTTACAGCATAACTGATACTGTTCTCTTTGTCCTGCATCATGCCCACTGTCCAGTTTGCATTTCAGGGTTAGTGTTTGCACCCTTTGTTGGATAGGTACTGGTATGTGTGTTTCTGTGTGTGCATCATCCCAGAGTCCTCAGAAAAACACGTGGCTGGAATGTTCCCAGTGTTCAACAACTGTAACCTCTGAATGCTTGTGATTGAGCAGTTATTTATATATATAAATATATCTATTAATAAGCAGGCTGCCTCTTCATTTAGCTGTAATTTCTCTGTGTATTGGGAAGCATGAGTGTATGGTGATTTTATTTAACATCTGCAGATCTGTAAAAGAGCTAAGTGGAGGGACCTATCCCTGTCTGTCTCTCAAGAACAGGGATCATAGCTGAATCTCTCATCTGTGTTTACAAGGAAATCTCTTGATGAAAATTAAAGGTTTGCTTGCAAGTGCATGGTCCTGTGCTTTCTTTCAACTTTTTTTCAAAGAAAAACAGTTCACTTTTAGCTGGGATTTCCTGAGAATTCCCTTGGCTGCTTTCAGCACGAGGACACCTGTAATTGCCAATATGGGTAGCTGTGTTACCAAGTTTGTGTCAGTTCCTGTCTCAGTGCTCTGTGTCCATGTGAAGCCAGGTTTGGAAATGGCTCAGATTTGATTTGAGATCCGATGGGATGATGTACACGTTGGAGGCTATGACTTTACACTACATTGATTGCTTAAAAACTGTTTTCATGTCTTCTTTCGTAGGGTGAATGGAAGCATTAAATGTTTTTCCTATGGTACTTGAGTACCCAATAGCTCACTTGCAGGAGCAGTAGATCAGACTGTTGATGCTGGTATTGTACAGAAATCATGCTCTGAACTGCATTTTGTTCTTTCTTTAAATGATGTAAGCGTGCAAAGTGAGGGTTAGGCTTATTTGAAATGGTTTTCAAGGCTTGTCATACAGGATGTATTCAAAAGATAACATGACTTTTTAAAAACTGGCAATTTATCTGTAGGATTATTAATAAATCAAGTTAAAGAAAGATAAGGTTAATTGAATTTTTAAACAAGTAGCTGTATTATCCTTCAAGCACCTTGGAGCTCATACAATATTCACACCTTTTTTTTCCTAAGGAGTGCTTTGATATGTTTGAATTCCTTTTTTAATGAGTACTTTCTTTTTAAGTTGGTTAATTGGATTAACCCTTCATATTCAAAGAGTCCATTTTATGCCATTTTCCCTTCTGTGGCATTGCCTGGGCTGTAGGACTGCAGGTGGTTACTGCTCCTTTGGAGGCATTTTCAGCCATGAAGCTGCTTCGTCTGCTTTTTCTGGTGATGATGATGCTTAGGGCCATTTGACAGGTAATCATTAGAACTTGGATCCTTGCAGACTATGGGGTCTTTTTTCCCATCATTGCGGGGGGATTTATGTGGGCAACTCCTATTAATGTTAATGGGACTTGCATGTGTAAATCCTCCTTGCATCAATGGGAAAATTGACCCCTGAAACAAAATACCTGCCTGTTAGACCTGCTGATTCAGAAACAGCCAGGCACTGCCAGCTCCTGTGTGGAAATGTGCTAGGGCATGTGTTTCACTGGAATGCTGTGGAGGAACTTTCAGCATTTTCTCTTTTACATTGTTTTTTATATTTTCCATAGACTGAATCTTGTCAGAGTTCCCCCAGTGATTCTCTTTGTGTAGCTGGGAAATGCAATTTCCCATTCCATACAGGTTGCACAGCTCCTTGGATTGGATCTCATTTTATTTTAGCCCCCTCTCTCCCCCCTCTAAATCTTTTTGCTTCAGCAATGTGTTGCAACAGCTTAATTTTAAGAATAATTTGCTAGTGATGTATTGATTAATGACAAGTCAGAAGTATTAATGTACTGTTTTCACACAATAAGAGACTGGGTCACTTAAAATCCATAATCTCTTCTAGAGAAAGGATAAAATTAATTTCTTCAGCACTCATATATGTGCTTCAATACCTTGGCAGTACAAATGAGAATGTATTTTATCTGTGGATAAGTTTATTCATTCTGTATTGTGTATGGTGTCATTCACACAGTTATTTATATAGATATTTTATATAATCTCTGCAGTGCATTTTTGGGTTTTACTTATCTGGTGATTTTATATCAGTAGCAAGTCACCCCTTGGATGTAAAAAGTCTGGTGTGGAACTACAACTACCCTAAACTGCTCCAGAGATCTCTCCTGGCTTTCCTGCCTCAGAGAGTGCTCTCTTCAGCCATTAATTATCAATAAGCTCTGCAGATCCTGGTGGGTTGTCTTGTGTTCATGTTCCTTTTTAATTTTTTTTCTGAGGGTTTTGTGCCTGCCATTAATGCAGTTGCTGATTTTCCAGCAAGGGGAGCAATTTGCTGAGATCACATCATGAAACAGTTGATCTGTGTGTGTCTCTACAATTCCTAACAATTTTTCTCCAATGGGGTTATATATGAGTATTGTATGACAAAATTATTAATTCATGAAAGCTTATCACTTAAACCTTTGCAGAAACCAACTGCTATAGAACATCCAAAAGTTAGAATTACTGGTGTTACCAGAATTGTCAAAAATATGTGGGAGAGTCGTGGTGGCAGAGCAGTTGCCTGCATTCCTTGGGTAAGCAATAATGCCAAGTCCCTGTGGTAAGATGGAGAAGTGACACTGGAAGTTCCAGACACTGATACAAAACATTCATTTATTGCAACCCAGTTTAATAGTGAGCTTGCTGCAATGATCAGATAGAAATCTTAGCTTAGGTGTATGATTTCAAGAACTTTATTGGGATCAGAAGTTGCCTCAGAAGGATTCTTTGAGCTGCAGAGGTGAGTGGTAGAAAATGGTCAGCCATGTGGAATTCATGTTGTCAGCCTCATCTCCAGCAACAAAACAACTCGTGGTGGAAATAGAGCTTATTAGCAATTCCACCATTATGTTTATTTACAGGCTGCCAGTTCCTGTTTGTAGGAGTGAATGGTTCTTCAAAATCTGGCTGGGGAGCCCAGCAGGAATGTTGTAAATCTCACTGACATCTGAGATTTAGAAAGTTGACAGCAAAGTATCAGGAAGATGCAGTTGTCGACTGCATGGGAGTTCTGATCAGAGGGGACTTTAACAGAAAATACTCTTGCTGTCACAATTCCAACAGACAATATATTTTACACTACTTGCATATGTTGGCAAAGAGATGGAAAGTACCAGCCTGAGTGTATGTCAGACCCAGATGGATTTGACTAAACAATTCAGGGAGTCTCAGAACACTCACATTTTTAGGTGGAGATTCTTAGGATCTCATACTTCCTTCTGAAGTGCCACCCCATAATTCATTGTATATTTGGGGCTCTGGAGAAGGCCTTAGTGCTGTTCCTACATTCTGTAGGGTTAAGACTTGAGGAAGTGGGGCAGGCCATGCCCATAGGCCCTCCTGAATCAGCACAGGCTTCTCTGCTGGTGTGACAGCAGCTGGTGTCAAACAAATGCACCTCTGGCTTTGAGAGGTGCTTCTGTGCAGCTCCAGCTTCTGGAAGCTTCTCTCATGAGCTGTGTCTCTTTTTGGGGTGAGCATGAAGCTGCTCTGGAAATGCTCTGTGGGGAGAGGTTGTTGGCTGGAGCTGAGGTCAGTAATGATAAAACATCTGGGTAATGCTGCACCAGACTGCAGCTCACCTGCGCCTCAAAACCGGGTCACAAAGCACCAAACCAGTGTGGGTAATTGTACCTGAGCTGGTCATTGTACCTGAGCTGGTCATTGTACCTGAGCTGGATGTCTAGAGTGAGGAACAAGCTTTTAATCACTGGAAAGTTGAGTCTGAGAAAGAATACAAGAGTCTTCTCTGTAAAACCAACATTTTTATAATCCCAGATCCAAACCCTCCTGGGCTGTTTTAGACACCGTGTGCATAAGAAACTTAGTAACATCTAATGTGGAATTCTGCATCTATTCTGCCTCAAACCCAGCATATTTCTGGAGCTCACCCAAGGGAAAGCCATTTAATCATGATGAGAGACCAGCTGTCAGCCCAATGCAACCAAACAGCTCCCTGCTCTGGGAACTTCTCCCTAGCGTGAAAGTCACTGCAAGTCATGGTGGATTCCTTTGTTGTGAATAATTTACCCAGTGAATTCAGCCTTTTTTTTCTTGTGCAAAAATCTGTGTAAGCCCCAGCTAAGTACCTTCAGTGAATCGTTTTTAGATTGCAGATTATCCAGGGAGAATTCACTATGGGATTCTTACAGCAACTTACTAGCTTAAGTCATGGGGTATTTCCCTGCTCCATATTTGGATGCTGAAATAATACATAATCATGAATACACCATTTAAAAAAATCACATCAGACATTTTTAAGAAAGAAAAAATGGCTTTATGAAAAATATAAAAAAATCTAATTTTAAGGAAGCCACTGTAAAATGAAAAAAAAAAAAAAATAAAAGCCACCCTCTTATTTTGGTGATGTTTGTACATGATGTGTTTTCTTTCCATGGAAGTTTTAAGCCAGGAAACATTTGATTCCTTGCCAGACTCTCAGTCTGAGTCCAAAGTGAAAATATGAGCATGGTAAAAGCCAGCAGCCCTCTCAATTGCATGGTGAGGATATTCCTGTCTGCTGAGGGAGCACTTGGCATGCACAGGTCTGAAAACACGTGCACAAGTGTCATGAGAGGGGACAGAGCAGGACTCACGTGAGGAATAACACCACCAGTGGGTTATGGATCCACTTGGGACTCTAAAAGAATGGGATTTTTTTTTTTTGGCTCTGGCACTGCTTTCCTCACTGAACGTGGTTGAGTCATTTCCCTTTAATGCTGTAGTAAAAAGGTGTAAAATAGTGACAGGTATTTCCTGAAGCCTTTTAGGAGGTTAGTGAAATATAAAAGTAAATGTATTTGGGAAAGAAAATGAACAGTGGAATGATAACTGTGAAAATGGATAGCAGGATTATTTGAGTAGAGGAGCAAATGATCTGAGGAAAAAAATCCAGTGAAACTCCTGTAAGGTGCCTGGGATAGCAGATGTTTTGTTATTCAAGTCCCTCCTTCCATCCCTGACATTTCCCATGTTTCTCAAGTGAGCTTTCACCAATCAGCACAAACTCTTTATTTACTGCTTAATAAAAATAACCAAATTATCCTTATTTTATGAAATCTTTTTCTGATTATGCATATTTTGCTGGCAGATTGTAATGCATATTGCTTCATTGTTTAATTAGGACTTAATGCTAATGTCATTAACATTCCATTTGATAATTCAGTAGGTTGCCTATTTATAGACATAATGAAAGTAATAACTTTTTGTAGAGAAGTGCTTCTGACTGTGCTATTAAAAATAAACTTACTCTAACCTGACATAGCTTTCAGTTTCATTGTCCATGGTCCAGTGAGTCTGAAAAATGCTGCTGCATGCAGTAAACATAGGGTTTTTTAATTATTATATTTATTTTTGTTTGAGTCTAAGTCATCCTTTTCTTTGAGGGAAAAAAAATAGATTAAACCAAGAAAGAGTCTCAGAAAACTGAAGTTTGAAATACTGTCCTTGAAGACAACTGGGATTTGGAACACTGAATTTAAGTAACTGGAATCTTGTTCAAATTTTATTCACTGTTTCTAAATCAAGTAATTGGACAGCACTTCACCTCTCAGTTTCGTACCACAGATATGGATGTGTGCTTTATTTGGGATTAAAAAGTGCAAAATAACTGCTGGATTTTGTACTCCACATAATCCCTTTAGCAGGGATAATGAACTCAATGGATGTTTTTTTATGGCATTTCCATAAGCATTTATAAAATATTATTGCATAACATATTTTCAAGGGAGATGTTCAGATAAAAGCAGTGAGTTGGATACCTGTCACAAGACTCAGTGAGCACAGCCCTATTTTGGATATTTCACTGTTGTCCTTAAGTCCTTAACCTCTAAATACAGTTCATATTCAGTGACCAGATCATGCACATTCTTATTTTAATTCACCTTTTTACAGCTGGAATTCTGTGTATTTGTAGAGCTCATTTTGTAAAATTTGTAACATGTCCCAATTTAATTAAAAGGGTCCTTTTACTGTGTGCTTTGTACACTTTAATCTTTGAGTCAAGGAGGTTTAATGGTGCCAGGCCGAGAATAATACTGGAGTGGTAAGTGGGAAGTAAAGAGAAAGTAAAGAGAAATGGAAGTGCTGCTGGTGCCTATTGTACATGCAGGTGAACCCAGTGGGAAGAAATGCTGATGTCTGACTCCATTCAGAAGGCTGAATGAGTTCTTTATTATAACTATGCTATAATACATTAATATACTATTTAAAGGAGATCCTAAAACGACAAACCTACCTTTCTAACTACCAAATCTAAGTCACAACTCGTGCCCCTCTCTGAGAGTCCAGACAGGTGGATTGGATTGGATTGGATTGATTGGATTGGATTGGATTGGATTGGATTGGATTGGATTGGATTGGCCATCAGGCTCAAACAATCCTCACCAGAATCCAACCAAGCAATCACCAGGTAAACAATTCTCCAAACACATTCCACATGGCAAAAACAAGGAGCAGAAATAGAAATTGTTTTCTCTTTCTTTCTCTCTGTGCTCCTCTATAAAAAACATCCTGAGCGAGAGAAGAATGTGCCTGCCACAGGTGCCCCCTCCTTCATGTGCACACGGGGAGTGCTTGGTGGGGGGAGTCAAATTGGAGAGGTGCTGAAATTGTCCCTGCTGGGAGCTCTGCAGTTCTGATGATTCTCTCTGGGCACTGCTGGGGGAAGGGGCTGTGGGCACAGCCCAGCACTGCCCAGCTCATCCCTCCCTGGGACAGCTGAATGCAGCTCTGGCTGGGAGCTTCACAGCCCTGTGCACTCCAGAGGAGCACGAGGTGAGTGTGGAGCTCCTGCTGGGCATTTCTGTCCTCTCCTCCTCGGGGATTTTGCAGGGAAGAACAGCACTAAAAGGGTGAGGAGGTTGCTCTGTGTCCTTGCTGCTGGGCTCTCCAGGAAGGCTCCTTCCCTGCTGGAGCCTGAGCTGCTGGCTCTGCTGGGGGCTCTGGTGGCTTCACACTGCACAGCTTCAACCTCTTCCTCCTGACACCAACAGGCACAGCACTTAAAAAGCCACTTGGAAAGGTTTTTAAAGGATTATTGGAATTTTTGGATTACCACAGATTAATTCATTCTCTTTCACAGAATTGAATTACAGCATCTTATCTGTTGCTGCTGTATTAATAAAATGTCTGAAGCCAGCCTTAAAGCACAGTTCCTTTGTGGAGAGACTAAGCAGGAAGGATTTTTCCAAGCTGAATGTTTTTCTGAGTAATGTTGCATACAGACTGGAGATTGCTTCGTCTATTGAATTGCATAATGAAAAATCAATCAGTTTAATGGTTGACAAACTTTGACATTCAAATAAAAATGTTGCTGGTATTTTCATAAAGACCTGTAGGCATGACTAGATTCAGCAACTTTAATTTATGCAATAGTGAATGTCTGCCAAAACATTGTACAAACGACTGTATAATGAGGCAATAATAACCATGAGGAACGGAAGGAAAGCAAACAGAGGCCAAATCTCTCAGTTTTTACAGATTATATAATTTCACAAAGCCTTTCAATGTAAAATATGTTCCTATGGCTTCCTTTTCAACACCATGTTCTGTTTTGAAAGCAATTGCTCCAAATCATCAAAACAGATTTATCTGAGGCTGTTGTGTAGCATCAGATGACAGTGTTTAGTTTTTCTGCAGCGTGGTGGTTCTGACTGTCCAGGAATTTTTATTTTCCTTGATTCAGAGGGGAGAGAAATCCCAGTAAGGGAAGAGGACACCTTCATTCCTCACGGATTTCTGCTGGCAGTGTGTGTTTGAGCACAGCACAGGGAGTGCTGAGCCGTGCTGCCTTTAGGCTCTGCCTTCCCTCAGCACCAGGCTGGCCTAAGAAATCCCAGCAGCCTTGCCCAGGCCTTGTCTGGACACAGGATTTCCAGGCTCTCTCAGCCCAAGAGACTCATTCTGTGTCCATCCATTCTTCACCTGGCTCTTCCCTTGCCCTGTGCCCACATCCTCCTTGGAAACTTCCTCTCGTGTGTGAAGAGATCTCAAACTGTGGCATTCAGGAGAAGCAAAGATTGAATTACGAACTGGTGTCTCAGAAATGCTGCTGTTGTCTGGAATTTCATACAACTGGAGTAGAATTCTGTTTACCAAAATCGATTCTTTTCCACCCACACCCTTGGGTTCCCAAGCATGGCTGGCAGGGGAAGGTGCTGAGCTTTGGCTGGGGCAGCTTCTCAGGCTCTTTTGTTGTCTCATGTCTGTGTCTCTTTCTGTTTCAGTAATGTCCAATAAATATTATATTCCATAATGTGCCAGGACTCGCACATTATCCCTCCTTAATCTTTTTTTTTCTCAAAGGAAATAATCTTTTTCATGTCAGGAGGGTATTCCCTTCTCTTTCCATGGGATTCATGATAATTATGCATCTTTGCCACCTTTAACACTCTTCTGATTTTTGGCTCGATATGATGACTGATATTTAGTATCTCTGTTTTATCACCTGCAAAAAAAAATTGAAGAAGTTAATTGATTTCCCTGTGGAACAAACAGTGGAACACAGATTAAAGTATTGTTCCCATTTTATCCTTCCACCTCAAATTACAGATAAGTTACTCTATACCTTTGATTTTTATCAATCAAAATTTATGTAATTTATGTGGTGAACTGCTAGCATTTCTCTGTCAAGAAGTCTGCAGTATATTTTAGTCAAGAACTTTCCATTCCCAGGGATGTTAATGCCTAGATGGAATCTAGAATGGCAATCCCAAGTGTAAAAAGGTTTGGATTGGTTTGTGTTTTGTTTAAATATAACTGCCTGTATATATTTGTGTGGGATTTCTTTCCCTGTTCAATGTGTGAATGAACTCCTAAACTGTGATTTAGAGAAAAGGCCGGTGTCAAATTCCTGCTTCTGCCTTTGAAAATTACCCACAAAACTCTTCTGTCACATGAAGGGATAGACATCAAATAAATCCTGGCTTTTTTAGTGGACTCAGAGCTGCTCAGTTGCAGATGTTCTTCTGCAGAAAGTTGGTGGGGAAAGCCTTTTCTATCTCATGGTGGATCTCCTAAATGTCTTTTCTATCTCATGGTGGATCTCCTAAATGTCTTTTCTATCTCATGGTGGATCTCCTAAATGTCTTTTCTATCTCATGGTGGATGTCCCAAATGTCTTTTCTATCTCATGGTGGGTCTCCTAAACTCTCAAGGAACCAACAGCCACAGAACACAAAAAATGTCCATCAAAAGCAAACGTGGTGATTTGCATGGTCCCATAGTTTACATCAAATATTGAGCTCTGAATAAGGAGCTGAGGTAACTCAGAAATAACCCTGATACTGCTGATCTACAAAATGAGTCTGTCCCATGGATGTTCTGTAAAATAGGAGTGAACTGAGGCTGCAGCTGGCTTTGAATTTATAAAATGCCCAGCGCACCAACACACAAGCAGTGGGTATTTCAGATATTTCAGATATCTGGTTTCAGATATTTCAGAGTTACTGGTTACTTTTCCTTAGTGCTGGAGTTGTAGGTGGACTCAGTAAGCTTTCTGTAATGTCAGACACTGATTAGTTATGTGAAAAATGAGCTGCAGTGGGTTTTTTGCATATCACCATCTTTTTTTTTGTTCATTGCTCAAATGTCAGCTTAATTTTCATATAAAAACACATTCTAATTGCATTTTCAGTCTAATGGGCTCCTAGGTGAAGCTTGCCTGTAAAGAATTGCTTGGATTTTACTCCCCTTTTACTTTGGCTAAAATTAATATTTTATTTATTGAAAATTCAGAGACCTGTGGGGGAAGGAATCTAGCTTTAAAATCCTGCCAGAAGATATACAGAACTTATATTTTTTTCCTAAACACAGAATCACTTTTGGCAAGCCAGCCTAGGCTGCTCTGGAGGTAACGTTGAAGCTGGTGCTTCATAACTAAAGAACCAAGTAATTAAAAATGAAGCCACAAAACTTTCTCACTTCTCCTGACTAAAGCATCCTTCCTCAGCAATAGAACTCAAACAGTTTGCTAACCTCCAGCACTTGTGTCAGCAGCAAAATTGAAAGTATTCTTTGTCACCTGCACTGCTGTCAGCAGAAAGAAAAAAAAAAAAAAAAAAAAAGAAAGTAGAGGAACATAATTTCAGCACTAACATAAGTATCAGAATGATTTACCTGTCTGTTCTGCTTCACTTTCATCTCAGCTTTCAGGGCTTCATTCATCAATCTTTTATTTACACACGCATATCTCATTTTTACACAATTCCTCTCTCCCTGACCAGATGGCTGCGCTGGCTGCTCGGTGTTCATCAAAGGCAGGGAGAAAACACACGGATGCCTCGTGGCAGCCAGGGAGGATTGGGGTAACTCTGCTTTTCAGCAGCAATTCTCCAGGTATTCACATAGTGAAAAAGGAAACTTCGACGTTTCAGGAAAATACCACAAAATTCTCAGCCTTTAAAATGCATTGCTGACTTTAATCTAGCTGAAAATGTTCTCTCTCAGTCAAGGCACCAGGTTTGCTCCATCACATGCAGCCTTTTCAGGAGCAGGACCTCAGCAGGATTAATAGAAAACAGAAAGCTGCTCAAAGAAGAAAAGCACATCTTAAATAAAATTAATCATTTTAATAAAAAAAAATTGTTCATATTCATTCAACTATGATAAACAAGTGCTGTAGTAGGTCCATTTATAACTCACTTCTAGTGCCCATTTTATCTTCATACAATTCTGGTTTTAGCACGAGCTCAGTGACTTTGTTTCCAATGAGCTTTCCTTGAAAGGTGTGCAACTCCTTAGGAACAAGCTTGTTGTAGTCATAAAATGCTTTCAAATCTTCCTCTAACTTTTTACCAAATTGTCCTTGCTTAATTTCACACAACCTGTCCTGTCTGCAGGATTTCTAACAATATTTTGTTGCATTCTTAGCTTCTTAAGTGCTATTCCCATAAAAGCTCAGGATTCCCCTTTGGTGGGATCCATTCAGTTTTGGAGCTTGCTCAAAATTTAATAGACACAGAGAAATAAATATTAGGAACCATGTTGCCATTTTTTGCAGGTCTCATCACTGAGATGATTCTAAATCCTGAATCCTAAATTAGGATTAGGATTTTCCAAGTGTGCATTTGCTCTTTTTCTACCAGACTCAATTTCTAGTTTTTATTTGATATAGGGTTTGTGATAATTACTTACAGGCTAATTAACTTCAGGAATCCCAGGAAGAATAGAATCCCCAAAGAATAGAAAAGGAAAGGTTTGTAGGGAATGCCATTCCTTTTGCCAGTCAGCATTGTATTATGGATGACAGAAATCATCAGATGAATTTTATCTCATTCTTGAAAATTCATAAAGCCATTTGCACAGATGTATATTTTAGATGTAGACAACAAATGAGCAGAGGATTAGGAACAGAGTAAAATGTAAAATAGATCTGAGCCCTCCTACAGGAGCCAACAATGGGAAATACCCTTGGAAAGGCAGCTTTTCTGCCTTCAATATTCTTATCAATAATGAAACATAAATATTGCAATACCACTCCGAACATTTGCCACTGACAAGATGATTATGGCTTAATCAGCATTGACAAGGACAGGGCCATTATGCTCAGTAATGCAGCTGGAAATGGGAGCAGAGCCATTATAATGAGCTATGTGTTAATGCTGTGCAGCCCAGGGACAAGAGCTCCCAGCCACAGCCTGGACACCGTGTCCAGGCAGGGAGGGACTTTGAAAAATCACTAAATGACTCAACAGAACCTCCCAGCAAATGCTGTGCAATGTGGGATACATTTAATAATAATATAAAAATTGGGTTGTGCCCTGCTGAGGCCAGGGAGGTTTAATTTTTGACTCCACAGTGTTTTCTCATTAATTCTGGTGTTTAAATTGTAAACAGTGCTGAAGAACTTAAAGGAAGTAGAGAAGAGCTTCAAGTGTAAGTCAGGCTAATGAAACACCTGTGCATCTAAAAAAGAACTTAATAGGATAAACTGTTTGCCTGCAAATAACTTCATTGGATCAAGGTTTATTTGCTAAAACCCCTTTAATGCAAGCACAGCAAGGACCAGAACCTCCAGCAATGTCAGCATTGAAAACTGTGAAGAAAGCAAGCAGGGAAAGTGATGGCTTTTCTTTCTCAAAAAGTCTCAAAATTTGAATTTTGCCCTATGGTAGAGTAGGCGAGTCCAGACAAGGCAGTAACTGCTGCAGTTAAAGACTGAAATCCTATCACTACAATATAGAAATCAGAGTAGCTCATTTAAAGGGAATTTTTGCTCTTAAAGACAAAAATGTGTGGTCATTTTTGGATACTAATGCTGTGATTAGAGATCTGCTTTAACTGGTTAAATTACTGCCAAGGAATAAGAGGAACAGAGCCCCCAAGCAGAGGGGTCCTGGGAGAAGTTGGAGGGGTTGAAGGGAAACTGCCCAAACTGTTTGCTGAGGTGATTTAATCTCTTTTCCAACAACCTATAAACTGTTTTTACTTAGGCTGGGGAAGAGCTGATGGACATAAAAGAGTGCAAGAAACTGAGCAGCACGGAAAGAGATTTGATGTTAAATGAGAACCAGGAGTCACTGAAGTGAAGCTAAACTGAAGCACAGCCCTCTCCTCTCCTCTCCTCTCCTCTCCTCTCCTCTCCTCTCCTCTCCTCTCCTCTCCTCTCCTCTCCTCTCCTCTCCTCTCCTCTCCTCTCCTCTCCTCTCCTCTCCTCTCCTCTCCTCTCCTCTCCTCTCCTCTCCTCTCCTCTCCTCTCCTCTCCTCTCCTCTCCTCTCCTCTCCTCTCCTCTCCTCTCCTCTCCTCTCCTCTCCTCTCCTCTCCTCTCCTCTCCTCTCCTCTCCTCTCCTCTCCTCTCCTCTCCTCTCCTCTCCTCTCCTCTCCTCTCCTCTCCTCTCCTCTCCTCTCCTCTCCTCTCCTCGTCCTTCCCTGAGACCACCAAAAGGACCAAGCTCTGCTGAAACTGGAATGTAAGAGAAAAATGCATTTAGATCATTTTTTGGATTAAGATTTTAGCAGATTTTTATCTACTGCTGATGACGACTTTTGGCTCTGAGGAGTACTTTGTCATTTTATACCATTTAATACGTGTTTCCAGAGGGGAAAAAATTCAAATGATGAAATGTTGTCAGACCTGAAGCTGGATACATAAAAAATTATGGCTCAGGGCTGAAACTTAGAGAGAAATACAAAGTTCTCTGGATATGAAACAATGGGGGAGTAGAGGCTGCAATTGGCCAGTCCTGCCAGTGTCAGTTATACCATTTTCCTTTCAAATTGTCCATACTCTTGATCTTTTTGACTGAAAAAATAATGCTGGGGGTTAGTTTGGCTTTTCTGTACAAGCACTTTTAAAGTTAAAAATTTAAAAAAAAACCCAAAACAAAAACAAAACCAAAAAACCAACAAAATAACAACAAAAACAACTGCTGCTCTATTTGTAGATAATAACGAGATCTGACTGTGACATCTTCACTGCATCTGTTTTCTCACATTCTTTCCATGGGATGACTGTTTAAAAATTATTAAAACAAAAAAAAAAAAAAAAAAAACCCACAAGTGTTTTGTAACCTGTGTTGGAGAAATGAATTTTTCTTTCCTACTGCTGCCAGAAGTGGATAGTAGTTGTAATACACGGGTTTTGGAGTAAAGCTGTAAGAATTGGGAACACTTTAACAGGCTCTTTCTCCCAGCAGAGATGTAACAGCCCATTTTAGATTCTTCCTCCTCCCCTGTACGTAGAGAACACTGCCATCTGCAGAAAAAAGGGGAGCTGTGTTACACCTGATGGCAGCAAACTGCTGAAAATTCCAAATTCCCCAGGTGACAAGGGACACATTTCCCAGGGCCAGTGTAATAGGCTTGGGGACAGCAGGGCATCACTTACAGCGAGCAGCAGAGCTGTGATTTCCTTGATGGAGTGTCCTCAGCAGGGCAGCTGGGGGCCAGGGATGCTGCATGCTAACAATAGCTATCTTTCTGAGGCTCTCAAGTGCCCTGGAAATGAACACGAGCCCTTGCAGCATAGAAATGAGGAACTTCAATTTCTGCTGAATCATTTTTCTATGTCCTGGAAGAGAATAGCTGTGATAGATGCACTGCACTGAAAGAACAGGAGCTCCTGGAGTTCCATGCATATCAACAAGTTCCAAAACTGCTATCCCTCCATCTTTATTATGATATAAAAGCTATCAACCCCCAAATCTCTTCTCTCCCACCTCCTTCCAGCATTGTGGGGTTTAATCCATGGCCTGGTTCTTTGCTTTGATGGGGTTTCTGTAAAGCTGCTGTTGGCACAGCTGGTGCACACTTGGAAGCCTCATGAACAGGGCTGATGCCCCACTTTGGGGGCAAACAAAACCTCAGCAGGAGGCTGTGACCTGCCCAAAATCCCAAATGAGATTTAGGAGTCTCCTTGGGGATCAGATTTATCACTGCACAACCCATGAAATGGAGCGTTCCAAAGGCAAAAGCTGTTGGAGTAAAACTGTATGTGGGAGGGGAAACTGAGGCAATGTCCTGGGAGCTGGCTGTACCTCAGGTCTGAGCATCAAGGCAGAAATTTCATCCTGCTCTGAAAGCCTCAGCTCATGGTCACTGCTGTGCCTGGGGAGCACCCAAAAAGAGGAACACTGAAGAGACCCAAAACACAAAATACAGATGCTTCAGTTTAAGACAGGCCTTGCAATTGACAAATTCACTTCTGTCGCTGTTGGACACGAAATGAGCACACAGAAGCTTGGTAAGTTCAAAAGAGAAAAAGAACCAGTTTTATTCAAACATTTGGTATTTATAGAATTCCAAAGGTGATTGTGGATTGGAGGATGGAATTACCACCCCTCCAACCACACTGGTTAAAGATCAATCAATCATTTCTCTCTACCCACAGAGAAATATGTAAACTATTCTCTTTATACATGAAATTGTGTGAGAAATCTGACTCTCAAATATGTAAACATTATCAGAAGGCCAAAGAAGTTTTATGAGAACTTTAAAACTTTCAGAAGAACTATAAAAGAAAACTTAACACTTTTAAAAATCAGAGCAGCACACTTCTGTCTCAGCTCAGGAATAATGTTCTTTCCCAGCATTGGAATAATGTCCAGCATTTGCTCCAGGACTGAATTTGAACGTGTCTACTCAGACATTTGGAGGTCTTACATACATTCAAAGGCAGAAATTCTGCTTCTGTAAATTCAAATAATTCCAAAGCATTTTGGAAAGGTTTAAGGAGACAGTGAGATAAAGGGAGGGTGGGGAAGGTTCTGCAAGGACAGACTGAGGAGAGAGCTCTGCTTGCCAAAGGAGCCCATCAGGCCAGGCTGGCAGCAGCTCTGGGCATCCCAGGGGCTTTTCTAACCAAACCAATGAACTTGAAGAGATGTAGAATTTTTGAGTTTGGGAAAAGATCTAAAACCTTCTTAGAAGTGAATTGGTACAATTGCAGGTAGGAGCAATTTTTAGAGATGTGCAGTTCCATGGCCACACTGACAGGATCCTTGTTTCTTGTGCTTTCTTTTGGCAATGCATTTCACAGATTCTTTATGCCTTAGTTTTAAGAAGAGTGGGTTTTTCTAGATTTAAATGTATTTCAATTTTCTGCCTCTGTTATGAGAGCAAACAGATTAATCAATTTACTTCCTTAAAGGTTCACTGTTTTATCTATCATTCTTTTCTTGCAAGAAAAATGTCCTATTTTTTACTCCTTTTTTTTTTTTTCCCTTAGCTTTGATAATTCTTTTGCTGTTTTGCAGAGCCCTTTGGTCTGTTCTGTATTTTTTTTTTTTCCAAAGAGTGTGACCAGAATCGCAGACAATTGTGGGAGGAAGCTGTTTCACTCATTTCTAAGAGAGACTCACAATAACATACCTTCTGTGAGCAAAATAAACTCATCTGGCTGAGGAAAATCCTTAGAATTCCTGAGAGTGCTTTGGAAGTGCTTGGTTTAGTGGCTCTTGGTGGGTTGATAACACAGAGTCTGCATTAACTTCACCCTCACCCTTCTGCTTTTTCTGAGCTGCTGGGTATCTGTTTAGATGAGGATTTTCCAGGGCTATAAAGGACTTTATGGAACCTTTGCCCCATCACGTTTCAAACCCCACCAGACTCCTTTGAACAGCCCATTCTTGTTGAAAAGCATTTTTCTGTATCTCTGGATGCTTAGAGAGCTCTTTAAATACAGAAGAATTAATGTAAACAACTGTTTCTTTTAAGGATTCATTCAGGATTTGGGCCCCTACTTATAAGAGTGGATATGTATTTTAACTCCATGGCTTTCAAATGGAAGAATTTCTTTTCATTTTAATATTGAACACTGTGACCATTGAAGTTAATTGTACAGGGATGGTTCTCATGTCTGGAGGAATTACTGAGAACCTCTGTGAGAAGACAGAAGATTTTCCACACTTATTAATTCTGTCGATTACTGTCAAGGAGGTTCATGAAAACAACTCCACAGAAAGCCCAAACTGAGCCACTGGTGATGGTCCAGAGCCTTCTGTGGGCTGAGGCCAAGGGGTCCCACCCTTCCCCTCCCCACAATTACAGCCTGTAATACATTTTGTAAGGCTAATTCAGGTAAGAGTCAGGAAAATAACCCTGCCTGTTCCTGCTGTGGTTTATACTGCTGGAGATTTTTGATCTCCTCCCTTATCAAGGTGCTGCACCTCTAGACAAGAACTCCCAGCTTTTCCTCTTCTTGCTCACTAAACATTCAGATTCCTTGGCAATGCCCATGGCCATCGCTTTGCCTCATCTGCATAGGAAATAAGTAAGAAATTTCCAGAAATATCATGTCCAGGAGACCTGGTAGGAGAAAACAAAAAGGATTTCAGCTGAAATCCCAAGCCCAGTTAGGTATGCAAGGCTGCAGCTCATTTCTGCAGGCAGTTGCCATGACTATGGATGTGCATTGGGTAATTGCAGCACCAATGACTGCTGGCATTTGCACACACATTTATCCAATTAGGATGTGCAATCAGAGTAATTTCATGCACAAATTAGCTGCACAATTGTGCATGCCTCCTGCACATGTAATTGTATGCCTAATAGGTCTGAAAGTCTTGTTCACAACGTGTGTCTTGATTTTTATTGTAATATGACATAAAAACCAGTTTCATTTGTAGAAATGCAAATTTTGTATAATGCTAGCATTTAGAAATAGCTTCAAGTTCTCTTTATAGATTTCACAAAATAAACATTTCTCTGTGTGTTACCTGTGGGCAATGTGAGCTCACAATCTACAAATTAATGACAGTTAAAAATTTAACTTTCTTTTTGGTTTTTGATAATTTTGCCTTAATAAATCCTAAAATACTCTATCCTTTGTGTAGAAATAGGGCCACAAAACTGCACAATTTTTGTTTCTTCTATGCTTCTTATAAAGAAAAATAATACTATAGTAGGAATCCATGCATGGGCATATTGTTAAAATATTACCATGGTTTTATATTAAAAGAAAATGTATTAAGCAATATATTTAGTTCATATAAACACGAAAACCCTATAGAAAAAAAATCTGGAATCTGGAAGGCATAATTTCTTTTGATGAAATAATTCAACATCTGGTGATGTGCTTGAAGCAACGTTTTGTTAAAAGTGAGTTTATTTGGTTTATAACCACATTTACAGAAATCATCGGGGTTTATTCTTGTTTACAACAAGGAAACCAAAAGCTTAAGAAGGGAGCCCTATTTATCTGCTTTTCCCTGATTTCTTCTGATCTTCTTCTTCCTCCCAGAGGTGAGTTCTGACCAGGCTGTGTAAGGGAAGCAGCTGCCCCATGGGCAGGGACACCTTCCCCATCCCGGGCTGCTCCATCCCCGGGACACTCCAGGGATGGGGACATGCCAAACCCTCCTGCACTGGCTCTCTACCCACAAACGAACCCCAAAGCACTGGAAATCCCCCTGTCAGAGCCTCCTTGCTTCCTTAAGGCTGGTGAACAGCTCTCTCTCTCTGCTGCACTTGCAAAGCAAAGAACCAAAGCCACAGGCAGGGGTTGGGGCTGAGCTTTTGGCTTCTCCCGGGTCACATCTGGATTAAAAACATTCTCACTCTGCCGAGCATTCCTGCAGCAATCTGATAAAGTTTACTTGCTGACCTGCTGGTGTCATTCACTTCTTTAGATGACATAAAGCAGGAATCCTCCCGGTCATCCAGAGGCGGAGTTTTGCTTGTTTGGAGCAGAAAATCCCGGCCAGAGCCGCCTCTATCCCTGCTGAGGGTGTTTCTCTAAAGGAGTCATTTCCCTCCCCGGAAGAACAAATCCCATTTCTTTTTGCTGGGTTTTTAAAGTACTCTGGGGAGTGCCTGTGCCAGCAAAACCCAGGCTGCTCACACCGTGCAGCTGAGAGCATTAATACCTGCATTTGGCCAAATTCTGCTTTTCTGTAGCCGCTGGCCAGCAGCAGAACTGAACAAAGCGGGCAACCCGGAGCTGGGGCTGTCGTTTGTTACCCGGGATTTATTTCTGCTCTGCTCCAGCAGGATTTTTTCAGGAAAGCACCAGCAGAGAGAGCTCTTCTCTCACTTTCCCACCAGCGGCCACTCTGACGTCACCCCTGGAAATCAGGTTTTGCACAGGATTTGATGATTTTCTGCCTCCAGCAGCTCCTGCGGAGCTTTGCGCGTTTTGTGTCTGAAAACCAGAGTATTGTAAATGTCCAGGATACCCAGCATTTGCTCCGGGACTGAATTTGAACGTGTCTACTCACTCATTTGGAGGTCTTATATACATTCAAAGGCAGAAATTCTGCTTCTGTAAATTCAAATAATTCCACCAAGACTGACTTTAAGACATATATTTTAATGAAAGTAATTTTAGCATTTCTTATGGATTTTGCTTATGTCGAAAAATGTGATCCTTGTGATTATTTTTAAATTTACTTTGGAAGGTCAGGTTAATTTTTAAAGCATAATTCCAAATTCTGGCATCCTTGAAGCTTCTTAGGGCTGGTTTCTGTGTGCTCCTACAAATCAGGATGTACTGATGAGCTGCAGTTTCTTGTCCTCTTTATTACTGTCCTGTTCTGCTTCCTTTTTCTTTTGGTGTCCCAGCAATCCAGCACATCCTTTCCCTCCACCTTGCTCACTCTCTCTTCTCTCCAGTCTCCCTGCGTTCTTCTGCACGTGGTTTTCCCTTTTGGACACTCCTTGTTTCAGGGCTCTGTCCCTGCCCTCTGTGCCATTTCCCACCCACCAGGACCCTCGTTTTCTATCTTCTCTCATCTCCACTTCCACATCCAGCTCTGTGTTCCTCTCTGCAATGTATTCCTAAAGCAGCTTTGCTTTCCTTGAACCCTGAGGGAAGCAGCATCACGCTGGTGATCTCAGTCCCCAAAAAACCACGGGGACAGAGGCAAGGCCCCCTGAGCCAAAGGCTCACAGAAAACCTGTGGCAGTTTGTGAGAAGCCAAATATTCCCACCCAGGCTGGTGCTGGAGGTGGCTGTGGCTGGTGCTGGGACGAGGTTTCCCTGACAGCCAGAGGATGGAAACAGCTCTGCCACACCAAACACATGGATCCCTTCCCAGTAGGGCTCTCATCCAACCTCCCAGTAACCCCATTGGTAAAATGGGGGACAATTCCTGCTGCCTTTGCGTGGTTTTGCTCAATAATTGGGTCTTTGAAGCTTTGGGCTTTTGGCTCCCCTCCTGGAGCACCTGGCCCTGCTGAAGGTGTTTGATGGGGCTGTTTTCTCTGGCCCTGCAGTCCCTGTCACAGCACTCAGACTGCCCCAGCTGGGCAGCCATATGTCACCATGGCTTCTGTGGAATCCAGGCCTTTGATCAGGCATTTTTCTTTCAATTAACTGGAAATTGTCAGATTTTCAGCAGAGCTATCAATTGTCAGATTTTCAGTGAGAAATGTGCACTGGTGGATGAAAGGTGAAGGCTTTAGGAGCCATGAGGTGAGTGGTACCAGGTGATGTAAAACAGGCACAAAATTTGTGACCCAGCAGTAAAAATTGGTCAGTGGCATGGAATTAGGTACCCACAATGAGTGCCATAATGGGATTTTATGGATTATCAAATGTTTACCTTTGCTCCCTCAGAAGACAGAAACTCTTTGTTAACCTTGCTTATTCTTCATGCTCTGATTGGTTTATATACAAATTCCAGCGTGACATTTGTTTTCATGTGTGTGTTCTTTCCTGTATGGAATCATAGAATCCCAGACTGGTTTGGGTTGGAAAGGACCTTAAAGCTCATCCAGTGCCACCCCTGCCATGGACAGGGACACCTTCCACTGTCCCAGGCTGCTCCAATCCCCATCCAACCTGGCCTTGGACACAAAGATATTTAGGACATATCCTTCTATTAAAAAGTATTAAAAGTATTGGCATAAGGATGCAGTTTATCTCTGTAGATTTATAACAATGTATAATCAGCATTTTTCCCAGTCTTCAGTCACATTTTTAATTTATTCATGCTGTGTTCTTCTCAGGATGGGGGTATTGATTACTGCAGATACCTGAAGCAATGTTCCATCACTTTTCTCAAGGAAAAAAGTTTCAATTAAAGTATCTGCAGCATGGACAGAATAAATTATGTAACTTCTACTTAATTAGTAGTACATAGTTATAGGCATATTAATAGAAAAATGTCTACTGCATCCTGGGACTTCTGCATTAACTTTAGTAAAAATCCACAGTCAGTCATGCCAAGAGTGAATGTTTACTGCTTTAGAATGAAGATTGCACTATTTTGTCTTAAAAACCAGCAGAAAAAGGCCCATGATGCTGGTTGCTGACAGGTGAACAAGGGATATTAAATACCAGAAGTATATTTTCATGGAATTTTCATGTGCAGTTATTTAATTTGGGATTGTAGTTATCGTGTCTGTTTGTATCAAGCCATGTAATTGCATTATACAGATACAGGTCCAGACACAATTTTATTTGCATCCAGAAAGAAAATGTCATTAGGGAAAATAATTTCAAATCACCTACTTTTGCATGTCTTGCTGGCACATAAGTGGCATTTGGCTGCTACGGAAAATCTGCTAATGAGCAGAGCAGCATCAAAGTTGGCATTAAAAATCCACCCCCTAGAATGGGTAGCAAGGCTTAAATGATGGAAGCTGAACTGCTGGGGGTTGTCTGGTGTGTAGTCAGTGAATTTATTTTTCATTTCTGTGATAGTTCTGTGGAATCTAAAAATTGGTTGGTTTCTTAAAGGAAAAGCTATCAAGAACTGAGATTTAACTGTGCCTTTCCCCAGTCCCTGATAAATGGGATTATGTGTGACTTTCAGTGCACTTCATTTTAGATTTAGTGAGGACCGTGATGTGAAATCGTGAAGGAGTGAGCTCATGAACAAATGCTCACTGCCCAGAGGGGGCTCCTTGATCTCACAGCTTCTTAAGGAGAAAACCATCTTGGATTTGTGTGTACTTCTTAAGGAGAAAACCATCTTGGATTTGTGTGTACTTCTTAAGGAGAAAACCATCTTGGATTTGTGTGTAGCACCCTGGTGTGATGCTGAAGGACACCAGAACCATAAAATCTCCATGAAATAAGCAGCTTCAGCCATTCAGCTTGTGGCAAGCTGCTCCTTACCCATTCCTGTGCCTGTGCTGTGAATTGCTCCAGGTGGAATTATCCTCAAGTACAAATTCATTACCTGACCAAGAGTGACCACTGCATCAAAAAACCCTGCATGGTTCAAAACAGCAAAGAAAAAAGTGATTACACAAATCCCCAACATAGCTGTGTGAGAACTCTGGAACCCCAGGCCCTGGCACAGGTTTGTTGCACACGTCTGTCGGATCCGAGTGTGGGGTTTGTGATGTCAGTAGAACATGTCATTTAAGTGTTGATTTTTAGGGAGTAAACATTAGAAAGTGAACAGGCTTGCTACTTGCGAAGTATGCTTGAATGACAGCTGTTCTGTTTTCCTAAATTTCAGCAAGCAAAGTAGCTTGAAGTGTTCAGGAGCTAAATCTGTCAGCTTTCTGATACAAAGGAAATTTTGTGGGGTGGGAGCACTGACAGAAGTGGGAGTGGAAGCACGGTGACAGAACAAAAACCAGAAATAAATACAGCTTTACTTTGCACTTTAATTTACATTCTTGCCATATTTTAGAGCCCAAAGCAGACACACTTTAGGCCACTGCTAGTGAAAACTATTTCTGAAAGGCTGTGGGTGTTTGTAATCTCCCTGCCCCTGGACCTCCAGGGACAGAGTCAGGGCAGGACTGGGAACGTGAGGCTGAGCTGTGCATCCTCAGGGGGGCCCAGCCACATCCTCCCCTGCACTTGCCGTGGGTTTATTACACCTGGCAATAAATGGTAATAATGACATGACACCTCACCCCTCTCCAATGCATTCACAGGATCTGGTGCATGGTTAGAAATTAATAATGCTTTGGGAATGGTGTCTTTGTTTCTGCAACCGCTGCTACTGGAAGCTCTCTGTGTGCAGATTCTATTGAAATTCTCCTTTTCTTTTGATGTCTCTGTCAGCATCTGAAGTTGACTGATATTTATCACGGAGTGCTCAGTGCCTGCCCTGCTTTCCCCAGTGCTTACCCCGTGGCCCTCTTGCTTAATGCTGAACTGGCAGAGATGCTGGCAGGCATCAGACACACAGGCTAAGGACTTAGGCTGGCTGCTGAACCTAAAGTTTTGCCATTTTGGTTGAAGGTTCTTTTTGTTTCTTTGGTTTTTTTGGTTGTTTTTTTTTTGGGGGGGGGGTTGTTTTGTTAGGTTTTTTTTTTATTTGTTTTGGGTTTTTTTTTTGGTTTTGTTTTGTTGGTTTTTTGATTTGGTTTTTTTTTTGGTTTTTGGGGTTTTTTTTTGCTTGTTTTTTTGTTTGGTTTGGTTTGGGGTTTTAAAATTTTTTCTCTGCAAAAGGTAAGGGGATGTTACCTCCAAAAAAAACTTCTTAATGTGGAAGCAGCTACTGAGTTAGCAGGGCTAGGCTGGCAAACTGGGTTTAATACTTGGTGAGCATTCAATGATACATCCTGGAGGCCTTCAGTGAGTCAAAGAAGTAGTTTAATTCATAGTTTTCAGTGTATTTCTCCTGCTGGTAGGTTACTCACTTGAAAAGTGGCCATATTTTACTGTCAGTGCCATTGGAAAAGAAATAGTGCTCGTTTCAGTATAAATGGGAGAGAAGTGTTACCATAAGACAAATTTTTGACGAGTGTTCTTCTGTTGGTACAGATGGCATCTGTGTATTTTTATCACTATAAATCACTCACAGTTGGAGTCATACTTAGTCCAATATCTTGCTTTATGTTTATTGACATAATCACAGTTTTAGAGACGGTATTAATCACTCAGTTCTTTGGAAACATTTGGATTGGTAGATGAAAAAACATATTTATTTTGAGAAAGCAAATGGTACAATTAATTTTCGCATATTTGTACATTTACAAATAGCAAACAAACTATATTGCAAAGTGAATTAGTACATTGAAACATTGATTTGTAAGCCTTGTTTTCCTCCTACAACCCACTGCAAGTGTGTGATAAATCAGGACTTCTACACTACCAGGGGAGGCACTGGGGAGAGTTACCTACATTTAAAATCAAACTCTTATTTTTGCAATTCCCAGCGTGTTGGTAAGATTCCTCAAGAAGTCTTGAATTTGTTTTTATAATGTTATAATTTTTTTCCTGCTGACCACAGCAGCATGAGCTGGTAAAGGTGCTCCCAGCTGGGAGGGGAGGGTGGGAGGATTACACAGAGGGCTTGGATCAAACCAACTTTTTCCTTCCCTTCTTTTGGGGCTTGCTGATGCCTGTTTGGCTGGGAGCAGAACCAGAGCAGTTCCTCTTGCAGTGCACAGATCACTCCTGCCAGGGTGGGAGCATCTTGTCCAAAGGCCAGGAGCACAGGTGGGAGAGCAGAGCCGTGGGCAGCAGGGCTCCCTGGCTGGCTTTGTCTGGCGTCCCCACGAAAGGATGTGAATCCCTGCTGCTGGTGCTGGAAGTGTTCCCACCCCAGCAGCACTGAGCTCTGCTCCCCTGGCCTTGCAGAAGGGTCAAGAGGCAGCAGGCTCGCTCCAAGCTCTGCAGACAACAGCCTGAGGGAAAACAAGAATGATTTCTTCATTTTCTCAATGAAAACCATTGCATTTGTCCCCTGCTTTCCACAGGCTGTGTGAGGGAAGCTGGCCTCTGCACAGCAGATGTGAGGTGATGCCAACTGCTTGTACAGCCCATGACCTGATCAAGATAGATGACTTCGTATTCACAGGTTTTTTCACAATTAGTGCAGTTTTCCTCTTCTGAACCTCAGCAATTACCCAGTTGAATTAACTTTGAAAGAATGGTATTCAAACTATGAATTACTTAAATTCAGCTAAGATGTAGCCAGATAATTTTGCACCAGTAACATTCATTGAAAACTATAAGAAAATGTGTGTTTCTATAGGCAGACACACCCAACCCAACCAGTTCCAAATTTGTACACACTTGCATTAGCAAATTGAAGCTTGCTTTGCTCAACTGAACCATGAGTCATAAAGATATCAAAGAAAATAGCATCCAAAATTCCACCTGAAGAGTAACACATAATTAAAAAATTGGTTGACTCAAAGGAGCAGCCGTGTTCATAAGCAGAATTATCTTCAACGACCTTGTCTCTATCTAGATGTGCCTTCACACAAAGGGGCAGCACTCCGTGTCCCTGTCCCTGGGAGCCCTCCCAGCACGTCAGCACAATTATTCCAAGCAGTCAGGATGGCTCTGGCACTGCTGAGCTGCTGCAATGTGGGAGGTGGGATTTGTGTTTGGTTCTGGTTCTTGTAGCATTTTATCAGCTCTGGTTTAGTGTTGATGACTCTGGGGGGGCCAGGAGGACACAGCATTTGTGTTCCTGGTATAAAACCGAATCCAAAACAGTTCCCTGTCTTCACTGGATCAGTGAAATTCAGCTGCCACTCTAAAGGAGAAGGGAAAAATTCTTCACTTATGTTTTTCTGAGGGGAGCAATTCCATTAAGTCCAGGGCAGTTATTCTCTATTTACTGCCCTGTGAGTGAGGTCACCACGTGCCCCCCAGATCTGGGAACTCTCAGAAAACACCTGTGAGAGGATCATGCTCTGGAGGCTGTAAGGGGGAGAAAGGAATATTGCAGAAAATGATTTGCCTAATCTATTCTATAAATCCATATTCACACATCCATACATTTATATTTAGGTATTTACACATCATAGCAAAAGGGACATCAAAAGTTCCCCAGCTGAAGGTGCTGGGATGAGCTGGATCAGCTTTGCCTGGAGCCTCTGACGTGAGAAGGGATTGTTTACTACAAGGACTTGGAATTCTGCAACACAGTGCAGGCAGGAGGTAGCCATGGTTTACCTTGGATAACCTAAAATTCATAACAGAACTGGAGAGAAAAAAGCCTGACCCCAAATAAACACATTTTCCTGTCAGGTGAGAATTTTCACTGTCTTACCAGGATGGGCACACTCAGATAGTGGGGTTTGGTGTAGGAATGGCTTATAATAATTCAAATATTGAGATATTAATCATGTTTAGAATAAGCCCAGATGTATTAAATATATAGTATTAACCATGTTTGTAAACAGAAATTCCTGCCATTAAGAGATAATTGGGTGTATTTGTAATTAAGTAACATTCTCTAGTGGAAATGACATGCATTATAGATCCTATATTGATTCACATGTCATTAATATGACATACAAGATAGACTTCCTTCAGAGGAACACCAGGCAGCTGTAGAAAACCTTAATTTAAAAAAAAAATTAGGTCTACAGTGAAGTTACTTTCCTGAGTAAAACATTGTGTAGCTTTGTGTACCTGCAGGGAGTTGGGAAGGAAAAGCTGGAGCTGTAAGAGCTCAGAACTGAGGTATTAAAGTGCAATTCTTTGGGAATTTCCCCGTGGGAGATTAAATGTCACACATGTCTGTAATGCCCTTACAATCCCAGTGACCTCAGGAAGGTCTTTATTTCTTTACTTCCTCCTTCTTTCTCTGTGTCAGAGGTACCAGCAGGTGGTAACTTCTTATATAACCTTTAATAATGTCATGGTGCAATAGAAAACACAAAACGTGATGGGAACTCCATATCAAAATACAGTGGAATTATTCCTTGCTCTTGATTATAAGTACAGAGCAAAAACAAAATAATATTTAATTCACATGTAAAGAGCTATTGCTGCAGTTACAAATTGGGAATTGTCAGATATGAGGGAGCAGAAGTTTTTTCCCCACATGTGCAGGAATACCCTTGGTGAGTTGATAAGGCAGATTGTGCAATTTTCCTATCAAATTTTGCAAGATTTCTGCCATCTGCACCTCATTTCAGTGAGACCAGCTGTGCTGGTGGTCCTTTGGCCACATCCATTTCATAACTGCAAAATTCATCTTTTAGGCTTGGATTTCACTCAAAATAAAATCTGTAAAGAAAGAAAAAAAAATGGCAAACAGCACCACGAGCCCCTGCCCGTCCCTCTGCACTTTGGATGCAGTGATTTCCACATCATCTTCTCCCTCTGTTAATGGGAATGAATATCCAAAAATACCAGCAGGACCCCTTTTATCTGAGTTGTGGTGGTGCACAGAGAGCAACAGGTTAGACAATGGCATTAAGCAAATAATTACATAGTACTGAAGCAAGGTTTTATAAATCTGTCTCAGACATCACATATGAAAGAGGTGTTTAGTAGATGGGATTAAAAGTGTTTATAAGTATTAAGATTATTTAAAAATTCTTCTTGATAACTTGCTGCCTTGAGTCAGAATGAATGAACAGAAATTTACTGGCATGTACTTACAGTTTTTATTGAGAAAATACTTGTTTAGAGCTTGATGTCAGACAAAAAATACTGGGTATGAAAAGGTATTAAGGTCTGTATGTGAAGTACATCAAAATAATTCAAATACTTAAACCTTGCAGCTCCACTCTTCTGTTTAATTAAATGTTATTTCTACAAAGATTTTTCTCCCTACAGGTACTAAGACTGTCCTAATAATTTATCTTGACACAGTATTTAGATCAAAACCTATAACAATCTGTTGTTTGCTGGGATTATAACCAGATTTTACAGTTTATATTTGTGTACACAGGCTCAGCTGCAGGAAGCTCTGTTGGCAGGTGAGGACCACGATTGTTCCTACATCTTCTTTGTGGTTTTTGACAAGCATTTTCAAATGCAAATACCTGACATGAACTAATCTTGGCCTAATCTTCATTCTGGTGCCTTGACATCCCTGTTGCTTTGAGGAGAATTTGGTAGTTCTGCATGTCCTTTAACTGGCTTGGAATGTTATATATTGGATTATTATATATTGGCCATCTCAAAAAATGCAACCTGTGTTCTTTTAGCTTCTCTGCATTAGCTGCTGAAGAAAGGGAATTTATCAGATGGAATAGTTAATCCAGGGACTGGCTCATGAGTTTGATAATGCAGTGGCTGTGGACAGGTTGCAGCTTGCCTGTAATTATAGATCATATAAACACATTACAGCAGGAGTTTCTATAGGCACAGGTCCAGGAACAATCTGGGCTTGTTCTAAATAACAAATATAGCACCAGTGCAAAGTGTGGGAATGGGCACATAACATCCAGTAAAAATGCTCCTGCTGGTAGGACTCCCAGTTGGCTGCTATCTACATGAGAACACAAGAAAAAATCAGTTAATTGGGGAGTGTTAGGAAGCAGCTGGAAGTAATTGTTTTGCCAAATTAGTAGTCTTGATGATAAGACCAAGTTCATAAGAAAATTCCTTACTGTCACTGTTTGGCACAAATGTGTGATATAAAGGGAGGTTAATTGGCTGTTCTTTAAAATAATTGAAAAAGCATCTTTTTTGTGTGTGTGGAGGCACCTCCTTGCTACCAGGCAGTGCTCCTGAGGGGATGTGTCAGGGGAGGGATGGAATGTTTGCAGAACATGCAGGAGCATTTTTGGGCGGTTTCATGGACCAAGCTGGGAGATACCCGTGGCTCCTCGTGACTGCATTCCTTCCCTTTATCCTACAGGGAATTTTCTCCCTGGCAGGGTGGCTCAGGAATCCAGGCACTGGCTAGCATGGTATCCCTGCATTTAAAACGAATGATTCCTTCTAATTCTCCTTCTCCACTCCTGCTTTTATCCTTCTGAAATGTGGCTGGAACATAACGGGCGCCTTCCTTTTGCAAGAACTCCTCGTAACAGCCCAGGAAGGTTTTCCTAACCAGCAACAAGGACTTCACTGGTGGTTTTGGTGCTTGTTGGAAGTGGCTCACTCAAAACCAAACAGGCAAAACCTCACAACAAAAGAAATTTGCTCCAAATAACCAGCTGTAAGAATTGCCTAAGCTGTAAGAACTGGGAATGCACAAGGAAAAGGTACAAAACCTGCAGGAGGAACTGAGGTCCATTGGCTCATCCTTTATTTTTCACCCTAAATATTTCAAAGCATGCACTTTTTTTATTTTGTTTTTTTGGTGAGTTTTTGTTTTGTTGATTTTTCTTTTTTTTTTTTTTGGTGGGATTTTTGGTTTTGATTTTTTTATATTTCTGTCATATTTCATTGTTTCTATGTTTTCTCCCAAGGGCTGGAAGATAAGGTTTAAAACATCCATTTATTGAGGAACATTTTATGTATTCCTATGCTGTAGAAGAAAGAAATGGATATATCCAATCCAGTTTCTTATGTAGGAAAGGAAGGTGGTGTAAAAATCAGAGATAAAAAGTCAGGGATCTTATCTGGGGTCTGCAGCTGCATTATTCATACCCTGTGATCAATCATTTGCCAACCCTTTACTTGGCCTGCCCCCTGTAATATGGTGCAAAATGACAATTTTTCATTAATGTGTCCTGACTAAAAAGAAAAAAAAAAACGATTTCACATCTTTATAGGGATAAAGAGGTCCAATACAATGGCAGGGGATAGCTGTTGTTTCATTTGGTGAGTAGGAACCGTGGGATTCTTTGTGAAAATTCTCATTGAAGAATGAAATTTATCAAGATACATTCCAAGAAAATATTTTGGACAGTACTGACACTCTGGAATGACTTATCTGTAAGAATTTTAGAGATACTGGGCATGGGATCCCAGCTCGTTCTCATAATAACTTTGGTGATGATGCTTATCACTCTTATTACTAGTATTATTTTTATATAGCTGATTGAATGTCATAACACTTGGCAATTAATGTCCTATTTAATTACAATAGAAGGACAGCTGTGAGCTGTAGTGATGACTGGCCTTTATTTCACCACCTTTGAAGTTTAACTCCACCCTACAAAGCACCTTATTCCTGAATTATACCCATAATTCTCTCTCTAAATGCTTGCACAAGACTGAAGTTTGTTGCCATTGATTCAAAACAACACCAAGGAAACAAACTAAAATTTTCTGAGTCTGAGCCACTGTGAAGTTGCCTTGTCACTTATCTTCCCCAATGCACTGGGCTAAGATGATTCTGAAATGCATCTCTGCTCTAGTCTAGGAAGAACGTTGCACAGCTTGGTCCATTCTGTTGTTCTAGTGTTACCAGACTATAAACATTTGAAATATTAAACTAAATTGCATGCAAATATTCTATTAAAAGTAGCCAGACCACTTACGAGAAATACTATTTTATTTTGTAAATGCTCTATGCTTTCCTCTGTAAATACCTGTCAGGTAATTGCTGTCAGCAAAAAAAAAAAGAAAAAAAAAGTGTCACTCACTTCCCCTTGTGTTCTGTTCAGTCATTGGCTCAATGAGTAGATACTCCAAATTCAAGATTTCTTTTCAAATGTTGTTCCTATTTTAAAAACCCCAGAACCAGGCAAGTTCTAGAAATTATAACACAAAATCAGTGTTATTATATAATTGGCCAGTACTTCTCAGTGAGAGAAGTAAGGAACAGGACATAAATCGTAATTAATGACTGGGAAAATTTAGGAAAATGTTGAAGATTCACAACATTATATTTTATTGTTTGTCTACAAATACCACACAGAGTAAAATCTGCCATCACTACAACGATGCTGTGGGTTTGAATTACAGTGTAAGATTATTACACACACAGATTCGAGGTCATCAACTCTGTGTCCTGCAACAAAATCCTTCTGAAATAAAAGTAATGATGACAATTAGTTGGCAGAGCAGCTGTGGCTGCCCCTGGATCCCTGGAAGTGTCCAAGGCCAGGGCTTGAGCAGCCTGGGACAGTGGAAGGTGTCCCTGCCCACGGCAGGGGTGGCACTGGATGGGCTTTAGGGTCCCTCCAACCCAAACCATCCTGGGATTCTGTGAAGGTTTTGGATGCTAAATCTGAACTGAAATGTCCTGCTCTTTCCCATTTTGCAGACTCAAGCTGAGTAACTCTCTGCTTTAAAGCTGTGATGAGGCTCCTGCTGGTTCCTGGTTTGACATTCCCAGGAAGGTCTGTCCTCCAGGAAGGGAACATCCAGGGAACCAGATCGCCTGGCCCTGCAATCAGCTCTCAAACACCCTGCCTGGCCTAAGGGCACTTTGTAACTCCTTGGCCAAACCCAATCACCTTCCAGGCTAAGTGAAGGGATTTGGGGATTCTTTGGAGTAGTTTTGCAACCCCTGACTAATTCTGTGTGTTTTTGGTTTGCCCAGAGAGAGAGAGAGCCTGCCAAGAGAGCTGATTTCTCCTTCTGTCAGGTATTTCCAGAGAGTCTCTTTTGCTTTTGAGATTATTAAATGTGATATCTTACAGTCTTTAGCCTGTGAAAGGAAATAGCATTTTCCCCTCTGTTCACCACAAGCAGCTCTAGAAATAATGGTCTTGAGAGGCAGCAAGGGAAATTTAAAGATAATCATAAGGAAACTGATGACAACAGTTAAGCCATGGAGTGGATTGCAAACAGAGGTTCTGCTGTTGCCAGAAAGGGACTGACAAACCTGAAGATGCATTTAGGTGTAGCTGATCCCTCAAGATCCTTCCACCTTTCATTGTGAATTAATCAGGAACAGAAATGAAAAGTGCCTCGTTCCTTTTCAGCCTCAGAGACTCCTTCCCTTGTCAAGGCACAAGTTATGACCCTGACTTGCTTTTACTCTCTTGGTTTATTGGTTTATTACAGTTCAGTTTGTGTGGCTTGGAAAAGCAGATTTAGCAATTGTACATGGCAGAGATTGTCGTGGTGCTTTGTAGTTCTTTCTCTTCCAGTTTTTCCCAAGACTGACAAAAAATCTTTACAATAAAAATGAAATTATAACAGTCATTCTTACAGGCTTGAGCTGTCACATCCATAAAAATACACGAACAAATATAAGTCCACGCAGAAATGTTAAAGGACAAGAGAAGACATGAGGATACTGGTGGGAAAAAAAAAACACCCAAACTGTTGTCTCTAATACTGCATTTTCCTTTGAAATAACTGGCATAGGCAAATTCAGAGTTTGTAATTTCAACTGAAGCCAGGACAGTTTTTCCAAGTGGAAAGGTGTTTAATTCCCTGGATGGGGAATTATGGTTAAGCTCATTTGACAGAGAGCTCTCTTGTGTTTGAATCCGAGAATGAAATTCTTCGCACGTGTTTATGCATTCGGTGAAATCAGAGGTCTTTGTGCTGTGTTTACTGAACAGCTTTTATGAGATATAAATACCAGCACATTCTGGTGGGTTTCTAACAAACAGAATGGTCTGCTCAGCCCCAATATGGTCCTGTGTTAGAGCAGATTGGATGGTACCCTTCGATGATGGGAAATGCATTTCAATTCCATCCAATGGCATGTATGGCTTATAAATTTAGAGAGGCTGTGGGTGTAGAGAAGCTGATTGTATAGCATTATTCATTACGTGCCTTATATCAAGTTTTGGCTCCTATTCTGTTCAATGATTGCACATTAGCATTCTTCTTGATCTTTGGTGCGTGACGCTTCCTGCAGAACTGGTTTGAACCTGTCCTCCTGCTTGAAGAATATTCTTTCTTCTGTTCCTGTCATTAGAAAAACTTATTATTGATAGTTGATGATTTTCCAGAACTCTTCCCAGTTCCTAAAGCTACAGGCTGGGTACTCACAGCCCAGCCAAGTCTGTGGAACAGCACTGGTGGGTGGATGGATGAGGGGCTGCTGGATCATTTAGGAAAGGCTCCTGGCTTCGACTTTGGCCACAGGTAGAAGGTTCTCCTGTGTCTTTCTGACTGATCACTTGGGTTGGCAGCTGACTTGCAATTAAAATAATGAGGTAATTATTGAGTCCTGGGAGTGATAGTCTAAATTGCACTGACCACAGAATTAGTAGCTTGTGAGGAACAGAGTTCTCTGTCTTCACTCTCACTGTCTGTAAAGCACATGCCTCTTTCTATTACACTGAGTTTAGTTTAGCTCCATGCTCTGTGGTGTAAAATGCTTTCATCCTGCTTTGTGGATAATCTTCCTTAGAGAAATTGGGCTGCAGGGAACAGAGGAACATCTTTTCTGATGCAGTTATATGGTTTATTATTATTATTATTATTATTATTGAAGATTTTTACCAGTAGCTTTAAGAGCTGATGAGTGAAGAGTCAGGTATGGCACAGACTATCCCCAAGGGCAGACATAGTGTTTGGAACATGCCACCTCTTATTTATCCTTCTGGTTTTAACTTCGAAAAAGAATTCCAATATTCTTATCTTAAACTAATACATCCTGTTTTTCAGATGGCACGGAAGCATGGAAGAGCAATGCCTGCCTTGCACAGGAAGTAAACATGTCTCAAGTTGATTGTCTCGAGTTAGGACCATTCTCACTTCCAGATATTCCCAAATATCTCACGTTGCCTTTAAGATTTTATGCAAACAGGGCAATCTTAAACAGCCTCCTTTAGCTGCAAGTTTTTAAGCCTCTCTTAATTGGTCTTAAAGCCTGAACCTGTTTATGGCTGAAGATCCTACCTGTTCCCTGGTCCAGCAGCAGCCCAGGGTAGGGAAGTGGGTGTTGATGAATATTCCGGGCGTTTCTCCGTACTGCTGCAGACCTTGCTGCAAATTTCAGCTGCCTTCAGCCAGGGCCATGCATAACCTTCTCACCTTTTCAGCACTGACATCTCAAGAGAAGCAGCTTAACTCCTGGCTAATAACAAAATAATTTCTCTCAAGATAAAGTGAGATGGAAAATGTGTCTTTCTGAACATAAAGTGTGCTTCAGGCACAATGGAGCTGATGCTTCACAACAAGCTCCAGAAGGTGCTGATGCCTGAGCAGTTTGTAGGAAGGGTTTTTGATTTTCCATTGTTTCAGGACAAAAGAAACTGAGTGTTAAAGCAGATTCTTTAGAACTGAACTAGTGCAGCAGTAGCACATCAGGCAGAGAGAGGCTTGTTTAATGTCTCCGTGGTGTTGAGCTGCCTTTTTAGCCTGTGTACACCTGACAAATTATGCAAGTGAAAGCTTTTCTTGACAAATATAATAATGCACAGATAAAAATAGTAAAGGAGTAGTAAATATAGTAACAATAGTAAAAGAACAATTATGTGTGAACCAGACAGCAGGAAGCAGAGCAGGAAGCTGAAGTATTACCAGTGTGTGCATGAGGTAAGGTAGAAAACACAATCTGGTGGCATCTCAGTGAAATGGAAAAATAAGTTTAAGGAAAAAGTAAATAATCTGATACAAAGATAGAGGCACCAGCTAATGTGGATTGCAATAACACCTGGAGTGCTGGTATCGTGCACATGTGGACTCACATACCCTGGGTAAATCACCAGCAGTCCCACAACAGGGATCCCCTTCCTACTGCTGCTTGCTCAGAGCAGCCAGTGCCCAGGGATGACTGGAAACCACTCATTTGCTCTTTTGCTAAGCTCTGTAAATGAGGAAACAGGAGGCAATTAGTGAAAGCCAAGACTCTTTAATCTCTCACTGCTCCATGGACTTTGTTCTTGCTCTGGAGATTTATACAGACTGTGTGAGTGTAAAGACCTACCTGGGAGGAAGGTGCAAAGTATAAATAATCTTGTTCATTATAAACCAGTAACCCTCCATATCCATAGGGTGTTTTAAAACACCATTTACATCCCAACTGCATGAGGCTGTCTGATCCAGGAGGGAATTTACAGCAGCTGAGAAAAGACTAATCTGATGGAGTGGTAAAAACTAGGAAGTGCTTTGAGTCAGTGGCAATAATCCCCAAAATGCTGAGCTGTGTGTTACCCCTCTGTGCACCAACATGATTCCTGAAGTGTTAATCAGGGTGAGAAACAGAAGGAAAAAAACTTTCTTCCTAAAACTTTTGTGCTTCCTAAAACTGGGTGCATTTTGCTGGCTCGGGGCAGTGACTGGTTTTGCCAGCAGCGTTGCACAGGGTTAGCTTTACTGGGATACAATTAATTCTTTTATTCTAGTTTGGGGGCAAAACAGTTGCTGTGCTGGCAGAGTAAAGCAAGTCAGAGACTAGACAGTGGAGCTGTGTCAAAATCAAAATTCCTTCCTCAAAAAAATCCAGCAGTTGTGGGTTTAAACTGCAACTGTTCTAATTGTGAAATCAAAAATAAAATCAAAATACACATTTGACTGGAATGTTTTGATTTTGACTCTTTTCCAACCTGAAACACAAATAAAGAGTTGTTATAAAATTAAGTGCAACAGCACACGCTGTCCCTATCAGCACAAGAATCTCACTTTTGGAAGAATAAGTTAGAACTTGTCAGGTGGCTTGTGGGCTTAAAAAAAAAATCCAAACCACCAAAAATCATACAACACAATCAGGAAACCAGATATTCATCGCTTTACATAAGGCTCCTATCTGAATTCTTTCTTGTGCTAAAAGGTTTTGTGAGATAACGAGAACTTTTATGCTCAAATGGGTGATAAAAGCCATAAAGCCTCCCAGAAAATGGAAGTTGTCATAAACAAAACACCAAGTCCCATTTACAGAACTGTTTCTTGTTTACACTGCCAAGTTGCTGATGGTGCATAAAGCTGTTCTCTTAATAATGAGCTGGGTAGAGGAACGCCCAGCATCCAAAAATGTGTTACCTCCTCAGAGATCTGCATTTTAATCAGCTGATGAAACAGATGTGGGAGGATTGTCAGGAGCTCTGGTTCTGAAATCCCAGAGAAGCAACTATGGATCTTCTATATTTTTATATTAAAAAATAAAAATCAAGTTGGTTTCTTGCTTTCTACCTGCCTGGCACTAGATGCGTCAGAAATGGAAGTTTTCTCAGAATTGGAAAGTACTCAAAATGAATTGTTTTTTCTAAAATAAATTCTGCAGAATGTTTTACCTCAGCAAAACCAAAATCTTGCTAAATGCAACCGTAACCTGGAAACTTTTCTGTGTTACATTAAGACAAACAGCATAAACTCTCTACTCACAGAAAATTGAAATTTCAGGTATAAATTATACGAATTTGTCAAAACTTATGTCACACTGAGAGAGAGAAACTTATGGAAACAAAACCCAAAGTCCATGACAGGAAGATATATGTTATAATATGTACTATATACAGCCAAATAATATGATGTAGAAGAGAAGCTCTGTAGGTCCCAGCATGGGACAAGGCATTTCAGTCAGCCTCTGGCTGCTGCAACAGCAGCAGTAGTAATGTGTAGCTAAATTCTAGTAGTTACTAATGGTCTAGAAGTAGAAGCAGGTTAAAATATCCCTATTCCAGTTTCCATGCCCAGATTCCTCAGATATTCAGGTATTTTGTTCTAGTCTCTGTACGGCTGTGATACACATTGACCAAAGAACTGTTCAGTACACTTTTTATTTAAAATTCCCATCATCCTTCATCCTCAGCCATAGAAATTTCATAGCAGTTGAATAATGGAAATGATGATGCATCAGAAATTAAGTATATCTTAAGGCATTCCTTCATCTTGAGAGGTTTCTGGGTAGAAAAACAGTCTCTAAAATCTATAGAAGATTTTATTTACGGATGTTAAGAACTTACTCCCTCACTTTTAATAGTTTTATATTCTAAACACTTTTCTCTCCTACTTGTTTAATGATTTCACATTTTCTTCACAGACAGACCAGCTGCTTCTAAAACACATTTTTAGTCATGCACAAGTAACAGCAAAGATAAACCCCCACATGCCTGTATTGTTCTCCCCAAAAACGCCGAGGCACCAGCACTTATTTCAGTGTGCCACAAGCACAGCTCCTTTATCTCCTTTAATAAGGAGCACTGTTCCTCAGGCAGTCTGCCCAGGAGAGGGAAATGCAAATTGTTGCTTTGGAATTGAACAGGTTTCCTGCTCTTTGGTCATAATGAATGTAATATCTTTCCTTGGCGTGGAGCTGAGGAGTGTTTAACTCTCAGATCAGCTGCTCCCCGTGTTCCACATGTCTGCAGGCCCTTTCCTTTATCAGCTCCCTTCCAGCATCCCTGAACTGTAAATTACAGCTGGCAGCATAACACAGATATCACTGCTGGGCTTGTTGCTTTGTTCTTTTGAGAGTTTTGATATTCTGATATTTATATATTTTAACTGAGTTTTTTTAATACATGTTCATGTAAATAATAATTGTTTTACATTCTTCTTTGTAGGTGGAGAAAATTGACAGACTGTTAGTTTGACCAGTGTGGTTGGAGAGGTGGCAGTTTCACCCTCCAATCCACTGTCATTTCTGCTATTGTATATATAGTGGAGTCAGAAAATAAAATTTACTTTTTAAAGTTCTTTTTCTTTCCTTTTACATCTAACCTGCTTCTGTGAGTTATTTTGTGCCGCAGTGAGACAGGGGCTCACAGGACTTTTGCAGTGTCAGGATAAAGTTTAGCATCATCTTTTTATTTTCTACTAAGTCTTCAAATGTTATATTAATCATGCAATGTTATATTCTGAAGGGTTTTTTTGCAATTGATAGTTGGTAAATGATAACTGGCAGTGTTTCATTCAGCTGAAGCATTTACTCCTTAGCAGGCTGAATAAGGTCTTTAATGGGTAGGAGGAAAGTTGTTCAATGAGGATTTTTTTTTTGCTTGATCACCAATCTCCTGCACAGTATTAATTATCTGAAATGAAGTAAAGTGACTGTTAAATAAGCTCCACGATTCAAACAGGAAAATGGTTAGAACAAAGGAGTGACTTCTGCTTCAGGGTAAGTGCAGCACTGAATTATTTCATTTCATACCATGAAATACAATCTTTTGAGTAGCTGAAAATACTGAGAGCCATCACAAACCCAGTGTCCTTATAAAACAGTCATTTATTCTGTTTTGGTACTCTGTGTGCTGCTGTTATACCCTAATGCAAAGTTGATTTTTCCTCTCTGGTGGCACGGCAAAAGTAGAAGTGTATTTGCATGCTCCTTGACAATTTTAGATTATAAATCATCCAAGCTACTAATCAATAAATGCAATTTTAAAATCTAGATTTTTTTTTCATATTCCAAGGATTCCCATTTCTTTTGAAGTATAAACTACAACATCACAATTTATTATAAGGGACCTATTAATGGGATAAGAGAGCTTTCCTCACTCTTTATGGTCTGATCACAAGCTAATGCCAGCAAAGTAAATGAGAGCCTTTAAACCATACCCTAAACTCTGTTCAACCCTTTCTGCTCAGTGAATTTTCTTACCACTGAATATAAAAGGAGAATTATAATTCTGAAATCACACAAGAAGCATTTCAGATCCAACCCTGCTAGTTATGCATCACAAGGCACCTCGTTAAAACACATTTCTAAATGAAATATAAAACGATACAGCAGATAAGAAGTCATTGTGGGTGAGCACACAGAAATGCTTGTATGGAACAGTGGGAATGATGGGCTCTGCTGCTCTAGTGTGGGGCTGGAGTGCTGTCCTAAAACAACTCAAGGTATTTCACCTCATGTGCTTTTTTATTTTCTTCTTGTGGGAAGTGGAGCATGTTGTCATTGCAGAGCCACGAACCACAAGGGCAGAGGGTCAGGCAGCACCAAACCCAAGGTGCCATCCTTCCTCTCAGCATTCTCCACCCTGAAATTGCTGTGGAGAGGTGGCAGATGGGGCTGCAGGTGCTGCAGAGCCAACACTCCTTAGGTGTTCCCTAGGCAGCCTTTGCTCAGTGCTCATCTGTTGTTCCTCACCTCCTGCTGCTCCTCTAAATCCCCTCTGCCCCAGCCTGGGCCCCAGAGAGCAGAACCTGCTGGTGCCAGGCACGGCCCCACAGCCTGACCTGCATCAAGTGGGCATCAAGTGACCATCCTGAGTAATTTTTGCTATAAACAGACACTCCTGAGCAGAGCTCAGTTTTCAGTGCTGTGATGTACTTGTGATTTGAACAGCCAGTGCTAGACATCTGCTCTCTTCTCTGAAAATGCCTCACATCATCTTGATGGCAATCCCTGGTGCTTCAGCTGGTGCAGCTGCAGCCAGGCTGGCCCAGCCTTTGGAAGGAGGACAGGGACATCTTGCTTTGATTCCCTCTACCAGGAGCTGCCCCACCATCAGCACAGCCTGACCCTGAGGGTTAACAGGAACAAAGTGGGGGCTCTCTCTGCAGACTGGCACCTTCCACCAAACCTCAGGTGCAGGATGGCTCTGCCTTCAAAGGGAGGATCACACAAACAAAGCCTCTGCTCACCAGCTGGTTCTGACTTCACTTCCAGCTCTAAAGCCTTCCTCCAGCTGAAAGCAGATTTTTATCTGCCTCATCAAGCTGCTTATGGGGTGCTGCTGCCTGCCAGGCTTCGTAACCCTCTGTGCCTCAGTCCTTCAGAGAGCTTCCTAAGCCCATAAATAATGTAAGTATAAATGTTGTAAACACTGTTCCTGATTGTGGTGTTCCCAAGGGAGAATTTTTCAATTTTATATCAAAGCAGTTTTGTTCCTTGTAGCCCCAGCTGTCACAGCCAGAATTCCATAGCAGGTAACACCCTGCACACCACAGTGCAGCACCATCCCAGGGTTTGGATGTACATGGAGTTTTGGTCACATTAAAATTCAGAAGCTTTGTTTGAGGCTCTTTTCATTACCTGGTACAGGTCACCGTGCATGTATTACTTGCTGTTGTTATTTATGACTCCAATAATCCTCACCACATCTACAAAGCCTTCCGGAAGCTGTTCCTATTTCCATTACAACGGGATGACTCGGGGCCTGCTTTCTGCTGACCCTGGTAGAAATTTCTTTATTAAGCAGGGCAACGTGCTGCATGCAGGTAACATTCCTGAGCTGGCAAACCAACAGTGTTTCCACATTTTATATTACAGCACCTTTTATCCCCTGAGGAGTATTACTGCAGCTTCTGTAGTTTCCTATTGAAGCACAAAAACTTTCTTATGGGCTGTGTAAAACAGACGTTGTTTTAATCATATTTTACTGCTTTCCAAGAAATGCTCTTTTTAAAATTGTGAGAAGCCACTAACAGCTCTTCCAAGCTTGTGAAGCAAGAATGAGGTTTTATGACAAGATTTTCTTTGCATTTGGTTCCTTTGTAACCAGTGGGATAGAATTTACCTGAAACGCTTTTTATAAACATTTCTGTGTAAAGCAGGGTGTCTGTTTGGGTTTAAGGCCTGGAGGAAAAGGGAAATTTTTATATGTGATGAATGTCTCCAGATGTCACAGTGCCTTAAAATACTGGATCATAGGAAGCACTTACCCTAAAATCCATACCTTTCCAAAAGCCTGTTGAGCAGATTTGGTGAACACTCTTTAATTTTAAAGACAGAGCTCTCAGTGAGGGGCCAGTGTAGAACAGCACAGAAGATACTGCTCCATCCCCCCAGAGGTGTTTTGCCCTAACATGGCACTTCAGAAATTAGTTTTTATTCTTTGTGACAGACTGTAGTATGTGGCCTTACAGCACAGTAGGCATGTAGGGGAAACAAACTGACAAAATTAAGAATTTCAGGTTTATCATTAAGAAGAATATTCATTACACAAGATTCTACAATTATGTTATTGCTACATGACCTTGCAGAACAAAGTTATGTTCTCAGTTAGGGCTTGCCTGACGCTGCCAGAAGAATCCAACTCAAAATATGCTGGATTGAGAAACCAAGTTCACGTTCTTCTCTGCAGACTGAGATTTGAATAAGTAACAAACTCCATCCTTTCTAGATAGGAACTGTGAGGTATTCCATACATAATGATGAGAACTGGGAATGACAGGATAAGGGGGAATTGCTTCCAACTGGCAGAGGGTGGCATTAGATGGGATAATGGGAAAAATCCTTCCCTTTGAGGCTGGTGAGGCCCTGGCACAGGTTGCCCAGAGCTGCTATGGCTTTTCCATCCCTGGAAGTGTCCAAGGCCAGGTTGGATGGGGCTTGGAGCAACCTGGGACACTTGAAACTGTCCCTGCCCATGGCAGGGGGTGGAACTGGATGGGCTTTGAGGTCCCTTTCAACGCAGACCATCCTGGGATGCTCAGATCACTGGGGGCAGCCCAGTGCAGGGATGCAGGTCCAGAACGTGCTCCTTTCCCTGGCAGCTGCTGCTCCAGGCAGCGCCTCCTGCGAGCCGCCAAAGGCCACCTGCAGGTGGGAAAGGCTCCGTGCCCAAGCTCATAACCTCCCGTGAAGAGAACATTTAAGTTCATTTGAGCAGCAGGTGAGTATGGGTTTACACTCCCCCTACACACGTTGCAAAGAGAACACCAGCAAAGGGCTTTGCTGACCAGCGCGGGGCTTTGCCTCTCTCCCGGCGCTGGGGGATGCTCGCAGCGGTGCCGCACCGGGAGCGCGCTGCAGCGGAGCCCGTTCCGGGCAGGTGTCGGTGCCGCGGCGGGGCCCGGCCCGGGGCGGGGTCGGCCCGGGGCTCCCCGCCCGCAGGTGCGGCCCGCCCAAGGCGCGGCCCGCGCAGGTAAAGCCGGAGCGGCCCCGCCGCCGCCGCAGTCCCGCCGCGATGTTCGGGGCGCAGCAGCAGCTGCAGCCGCCCGCGCTGCCCCCGCACCTCCAGCAGCAGCAGCAGCACTACTACCGGCGGCAGCAGCACTACAGCACCCTGCCCGCCCGCCGGCCCTGCCCCGAGCCGCCGCCCTGCCCCGAGCCCCCGCCGTGCCCGGAGCCGCCGCGGCCGCTGCCCTGCCTGGACCCCGCTCCGCACCAGCAGCAGGACGCCGTGGCCTACGACCGGGTGCGCACCTACGGGCCGGGCTGCCGCCGGGTCAGCACCTCCTGCTCCTCCTGGGCCGCCTCGCCGCTGGACTGCGGGCACGGCTGCGACCCGCCACAGGTACGGCGGGCACGGCCCGGCCCCGGCCCCTCGGGGGCTGCTCCCGGCCCGGGACCCGGCTCCCGCCCGGCATGAGCGGCCGTCGAAGCCGGAGCCCGGGAGCTGCGGGTGCGCCCGGCGGGGCGGGGGATCTCCTCGGGCCGGGCTCCCCCGGGGGTGGGACGGGTCCAGCCCCGGCCCCTCCGCTCGCCCCGCGCATTTCCCGCTGCGGAAAAGCCGCTGTGGGCGCTCCCCGCCGTGCCCAGGCTCACCGCGGGGCAGGGATGCGGTCACTGCCCCGGCGCGGTTCTCCCTTTCCCAGCCCGCGGTTGTCGCCGGCTCTGGCGCGGCGCAGCCCCGGTGCCGCCGCAGGCGCTGCTCCCTTCCCACGCCGGGATGTCACCGCGCGGCTCTGCTGACCGGGGCTGCTCATGTCAGTGGAACGCGAAGCCTGTGTGCTCATTAGGTCTCTTTGAATCGATGGTGCTTAGTAAGGTCCGCGACTGAGGTGTTGGAGTCGGGCTTGGAAAGCCCTCACAATGCAGTTCAGCGGGTTTGTTGTGTGTGTATCCAAGGCATGGCTTGAAAGTATCGGTGGAATTTAATGTCATTTTAACACATACAAGTGGTGTATTAAAACTAGAAACCAATAGCTTAAGAACAGATTTGACTGCAAAACCAGAAAGGAGGTTAAAATTTATACTCAAACCATTTTTCCTCATACAGCAGAATGCCGTTAACATCGATAGGATTGCTCTGCTGTACTCAAATGGCAATGAACATTTGTTTCAAGATGAACTTACTGAATTTTCTTTCCCGTGTTATATTTACCTATCAAAAAGAGTCTGGATTAAGACCAATACAAGATCTGCATTCCTTTCAAAGCAATCTTTGCATAGTTTGAGGGCTGCCCTCCTCTCCAGGATGATTTATGTAAATCCTGGGAAGTGAGCGAGCAGCTGCACTAATACAAGAACAAGAGGAAACAGCCTCAAGTTGTGCTGGCGGAGGTTTAGGGTGGATGTTAGGAAAAAATTCTTCATGGAATAGATGGTTAAACATTGGAATACACTGCCCAGGGGACTGGTGGACTGACCATCCCTGGAAGCGTTCAAAAATGTGTGGCTGTGGCACTTGAGAACACGCTCGAGTGGTGGCCTTGGCCATGCTGGGGAATGGTTGGACTCGATGATCTTGGTGAGTTTTTCCAGCCTGAACGAATCTGTGATCATAAGGGCTTTGTAGGAGTTGGTAATGGCAGAGCCATTCCCTCTGTATCCAGCTTGTTAATCCCCTTTTGCAAGATGTAGGGCAGGAGTGTAAACACAGGTCTCTCACCTCCAGATAAGTGATCTGCTCAGCTAGGCTGGATGATAGTCTGAATTGCAGTTAATTAATTAAATATTCATTGGCATAAACATTGCAGTCCCAGGCTTCCTCTGCCTAGATAAGTACGTGAACAAAGATTACAGACTCAAATGCTGTCACTGCTCTATGGAGGATGGTTAATTTTCAACATCTGTTGTAGTCACTAAATCCATTATGTCCTGCTGATGAAAACTAATTTCTTGCTGAAGTGTTTTGCTGGACGAGACTTTAAAGACAAGAGGGTGTAGCTCAGTCAGGCTTTGTGTGGGTTGCAGTTTCAGTGGTGGAGAAGGAAGGCGCCTAATACAGATTATTAGGAAGTTATTAAAGCAGAAAACAGTAACAAACAGGGAAGTCAGCTGGGAGGAGGCAGAAGTGGCACACTTGGTGCTGGATGGGAGTTGCCTCAGAGAAGCCCTGGGAGGGGTGTAGGACGTTCCCAAAGAGTGGCTCAGTTGCCCTTTGAGCCCATTGTGTAGGGCCACATAAAGTGAATAATGGACCCATACCAAGCTGCCATCTGTGTTTGTTGTAACAGGAGAATTTGGGGTGAGTGGCAGCCCAGAGCTGCAGTTTCAGCTCTGTACTGCTGCTAAAGCAAAGGGCTGTCTTAGAGCAATATTTAATGTGCTTCTGCAGAGCTTGTGTGGATTAACAATAACAGACAGGTACATCCCTGTTGATGCAGTGTTCAGTCTTCAGTCATGTGGCTGGGGTGTGCTCTTGTGTTTATGTACACTTTTAATAAGCTGGAGAGAGGGAGAATTTGAAATTGCTGAGTGCACAGAGCACATGTGCTGGTACTTTTTGTGGTTCAGGATTCAGGGTTTTTTTACTTTTGTGGTTTGTTTTGTCCTTGGAGTAATTCACAGCAAATTTTGCTCTGCTTGATCTAAATGAGAAGTGTTTGGAATAAATTCCCTTCCAGTGTGGCTTATGTGTATGAATCCCTTCTGCATGGTCATGAAAAGAGAATTTATGAAGTGGCACATACAAAATGTTTGCAGAGGACAAAACCCTGACAGGCTTTGTAGAGGTTCTCTGTCCATGTGAGAAATTTTGGAAGTCAGGTGTTTGTGTGGCTGGGCTCAGTTCCGTGACGTGCAAAGGACTCCCATGAAAATGGTGTAATATTAACCAGCTTTAGGGTTGGTCTGTGTTGTAACAGCCTCAAACACAGCCTGCCATTTCCCCATTTCACCTGCCAACTGGAATTCATAACTTATGAGCAGATGACTGGATTGCTTGTAATTAGCAAGACAATGTGTTGTGGATAAAGGCCTTTGACATCGATGAAATTCTCACTTTTGTCTCTGGGTTGGCTGAAGCCAAGGGTAACCTGTTGAAATTAAAAAAAAAAAAAAAAGGAGGGATATTTGATTGCTTCTACATAAAATTGGCACACTAAGGGTAAATCTATCAAATGTTTCCTCTAAAATTAAAAGATCTTATTTAGAAATCTTAAAGACTTGCAAAAATATTCATGGAAGTTTTAGTGTTACCTTCTAAAATTCTCCTTATAAGCCCCATGGTTTGGGTTGGAAGGGACCTTAAAGTTCCTCACGTTCCGACCTCCTGCCAGTCTGTGATCCTGTAAAACAGACCCAGACTGACTGGTCAGGCTGTCCTGCATTCCAAACCCACTGCAGCACTGGGCTTTCCCTTTGGAATCCCACCTTCCCCTTCCTTCTCCCAGTTACAAAATGCTGCATCTCCAGACACTTCTGAACTGCTTGGAGAGAGTAGCCTGGGCTGTGCCCCTTGGGAATGCTGGAAAACAGAAACAGCCCAAGATCCCTTGCCATGGCAGTGTCCCCACTGCTGGGGGACAGCTCCAGAGGCCTTGGAGGTGGCACCTCCTTGTGCAGAGCCCCGAGCTGTGTGTGGGCAATCCAGGCTGGCACAGACACAGCGTTTCTGCCTCTTGGTCCCCTCCCAGCCTGTGCCAGTCCAGCCTGCTTGGCTGGAATGGGAGAAAGGGCAGGCAAATCCTTGTTTGTAAAGCAGTTCTTTGAAAATGAAAGAGTTTGGGTATCTCAAAAATAAGCATAATTTTATCCAGGCAAAACATTCTTAGGTTCTTTATAATATTGCATATAGAATGAGAATATTATGAACGTCTGTTTCAACTTAAAATGCTCCAGACTCCTGCACTGTGGGTTTATTCCTCTGAGACACCCTGGATGTGTTATCCTCTCTAGACTTTGAGTTAGTCTTGGCATGTTTGTGCAACCTTTCAGTGAATTCCAGGGCTGTTCAGTGTCACACAATGGCCGTGTGTTGTCCCCCATGCTGTCCCAGGGCTCTCTGGTGTCACAGCTCCGTGTGCTCCTCACGGACACCGGGCTCGGGCTGTGCCTGCTCTGAGACCGGGCTGAAGGAAGGACCAGTGGCCATTCCTGTGCTGAGTATTTCACTTTTTAGTTCCAGTTCTGCAGGTGTTGGTGGTGAAGGGATTTGGCTGCATGTTCCACCTCTCTGTGCTGTCTCTTCTCTGTGTTGTCCCCAGAGTCCTGCTGGCACGTGGGGTGGCAGCTGCACTGAGCAGCTCCCCAAGTTTCTGCAACGTTTTTAATTTTGAAATTTCTTAATTATTCTGACTGCTGCAAAAACAGTTTCTTTTCTACTTTTGTTTCTCTTTCCTGGTGTTGTTATGATTCACTCTTGGGAGGTTTGGAAAACTGCTCCAGGCTTCCTAAACTTATGCAAGAGTTGATAGGAAACCTGACCTACTTCAGAGCTGCTCTCACCTGGCTGAGAATGTGGCTGAGACTGAACTGCAGCAACATAAACTTCCCCCTGACTTTGGGGAATAAGTGATTCATTATGAAAATTGGAGGTTTGTGCTGTGAGGGAGGATAAACAGTATGCTGCAAACTGACAAATTGCCCAGCCCTTAGATTGGGTTCAGTGGGAGCTCTGCTTGTTTGGGTAAAGACCTGGATGTGAAGGGTTGAAGCAATGTGTGATTTGTTAGAACTGGTGGAGGACAGTGTCTGCAATTGCTTCTAGACAGTGCTGGGGCAAAAACTGAAGAAATCTATTTGAAAACAAAGCGGCTGCCAGGGGCAGATTCTTGTAATTTCAAGAGGCACATCTCATTTTTCATTCAGGAATGTGCAGATGCTCCACATGGGCATCATTCCCAGAGGTGGCAGCTGTGGAGCTGTGTGCACTGGGTGTGACCCAGGGGTTTGTTGGGCAGCTTCTCTACCTGTTCTCTTCTGAGTTTAAGCAAAATCCAAATTTTCATGCCTTGGTGAAGCAAAAAGAATATGATGCGTCTCCATCTACACCAGCTGAGTTTGATGTGTAACCTGAAAAAACCGAAAATAAAAGAGATGGACTGGGACATGTGATCCAGGAAACCTCATCCAGCTTTGATTTGTAGCCTGTTGTGCTGCACTTACAGAAAATATGGACTGATTCCCTCAGACCTGCAAAAAGGGGATTGAGAAAAACGCAGCTCTTAAAATGCAGAGAAGAATTGTGTCTTGCCATGCTGCACATGGACCAATTCCTTTGGGGGGTGAAGGGCCTGGGTTTAAAACATCTCCAGGTGATTGTGGCCAGTGGATCTCAATTTATTTTTTACAGCCAATGTCCATAATCAGATTCCTCGCCAGAAAAGGTGTTGGAGGTTGAGGTGCAGTAATCTCTGAACCTTTTTTCCTTCCTTGCAGGGCACCATCCGCAGGATCATTATTGAGAACCCGGATCAGGTAGGGAAACAGTGCTGGACTTCCCTCAGCTCCTCCACAGGGGATGATAAACACTCTGAGCACACAGCTCACACCTCTGAGGGTGAGAGATGCAGTTAGGAGGGATTGGAAGCACTGCAGGATGGCCTCTCAGGCTCCCACCTCTCAGCTGTTAAGTCTTTATTAATATTGATTAATTACTAACTGTTTCTACTGTATTTATTTCACGTAGTCCCTGTATCCAAGCACAACCACTTTGTTTCTAAATGAACACACACTCACTCACATGTTCACATCCTAAAGGACATCTCACATATCTTTAAATTATCTAATTTTAGTCAAAATTACACTAATCCTGAGTTTGCTGTTTGACAAGATGTATGGATGTTTTTATTTATGTGTTTTACAGGAGCCATTATCCCCTTTTCTCAGAGGGGCCAGTTTCTCTCCTGGAAATAATGTCATCTATGAAAAAACAATAAGAAAATATGAGCTATTAAATCCCCTCCAAGTAAGTTGGGTGTTTATATTATCTATTGCAAGAAGAAAATTGAGTTGGTAGCAGGAAATTGATGTTTCTGGGTTGGATTGGTTCTGGATTTTTTCTGATTTTTGTTAGGTGTAGCTGCCAACCTGAGAACTGCCTTGTTGTGATCTAGGAGACATTCTCAAAGTAAATGAAGCAATATTTAAGGAGAGCAGAAAGTGGAATGTTTGCCATATTTTTCCTAAGAATTTATTATTAACTAACAATGAAAATTGCTGTTGTATCTCTAATACTGTTAGTCTGTATCTGAATATAGATGCAAATTAGTTTCTTGCAATATCTTCATAACAGAACAATCAAGATACATTTTTAGAAAAAAAAATTAAAAATGCAATTTTTTTTTGCTAACTCTTGAAAAAAATATATTTGGCAAACCTGTCTAAAATTTCATCTCCCGATTGGTGTTTTGTCAGTAGCAAAAATATTGCTCCATTTTATTGCTCTGAAACATTTCCAACAGGAAAAAAAGACTGAAATTTAGCATATCTCAGAGTGATTTACCTGAGGTTTTTTACTTAGCTTTTTAAAACGGAATTTTTCATGGCTCTCTGGATTTTAGACAGCTGAATTCTGTGATATCCAGTCTCTGAAGTGGAAAAGGAAAAAAAAAAACATAATTACAAATAACAGCTTCTTTCTTTTGGCAGATAATGTGCAAAGAAAAGAGTAAAAAATTGTGGAGTTTAGCCCTGGAAATCGTAGTTTTACTTCTGATTTTTGTTACCTGGGCTATGTTTAGATTTAGGTCAAATCAGGAGCATAGTTCTAAAGGAAATTTTCATGTGTAGTGGGACATCTACCTTGTGGAAAGGTTCTTCACCCATGCTTATCGCTGGCAGCTACTAAAATTGGAAGGAAGACTGGTGAATTACAACCCTGGAGTATGAAAGTGTGAGGCAAACTCATGTTCAGTTAGGTATAAAAGCAATTTAATCTGGATTATTAAAACGTCCAAAACCACCAGCAGCACTGCCAGTCACAGGCACATTTCATTCACTGTTGAGGTTGATGTCCCACTCCATGCAGTGCCCAGCACTGACGGGTGTTTTCTGTGCCACAGGAGCATTTCCCATCCCTGCAGTGCCCAGCATTAACCCTTTTCTGTCCCACCAGATGCATTTCCCATCCCTGCAGTGCCCAGCATTAACCCTTTTGTGTCCCACCAGGGGCATTTCCCATCCCTGCAGTGCCCAGCATTAACCCTTTTGTGTCCCACCAGGGGCATTTCCCATGCATGCAGTGCCCAGCATTAACCCTTTTGTGTCCCACCAGGGGCATTTCCCATCCCTGCAGTGCCCAGCATTAACCCTTTTGTGTCCCAGCAGAAGCATTCCCCATCCATGCAGTGCCCAGCATTAACCCTTTTGTGTCCCAGCAGGAGCATTCCCCATCCATGCAGTGCCCAGCATTAACCCTTTTCTGTCCCAGCAGGGGCATTTCCCAGCACTAACAGGTCCTTTCTGTGCCAGGAGCGGCAGTTCCAGGTGTGCCCGGCGGAGCCGTGCTCGCAGTGCCCGCCGCTCCCGGTCACCCAGCAGTGCCAGCAGACACAGACGGGCAGTCCCTGCGAGCTGTGCCCGGGCCCGGGCGGCGACGAGTGCCGGGGACACCCCGTGAGGAGGAGCACGGCCCCCCCCGAGCTGGTGAGGGCTCTGCTGTTTGTTCTTAGGCAGGGACAAAACTGCGGGATGAGCGGGTTTATGGCTCTGCAGCCTGCAGAGGTTTGTGTGGGACTCTCAGCACCACACCCTTCTCACTGAGCAGGGTCTGTGTGTCTGTCTGGGGCTGTCTGAGGCTTTCTCACGTGCTGCTGGGGGGGGGAAAGGCTGTTTGAGAGTTGTATTTCTTGTTGTCACAGACCTGTGCTCAGGTGTGCACTGGCTGAGATGAGCCCGTGGTGTTTAACTGGGCTCAGTCTCACGGGGCTGTTTGGTTTTGCTTTTCTTTACCCATCAATTCAGCCGGGTTTCACCTGTCAGTCTGTACACAAAGACTGAGAGATGCACAGCTTCTGCTTTGGGAGGAAACAAACATTGCTTTACAACATCAGCTCAGGGTTCCTTCCCTCCTATGCTGATCAGCCAGGGCTTCAAATGTATTTCAATTTGATGCAAAAGTTGTTGACACGAATTCAGTGGGAGCACTAAAGGAGCTTCCTGGTGTACCTGCAGCCTGTTAGTGCAGCTGGGGAGGGAGTGCAGCAGGTCCCTCCTGTGCACCCAGTCGGTGTTTGGGTGACAAACACCCTGGGGACCTCGGTGTCAGACCTGTGCAGAACCTTCCAGAGCCGGGCACTCCCATCAGCCAGCTCAGGACACTGAGTTTGGGCTGAGGACACCGCTGTGGAAGCAGGACTTGACCTGATTCTTGTTGTTCTAAAGGAAATCATTCCTCTCTGTACAGCTTATTGAAAACCAGCAGACATGGAAGACTTTATTAAGAAAAGTGAAAATAAATTGAAAATCGCTAAGAGCAGCCAGACCCAAATCCTGCCTGTAGCATTTTCATGTTCAGCTTTCATCCCAAAGAAGGAATCCTGTTCTGATCCCTGCCTGTCTCCTGCCAGGTGAGCTGCCCCCAGGACAGCCCCGAGCAGCTGGACTGTCGCTTCTTTGGGGAGCTGCTGGCCGAGCTGCACCGCAAGAGCAACGACCTGTACAGCTGCCTGCTGCAGCACGTGGAGAAGATTGGGACAAGGTATTGCCACTGGATCTGTCATTGCTGTGTCCCAGACATCCAGCACTGCACAGCTGACGGGGACAGTGTTGTTTGTGGATTGGTTGTTTCTTCCTGACAGTTGGAATTGACTGGATGTTTTACAAATTCATCTGATTTGCAAGTAACTGAGGACATAGAAATGCTGTAAGCCAAGGAAATTTATTGAATGGGATGCTTAAGAATTGTGTCTCCCACACGTGTTTGTACATTGAGCAAACAAGAACTTACAGCATGCTCTGACATACATTTCATGACACAATTCTATTGCTGTGTCCTGAAGAAACAACCCAAACATCCAAATTTCCTCAGTCCTGTTGTGATGTTGTGTCATGGATTAAAGGCATAAAGCTCAGTCTCTACATCCAAATGAACATTAAGCACATTTTCTGCAGAGCCCTGCAGACTATCTGTGGAAAGAAATGAGAGTCACAGCAGGCAGTGCCCTGCACAACTTTCTTCCCTCCCATCACCCTCATTCTTCCCCCTCACTCCCGATCTTGTCTGGTGCCTTCCAAGGTCACTGAATAAGGAAAGTGGTCCTGTAGCAGGGGAAAAAGGGAATTGAACCATCACAGAAACCCTGAGAATGCCGAGTCAACACTTGGGGCAGGGCAGGGAATTGCAGCAGAGTTGTGGGCGAACCATTACGCAGGCAATTAAGGGAGTAATTGGGTTAACTGCCCATAATTGGGATAACTGCCCAAAGGACTGGGGATAGTCAGCCTGGACTCCAGTCTCCCCAGGAATTCCTCCACAGACGGAAGGTAATGACTCTTCAGCTGAGAAAGATCCTTCCTTGCTCTGTATTGTCCAGATAATCTTTCCGTGGTGAATATGGGCCTGAATCCTGGAAGTTCTCAAACAGCTTTTTGTGTTTTACAGGAACCACGACATTGAATTCACGTGCCAGGTAAGGCCCAGGCTGTCCCCTGACACGGCTGGGGGAGGGTTCAAGCAAATAAAGGCAAAGCAGCTGAAATGAAGGAGGCTGGTCTTTGTTAGTCAATGCTTCCTGCTTGTAAAAACATTCAGAGCCTGAAAGCTACTGCCAGGCAGGCATTTGCAAATGTCATAATACTGAAAGGAAACTAAAGAAATTGGATTATTCCAGTATGAGAGTCAAATTTTGGAAAAGTTTCTCCTGCTGTTCCAATAATGGTTTCACTGGAAAATGACTTGCACAGGTACCAGTATTTTTACAATGTGTTTTTTGCAAAGGCTTTCTCACTCCCTGTGGCTGAGCAGCAGGTGCTGCACCTTTGAAGGCATTCAGTGTGAATAGGGCAGAAATACCTGTCCAGGGTTCACTGAACAAAATGCCACTGAATCCTGGCAGCATCTCCTGGTGGTCATCTGAGGTTTATTGGCAGCCCACTCAGAAACACAATAAACCACCATAAACTGCTGGGAGTTGTAGCATCAGCTGTTAATCCCTGAGAGAGGATTGGTTTGAATACTCCTTTTAAATGTTGAATTTATGGATTTGAATATATGCTTCATGTATCACTTTATCTCACTTTGTACATGCCCCACATATAAAAGACTTTGGAAGTTTTCTGGATAGACTTTGATCTATTTTTGTTCTTATTTGCCTTGTGCTAAGGATGTTTTTCATAGCAGAGCTGTGTAATTAATGAAGAAACCACATTACTAATCTACCAGGCAAAATTCTTAATCAAGATGTCTCCCCTTTCCTCCCTTCTTTGCTTAGACTGAAGATATTGAAGAATTAATTCCCAAAGGACTGTCTGAGGCAACAAAGCAGCAGATTCGTTATCTCCTCCAGGTAAGGGAGCTTGGCAGCCTGTAGGAGCTGGCTCACACACAGGAGGGACTTGGTACATAACACCCTTCACTCTGTATTCCCTCATCCCACTGTTTCTGGAGTGAGGGGGGTGGAATGGTGGCTTCAGAGGAAGTGTCACATGGACCCACAGTCCACTTGTGTGTTTTAAACTGAGCTCTACTGGGGCTTTCCTGCAGTTTCACTGGAAGCTGTCTTGGCTTTTGACCACTGACAGGAGAACAGAGACCTTTCATCTTTCTGTGTTGTGTATTAAGACTTCAAAAGCCAAACACAAATAGGAGGTGCTAAAAACCCAAAAGCAGAGCCTGAATCCCACCTGCTCTCAGCCCAACCCCATGGCTGGGCATGGAGGAGGGAGGGAGGGAGCTGAAGAACCAGCCCAGGAGGACAAAACCCTTTACACCTGAACCACAACAAGAATGGTTCAGTTTGCTGTTGGATGCCAAAAGCACAGCTCAGCACTCAGAGCTGCCTTTGCCAGGCAGGTGTGTCCTGATCTGGGCTCCCTCACGTAGGGGGAGGGTGATCCTACCTGGGAGCTGCACCTTGGAATCACTTCCTGGTAAAAAAAAAATGCACTGAAATTAAGTTGAGAAGGAGCAGCCTGGTCTGAGCGTGCAGCTGCCCTGCTCTGACCTCCCCCCCATCCCTTCCAACTGGAATTATTCTGTGCTTCTCTTACAAGGAAGATGGACATCAACCCCATGGACATTCCACCAGCATGAGGACATTCCATGGCCTCACGCTGGCACACTGTCCTGGGAGGCTGGTTCAGCTCCAGGTGAAAAAGCTGGAACAGGCATTTCCTGTTGTCTCTGTGTCCAGCTGGTTTTACATCCTCCCAGCTGTGATTATAAAATGCAGCCAGAATGGATTTTGGGGAACCAGGTGTTGTCAGGATCCACCCAGGGTGCTCTCAGACCCCGTGGCCACCAGGACAGAGCTGGGAGGGAAGGGTTTGCACAGCCCAGGATCCCGAGCTGGGAATGCCCAGAGGCTCCTCCAAGGACACAGAGGATTCCACTGGAGAAGCACATGGCACCTCTGGGATTTAGCAACCTCTACACTAAGCAGTTGCTGAGTGGGGTTTTACTTACGTTTTTATAGTCTAAATTTCACCATTTGACTCAATTCCTTCTTTCAAACTACTCTATAGTGTATTACACAATAAAACCAACAAAACCACAAGGCAAAAGTGAAATTCCACTTTAATTACAAAACCAAAAAAAAGGTGAATTACACTAGGAATGAAGTCTCAGTCACATCATGGCATCAATGGGGATAAAAAACTGGGCAAGGGCCAATCCCCAGAGAGCATGAGAGCTCCAAGTTAAGGGAACACACAGGAGGGTTTCACTTTTATCTGGACAGGAAAAAAACACAGATTTTGCACAGAATATTCAACCCTTCCAGGAGCATTACAACTTGAGGAGTTATTTTGTGTGTCCTTTCAAAGTCTATTTTTCTTCCTTTAGATGTTATAAATGTATCATGAAATGCAACAATTTATACTTTCACCTGAATCAATACACAGCTATTAAAGGCATTAAAATTAACACTCCAAAGGAGAACAGTGTTGGGCTGTGGTCACTTATAGTTTTCTCTTTCATCCAGGTGATTCCTTTCATCTTTAGGATCTTTTTCCTTTTAAAGGGAGGAGTTGCCTGTATGAGCTTTTTTAATTTGAATTTTTAAAAATGTTAATTAAATTCCCTCATCCTTGAGCCCAAAGCTTTGCCAGATCTCAAACATGACTCATTCCTCTATGCCTTTTCAGGCAGGGCAGTAATTTTTAAAAATCAGTGTAAGCACAAAGCTTTTATAGCTCAAATAATAATTGTACAATATTAACACATTTATTTTTCCCTTTATATGTGTACAAAGGCAGTTCCTTACCCTGTTCTTCCTTCCATTTTAACGTTGTCTTGCGTTACAAGGCAGAAATTGAACACTGGCGTTTGCAGAACAAAGTGCAATGAAAACATTTCCAGTAGAAACTGTGGGCACTTCAAAGGAAGTGCAATGATTTTAGAAGTTATTGTCACCTGTAAAGCAGTTTCTGTTCTACCTCTGGTCAGGCATATTGTAAACAAAGCTGCCTAATTAATCCCAATTATCCTTTTCATTTGTCCCCTCCCAGATGAGAGCGACATCGGACAAATCCCTGAGACTGGTGCTTTCCACCTTCAAGAACCTGCGGGAGGAGCTCTGCCATTTGCAGGATGACCTGGGGGTGAGTCCTGTTCCTCATCCAGCTGCTCCCAGCTGGCAGCAGGAGTCCAGGGCTGGCATTCCAGGCTGTGGCTGTGCTGGTGGCAGTGGCTGCTCCGTCAGTGCCTCAGGGGGCTGGATGGACACGGGTGGCTTTGGCAGCTCCACAGGTTCTCTGGTTGGATGGACATGGGTGGCTTTGGCAGCTCCACAGGTTCTCTGGGCTGGATGGACACGGGTGGCTTTGGCAGCTCCACAGGTTCTCTGGTTGGATGGACACGGGTGGCTTTGGCAGCTCCACAGGTTCTCTGGCCTTCAGCCAGCCCTGTGGCTGTGGTGTAGGCAGCAGACAATTCCTCTTGTTCCCCACACCAGCCCAAGTGCTCGGCACCACTGGGATTGTCACAGCATTGTCCTGGAAAATGCAAAGCTGAGGGAGAAGAGTTTGGACTTGAGCACAGAACAAGGAGTGTGTGCAGTGGGCTTAGTTTTGGGGTGGTTTTTGTTTGTTTGGGGTTTTTTGTTGGCTTCTATTTAAATTGTTTCTGGGGCAGACTGGAAGGGCAGTGTCCAGTGCTCACCACCCAACACAAAGCCATAGTGTGCTATGTACCTAAGCCCCAGACTTTCAATAAAGTTGAGCATTCTCTCAGTTCTAAAACATCCCTATATTAATGACTGTGTTGCACTTTATGGGAAGCGTTTACTGAAAATTTTCAGCTTTTGACTGTAAACTTTTGACTTTTGTCCTGCAGAAGCTGGAAACTGACAATGTCTTGCTGAAGAAGGATTTGGCTTTTAAGGATTCCCAAGTGAAAGAATATGAAACAATGCTGGCTTCTCTGAGGGAGAACAATCGTCAGCAGCAGGTGACTCAAGAAACATTTCCAGTGTCATTCCAGGCAACCAAAATGGGGGCAATTTGCTGACTTGTGGGTACTCTGAGTAACTGCTGCCTGTGGTGTGAGTGATGCTGTTCCTCCCTGAGGAAGTCCATGTGCTCATTCCCCCTGTGCTTTCCAGCAAGGGCTCAGGGACAGCACTGCCAGATGCCGCTCCCTGGAGGAACAGCTCCTGTCCCTGCGGCTCAGCGAGGGCAACAAGGACTGCCAGCTGAAGGAGCTGGAGTACGGCAAGAGGGCCCTGGAGCAGGAGATCCAGAGCCTCAAGCTGCAGGTGAGGGCTCACCTGGCTGGGTGCAGTAGCTGAGTCCCAGACTCGGAGGGATCAGCGAGGAAACTAACAATGAAAACTCCCTTTGTAAAATAAAACTGGGTTCTTTGCTGCAGAGCTGCTCCAGCCCGACCCTGCAGACCACGACGGACGAGCTCTCCAGCCGCTACGTGGAGATGATCAACAACCTGAGGGAGGACAAGGACAGGGAGATCCGCAGCCTCAGGGTGAGGGGCTCTGCTGCCTGTGTGCAGGGACAGCTGCTCCTGCTCTTACAGCAGCAGAAATCTACCACAGGCACTTTCTGGGTGTCTTCTGCTTGTGCAGTTACTTTATTCATAGACACTGCTGATGGTTTAAAACTTTTAGATGTTCTTTATAGTAGAACATAAAACTGTGATTTTAAAAAAACCCAACCATTCTTTACATGAAGAAATTAGGGATCAACTTGATTAGTAGGCTGTCCTAAAAGGATATTTTGTGTGTCCTAATAAGGTAAGAAATTAGCCAAAATATGCTTAATAGGAAACAAAAATAAATCTGAGTCACAGCTGTATTTAGGAAATGTCTCTCAAGGAAATCAGTGGTAAAAGTCTCCAACTCTGGAAGCCAATTTAACTAGTTCAGTGTTGGTTTAGCTTGAGAATTCTAAAATCATTAAATTAATACAAGGTCAAATTCAGTCCAATTAGCACTTTCTGAATTTACTGTGTGGCTCAACTTCCTGACCTGAAAATCCCTGGGTCTCACTGTTGATGGTGTTAATGAAATGCCACCCCTGGAGCCCTGGGTGGGTGCTGAGGGGCCCTGCCCAGAGCCCCCCACACCTGAGAGCTCCTGCCTTGTTCTGCAGTCCCAGCTGTGCCAGTTCCAGCAGGACATAACCAGGAGAGAGGGGAGCAACAGCGACTTGCAAATGAGGCTGCACGAACTGACATCGCTGCTGGAGGACAAAGAGGCTTTTATTAAACAACAGCAAGAGGTAAAATAATACAAGTTACTTCTCTTCTAAGGGTTTTTGTGTTTAAGCCTCCATGTACTGTGTAGGTGGAACCTTACCAGGAAGTCCCTTGTCCTCTCCTGGCTCAGAAAAGGGGGTTAGGATTTGTTCTAACTGAATGCTGTTCCTTTGCCAGCCTTCTGAAAGGGCAGATTTTCAGACTGTTGAGACAAATTTCTGCAAATATTTTGTTGTGGCTTTAGTGAACTGATACTTCAAAAAAGATGACTTCATATCAATGTTTGCTTTTGGTTTTGTCAGGAGCTCTTCAGACTGAAGCATGAGAAGGTATCAGGCAGTCAGTCCCCCGGGGTGACAGCCATCATCACTAAAAAGTAATGTGTTATTCACCTTTTTTAAAAGCACATCCTTTGGGCTTTCCTTTGTTTAGGCTCTGTTTAGCAACCTGTGCAACTCTCTACAGGTACAGGAATCAGTATCCTATTCTGGGTCTGCTGTCTGATGACTACAAGGTCACATCACCTGTCAATAAATCACAAACGATTGTAATTGAGAGGACTGGAGAGATCTGGAAACACGTAAGTGTACCTGGAGATGGACTGTTCCCTCTGCAATCCTAAGTGTTCAATTTAACTTCAAAGCAAGTATTACCCACACTGAGAGCTCAGGGATGCCCTGTGGTAATTTAACTGCAAAAAGAGAAGTGACTGACTGCAGCCAGGGAACTGTCCTAGCTTTTAGAGCAGGCAGTAATTGGTGGGTGTGGTACAAATAAAACCTTTTGTTGTTTTCTCGGGCACGTAATTCCCCTGAACAAAAGCATCAGCGTTGCTCTAACACCGGCCCCAGGGTGTTGCTGTACTGGGCAGGTAGGCAGGGACTGTGTCCTGCTGTGCTCTCAGGTCAGGAGGGATTTGGGAGGGCTGTGCTCCTCTGCATTAGGAGCGTTAATGACTCCAAGCCATTACTAAAACATACAAAGCACCACATCCCTGAAACTCACCCTGAGCCAGGGCAGTGACGAGCCCAGGAATGCAGAAGAGTGCTGACATTTTAAGGAGTGATTCAGAGTAAAAATAGAAAACAGGGCTGCAGAAGCTATTTCTGTTATAGGCAGGGCTCGTGGTGCCAAGGCTACAAGGTAAAGGCTGGAGAAATGGCAGAGTGGGCAAGCAGGGGTGCTGCTGGCTGCAGGCACAAGGTCACAGCAGCACCTGGACACAACCATGGGGGGACACAGCCAGGGGACAGTTCTGTGACAGCCTGAGCAGATGCAGGTAACACACCTGGCATGTCCCTCACGGGGACCTTGCCTGCAGCAGGATTAAAAAGGTAAAAAGCTCAGAGCACTGGGAAAGAGCAGAGTTTTAGTACTGATCCCTAAACCTCACCCAGGTGCATTGCAACCTAGTGAAATGTCAAGCAAGGAAACATCAATAGAGAAATGAAAAAGTGAAGTGTTTTGTACAGAGGAAAGGCTCACTTTCCCCCTTGGACACTGTACAAGAGAGAACAAGTAGGTAATTAAATGAGATGCTTTATGGGAGGTAGTTCTGTTTCATAACAGAAATGGGTTTGTGTATTTCTTCTAACAAGCTGCTTGTTTCTTTTAGGAATGAGAGAAACCTCTGAGCCCTCAGAGCTGCTCCAAGGAGTTCACAAACCACTAAAACTGCTTTACTTTCTGCTCTTCTGCATCCAAGAAAAGGTTCAGTCTGATCGTGAGGAAGGCTGGGAAAACATTAAGGACTCACTTTTCCCTTGGAAGAGTGGGATGCTATCCCTCTGTGGACTTCAGCTGTTCTTGACTAACTCCTGTTCTTCAGCCAGTCCTGAGGCAATCTAGGAGACAAAAGGAAGACACCTGAAACCTTTTCCTCTTCATCCTTGTAGCCATGTTCTGTCTCTTCATGCTGAGAGTGGGAATGACCCTGATGTCAGTCCCACCCCTCCCACAGCTGCTTTCAGTGCAGAGTCACGGGCTGCATGGGAACTTCAGAAATACCTCACTGGGAACTGCTCCTTACCCTACACCTGCCTCTGTCTGGGAAGCTCGGACACAATGGACAAAACTTACATCAAACCCAGCTCCTGACCTGGCAAATGCCAGGGACCCAGTTCAGTGAAGGGCTGGGCCAAGGCTCACTTTAGAGAATGCTTCTGATCTCAGAGGTGATGTATTTTCAGCCCCAAACCAGCTGTATTTATTTGCTGTGCTTTAAATTTTCAAGAACTTGGTATATTTTTATATAGAAGAATTTTGTGTGAAAATAACTCATGGACTAAATTTCCTTATCAGAGCAACCTGCCATTTACAATTTCCACTCTCTGAAGGACCACAGAAATTTTTTCAAACTGATTTGGAGTTCATGATTCAGTAGTTGTCTGAGCAACACAGCACAGGGAAAGTTTGCAACACTGCAATCCAAAGGTGCTCTTTTATCGTGGGGTTCTTGCTTTGCTTTCCTGCTGCAGCCATGTATTTCTGTTCCCAGATACTACAGACCCTGGGCAATGTTTTAATGGGGAAGGAATGCTGGAGGCTCCCTGTAACCATGAAATAAACCCAAGTCTAACTCTCTGCATCACTGTCCGTTTGTCTGTCCTGGAAACAATTTGTGTACAGCTGGAGGGGGGGTGTAGGTGGTGTCTTGTTCCTCTCCATGAACCTTTACAAGTGAAGGATTGGGGCTGGCTCCCTTTTCTGGCTGCTGGTGCCAGAACTCCCTCAGCTGATGCTGGATGTCCAGCCAGCCTTGTGCTCTTCAGGACTGGGCAAAGAGCTACAAGTAAAACCTGTTCCTGCTGCAGCTCTTTGCGTGTGTTCAGGCTGAGATGGGCCTGCAGTTTCACCAGCCTGGGCCCCACTTCAGCCTGGCTTTAATTAGTTAAATACCCTCATTTGAAGGCAGAGTGCCTTGCCCCTCTGCAATCAGTAATTATTCTAAAACAGATTCTAAAGCAGCCCCCTTTTCTGCAGAGCAGTGAATAAAAGGTACATCTGTACTCAGAGCTAATGTGCTCCTGCCATGGGACAGTGGCAGTGCAATAAATAATTTTAGTTACACTGTCAGCAAAAGACTTTTTATCTTTGGTGATCTTAAACATCAAAAGGACTAACAGCACCATGTCTGTTCAATGCCAGCAGAGTTACCTGTGCAGGTGTCTGGGTGCAGGTGCTCCCTGTGCTCCCACCAGGGCCGGGGGTTTCCCACAGCTCAGACGAAGCTACAAGAGCAGAAATGGGAGTTATTAATGGCCACAGCTCCTGCTGGCTCATCCCAGCCATGGATTTCCTGAGCAGCCCCTCAGTGACACCAACCTGTGTTTCCTCCACTCCCTGGCACAGCACAGGGAACTCCTTAAGGAGGGACAGGGCTCAGACCAGGAGCTGCTGGGCGTGGTGAGACAATTCCATGGCAAAGGCCACCAACAGGCAAATGCTCTTTTCAAATCCAGCTGATCCATCCCAGTGGAAACACCATCCTGGGGCAGCCAGGAAAGCTGCAGCCTGCTTACAAAAAGCCCAGCTTGCTGCTCAGGCCAGCCAGCTCTCTGTCCTGGGGACAAGCACAGTTCCTCAAAGAATCTGAAGGTCACCAGACCCTGTAAATGCTGCAGAGCAGAGGCTGTAACTACACTTTGTACTCACAGAAAACACAAAGCAATTGTCAAAAAGCTGAATTAGACTAGTAGATAAACCATATGGCCATTTAGTTATAGGCTGGTTTTGTTTTGAAACCATATGTATTTAAAAAGCAAATTTAGTATTTTTTACTATGAAGCACCTGTTACTGTGGGCTCAGCTGTCCCCCTCTTGACTGTGGAACTGGAACTGATTTACCTAATGTGGTTTCTGCTGGAGTTTACAAAAAAACATTTTCTCTTTTACTCAGCTCTGTAAATGCTGGTTAGAAGATTTTACTTTAGCTCATTTGCCACCTCAATTTTCAAGTATGTTCACCAAGACTTCTACATTTTTTCTAGGAACAAATTAGAAAAAAAATCAGACACTACTTACTTTATATAATTACAACAACATACATTCTGCCCTGTCTTTATCTGCCAGAATGGGGTGTCTTGTTTTGCACTGAAAAGGAGAAAACTGTCTTTGTTCTGACTGACCTTTCTGCAGTATTGAAGTTTCTCTGCCTCAGCTGTAAAATAAAAGCCAGAGAGCTCTGGCTGGGAAGTCCCTGACAACTCCAGCAGCCACCAGCCCACACCCAGTACCTCACCTTTACCTCCAGAGTCCTGCTGCAGCTCTTCCGTGTTTTCTCTCTAATTTATTGCCTTTAATTGTGGGCAGCTGAAACCTGAGGAAAGAAAAACATAGCTGATGATCAGGATGTGAATCACTTTTAACTGCACCCGTCAGCCCAATAAAAACACACCAAACAGATCTGACGTTTCAGAGCAAGCCCTGCACACCTTTGTGAGGCTCTGCTTGCTCAAGCACCCCTGACCTGTCACAGCTCTCAAATATTTACTGGGAGAGGGCACTGAGAAGAATTTGGGAACTGTCCCTCAAACTGCTGAAGACTCAGGTGGCATTTTATCCTTCCATTTCAGAAGATTTAACACACCACTCCCTAGTAAAATCTTATGTCAAGAACAGCAACCTGCTCTGATACAGAACAATTAATTACCTGATTATTTGGTCCATCTGTAGGGTGGAAAAATGAGGCAGCACAGCCATGGGCAGAGTCAGGGATCACCTTCAGGGATCATCCTTCAGTCCATGTATTCAACATAACATTCAGGAACAAAGCACTGACATTGTCAGAAATCCACAGCCTTAAATCACTAAGATTTTTTTCCCTTCTGACTGCTGGGCATGCAAGGAAAAGCAGTAACAAAACCCAGATGAATTAATTCCTGTCTGCTTAATTTCTGCTCTTTGTGCAAAACCTACGAGTCCAGTGGCTCAAAGCCCATTGGAAATCCTCAGTGAAGGGTTCATTTAATAGCACATGTTCTTCTTCAGCTTTTTAATCTGTTACTGATGTTGCAATTCAAACATTCTAAAAAGAGAGGGAATTTAGGATAGCAGTGTTTTTAGCATTCCATTCAGCAAGCTGTTATTACACAGGTAAAAAGACAAAAACCTACCTGGTTCTTCCTAAAGTATGTGAGAAGTTTTTTGTTCTCTTAAAGGAAAAAAAAAATTTCAAAGCAATGTCAGTATCAGATTTGACAATTATTTTAGAAATAAGCAAAACAAACACAAATACATTACCTGTGGGTCTAAAGGGTTAAATCAAACCCAATGTTCTCTCCTCAACATTCTGATAAATAGACCTGCAGTAACCTGTTTACTTGAAATGTGATTAGATATTAATTAGTGAATAATGCAATTAAAAATATCAGGTGAATTTACAGAATGGCACTTTCCTGAACACCAAAAATGAAAAGGAAACTCCAAAAAATCTGGAGTGCAAGAGATGCGTTTTATTGTATGCCCGTTACGATGAGTAACACATTTAGAAATAATAATCCCACAGAACAGTGACAATCTTATTTTACAGCGTGTACATCATTTTTTACAGCCACATAAAACACTTATTTGTCTAAGAGATTTCCCAAATTTTAACTTTCTGAAGTTTAGAAATATAAAAAAAATTTATTCTCAAGGAACTGATTCTCATCTGGTGCAAAAACAAAATATGAACATTATCTGGAACACAAAGCCACAATATAGCATGAAGTTACAATTTCTCATGTGAATAGCTGTGTGCAAACATGAAGCAACTAAAAAAAGTAAAAAATACACATTATATGCATAACATTTATGACCAGGTTTTTCATTAAATAGCCCTAGACCAGCTCGTTATATAAGCGCCATTGGATTTGCAGCATGCTAACACAAAGCATTTTTAAAGGGATGCATATTTTAAATGTATACACTGTAAACTCAAGATCCACCTCCAAACTCTAGTGGCAGCAGGTTTTTCTGGTTAAATACTGCATATATACTTTCTTACAGGTTGAAAATGCATGTTTATAGCATGGTATAGATCTTTTTTTAAAAGAATCGATTAAAAGGTGCAATTTTACATCTATATGGAAAATTTCATATTAGGAGGTAGGACAGTAACTGTCATACCTGTTAAGAACACTGCCCTAAAGAGCCTCTAAGTACTTTGAATTTTAATTATAAAACCCCTACAGTTTTCAACTGTTTTTAATATTCTTTTTAGAGAAGACTTTAAAGTAGCGAGGAAAAAAAATTTAGTGTTGAGTCACAACACTATGAGCTGCATCCATTTTTATCCTTTAAAAAAAAAAAGTCAAATTCAAAGTTAATTTTGTTATATGTGCCATACTGAACAACATTCAACTGTAGTTTCAGATAAAAAAAGGGAAATTATATACATATACATCTTTAACCCTAGCACCAGAACACCACCTCTGAGACCATAACATAATGTTCTATTTTAAACATCATATCCTGCAATAAAATAGGTTAGCAGCTTTGAAAACCAGTAAAAAAATGCTTCTTGGACCTAAACTAATAAAGGAAACCAAAAAGTTTCCCTATGAAATGTTTAAAAACAAAACCAAACCAAACCGAACAAGGGACACCCCCCCCCCAAATTTCGCCAGTTCTGGAATTCAATTTCTAGGCACAATTGAAAACGTTGTGATGAAGTGTCTGACTAAAACTCCCCGTTCCAAACTGCTCAAGAAGTGAAGAGGGGGCTCCTTTGCAAACCCTCTGTAGCTCACCTCACCAGGGATCTGCTTCCATACTGGAGACACACGTTGGGACTGACAGAATGGGTCACACAACCAGCTCTGCCCTGTCCTCTAGACTCAGCAATGGCAAATACCGTTCACTTGGAGACATTCATCCATCCTTCTGCAAATTTAAGACATTCATCCATCCTCTGCATTCTCTAGTGCTCTTTAGGTTCTGATCAGCAACAATCATAGGGCTATGAGATCCCCTGCCAACCCTAATACTTTTTAAGACTTTTAATACAAAGAATGTAAAGTTATGGTTTAATATCAAGCTTTGAAACCAGGAGAAACAGTTCGTGAGATTTATTTTTTTTCCCCAATTAGCATACCACAGTTTCTACATCACTTCCTGCTGGAGCTCACCTATCACATTATGGCCTCTTTGTGGTGCCTCATTATGTGCTGATTTTTCTCGGAGGGCCTGCGGAAGCCCTTTTTGCAGAACTCACACCTGTGGGGGTAGTCTTTGGTGTGGATGGAGATGACGTGGCGCTTAAAGCCCGACGCGTCCGTGGTGCTGTACTCACAGTACTGGCACTGGTACACCTTCCTGCCACTGTGGGTCTTCATGTGCTTCTTCAGTTCGTTCTGCTGCCTGAAGCCCCTTTTACACCTTTTGCATTTAAAAGGCAGGTCCTTGGTGTGAACGGAGAGGATGTGCCCACTGAGCACAAAAGGGTCGGAGGTTTTGAAGTCACAGTGCCTACACTGGTGGATCTTTTTCCCTTTATGGGTCTCGCTATGCTTTTTGAGCTCCGAGGGCCGGTGGAAGCCTTTCTCACACACCTCACACTTGTGGGGAAAATCCTTGGTGTGCACTGAAATGATGTGTCGCTTCAGGTCGCTGGAGTTGGTGCTCTTGTGGTCACAGTGGGGACACTGGTGAGTCTTATGCCCTTGGAAGAGCTCGGTGTGCTGCTGCAGCTCCTTCTCGTCGGCGAAGGCCTGGGGACAGTGCTCACATTTAAAGGGCAGGTCGGTGCCGTGTTTGGTTTTGATGTGAGTTTTCAGGTTGGACTGGTCAGCACACCTGAACACGCAGTGCTGACACTGGTATGGCTTTTCCCCCGTGTGGGTCCTCATGTGCTTTTTCAGCTCCGAGGGGTGGCGGAAGCCCTTCCCGCACTCCACGCACACATGAGGGAAGTTCTTGCTATGGACTGCCAGCAGGTGCCTGTTGAGCAGCCCCTGCTCTGCAGTCTCATAGTCACAATATTTGCACTTGTGGAGCTTGGGCTCCTTGTCCCTCAGGATGAGTTTATTGGAACTCAACGGGCTCGCCTCTCTGTATCTTCTCGTGTACTCTGTAAACTCGTGCGTTTTATCAACTTTATTTATAAGTTTATGGCTTTCCAGATGATTGTGGAAACTTACTTTTTTGTTAGTTGTAAAGTCACAGTCTGTACACTGGTATTTCTTCTTGATCATATGATCGGGATGGTTCTTCATATGCCTTTTCAAGAATCCTCTGGATTTAAATTTTTTCCCACAAATATGACAAGGGTAAACTGTTAAGGGCTGTCCATCAGGACCTATTATAACAGCTGTTTTTGAACAAACAAAAACAAGTTATGAAAGAAACACATTTACTGATTAAGAAGTTTTAAATCAGCCAAGTGCTGTTCAGATTCATGCACTTACACTTGCAGCAGAGAGAGAGTGGCTCAGTAGTTTAAAAACAACCAATCCACAGCACCTATAGTTTATATAGTTCTGTTTTAGAAACTGCTCAAACAGATCAGGAATATCACATGTGCACTGAATATAGCCATGGGTACTTTTTAATAGCTTGCAACATTCCAATGAATTGCATCAGCCCTGGGTGTACTGACTCTGAATAGCAAAATAATGACATTTTCTAGGCACAGAACTGGAGGGGGGAAGGACACAGGAAATACGCAAATCATCATTTATAGCTTTTAATTCTGCATCAGCTTAAAAAAGAGAAAAGGAATAGGACAGGAGTAAGTGGCACTCCGTGACAATACCGTAACCATCCAGTGTTTACCTGTTTGCCATTGCCTGGCCTCTCCTCTCCTCCTTTTCTTGGTTTTTTGTTTGAGCACTCTATTAGTGCTAATGCTATCACAAATCTGCAGGTACTGTGTTGCATTACCGTTTTTGTTTTCTAATCGTGTATCCAAGTTATTTCCTAGAAACAAAAATTAGACACCATAAAAAACCTTAAACAACTTGTTTCTTTGGGACTGACGACTGGAATTGCACAGCAGCATTATCTACTTTTTAAAAACAAGCACTGCCCATTTCTCTATCACAATATCCATTAAAAAGAAGTGTGCTAATGGGAACCACTATCTATCTTTCCTGGCAAAAGTCAAGGGTATGGTTGTTTAAACACTGATTCATTTCTAATTATATTCCTTGATTTTTATTTAATTTGTTTTCACTTCTTAACAACTGCATTATCTCTTTTCTGTCTGCAAAACTACATTAAAAACTTGGCAGTGCCTCCCAACTTCCCCACCCCCTCCAAAGGTCTACAGACATCTAGAACTGTTTTCATTCAGAACAGCAGAGAAAGACTGTGGAGTCCTTCAATATCTAATTTATAGCTTATTCTTTGCATCTCTGATTAGAAGCACTGACACAGAAATATCTGTTTTTTCAAAGACAGTTTTAGTTTTAATGCTGTTAAAAGTTCTCACCTGCCGCTTGACCATCTTCGTATCTTCGGGGAAGCCTTCTTTCATCTCCTGCAGAAAATGGTATTTTAGTCAATATAAAATAATATTCTTTTTAAAGATGCTGCTTTTGAAAGCCTGATAATGAGAGAAAACTAACTTAGCTAATAAGTCACAGGTTAACACCATCCAAGTGGAGATGTGCAGCTTGGTGTTGTGTAATCATGAGCCTCAGGAACCAAAATCCCATCTCTGGGAGGAGTTAATATCCACCCCATCTGTGTCTGCATGCTTACCCTGCTGGCTCTCCTGCTTTCCATTATTAATATGCTTGTTTCTGCAAACTTTTAACCTCATCTATCCCCTCAGATAGCAATGCAGAGGTTATCTGAAATGCACATTTTGCTCCTGAGATGGAAGCACGTTATCTGTCTGGAGAGAAGGAGGCAGATAAGAGGACTTGGCCCTTATCAGCCTCTCAGCACAATGGAGTTTTGGAGATGCACAAGGAATACCTCAGGAGCACATTCCTCACTTTGCACTGGAAGTATCTGCAGCTGTGCCAAAGCTCTGTGGTTCCAAAGCACTTTACCAGCCCAACTGTTGGGCTCTCTTTGCCAGACCAAGGAATTTTCACTAGCTTGCTTAATTAATTATAACAGAAACCATGGATAACTTGATACTCTCTTAACAAACATTTAACACATCAAAATCCAAGGAAATTATACAAAACAATAGACAGAACTCACAATATCCTAAGACACTTCCACTATTTGAAAACAAATCACTTTTTTGTTTCTCACCTGAAGGACTAACAGGCTTAAAACACGTCTATAAACTGAAATTATTAGGAACACATTTATTCCTACTATTCCCTTTGTCTTTCCCCCTTCCCCCTCCTAATGTAAAATACTTAAGGCTGTTCTTGTTTAAGATCTTCAACATTTTAAGCATCAAACCCCACATACTCTGTACATCTGAGCTGGGATCTGAAACAAAGTCAAACTTCTCCTAACAAGCTTTCCTTTCTACTCCATGAAACCTCCCCCACAGCAATCGCTGCATGGCAGAGAGCAGAAGCTGTTTCCAAACCCCAACAACAAGGTGAGGTCATCCCAGAGATGCTGGCAGCTGGATGAGGGAGGAAATAATGGCAGGGATTTTCAGGGAAGAAGCACAGGTTCCTACCGTAAGCAGCAGCCCAAGCAACGGGGACAAACGTTTTATTCACGCCAGAGTCCTCAAGCTGGGTGTCTGGAAGGGATGTGGCTTCTTCTTCCCCTACAATAACTTCCATATAAACTTCATCTGCTATTTCAGCACAGCCTGGATGAAGGGAGGAGAATAAATCTTTAATTTTATTCTGTCTTTCCAAACCTTTCCTTCATTTAATTTGCTCTCGCTCTGATTGATACCCATTATAAATTAATTTTCTTCCTTTGGCATTTAGGGGATCATTGCTTATTCAGATATTCCTTAAAGAGAGAAAACACGTATCAATAAATACTAATCCAAAACAAATGCCCACAAAATTTCCAACAGACAAACTCATGAACTTGCAACTGATGACATTTGCCACTTTTTCAGAAAGCTGCTTAATTCACAGTAGGAAAATAGAAAAATAAGAAGTGTGACTAACCTCATTAACGTCATCCATGGATATGTTAAATTTAATATAAATAATTAAATGATTGCACACAGTATGCACAAAGTGCATTATCTACAACACTTTTAAATAATTATAGCCTGCTTTTTATTTTTAGGGAAGATGAGCTTAGCTTTCTACTACTTCAAGCTGAAGAATCCTTCAGAAAATAACTAAAAATGTCCTTGAGAATGATGGTTATATGGGTGTACAAACAGCATGAGAAACAAAAATGTTTCTTATTATGCTTACTAATATCTTCATCTTCCTGAGAAGAGTCCTTAACCGCCATGTAAACCATTTTTTCTCGCTGCATTCTCCCAACACCTCCTTGTTCAATGACTCCAGCTACAGAATGGCCATTGTGGAAGTCACTCTCGGTGACAATTTCTGTCCCACCTCAAACAAAAAGAAGTTACACACATTAAGTCAATGTGAACAAAGCCACTGGTAAGATTCATTTCAGATCCAAGTATTTTTTTTACTTGCTGGGACCACCTGAGAGCAGCTCAGAGAACAGCCCTGCTGAGAATTACTTCTCAGCCATCAGAGATTTTGGTTGTCCCTGCTGCTGCACGAGCAGTCTGTCCCTTCTGTTCCTGGACACTGAGATCCCGTCCCCAGAGGAACAAACAGTATTTGGGAACAGGGCCTGGGAATGATCCAGAGGTTTCAGCTCCAAGAACAGCCAAGAGGGGGATTCTGCTTTTTCAGGAACAGACACAGGTGATTTGTGCATGCCTTCAGAGCATGGGCACTGCTGGTCTATCCATGGGGAAAGGGAACTGCAGAGAATTCTGAGCCCTTTGGTTTACCTGCAGCCCCAGAATTCCTCCCCTCTCTCTGCAAAGGCCCCCAAAGGCTCCCACCAACAAAAGGGATCCAGTCCAGAAGCCTCTGCTGTGCTGACACACTTGTGTCTTGCAAAGTCAGAGAAAAGCAGCAGCTGAGAAAACAGCTGCAGACACACAACCACTTCTACATTTGAGCTTTGGCTGCCTGAAAATAGCCCTGCTAATCAAAAAAGAACTTGAGACTAATCCACACCCAGCTTTTACTGCATCTGGGCAGCCTCTACAAATGTCACATTCTACAAAACACTCCAGTCACTGGATTACGTGGAATGAAGAACAAAGAGAAAGACCCTGAAACACTTCACACTACTGAAAGAATAAATAGGATTTCAAGGTACCTATTTCAACATCATCTTCAGCTTCAGCTTTGAATATGTAGACTTTGATAACTTCTGAACCAAAGCCATCATCTTTAGCAACATCATCATTTGCCACCTCGGTACTGATCTTCAAGGGAGTGCTTCCTATATGGTCTAATTTCTCTCCAACATCATCCACTGCAAAGAGAAGAGAATAAAAATGAGGTTCAAACACATTTTTAAAAGCCAAAGTAATCAGCAGCATGATTTTCTCCACTATTCTCCCCATGCACAGGAAAGGTTTGTATTCATAAGTGGCCTTTAAAAGCAGCTCATCTCAAGAAACTTAAAAGATTCCAGAAGTTCAGTATTTTATTGCAACTCAGGAAACACAGCAGGAATTACAGAATAAAGGACACAAGAGGGAGCTTGTCATCAAAGGGAATGAGGTAACTGGTTATGGCTGAAACGATTACTCTTAGAAGGCAAAAATTTATCAATAATTCATATTAAATATCTATACAAAAGCATTAAAAATTAACTCAGAATTGCCTGTTACAGTCTAAGAGTTCTCAAAAGTTTCACTCTGATGCATAGTGACTAAAATTTAGTGGCTGAAACTCTTGAGGAGTGTGATGACTGGAGTATATTCCCAGCTAAAGAACGGTGCATCAAGAATCTGACTGTGTCTTCTTCCTCAAAGAAATGATGAATTTATCCACTTTATCACTTGAAAACATATACATTAATGAAGATTAATGTATGATATACAGCTGATTAAAAGATGCACTGACAATAAATCCAAATACAACTATGAGAGATTGACTTCTCATTCTTTACACAACTCACTAGCTGATTATTTGTTTTACACATTCAAAATGCTCATTTAATTTCTAAGAAGAAAAATACATCCAAACTATTAAAAGCAACATATTTTGGTAAAAAGGGCATTCACAGAGATGACCATAGATACACCTCAAATTGCCAACCCAGAGGGCACTGAACTCAGCATCTCTCTGACACATGTACTGACACACTTCTCACTGAGGATAAATTTAGCTCCTGTGCAGATGGTCAACACAAACCTGTGCAGTGCTGAACACCCACTGAAGTCCTCTAAATAGAGGAGAATCCCACAAAACGTAGACAAAATCTGAATGAAATACATTCCAGGGAAACAGCATTTTACTGCACACGTAACATTAAAGTATGTGTGCACAAAGCAAAGAAAAACTCCTGAAGATGAACACTGAGGTGACAGCAGGGCTTCCTGACTCCATGGGATGCTGAGGCCCTGATCCCTGGGAAAAGCTGCCTTACCTAGGATGGCTGCAGTGGTCCCCAGTCCCCTCCCAGTTTCCTGCTCCCAGGGCACTGGTGGCTGCTCCCAAGAGCTGCTTTAACCCCCTTGGGCTAAGCTGGAGTCGCTTGAAGCCTTTAATGCTCGGGGCAGCCACTGGAGGTGGGAAGGAGAAGGTGCCTCTCCTGCAGCAGGGGAGTGGAATCCACCCCAGCAATCCCAAACTAAGCTCTTCCCACAGACACCTACCCAGCCCACAGCACTGGGAAACCTCATTTCTATTCACAAGTCTCGGACTGCACCAGGTGAGTACAGAAGTTACTGAGGACAGAACCAGGTAAAATGTTGGGAAGTACAAGTAAATATTTGGGTTTGTTTTAGAACGTCTGTGAAGTCTACACTTCAATGAAAATTAATATTCTGAGTTGGAAAGGACCCACAAGGATCATCAAGTCCAACTCTTAAGTGAATGATCCATATGGGTATTGATCCCAAAACCTTGCTGTTATCAGCACCAGGCTCTATAACCTAAAACATCAATGGAAAACATTTAAAAAATTATGATTTAGCTGTTTGGTGGAGTTTGGGTTTTTTTGGTAACTAATGGATTAATTCCATTGCTGAAAAAGTATCAAACGTGGATCAGGAAAAATAAATTTCCTCAGGAAGAGAGTTTTTGCTTTTTTAATTAAAAAACTCTCTAAACATCTACTGAAATCAATGCCAGGAACATCAACACCTTAATGAGTGAGAGTCTGCCACGCGCTGCCTGATGTTTGTGTGACCTGGCAGGACACTGGGAACCCTCAGAGCACAAACACTGAGAGAGCCACAACAGAGAACCTGCAATATTCCTCTGCCACTCGACTTTCCCAGCACCAAGTCATTAAACCCTTTTCTATCCCCTGTGGGAGTGTTACTGCACCTGCTAATTGACATTTTTTAAGCTGCCAGAATGGGGTTGTCAGAAGACAGAAAAGTGGAGATGCCGAAATTCTCTTATCTTGGGATAAGTATTTCCATACATTTACTAACCATGAATTTATTAAATACTTTTTTTTTCTTTTCTGCAAGGCTTTTAAAATTTATCAAAGTTTCTTATGCATGTTCTGGAAAATGATAAATATAAGTTTAATTTAATACAATGACCATTCCCACTGCATGTGTGAGTGTTGGAAGGACTGGAGGTAATCCCCAGTACAAGAAGGGATTATATACCCAGCACTATGACTGCCAAAAATAATATTTCAAAGCTCACAAACCCTGCCAATTTAGAATTGAGAGGTGGTAATAAAGTTCTTTTCAAATCTGCAACTCAAGCAACACCATTTTTTTCTAAACTCACATATTTTATAAATATAACACATTACCAGTTTAACAGAAATAAGTTTTTCTGTCCTGGGAAGTTACTCAACAACAGCAACTTCCTGCTGAACAGGGGAGTTACCACATGTGTGATGGGAAGTTTTCTTTATGGAAGAATTCCCAACTATTTAACTAATATTATATTCAATATCCTTCAAAAATAGAGAGTCCTGTTTTAGAGGGGCAAACTTAGAACAGTACTTTTAACATTTGTGGTTACTTCTACACCATTAACCATTCTGTGTATTCTCCAAAAAAAATCAGTCTGTACAATTTAAGCTAAAAAAACGGAAACCTATTAGGAAGTTTGTGCATCCAGGGCCTCTGGGATCACTTTTCTAAAACAGCAAATGTGTAATATAGCAAAATTTGGAAAATATCATCTGGCCTGAGAAAATGACATCAATATAGACTATTTTCTGTAAAATGTTGCTTTTTCTTTCAAATACAACAAAATACACTGAGTTGGCAATTGCTTTTGCTTAAAGTCCCATCTTATCTGAAGTAAATCTCATGGCTTCCATCTACCTTTTAATCAGATTTAGGTAAGAGAAAAACAACACAGCAGGACAAGTAATCTTTGTCAGGTTCCAAAATACTATTGTTTTTTGTAACAGCTCATGAAAATACTCTGTTGTCTAAGTAAGATGCCTTCCATCCCTGGTAACCCATCAGTGCTAAATTCTCTGCTGCTTTTCCCAGGGATAGCTCAGGGAACAGGGAACGCTTGCTTCCTTTCTGTCAATGGAATATCAAAGTGTCTTCCAGCTCTGACTCACCCACCAGAAGCACTACATGTTATTATCTGATCCCTTAAAATAAAGTGCAAAAACACAACGGAGAACCTCCATAAATAGATGCTGAATCCTCCTGAGTGAACAAACTTTAAAGGAAAACTCAGCACACTCCCAGTGTTAGACTTACCTGGCTTGGCTGTTTTCAGGTGTGTGATGTCCAGATTCACCGTGGATTGCCAGCTCCCAATCCATGTGATGCCTCACATGCACTATGCTGGTGATGCCACAGCCACCAGAGGAGCAACACGAGGGCAAGGTAAGTCCCACAAGGCTTTGACAATTCTCCAGGTTTTTCTAATGTCTGATCTACTTAAGTCCCATAGGTTCAAATAGAGGAGTAGGAATCCTAAAATGTTTAGCAAATGAGGCAACAGTGTAAGACACTATAAAGGAGGTGTTGGTGGCACAGTACCTTACCCCCGGGCCAGCTCCAGTGTGGGTCAGTGGTGGCTTTGAGGTCACCAGAATAGTGCATGGGGCCGGCACGCGGAGCGGGGGCTGGCAACCCGCTGTGGGTCTGAATATCGCAAACCTGAAAAACAAAAGAGGGGAGGCTTCAGCTCCACTGCCCACTGCCCCTGCAGCACAGGATGTGCTGCTCACCAGCTCCATCTCACTCTGACAAGGGCTGGGGTCAGGGGCCCACCACAGCATTTGGGATTCAATTCCTTTTTATTGAGGTGTTTGGATGGCTTAAAGCAAAGAATCGTGAACACCCCGTGGTATTCGTGTTGTGAACGTATCAAAAATAGATTTTTAAAGTCCTATGCTTATAAAGCTGGTTTGAAAAAGCTGAATTTATCTGCAGAGTGGCGATAATCTTCCAATGAAACTTTCCAATCACAAAATCATACAGAAATAGTCAAATAACTATCAAGACAAACTTAATATTGTCCATATGGTACTTACACTGAATATGTAATTACCAGAAGTGTATAAAGTATCTACATGGGAATGTCACCTCCAAATGGTGAAAAATCACCTTTCAGTAAAGTCCCTTCCAACCCAAGCTATTCTATGGTTCTGTCATTTAAGCTGTAACTCCTAACAAGCAGCAGGGAAATTAAAACTCCACAGTCAGTTCCATACCCTAAAATACCATATTTTGGTAGTTCCCACATGTGTTCAGCAGAACAACTCATGGTACTCCCTAAGGGCATATCTGGCATTTTATGCAGTCTTCCCTTTTTAGATGCTAAATTTCATTAAAAGACAACTAAGTATTTTGAAATTCTTTAGAAGTATCACTGGTGTGATTTACATTATAAAAACAGTTCAACAGTCCTGTATATACACCCCAACTGAAATACTATAAAATTCACTTTCTACAATATTGACAGCATTTGACAATTGAATAGATTTAAGTAAATAAAAAGTTTTGACCTGCTTGATAAATTGAGGCCTTTATCTATTCTACACAACATGTTATCTCCATAAACAAAACAAATTCAAGGCTAATATCTGAAAAATAAAAAAAAAATAAAAACTGCATAAGAACGATTCATTACCACTGACAAGAACACAACAGCAGACACTTTGTGGGGTCAGGCTGGCATCCCCTGCACAACACAAGTTCAACTTAGGAACACAACAGAGCTCAAAGACCTTCATCAGTGATCCAGATGAGGGGATCAGCTTTGCAGGTGACACTGAGCTGGGGAAGTGCTGATCTGGAGGTGGGAATCTCTGCAGGGGAGCCTGGACAGGCTGGATCCTGGGCTGAGGCCATTTGTGGGGGCTCACAGGTGTCACATCCTGCCCTGGGGTCACAACAACCCCATGGAAAGCTCCAGGCTGGGGCAGAAGGGCTGGGAAGCTGGGAAAGGCCCTGGGGGTGCTGCTGACAGTGGCAGGACATAACCCAGAGGTGCCCAGGTGGGCAAGAGGCCAGTGGCACTGGCTTGGGTCAGGAATGGTGTCCAGGGACCAGGGCAGTGCTGTCCCCTGTGCTGGCACTGCTGGGGCACCTCCAGTGCTGGGGGCAGCTCGGGGACCCTCATGACCAGAGGGACAGAGAGGGACTGGAGCGAGTCCAGGGAAGGGAACGGAGCTGGGAAGGGGCTGAGGGAGCTGGGAAGGGGCTCAGCCTGGAGAAAAGGAGGCTCAGGGGGGACCTTGTGGCTCTGCAGCTCCTGACAGGAGGGGACAGCCCGGGGGGTCGGGCTCTGCTCCCAGGAACAGGGACAGGAGGAGAGGGAACGGCCTCAGGCTGGGCCAGGGCAGGCTCAGGGTGGATACTGGGAAAAATTCCTTCAGGGGAAGGGCTGTGCAGCCCTGGCACAGCTGCCCAGGGCAGTGGTGGAGTCCCCATCCCTGGAGGGATTTAAAAGCCATGTGGATGTGGCACTTGGGGACATGGTGAGTGGTGGCCTTGGCAGTGCTGGGAGAACAATTAAACTCAATAATCTTACAGCTCTTTCCCATCCTAAATGATTCTATGACTGCTTTGATTTACATAAATGATTACTTGAACTCCTAACTGAATAATGTAGCTTCCAACTGTGACTATTCAGGCATATCACTGTTATATATATATATATAAAAATTTAATTTGCTGAAAACTAGGTCTCAAATGGCTTTGAAACATTGTGAAATCCAAGCTTGAGGACACCTGACAAAACCATGAATGTGTCAGACACTCGTGGGGCCATCAGATAACTGAAAGCTTCAGATGTTCTGGCCTAAGTGCAGGATCATCAGCATCCATCACACTCATCTCTCTCAGAAAGAGTCCCAAAGATGACTGTACTTATAATGACAAGGGAAATAGCCAGTTACAGAATAAATTCATCCTAAGTACTCTGTCAGAAAGGAGGAATTTGTTCAGTGAAACAACCAGCTGTAAAAATGGTGTTCCTTTCATTACAAAAACACACAAGGTTTTCTTTGTTGCAGGTCTAATTTGCTTTATAGACTCATTTTTGAAGCTCCTTTTTCAAAAAACCCTCTTTTTGACTTCTGTTAGTGACACAGTAATGATGGAAAGCTTTAAAAATTATTGCTGATTCATCCTGTACTGAATGAAAACAAATGTATTTTGCATAAGGGACATAAATGCTATAAGAGAGGGAAATCTTTATAATCACAGATCAGTGGTGTCCTCTGTCCTGAAATTTTTAATAAATGCAGCTTGTTGTGAACAGACTGACACTTTGACACACTTGGCATTGACTTTTTTTAACATATTGCTTCTGACTAAATAAAATCTGTTTTGACCTGCTCAACGTTTCAATAAGTGATTTGAAGAATTAAAAAAAAATAATTACTTGGATTATATTTCAAAGATTATAAATCAAATTTGTGTAGCAGCAACAACTGGTACCTTGGGTATAATGTCAGCACAGAAGAAACACAAAGTACCCAAGGTTCTTTCAGCGGCCAACCTCAGCTACTGTCAACAGGATCATATGGAGTTGGATGCTGTGTAGGAACTGGAATGTATTAATGAGCCAATTCATTAATTAATAAACACAACCCCTTATTTCCAAGTTCAGCCCAGAACAGCACAACAGACGATGAAATACCTATTGTAATTTTTAATACACTAAAAAAAAACACATTTTGTGGACATATTGAGAAAACTTTGAGTTAGAGATCTTAAAAAACCTATTTCTTAGTGGATTCTCCTGATTAATCCCAATATGTTATTTTTACATTAATCTACATAGCATTGTAATATACCTGTGGTGCTTTTTAGAAAAAAATTGTATATTCAAAATAAATTGAGTGTTTAACTTTCCAAGGTGTTTTTCTGAAATTTCCTGGAATATCTAGTTTCAGAAACACAAACATACACACCCACTCACTCAGCAGCATCAATGTCCTTCTCTTTCTTGTTGTATCAGTGATTTTCCATCAAAACCCCCAAATCCAGACACCAGGAATTAAGTGGGCACCAGCCTATCCCCTGAGCGTTCCAAGAGTCCAGTTACAGGAACTTCTCCCCACCAGAGCACTTCCAGCTCAGCTCCCTCCTGCTTCCATCTACCTCTGTGGACTTACAAGATATCATCAGGTAGTCTTCAGACGTGCTCTTGCCGTCGTCGTCGTCCTCGGTTTTGATGGTGACCGTGGAGCCAGGGACAGTCCCAGCTGCCTGGATGACAGCCTCCGAATCCGAGTTGGTCACCAGCACCTCTTCCGACACCATGGTGGGCGAGTCGGCCCCGGCCACGGAGTCCTGCACCACGTGCTCCAAGTGTCCCTCGGGGCCCGTGACAAGGTCTGCCACAAACACCTGGTCGGGAACTCGCACGGTTTCTGTGATCAGGTCAGAAGTCAGAACGTGGTCGCTGGTGTCCAAAGCCTCCTCAATGGCAACATCGGCCTCCAACACGGAGTCGGGAACGATGACGCCCTCGGTGACAACGTCCGTTTCCGTGATGATGTCGGGCCCCTGGACCACCTCAGCTGCCAAGCCATGATCGAGGGTTATCCCATCATCCGTGACCACGTCAGAAACCAGGACAGCTTCAGGCACTGACACAACGATGTGGTCTCCATCGATGTGAGCAGTGCCAGCCATTCCAGCCACTAGGGAACAACCATGAACCAGGAGAAAAATGTTACAGTTATTGCACCAGCAATGGTTTATCTAAGGAATGGAGTTATCACATAGGCAAGTTAAACACAGATGGAAAAATCTGTACTTCTCCACAGCCACATTTTGCATTTCACCCGATAAGCACTGTCCAAAGCAGCCTGCTCTGCACAAGCTAAGATAAACAAACCAAGACATAATGTGGAGTTTGTCCCAAACTTAGGATCTGTTAAAAACTAAAAGTCACTTTACAGTTCAGTCTCTGTTTTTTTAATTCCCAGTTAGAAAACACTTCCTTGCAGCAGCAATGTGAACCTTCACAGAATTCTTGCGTGACACTGGAAGTGTGGTAACAAACCATTTTTTAATTGCTGTTACAATAAAAGGACTCATCCTTTGGACAGCAAGGGCCTTGTTAAAAATAAATTATGCAATATTTACAGTAAAATTTCCAACAACTTGCCGCATCACAAGGAATGGCTGGAGGTAGAAACCTGGTTTTCATTACCAGACTGGACTGGCCAGTCATATTTGCAGACTACTTTTCTAGACATAACATAAAATGCACAGTGAACTATTTTAACACACAAACAGCAGTTTTAATTCTGAAAACACTCAATAAAATGGTTCTTATCAAAATTTTTTAAAAATAATTAACATTATTCAGTGTTGTAATTCAAATGCAAACATCTTGGTATAGACATGGTCCTTCCCAATACCTGAGACAATCATGTCCTGGATTTTACTCATTATTTTTAATAGTTAAAATGTTTACCAAAATCTTGCATGATCATAGTGTGAGGCATTTTGGATTCCTGTGTTTGCAATCCAAGACTTCCGCCACCTGGATCCATATTCAGCCAAATTCATTCACAAACAACTGCAAAAAAATAAAAACAAGAATTTATGTTTAACAGTGTTCTTGTGTTGATCAGCTTTACTGGATCAATGTGTTACATTGACAAACAAAGAGAAGTAGTTACCCAAAAATTCAAGAAAACCATAAGCAACGCTGCACACAATTCACTTTACTATTTTAGTTTGTATTTTTTGCCCTTAGCATAATAAATATTAGCAATTGTGCACAAAGCAGCCTCTGCTCTGCCTGCCTACAGACTCATTAACTAATTATCAAGGCTGGTGATTCTGGATGTGTGGAGCTACAATGAAGAAAGTGGAGAATTTTACTGGGAGTATCAATTTTTCCAATTCTTTCAAAATTTGGATATATGAGACACTTCAAAACCAATTTTAATGTGTAAATTGAACTGGGGATGCCAGATCTCTTTGACAAGGTACAGCTACACAAAGTCACTCCCAGAGCAGGAGAAAGCATCTGTCATTTGACAGTGTTCCCGTAAAACACAAGAGAGAAGGGCAACATCAGCATTCCAGCATTGCTACCAAGCACTGAAGTGTGGGCATTTTGAATTATTTTGCAGTTTGCTGCAACTCAAAGGACGTTACGCAAGTTCTCAGTGCAAAGTGACCCAACAGAATCCCCCACAGGATCAGAAAGAGCTCAAGGCTTTCACAGGTGAAAAATCTCAAGCCTAAAAACATCTCTGTTGCACAAGACTAAAACCTTGTAATTTTCTGCTCTCTCGTATCCAAGAATCAGAAGAAGTGACAGAATCCCAGAGCAAATAAGAAGTTTCAGAGTTGTGGGAGGTGAATGCAGTCAGAACTCAGAACTCTGTGACCTGAGTGGGGCAGAGAGGAGCAGGGAGTACAAATCTTTCAAGGTAAGTCTGCAAAGCATGCTGCTTTCCCCTTGTAGCACCAACCTTGGTTTTGCTCTCCTAGATCTCATTAAAGAAATGACTAGTGGCCCACCATAAGAATTTGTTAAATCCTATCATCTAAATCCAAACTATAACGGAAACTCCAATTACTGTGAGGTAGAACACACTTGAGAACCCCACTGCAGTGAGTTCTCCCTCAAGAGCCAACACAGCCAAGGTCAAGCCAGGCTGTCGGAACAAGTGCCCAAAATCTGAGATCTCCAAGGCAGAGTCAGCGGGCCCAGGCAGAGCCAGGACCTCCCACAACTCCTGAGCTCCTCCAGCAAAGGTGCCCAACGACGGCAATCGCAAGGAAAAGCCACCGATCCACCCCAAGGAGGTCTGAATTCAAGAATACAAAAAAAGTCAAACATTATCCATGAGGAAAGTTGGCAAGGATTTAACTAATTAAATTCCACTCCAAAATCAAATTTTTTCAGCATTGTAAGGATCACAGAGCAGCTCCAGAACCTCAATGCAATGCTCCATTACTCCCAAATTACCACAGCCATCCAAAATTCTCCCTGTAGCTAAGGAATCCTTGCTAGTCCAAAACAGAATGCAGCTCTAGGGCATTCTATTAAATAAATAGCTCATTCTATTAAATAAATAGCATAAATAGCTCATTTAACTATTTCAGAATTAAGGCAATATCTAACATTTCCTGACTACAGCCTTTACATTCAGAGAATCCTTTTTTCAGAGGAAATTGATATGAAAAATTATCTTAATTTATAACAATATATATTTTAAATAAATTTATATATTTAATTTATATCAATCTGAGATTACAAGAAGAATATGCTAGACTTTTTTTTCCTTCTCAATAAGCAACTTATTTTCAGATTAAATAATTAGATGCACAACTATATTATGTATTGTGGCACATAGAAAAAAATAATACAAAGTAGGACTATAATTTGAATTTAAATTTCTGCAGGAAAAGCAAATTATCATTAAAAGAGTAGTTTCCTGTACTTAACGTGACTAGGAAAAGAACCAAAGTTATGGGATGGCACTAGCAATCCCTTAAACTTCCCCTGAAATCAGAGATGGATGATGACACCCAGGCAACAACCCTGCTGAAGCTGTACCAACCCTATGAAGAATGTTCTTGTAAACTCTCACTGCAGACAAAGGACAGACTTGAACCAACCACACAATCACAAATTTATTTTTTATATCAACTTTGGGATCTTAAAGGAATGCAATGCCAGCTGGAAAAGCCCTTCCTGCTACTGCAGGAAGACTGAATTAACCCTGGGTGAGGCCCGGGGCTGCCCCCAGTCCGGGTGGTTCTGCTCACAGGTTGCAGCAGTGCAGATGATGCAGTTCCACATGTCACATCACAGGCAAATCTTGTTATTGGGAACAACAAAAAAATGCAGCGCAGTGATTAACTGTGGCTCTTCTCAGCTTCCTCCTGTAGTACACTGTGTAACACACCCACACCACCACACACACATCCAATCATGGCTTTGGAAAGGGAGAAATCAGGCACAGAGCCACAATTCCACACCCTGTCATGATCCCAAACTTATCCATTCCTCTCTTCCTCTAACTTGTAACTGCTCAAGTTTTTTCTCTCAATTCCCCTTCTCTTCTGGCTATTTAAAGACAGTGAAAATGTTTTTAACATCAGCCAATAAAATATTTACTTTATAATATTCCATTAATTTTTTTTTAATTACAGCATGCTATCTTGGCTCAGGAAACAGCATATTGTCATCATATCCCAAAATGAAGTATTTCATGCAGCCTACACTGGGACTCCCAAAGCAATGTCTCAAGGCTAAATTTTTAAAATATGTCTGTATCTGGAATGCTTTTGCTTTTCTGAAAAATAAGAGTTCTCTTTCTAATGAGCCTGAGGTTCATTTCCATCTATTTCAGCTCTTTATGCCAAAGCTCTTCCTTAGATGGGACTCAGCTGAGACAAGCAATGAATTTTAGAGTAGAAGATGGGATATCTGACCTCTCTGACTGCAACTGTAAATTACTTCTGCAAATGGCAATTTTAAAATCAAGGCTAATGGCTGGTAGCTTGGAATGACCTAAGGACACCTAACAGCAACACTCAAATGAAAACATGGTGGAAATTCTTGGGATACACATTGATCTGTTCTTAGCTTACTCTTCCTAAAGAAAGTATCACAAAATAGCCAGGAATATTTTCGTATTAGAGAGAGATTAAGAAAACACTCCAAATGCAAAGATATCCAGCAAAGCATTTTAAGGAGGAGGGATAACAACCAATGCTTCAGCACTTCTACCCTTCCCAGGAAAACCAGGGTGTCACTGGTGTTCCCAGGGGGACAGGGAAACTCCCAATCCCGGTGCTCACTTCCAGGCATTGTTGCCATATTTCAAATGTGTGTAATAAAAACAACATTTCTACGGAATGCCAATTACGGCTGAAATACAAGCTCTTTATTTATGCAGCTTTAGGAATGCATTTTGTGTGGTCCTGCAAACGTTAAGCATCTCCCCACTTAATACACACCTCTATTCACAGTAGGTTCGGGTGCTGTATTTTCACATGAAGCCTAATTGCATGGTCAGCCCTTAATCTCTCCTTTAAAATAGTGGATTTCTTCTAAAGAATCTATACCTTGTTTACATGCTCCAAAGGAAAACACAACATCATGTACTGCTGGTGTTTTGGTTATTCACAAGCTGCATATGAGATTTGCATTAAACCAAAAGGACCAGGTTCACACATGGAGCAATGGAACAATAAATAAACTTCTATGCCGTTGAAAAATAGGAAGCAGATGCTGTGTAACCATTTAATTTCTTAATATTCAAGCTGAGGAACAAAAAATTATCCTCGCCTGTTAACACGGTTTTCATTTTTTTCCGCCCCTAATTTTAATGCAGCAACTGACAGAAACGCAATGAGAAACGTCCTGCTTGTGCAGAAATCTTAATTAGAAAACCCCAATTAATAAAATAACGTGCAGGTTAGCACAGACCCTTGGCAGAGAACAGACTGGGTATGAAAAACCAGCATATCCATTTTAAAGTCCTTTATTGTGTCCACCTAGAAAGCAACACGACAACTTACACTCTAAATCCATTTAAAACGCCACAGACAAAACCAGCGAAGGAGATTTTGTCTCGCTGCCTGAAACGCGCTAAAGGCTCTTAATACAAAATAATAGAGGATAAAATAGAAAAAAAAAAAATTACATCTACGCGTTGCACACATAAAACTTCCCGGAGTAAAAATCACGGGCACAGCCGGCCGGCGGTGCCCAAGGGCCGGGGCTGCCGGTGCCCGCTGGCGCCAGCGGCCCCCGGCGCATCCCGGCGGCTCCCGGCGCATCCCGGCGCTTCCCTCCCTCCTTCCCTCCCTCCCTCCCGCGCGTGCCCGGCGCGGGCGCGCCCGCGGTGCCGCCGGGGCGGGGGGAGGCGGCGAAGGGAGCGCGGGGACAAAGGAGCGGGTGTCCCGCGGCGCTGCGGGCCGACAGGCGGGGACAGCGCCGGGACAACGCCGTCCCGGCGGGAATAACGCGGTCCCGGCCGGGATAACGCCGTCCCGCGGCCCTGAGCCGCGGCCTCCCCGCCCCGCCGGCCCGGCCGACATCTTGTGTTCCGCCATTTTCTGCCCGCCCGCGCGGCCCCTCCACCGCCGGGCCCGCCCGCACCACCCGCCCGGCGCGGTACCGGCGGGCCCGGCCGGGGCTCCCCTGCCCGCCCGCCCAGAGGCGGCCGCGGCCCGCAGCGACCGCGGCGGCGGTGCCGGAGCGCGGCCTGCGCGGCTCCACCGTGCCCGTGCCCGTGCCCCGGCTCACCTGTGCAGGCCCGGGGTGCGCCGGGCCCGCGGGACGCGCCGGGGCCGGGCCGGGCCTGGGCCCGCTCCGCCCGCAGCCTGGGCCGGGCGGCGGCCGCGAGCGCGCGCGGCCCCGCTCCGCTCCCCCCGCACGTCACGCGCGCCCCCGCGCGCCGAGCAGGCGCAGCCGCCGCCGCCCCCTCAGACCCCCCCGCGCCCCCGGCACCGCCAGGGGACCGCGGGGGGACCCCGCTGCCGCCCCGGGCAGCGCGGGGGAACCTCCGCTCCTGTCCAGGGCACCGTCAGGGGACCCCGCTCCCGTCCCGGGCACCGCGGGGGAACCTCCGCTCCTGCCCAGGGCACCGTCAGGGGACCGCGGGGGGACCCCGCTCCCGCCCAGGGCACCGCGGGGGAACCTCCGCTCCCTCCCGGGGCACGGTGAGGGGACCGCGGGGGGACCCCGCTCCCGCCCAGGGCACCGCAGTGGAATCTCCGCTCCTGCCCAGGGGACCGCGGAGGAACCCCGCTCCCGTCCGGGGCACCTTGAGGGTCAATGAGGGGAGTTCCCCCGTCCCCGTGAGGGCAGTGAATAAAACACTCAACATTTAAATAGCTCGGGCAACAGTTTCAGTTCTGTGGGTCTCTTATCAGCGTGAAAACCCGACTTACCTGGTTAAACGTGACAAATAAAGACAAAGTTGAACCAGTTTTTTATTATACAAAACTAGTTAGGATACAGACATGAACCTTCTTATAACAAGCATAGCAACTTCTTCGGGACACTTTGCATTACTCTTTGTCACAAGATCGAGAGCCTGCTGTACAAATCTGAGCAAAGGTGGACTTGGGCAATGCTTGGTGCCTTTTCCATGTCTTCTATTCCTTAGAGGAATCCAAAGCCGGAGCTGTTGTTTCCAAGTGTAAAGGCAGAGGTGCATTCCTGGGAAATGTGACCCAAAGCCCTGAGATGCTGAGAGGGGATTGCTCAGAGCTCCCTGAGGGAGTGCAGGGGTGCCTCTGCCTGGGGGTTCAGAGGGCAGAGCCACCTGGGCTCTGGGAGTTGGGCCAACACAGGGTGGCTGACCCAAGGTGGACATCCTGAGATGGGCGTCCCCAGGGGACCCTACTGACCACAGCTGGAGTGCTGTGTCCAGTTCTGGGCTCCTCAGGACAAGAGAGACATGGAGCTTCTATAATTCTCAAGAGATTCATCCTCCTGGACTTTCATGTCCTTAGCAGAGAACTTGGAGACTTACATTTGACCTTCCTCTCATTTTTTTTTATTTTAAAGAGTAAAGCCCCATAACACAGCACACACCAAATCAGAAGGAAAGACATACCAGTCATTTTGTCCAGCTCTAGCAAGAGACAGACATTCTTGTGACAAAATAATTTCAAACTGCCCAATGCAATGAAGGAATGAAAGGGAAAATACCTGGAAAATACCTGGAAAATACCTGGAAAATGTAATGACAAAACTGAACACTGGGGGAAATGGCGAGAGAGACTCCGTTTAGCCAGCTCTGCTCTTGCCAGCACCACGGGTATTGACAGCACTGCCTTATCTGTTCCTCCTACTCCTTTTGGGAGCAGAGGTGGAATATCAAATTGAACGCTCAAATTCTGTGGTCGCTCTGAGGTCGGTACAACAGAGCTGGATTGAGGTCAAGAACCACCACAGTTTGTCAGATTGTAGCACCACCGAGGCTGAGAAATGGCAGAAAACAGCGATTCACGGACACAATTCTCTGACATCTTTGGATCTGAATTCCGGAGGTCAGAATGGTTTAAACTGACAGTCTGGGCTCTAAACAGATGTGCTAACAGCGTTTCTGTGTGTTTCTGAAGATAAGAGAGGGAACCAGACTCACTTCTTTTGTTTCTGACAGAATTTGCAGCAGTAGAAGTAAACCCAGTGAAATTTGCCCACTTTGCATTTTTGTTACATTGAGGGAAAACCAAAGACCAAGAAATCCTTTCTAAAATCCTTAAGATTCTGGTTTTGTCATATAGTTTCACATATTACCTAATACTGAGGAAAATGATTTAACAGAAATCGCAATATAATGTGCTTCAGACTTTTTGGAAAATGGGAAATAAATCCCAGTATTCAGTCTCTTTTAATTGTTACTTAGTGGCAAGGCACTCAATCTTCCATAGCTTCATTTATTTTCCTCATTTACAAAAAAGTTACAAAGCAAGCCAGGGCAGTTTTAAAGGCAAACCATTCCAGCTGTTGGGATCAACACAGAAGGAAGATAAAGGAAAAAAGACAAGGGACAAGGGAATGGGTCTGTAGATATTTGGTAAATCTTGGGACAGAGAGAGGCCAAGTCCTTGGCTGTGTTTGTACCACACTGCCAGGGCCAGACCCTTGTGTGCTGCAGTATCAGGGATTCACCAGGTTTTCTTTCACAATTATCCTCTATACTTTCTCTTTGCAATAACTTAGTGCTCTCTAATAAGGATGGCAATTTCCTCTGTGTCCCACCAGGGTCTCACTGCTCTCTCAGCACCTGGATTGTTCAGTGATCACGCAGCATTCCAAGATATTTCTGATATAGGAAGCACTTGTTCTTAGTATCTCTGTAAAGAGATTAGAATTAAATCAGTAGCATGACACACACTCCCCAGTATGCTTGCTATTAAAATAATCTGTATCTAATCAAACTACATTTTTATATATTTTTTTTCTTAGTATGTGCTGCTTCTGAGTGTTCACTCACCAAGAGCTTTGGAAGATGATTTTCATGCAAATAACTGGAAGCATTACCACTGTGTGCACACAAACTGAAACAGCTTTGGAAATATTTAAAAACATTTCAGCAGGATCTGTAACATTCCTGAACAAAACACCTGCACAGTGAAAGGTGGCTGTAGGCTTTCAGTTAGCTCACATCTTTACTTAGTGACAAACACTATCAATTTAGTGATGATTTGTATTCAGTACCAGGATGGATGGTATAATTAATATGCAGAGTATGTCATTAATATGCAGAGTATGTCATTAATATGCAGAGGGATGTGATTGATACGTACCTGGTACTGTCTTGCCTCTGGATAAACTGGATAAGGCAAACCCTTCCTGGGATAGTCAAACTCATCCCCCTGGGCTCGGGACTGAGGGAAATAATCTGATGCTGGATCTGCTGCCCTTAGAGGCTGAGCATACACGGGACTATGCAAAAGAGAAAAAGGTTATTAAAACCTTATAATAAACTGAAAAATTGCACAAAGGATTAGTTTAAATTGATATATAAAAATATGAAAGCTCACTACTGCATGCACGGCACTGAGGCAGTAACATCTAAAAGGTATTTTAAGTTCATTTTACTGTCAAACCCTCATCCTGCAAACAGAGAAGACTGAATTTATGGAAACAGCTTTCTCTTTAAGCTTTTATTTTCTTTTCACAAGAAACAATGCCACAGCACCTATTTTTCTATATTCCTACAATTATTTTCAAAATGGCTTAAATTCACCATAGCCATACCGTCAACATTTTCAACATTTATATTGAAAACACCAGCCCTCCTTGAGGGACTAAAACATCAGCAAGCTCCAGCCTGTCTCTGCAGCAGAACCCTGCTACGTGTGAGGAGACTGTTGTGCTCTCACTGAGCTGCACCCTGGCAAACAAGTTCTCTGCAGAAGTTGCAGTAAAAGCTGCAGCAGTTGGTGCTGAGGGGGATTCAAGTGAGGAAGCACAAGCAGGGAACTGTGATTCTAAACAGTAATGAAATCAATGCCTCTGGGATTAGAGGAAAACCAGAGAAGCCTCTGGATAAAGCAGTATTTTAGGATTTGTATGTGAATAATCCAGTCAAAAGCTTTGCCATTTACTGGACCTTTGTTGCTTGCTGTGCCACTGGCAAAGCTGCAAAGTCATTCTGAGTCTCCAAACCAGGGTATAAAGTGAGAATGAACACAAAAGACAAAAAATAGCAGTATACCTGTAATTCTGCCTTTGATTTGGGATTGAGGCATCATTAAAATCTTCCCTTTTCAGCACAGCTTTTGGAATTTGTCCAACCCAGGCATCCTGTGTGTAGGGGATCAGGTGGTTACACAGAGCAAAATAACAACAAATTAGAATAAGCAGCTCTCCAGGTACAGAATGTTAGAAGGTATAAAACAGTTTTTCACTTACAAAATACAATGTCTAGGCTACAACTCAGTCTGGGGTGTGAGAAAGCCCTAATTCCTGCAGCCCCAACCCAAAAAGATTCCTTTTACAAAGGGTTTTCTTTCCTACCAAACTGCAGGATTGGGTCTGATTCACACCTTGGGGACAACAGCATCAGCAGGACTAAATTCTGAATTAGTTAAAAATTGAACAGCACCATCTCCTGGTAAAGGCAGGCTCAGACTGCTGCATTGCCAAGCTATTGATACTCTACAGATGGATTTAGCAGAAAATAATGTAGCAGACTAGATTATTTTCTTCCTTTTCTCAGACAGTATTCAATGTCTCCTTCTCATACACTGTGTGCTCCTTAATATGTAAAATAATCCCTTGAAGTATGAAATAATGGACATACACACACACACACAAATATCCCCTTTCAGTGATTCTTTGTATTTTATATTGATTTTTAATGGTATTTATCCCTCTTTTCTCTTGACACCCACTAGTTCAAGCCATGATCTCTACTACATCTTGCATATGGAGAAAACCAACACAGCAGTTTTTTTAAACTCTTTTTAAAGAGTTTAAAATCTCTTTTTAAAGCTGGTCTTCTAACTGGCCAAAAATGGAAATAGTTGTTTGAACATCCTGTAAAAATAATCCCTAGTTCATTGTTTTCTCCTATGCAAATTAGTTTCACTTAATCCTCGATGACAATTTCACCTTCTCACATGCATTCAGCTGATCTTGGAAATCAAATGCTAGGAGACTTTAAACTCAAATTCCCTTTTTTTTTTGCTATCCCCATTGCCTTGTGCTGAGTCACTGAGGCCTGGGGGCTGTGCTGTGCCCTCCTGTGCCACCTCTTACCCCGGCTGGCTGACAGTGCCCCGGGCTGGCAGCTGTGTCAGTGCTGAATGCAGGGTTCTGCTGTGCTCCACTGTATGGAGGCTTTGGCTGCTTCCTGGGGGGCACAATGGGAATTTCTGGAGGCCTTTGCTGCTTCCTAGGGGGGAACAATGGGAATTCAGAGCATTAGCAATGGTGAGGGTCTTGACAGATGTTTTTGGTGCTGCAGATTGGTTCAACAGCCATGTCAGAGCTTTAGATGTCCTGTGGCAATGGCTGTACAAGAGCTGGGTATTATTACAGCTTTCCTGTGTCAGAGCAAGTGCCAGTGACACACTTCTGGGGCTCAGTGACAGAAGAAAAAACCCATATTGTCTGTGTACTTGGGAGAGGTGTCACTGGGAAAAAGTGTTGAAAGCAAAAAGCTCAAATTGCCAATATCTGAGACCCAAGAGTGGGAGGAATCGTGTTTAAACACCAAGCCTCTTGTCAATGGTTATCAGTCTTACTCTTTTTTTTAGACCTGTGGAAAAAAATCCCTAAGAGCAAATAAATCAGAAACACACATTTGCTAGTGTTGGATTTAAGTAGTAAATGTACTTATCAATCTTTAAAGCTTGCCTGGTGAGCCCTAAAGAAAAGCAATGTCTGAGAGTGAGGTGGTAAAATGCTGAGTAAGTGCTGAGCGCTCAGGTAAGATGCTTTGAGTTACTTTTAAATTGTATAAATACTATTTTTGCAGTATGGCAACCCTGTGCTTTTAAACATCCGGAGGTTAAAAATTAACCAGAATACCAGACTCCTTTTGCTGTACTTCCATTTTGAGTACAAAACTCCTTCTAAGTGCACTTACGCAGCTTTTTTCATTTTCAAGCAGTAGACAGCAGAAAATATTACAACCACTGCGATAACCAGTGCCACTGCAGGAAGAGTAGCCACTAAAATGAAATCCAGAGTGTTCCAAAGGTGGTTACATTTGGGGCCCGTGTACCAGTACTCCTTCCAGCCCGTTCTGTAGTAATCACATCTGCAAATAAAAACATTCACTTTTAGCAACAGCATTTTAATTCAAAAGTAAGCCATACCAAAAAAGTATAATATTTTGCTATATAATGATTTATTATTTAACACTGCAGGGGCCAAGAGAGTCACTATTTTTTTTGTTTAAAGGTGTTTTTTATCTTACTTACACCCATCTGTTTCCAGATTTGATGCAAAGGTACTTTGCCAGGCTCTGAGTAACCAAGTCCCAGCTGGCATTTCTGGAGTCCAAGATAAGAAGCTTTGATGGGAACAGGGTGCAGTACCCAAGTCATGGCCTGGCTCAGGTCAAAGGTCTCTTTGTCTGCTGTCAGCATGGCAAAGCTGCTGAGTGGAAGTGAAACCTCACATTTCTGGCTGTCATTATGATATAGATTTTTTAAAAGGAAAAAAAAAACCCAACTATGTAATGGAGAACAGAACATTAAGGTATCTATTTTTTTTTAACTCAGAAGAAAATTTGATCAACCTGAGGAAAAAAAATGAACTTGCAAATACACAGTTAATTCAGTTCTAAAGTAAAATAGTTGAGAGAACAGGGAGCCTGTAAAAATTGAGGATTACAGTGATTGCCTACATTAGGAATGACATGGCCCACACATATATTTAAAAAGAAAACGCTATGCCCAAATCCCAGATTTGATTCTTTTTACCAGAGCTATAAGCTTATGCAGCTTGTGAATGAAGATCAGCATTTATTTTCATGGATCACTTTGGAGGATCTAAATTTAATTCATAATTTAGACTATATTTGACAGTGACATGGTGTATACTTAAACAAACAAACCAAGCCCACATACTACCTGCAAAAAGGTTCTCCATCTTTACACTGACAAGGAATATTTTCAGGACAGAACTCATCTGTATTACCCAGACAGGCCTCAAAGTCCACAACTCCATTGCAGTTGGCTGTGAATTAAAACAGAATAAGGATTTAATGCAATTATACAGTAACATACTGTCAGTGGGCTGTGTTGCTAATTACACCAGAAATTTATGCTTCATATGTATTCTGTAGATGATACTAAATCTTACTTTCCAGTGACTTGTCCCTTGAAAATTTTGAAGCTATTTGAGAAATGAAAATTTACCTGCTTAAATTACTTTACCCTGAATGTGTACCCATCTTCCAGTTGGCCAGGAAATTGTATGGCTTGTGTTGTTATGGTTTTTATCCCATAATTTAAAGTGTGCTTGTGTCTCAATTCCACAATATATCATCTCTGGCTTGTTGGCAAAGACTAAAATTCATGAGACTCATTAGAGATTCCAACCTTCCAGTTATAATCCAAATTAGAACCTTTTTGTGTGTTTTGCAATGGGATTATTCCTTGGCTTAGCCTACAAAAGGATCTGGTTTGCATTAATGTTGGTTCTCCTCTATCTCTTGTGCTGTGTAAACACTGGGCTGTAAATTATGTTCCAGAATCTGAGTGTTGACAGTATTTCACAGGTATTTGGCTGGCTAAAAAGAACTCCCTCAGCACCTGAATCATCATCAAACAGCAGCACATTTGGCACTCCCACCCTGCCTCCTTTGCTACCTGTTCTCTCCTGCTCAGCACTCGGACTCAACGCCAGGCACCAACCTGAACACTCAGGAAAGCCCCCAGACTGCCACCAGAGCCAAATCTAATTGTGCACAACTCTTCCAGTGAGAGGAGCCACGTTTGGAATGAAGCCAGAGTCAGAACTGGCCGAGATCTCTGAGCAGACCCTTCTGAGCCCAGCAGGCAACTGCTGAGGCAGCTTTAATGGCACTGGCACTGTCAGACAGACTCCCCACCAGAACAAACTCCTGATTGATGCATTATTAGCCAGAGGAACTGTGCTGGGAGCAGCCTGCCCTGCAAAAAGAGATGGAAGCCTCCTTCCTTTCCACTGTCCAAGACCATCTAATCCAACATTTGCTGCTTATCAGAGATAAATCTAAATGACTACAGTGACCAAGGCTTGTACCAATCCATTTACACACACTGCATGCTCTCCTCTCAAGAGGCATCAGCACTGGAACATTTTCCAAGAAAACCTAACTACAGGTCGTGTGTTATGGCTATAAAGTACAGAAAAATGAAAAATTCCAGGTAGTATTTGGCATGGTTCATCTGGGAGATAAGCAATGTTTTTAGCTACCCTCTGGTCAGTAACACAATTACAATTCTTTTAGCAATGATACAAAAAATACTAAGGCAGCAGAAAATCACCAGCTGTGATTCTGCTGGGAGAGAGGGAGTGTGTGCCCTTTGCTATTAATGCTCTAATAATCCATGTGATAAAGGAACTCACTGCTGAGGTCTTCAAAATACTGGGGTCTACATAAATGACAGGTTAGCCTTCAAGTGGTAACTTGTTTTTGCAAATGAAAGTTTAGAGTAGCATTAAGAAATTCCTCAGATCACAAACCAAAATTGTTATTAGAAAAATAATAACTGCAGCTGGTTTACCACTCTTGACTTAGGGATGGATACCCAGTTACAAGTAACTGGTAGCTACCAGGTACAGAACAGTGATGATAAAATAAATAAATATATCAATAAAATATGTGGGAAATCTTCCCATAAAATAATTGCAGGCCAATACTGGTCTAACAGAACCAGAAACAATTCCATTACTTCACTACTCACTTAAAATAACTTTTCTATCAGTGCATTCTGGTTGTCATGCCCTTAATTATTGATGATTTTCTCCCTGTTAGTATCAAAAAAAAAGTCTAAGAACACTTGCTATAAAAAAAGTGTATTATTTTTTTAACCCGTATACAGAGTGGTTTTTCCTCCACTGAAAAAAAAACAAACCATTTAACTAATTTAAAAATACCCTTCTGAAATTCAGAGACTGACTCAAAATGATCCCAACCCAGCAGAAGACTGAGTTTCAGACGTGATTAATTCATATGGTTGTAACCTCTTCGCTGTGACACCAAACACAGGACAGCAGCTGTCTCACCAAGGTTTTCACATTTGCATTGTTTTGCTGTTATTTCTAATAAACCCAGCCCAAAGCCTAAGGAGAATTCCCAAGCAGCAGTCCCCCTCAAGGGACTGCAGTGCTCCAGCAGCACTCCCCAGAGGAGTGGACATGGCCACGTCCCTGCTCTGAGAAGCCACAAAGCAGAATTCCAGCAGCTCTTACGTTGTGAAGCTTCACTCAGCAAGGGGCTGGCCAGGACCAGGACACACAGCAGGACTTTCAGAAAGGACATCCTGGGCCTTTTCTTCCAGACTTTGCCGGCAGCAGAATAAACTTCCCTTTCTGCTGCTGTGGATTGTGGATTTTGAGCTTGTTTTACAGCATCCTTCTCTATCAAGAATTACTAATTAACTTAAAACTGATACAGCTTTCTGATAACATACTCAGCATATTTTCCTTTATGAAACTAGGTAGTTTCATAAAAATATCTCATTAGTCTTGATACTTTCGAATTTTTGAAATCAGATGTGAGGTATTCATTTAACAACCTAAATTTCAACACACTGAGGTATCTGTCAGGAGCCTTTCTCTCTTCTCCTTTTAGACTTATGTTACCTTTTACAGATAACAAACTTGGACTGCATTTGCAGACAATTTCCTGGAACAGACATTGTATTTAAAGACAAAGTCATTGTCTTGAAGCCATCAAAGATGGATGTGATAGGAAGGATGGAATCCTGTAATTGGATGTATCTACCATTAAGTTTTGTCAATTAATTTTCCATTTTTCTGAGAATAGAAAATACCCATGTGGCAAGGATGAGTGATGACAGAAACTCACACCTTAGCACACACCCTGTCATTTTTCTTCTTTATTATTTAGAGTCCTTAAAAATTCTCAACATTCACTGCACAAGAAGATCCTGACACTGTGGTCACTCCAAACACTACCCAGGTTACACCCAAATTTTGTGTTTAACTGCACTGAAGCTGAAGTTAGCACAAGCATTGTTCCTAGCACAGGGCTTTCAAAACTAATCCATAACTGATAAAATCCCAACATGGATTTCCTAATTTGACAGGAGCTGGCTGCTTATGCAAACATGCCAAGCACAGTTACATTAACAACAAAAGGTAAACTTTAACTTTTGCTTTTCAAAGAATAAATAATGATCTCTAAAAATCAATGCCTAGCAAATTCTTGAAAGAATACTGCTTTGGCTAAAGCCCAACAGCACTTAATATTACAGCAGTAGATAAGAGATTCTCAGTCCTGCCAGAAGGTTGCTTTACAACAGACCACAAAAAAGAAATTAATATTTACCTCAGTGAAAGAAATTGCATGATCCTTCTTCAGATGTAAGGCAGACGTGTGAAGAAGCAGCTCCTGCAGATGCTCCATTCTCCTGCTGACAGGGAATTCCCCTCTGGCTCCAGCTCCCAGCTGTTCAGTGGGAGCCTCACCTGGCTGATGAACAAACACCTTTACCTGGGCTGTCAGATTTGGCTCAAGGATGCAGAAATGCAATGGGCAGTTTTTTCCTTGGGTGAGATGTTTTAATGTAGCAAAACAAGCCCCAAACTCTTGACTTTGCTACATCATTGGCATTTTTTTGATGCAGAGGGTTTGGACCTGGCCTCAGGAAGGGCTGTAGAGGCTGAGGTTTCTGTTTTCAGTTCCCACTTGGGTAACAGAAAGAAACCCAGTGCCAGCAGACCTGAACAGCTGAGAGCTTTGTACTGCACAGCACACCCATTTCCTCCTCTTATTGTCTGAGTTTCTGGAACTCAGCACAATCAAGAGCCAAGTAATGCATTCTATGACAACACCCAGGCTCATTTAATTTCTTCACAGAGAGACATAGAAGTACATCAAAGTTACTGACCAAAATTAATGGTGGGAGATGGAACTGCTCATGATCTTTAATCTTAAGTCTTTCAGAGCTGGTTCAAGATGGCTGTGGAGACCAGTCTCTCCTCCTGCAGCATTGCAGGGGTCCTGAGAGTGACACAAAACAAGCTCAACCTATGGATTCCCCAAACACTGGTGTCAGGACTGCTACAAATAGAGCCCAGAAAAGGTTACCAAGGCTTGAAACCATGACAGGCTCAGTTTACACCTATTCCCTGGTCACAGCAATGGAATTTCTTTCAGCTGCTGCAGCAAAATCCATCTCCTATGGCTGTAAAAAAAAGGACAAAGGAGTAACTGCACCTTGAACAAGGGTGTTTGCCTCAGCCCACAGTGAGTCCAGGGTTTCACTGGGGTTGTTCTCTGCCTCTGGTCCACACAATAGCACATCAGGGCCAGGAAGAAAGACACACTGACTTCTAGGGTGGCTTCAGTCACAGCCTTTCTTGGCTGCAGCTTGCCATCAGCACATAGCTGAGCTTGGCTTCTGGGAATCCTGCACTTTAAAATAAAAGCCACACACAATCCAGTGCCTACTGACTGTCCTTTTTAGAAAGTATTGGCTTCGTGGGACCCCACTTTCATTGGATTTAAAATATGTTTTCAGCATTTCACTAAAATACTCCAAACTTCCACAAGGTAACAACACTGCTGCATTCCCATACCTTTCCAGTATCTCCCAAGCTGTTCAAGAACCTCAGGGACAATGTGCCATTAAAACAGCCCCATTACTCATCCACACAATTTTCCTCCTTTCGAGTAACTCACTCTTTAGGTTACACCATGGATTACATAATTTATGATCCTTGCTTGGCAAATTACTTTATCTGGAAGACTGCCACAGTCACACTGAGACAAACACATTTACCACCTGCTTCCTTCTTGAACAGTGTCACTCTTCCAGCAGGGATAAAAACTTTAGTTTTTTTCCAAGTCCTGAACTACACCATTCTTTAGAAAAAATTCCAAGAGAAGAAAATGGAAGCACTTCTCAAAATGCAGGCCACTGAGCACTGGTCTGTCCTGCTGCTTCAGGGATTTTTCCAGGAATGTTTCAGTACTTCAGGGGTGACGTTTTTCCCCCAACATTAATAAACCAAGTGTGACTAAGTCATTACAAATGAACTCTCAAAAAGTACTTGAAAGGAAAGGAATTGACAATTTTCCAACAGATGAAAACAACAGACAGAAATTAAATTTAGTTTTTAAAAAGTATCTTATCACCCTTTATTTCCAGGTGCTTTGCAGTGATATGACAATATAAAGTATCACAATCAATTTTATGTAAATAAAAAATTAATATCAACAAGCTCCAAATCTCTCTATATTGAATACAATCAAACATAAATAAAACCCCCATGCATTATATTAAAGCTGTTTCTGTATTATAAAATACCATGTGACCCCATTTTTTAAGACCCTGATTTTTTCACAAATATATAACTTATATAAAAATTATAATATACATTCTTACTTTTAGGATGTATTATTGCATTGTTAAATAAAATTAAGTGACTCTTAAGGATACATTTGAGAGGCATTTCAAAGTGCTTCACTATAAATTAATAAAATCATGTCTCACAATAAAACTTTTCCCATGTTTTATGTTAACTTTTCAGCGTAACAGATTTGTCTATTGGGTCTGAAATCTTCAAGAGCCCAAGTCAGGCACATGGTTACCCAAGACTCACAAGCATGGCATCATGTAGGTGTCAATTTGCTTTTTTAAAGCCATTGCATAGCACCTTTACTAGAAATTACTAGTACAGATATGTGGCCACAGCCCCTTGCAGTCAGCTGTAAAGTATTAAATAACCCCTGGAGGTTCAGATGTCCAAACTGAAAGCAGAGAACACACCCAGCCAGAATACAAAACCTTCCATACTTTTCTCCCACTTTCTTTGGCTGCAGTTAGGAAGAGTTGTCTTTAGCTGTAACTGTTTCACAACCAAAACCTTCTAATTTTAACTCTTCTGTGTGGGGATAATAAACAAGAACTGGTAATACAAATAAAACAAACAGAAAATTACCCTGCCTTGAGGAGAAAGAGCAATCTCAGCTGATGAAAAATCTAAATTAAAAAATGACCATAACATCAGCAGCAACACTATCAACTGGCGTGGGTTGGGACCTCACAGCCCCTTTTCTTCCACCCCTGCCACAGGCAGGGACACTTTGCACTATCCCAGACTGCTCCAAGCCCTGTCCCAACTGGCCCTGGACACTTCTGGGGATGGGGCAGTCAGCTGGCAAACCCTGAGCTGGAATAATCCTGTGCTGCTCACTCCTCTCACCTACCAAAAAATGACACAGCACAGGGAGTCCATTCTGTGAGCTACAGAACTGCATCCCTCATCCTGCTGTTCATCAGAGTGGACAGGGACACTCCAGTTATGTCCCAGAAGATGTTTAACTCTGAGGTTTAGTTCTATCCCAGTCTTGCCCCGAGGAGTAAATAGAGCCTGAAATCCAGCCCCAGGAGAGCTTTGTGCACCAGGGCCGTGCACAGCATGAACAGGATCAGGGCTGCAATGAAGGGGCTGGCATGGAACTCCTGGCTCCTGCCTGCCCAAAGAGCCAAGGGACATCTGCAGAGCAGACACCCCCACCTGCATCAGCAGATCTGAGTGGAAGTGCCCTCAGTCCCTGGGCAGTCCCGGGGCAGTTTCTGGCACCCGGGAAGAGGCAGTGTCCAAAGGCTGCTCTCCTGGGAAGGGCAGATGTGCTGCTTCCATAACAGCAATCCTGCAGCTCCTCTCCCTGCTCCCATGAGACCAATTCCTCGGCAGAGTTTTTCATTATGGCCTGAAAAATCTCACCACACTAAACTCCTGCAAAATCCAAGCAAATCTCCATCATCTTACCTTTCCTGTGGACTTGCTGTGGTAGCACATCACTCAAAGTTAGAATTTAACAATTTAGGAGTAGATGGCTTTTCCTTCATGTTTTTATCTAGAATGTTATCAAAGGGAGACAGATAATACAATTTCTGGCACCCAGTCATGCACTTGAAAATGATAATTTCTTCACAATTTCCACTTAACTGTTTCCCTGGAAATGGTATATGAAGCCCAGCCATCTAATTTTTCTACTCCTCTCTCTATGATGAAACACTAAATGTGTCATGTCCAAGAGCTCTCTGAAGATTGATTTAATATCCTCTGATTGCTGCCTGAATTCTGACAGTTGCCTGGGCCTTTAAGAGATGATTAAAGAAACAAATGCATTAAATCCTGTCAGCTGTCCCAGGCAAGTTTAACTAAAAAAATTCTTCTTTTAAACATCTGACTTCACCTTGCACTGGACTCTGTGTAACAAAGACCAACACTTCCCCTGAAATTTGGATTTTAAAGTATCAATTTGCTTCTGACCTGTCCTAAAAGCTTTTCTTCTTTTGCTCATTCACCATTTGTGCCTTCTGCACATTCCATCCTGCAGCACCTCCTCACAACTTTGCTGATCCCACAGGGACACCAGGAATTCTGCCTGTATTTCACTGGTCATTTGCCTTTGCATCAGCAGCCTTGGAGAAGAAATCAGGTTGTGAAATTTCTTCTTCTGGAGAGCAGGAGCAAATATCACATCACATCCCAGTGCTGAAAACAGCAGTATTTCAGGCTTTAGCCTTCCATCTACACTATCTGTTCATGTGGTTTCTCTTGCTTCCCCCTCAACTTCACAGCAAAGCCCATATTTTCCTTAATTAAAAGGTGACAGAACGAAGAGAAATGGAGGATGAACAGAAGTACAGGGATATACACCATGATAAAAGCAGTGTTTGAAAGTTCCATCCTAGGAAACTTAATTTCTAATACCATTCTTATGGAAAAACAGAATTTCACAGAAATCCTACCAAAATCAATGAGATACTGCATACAAACGTGTGGGATGAAAAAGTTGGCTGCCTGCTACTTCTGCATTTTTACTGTCAGCAGTTTAAACCTTGAAACTACAGATTTCCAACTTCCTAAACACTTCTAATGGACTTTATATAAATTCAGTATCAGTTTCATGGATTAAGCAATGCAAACACAGTTCTTCCAATTATCAGAAGTAGCTGAAAGCTGATGCACAGTTTAGGAAGGATGTTTAGAGATCAGTTGTGTGTTTTTCCTCAACTTCAGAGACATCTGACCACAGCAGAGGTGTGCAGGACAAGGAGTTGTTTCCATTCACCTTTGTGAAAGAGGCAAACAGTACCAAATTATTTTGTAATGAAAAAAGTGACTCTTTTACACAAGCTTTAGAGCCAATGCTGATCACATGATACAATCACGGAGATTTTAAGGATACTCAGACCAGCAGGAACTTGCACTTCATTCCAGAGCTGAAAGATAAAAGACAAAGAAGCCTCTGCAAACCCCATCCCTCACATTCTTCATTCACATCAACGAACATCTGAGCCAAAGCAGAGATATGTTTGCATTTTCAAATATCCTTTGTGAAGTGACATTTATTAGCAAGTTTGGCACAGAGAAGCCCCACTGGGAGAAGACACTGACAAATCTTGTTTTCTCAGTGTCTCACTAATGACACTGAGTGAATTCCCACTGCTTATATGGAGTCAGGAACAAAATAAACACTAAACAGAATCATGTAAGTCAATAATACAAATTGGAGATAAGAAAATATCTGATGAAATTATACTTCACAGAGTATGTATTGTAAAGATTATTCCTTCCCTTCTTCCCTCCCCCTTATCTGTAACATTTTGCATTTTGTAAAGCAGACTTGGCTTAGCTCCTGGTGCTGTACATGTCCACATCTTCTGGGCTGGACTGACCATGGTCCGCAAGTTTTGGATCAGGCTTAAATTTTGATGTCTTCACTGCTCCTGTTAGAGATAGTGAAGAAATATGGTTAAAAAAGTATGCATATCCTTGAGCTGTAAGGAAAAAAAAGCTTAGTGATACATTTTGAGAATTTCTGTATTACCAAACACTCAGAAAAGATCAAAATCTGTCTGTTCCAGTTCAGAGTGTGTTAAGAACTGATAGAGGAGGATGAGGGCATGTTGGAATGCTGGGCACAGCAGTGGATGGAGAGCAGGACCTCTTCTCAATCTCCAACACCACTTCCTAACCCAGCAGAGTGAGAGAAGAAATTGTGATGCTTTGCCCAACTCATGGAAAGGAAGGGAAAGTTTGAGGTATGGAAAAAGCTCTCTAGTGTTTCTTGTCTAGGAGCAGAGCTGGATCCCACAACCAACCCTGCCAGATCTCCCCTGAAGCTGCTGCCAGATGGCAAGAATTCCAAATGACAAGCACTCTCACCTAGTTTCACTTCTGAACTTCCAAAAACCAGAAACTGAGTTTAGTAAAGCACTGAACCCTCCCACTCACTGAAGGACAGTGCACAGGCTGCCATATTTAATGATACTGCAATTCCAGAGGATCTAGGGCAATGTAAAGGCAGCTTTTCTGGGGCTCTGGTTCCTGCTCCTGATCTGCTTCTTTTCTAGCTACATCACTTGATCCAACAAAGGGTGTTACATTCTCCTGAAAGCTTTGCCCCACTTGGACTGAGAAAATAAACATCTCTGGCAACACAGATTCATTTAGGGCATGGATATTTTTGGCTGTATTAAGGACATGAACTAATTCTGCCTATGAAAGCAACGACAGATCTATGAACACAAACCCAATAAAGACAGTTTGGCCTGGAGCAAGTGTAAAAACAGATCAAAGCATTCCACAAACTAAATCAGAAAAAAGTTCAGGTGCAAAGCAAAGATGTGAATGCATACTACAGTGAAAATAAAGGAAAAAAATACTAAAAGCGTTATCCAAATGTGTTCTGCTTGCTTTCCAGAAAAAAAAATCTCTGGTCACAATTCCTTCCTTCCAAGTGATTTCCTTGTAAAAAATAAAATTTAGAAGTTGCCCTTTCAAAAGGGCAATATTTTAAAACAAATTTAGTTCTCCTTTAATAGGTAATTCCACTGTTTTCTCTTAAAAATTGGACTACCAAATTTTTGCCTGTTAAACAGGCTGTTATGTGATCTAGTTGATTAGCTAAACCACTTAAGATGCACAAGGATCCACTACAGAAAAGCCAACAAAATAAAATCCAGTGCTTCATTTCTCAATTACACACCCTTTCATTCCACTGTGGATCATCTCTGCACTGTTAGCAGAGGCTAAAAGTAATGAAATCCATTAGAGACTTCAATTTTCTAATTCTAGTCCAAATTAAAACCTTTTTGTGTGGCTTGCATTTGGATTATTCCTTATTTTGCCCTGTGAAAGAACCTGGTTTACATTAATATTGGTTCTCTGACATTATTGAGAGAGAACAGCAAATATATAATTCTGTTATTATGACAGGGTCCACAGTGAGAAAATTATCACCTCCCTGAGGCTCTGAAATATGTATTAAATGACAGCATGTAAAATATGCTCTCAAGAATAATATGCACTGACAGCCTGCTCCAGTTTAGAGCAAGAGTCAGTGCAAAATAAACTCAACTAATTGGATTTGCAAGTTGCCCTGAGATTACACTTGAAATGTTTAATTCACCTGATGAAGGCACTGGATCTTCATTACTCCAACACTCTACTGGAAAAGATTCTGTTCTGTTAAGTGATCTTGACTCAACAGCAGACTCGGGTTTGGTACTAGAAATTCCCTTCTTTTTCTTATCTTCTTGCATAATTGGTTTTGACTCTTGCTGCAGCTGTGAACCAAATATTAATAAAAGAAAGCACATGGGTATATGCTTAATACATTATTGCAAAATAAAGCTTTAAAGTCTGGGAGCTTATCTTTTATGAAATTATTTTCAGATATGACATCATACAAAGATATTCAACTAGTCAGCTGCACACAAGGGGCACAGCTGGAAAAAGTAAAATTCATGAAACCCCACAGATCAGATAGAATAAATTCATGTAGAAGGGAAATTGTCATGAGTATATACTTAGGACTGAAGCTGTGGTTTTACACGAGACCCTCCAAGAACTTCACAATTTCATTTCCAGGTGAGGAGCCTTTAACCTTACACAAGACTGAAATAGCCCTGAGTGTTTACAGAACACTTACTACCCCTAGTTAGCAGGAGATGGAAAGATAAATCATGGTTACACCCTGGTAATGAGAAATAATATGTCTTGGGAAGAGGCTTCACTCAGAGAAAAAAAATGAAGTTAATAAAAGTGTCTGTACCACATCAATTCTTGTTTTGCTATCAGTTTAATGACAGTTATCTGAATCTCATTTTCAAAACTCAGAATTCCATTTGTGCTTCTCAGAAGAAATAAAGGGTGAGGACTGCATGTCAATGAGCACTGTAAATTTAAAGCAAAATATTTCTACACATTAATATAACTGAGAAATAGAAATTTTCATTGAAAAGAGCAATGAAAAACTACTGTGCAAAGCTGCAATTTTACTTGGGAAGTGCTACTTTGTCAAGGTTTCATAAATTTCCATTTGAGGAAAAAAACCTGTTGGTTAAACCCCACATTTTGGGTTGGATAAACCCCACATTTAAATCTGGGATTACCAATCCAAATTCCATTTGTAATTTACAGAAGGTTCATATTGCCCTCTCCTCTCTGCTGGCAAGGCTTCAGCTGTTTAATATGTCCTTTTTTGACTGCCTCACTTAAAAACCACACACAAAATCCCCTAAAAACAGAAAAAGCAGAGAAACTAGAGGAAATTCCGAGGAGAACAAGAATTATAGCAGAGTTAGAAAGCCTGCTCTGTAAGAGAAGGTGGGGAAGAGAATGTCAAAAAGCCTGATAACTTTTCCATATGTAGTAGGCCAATATAAAGAGGTTACTGATCATTTATTCACTATGGCTGCCATGAGGACAGGACAAGAAGAAGAAATAAATCAGCCATGGACAATTCATATCACAAGGTAAATAAACCAGACTTCCTGCAAGGGTTGTAGAGCAGTAAAAGCCAGTCATACCTGCTGTAATCCTGAGTGTCTTTAGTCTAAATTCAGGGGCTGTTTAGGACCAAAACTTGAATCAAAATGGATCCTTTAAGCCAAGATAAAAAAAGAAGCTCTAAAGAGAAACTCATTCTTCTCTTGTGCACCCTGCATGCATTGTGGGACTACAGAGAGGATCTCAGGATCTACTGGCATGAAAGGTGTAAAAACAACTAAACACTGAAGTAACAAAAAGATCAGACTGGGGTTTGTGCCTTGCTGAACACCATCAGTGAACCTTGAACAGCATCAGCAGAAGAGACCAGAACTTTCTAAGCTCCCTCTCAATGTGTGAGCTGTCATTACTTCCCAAGTCCTACCTTGGTGACAGTTTCCTTGTCTGCCCACAGTGACCTCACAGCCTCATAGGTCTGATGACTCGCACAAAGTAACTTTTTCCCTGTTACCTATTTTTTAGAAAAACATAATTTAACAACAATTTTTAAAATACAAAGACAGACCATTCAAATGAAATTATTCACGTTTGCATGAGAATATGTTTAACTCCATCCTAAGGCATCCACTTTTCAAGATCTAGTGCATATTTACCTTACATCAAGTAAATTGTAAATAATGTTTAAATTGATATTAGGAATCCACAGGAAACATTTCCATGCTAAATCCACCTACTCCAAATGAAATCAAACCCTGATCAGCAAACAGTGTTCTGGCAATGTTGGCACAATAGATGAAGCACAAAGTTAAAGGATTCAAACTTTTCCCACTATGTTGGAAATGACCACAGATAAAACTAGAAACTTACCTTAGCAATGACCACTGACTGAGCTGGGTAACAAACAGAATATCCTACAGTAGTAAGTCCCAATGGATAAGCAATTTTCTTAAATCTAGAACCTGTACAAAGCCAAATATTTTGAATAATTAGAAAAAAATGAAATGCAAACTAAGTAGTTGTAGCAATTAAATGCAGGAGAGATTGATATTCTGAAAGAGAAATAACCCAAACTAGGTTTTCCAATATTATGAAGAATGAGAAGAAGAATTGTATCATTAGTCTGTCCAGTCCTGCTCTGTCAGGTCTCAGCCAGTTCCTAACAGCAATCAACAATGTCCCTTCATTTACCAGGAAGGATTTATTTAAGTCCCACAGGCTTTTGCCGATGTTTCAGGAGAGTGTCCTGACCACTAGAACTGTTACAAGCTCCATACCCACAGGCCAGTAATGAAAACAAGCCAACCCTACCTTTTCTTGCCAGCACTACACCAGCCAGGCCCGACACTGTAACAACAGCGGCTTTGGGAAGAAATTCCGGCGGGGGGTTGTTCAGGTAAACATAAGCATCTAAGGAATGGAAAAGAAAGACAAAAAAGAAGCAGGGCAATTCAGTATCAGTCATTTTATTTTATTTCCCACTTAAGAAATAAAGGTGAAAATTTTGATTTTACTGACAGTTTATATAGATGAAATGAGACAGATATGTGACTTGCCTACCTTTTCCAAACTGAATTGAATCCATTATTCCATTTTTAATAAAGACATAGACACTCTACAAGGAAAGAAAAGATCAAAACCAGAAAGTAAAATCTCTGCAAAAGTAGCTGTTCACACATATCTCAGCACAATGAGACAAAGAAATACTGTGTAACTTTAAAAAATCCAAACCAATGACCTTCTAGAAAGGCTATGGAGAAATCTACCTTATTTGTGACAAAGAAATACTTATATTTTTAAAACTTACACTGACAATCAATTAAAAAAAATCTCTCTAATGTAAGCTCCCTTTCAAAACGGACATCTCAGGAACTCTAGAGTAGGAAAACACCTGGATGCCAACTGTATAGGAAAATTCAATTATAAAATACAATCTTCTCTTCCCAGGAAAACTGAAAGAGCAGCACCGAATTTATACCACCAGAGGTCAGTGCTACTCAGTGGCAGGAACTCATACAATAATTAATGACATTAAAAGTTTGGTACAGCTTTATAACAAGACTATTTCAGTCATGCAGTCACTGACAACACTTTCACAGACCAGTGTAATCACAATTTACAGAAAATACATTTTGAAGACATTTTCATTTTTTTTTCAACTATTAGGTACTACATTTCTTTGCAAAAATAAAACACAAGCACAAAATCTCCTCTGGCCAACAGCCAGGGTGAAGCTGCTGCTTCCCAGCAGGTACAAAAGCAGTAACAGGCACCACAGTTCCCTCTCCACCTGGAACACGCAGCAACAGAGAGGTGTTTCTGATGACTCGTGAGGAACAGCCTGCTGCAACAGATACATGGGATGCATTCTGCTTGTCTTTTTTGTCAGGTACTGCCCTTTGGAAGCAGCTCCTTCTCCACGGACTGCACCTGGAATTTCAGACTCCAAAACACCCTTAAGTTCTCCCAGCAAGAATTTACCGACATAATTCATGCTGTAGAAGGAGGGCTCATTTTTCCATCCAAAATTATCTTATGCTAAGACAAGGAACTGCCAAAAAACCCCTCCAGGGGGAAGTAACCTGTTTTTTCAGTGGTTGGCTGAGAGAACTGCAGGGAATGCTGGGTGCATCCCTTACCTGGCACCACCCAAAATAGCGGCCGGTCGTCGTCCGCAGGGCCGTGAGCTGCTGCTGCAGGTGCCCCGGCTGCTCCTCGATGTACCTGGAGCTCAGGGGGGGCGCGCTGTAAATGGGGAGCTGCAAACAAAGCACAGCTGAGCAGCAGGGCCACAGCTCTGCTCTCATGAGCTGCTGCATTGCACCGGGGTTCTTCAAGCCTGCAAACCCTCAGCGTTCCCACTGCAGCCCACAGAGCATCTGTGTGGAATTACCAACTTTCAGAGTTCCAAACTGACTCTACCCAAGTGGGACTTGACTCTTTGGAAACAATCATACACGGTCTAAGAATCAGAATTACTCAGTATGCAGCAAAGGCATGTGCAACAATAATTAAAAGGTGGATGTGTGTATTACTAGAAATTGCACATTAGAAAAGGACTCATCAGTAAGTATTCTATTTTCACCTTTTCTGACTGTATTTTTGTAATACTGCAATAATGAAAATGAGATAGAACTTCACTAATTTAGTATCACAACACTTTGTGTTTTATTTGAGCCATAGTGGTCAGTTATTTATTATCATATATTACTTTGCTATGTATTTTAGATACTGGGTAATATAATATAATTCAATGGACAGAGCTGCTATTCTGCAGGTTTTTCTAGTATTATTTTAAAGACCAAGAAAGAGGAAGATTCATACCTTATCTGGCTTCACCAGCTGACTTTTTGATTCCTTTTCTGTTGCTGCATATACAGTAATACATACAAACGGCAGCCCAGAACAAACAGCTGCCAGCTTTGCCACCTGGGACAGAGAGATGAAAAAAAGGAGCCTTAATGCTGAAATTAAATTTTCCCTCTGGATTGATCAAATATGGGATTAAACAAGTCACTTTTAAAACCTTTTTTAAGCATTATGCCTTCTAGAAATGTCTTCTGACTTACACAAAGATTTTCTGAAATTATAACGGTAAAGAAAAGGTTAAAGATCCCTGACAACAGTTTTATGTCTACAATACCAGGAAGAACTTTGTGTTCAAAGCTACGCTGATGCTTCCATCACCTGTTTGGGTAAATTCAGTTGTAATTTACTCAGCACGCAGGAACTCCATTTTTGAAGAATTATTAAAGAAAAACTATTTTAAACCTATCATAATTCAGATTGCTTATTTCCATGCAGCTACCAGAACAAGACACCAATTTTCAGTAGACACTAGAAGAAAAACTGAATTTAAAAGTGATAGAGCATGAGAAAGTTGCATTGTTCACTTAAAAAAATATATTTTTTAAAGTCACAATGGATTCTGCTCTCAATGTAAAAGAGAAAGCTATACAGGGAATGATCAAAGTGGTCCAGCTCCTGACTGACAGTAACTGCGTTACTTTTGGGTGCCTGCAGACAAACATATAAATGTTTAAAGATCCAAGGAAATAGCTGTACTGGCTAACATTTACTCTAGCAGTTATCCCAAGAGGGTTTCACTCTTTTCTACTGAAATCACAAAGAACCAGAGTAAAAGAAAAAGCAACATCACCTTGACTACACTAAAGAGGCTTCACTGCATGGAGCTGTTCCTTATCTAATCACGAGGTGCACTAAAAAGACCTCAATTAGCTAAGTTGTTTCCAGTACTAATTTATTGAAATTATTTGATTAAAAGTTCCTTATCAGGCATTATGTATCAAACAACAAAAATCATATACTGTTTAGCTAAAGAAACCAAAAAGTATTTACCTATGAAAACTTCTACAGAAGTTACTGAGAATGAAGAAATGGCAGGATCATATTGTTACATCAAACACTAGGAAAGAAGCACAGAGAAAAACACCTGCAACAGGCTGGAGCTGTAAACACCCTGGGATTGCATGTCCAGCCAGTAGAATGACTCCAGAACATCAGCTGATAACTGACTTACAAATAAATAAAAATCTTCTTTTTGAGCAATCCAGGAAATTGCTGCAGGCACAAAAGCCAGGTGACATTCCTGGAGATGAATTCTGCACAGACACAGAGCTAAGCAGCACCAGAAGGAAAGGTCAACGGGCAGTGTTACAACATTCCCTGTAACACCACTGCCAAGCTCCTGACCTACACTGACAACCTGAAGGTTCTCCCCCAGAAATAAAAAACACACCAAAGACAAACAGACGTGGCAATATTTTTGACGAGAAGCCTGCACAGCAATTATTTGCTGAAGAAATGCATTATATGCTTGCTAGCAGAAAACTGTTGCAGCTATGCCTCTTAATAGTAGAATTGGAGTAAGACCATTCAAAATGTAGTAATAAAACTGTCAAATGTACCTGGATAATTTTGGCTTTAAGTCTTTGCATTTCAAACAATCTGCTTCAAAGTGTTGGAATCTTATCAACGATCAAAAATACAGATTCTATTAAAAAAAAAAGTTAAAAAGCTACATCATTACAAAGAATTCACTATCTTCTACTCAGAAGATGCAGAATACAAACTAAACCATAATAAAGCCATATAGTTAATTTATGCTAATCTTCAAGACATTGTTTCCCACTGAAACTGCAAATTCTGTGTGCTTGCTTCAAGAATTGGAGCAGGAAACTTCCCCTGAAGGCAGGAACTGCCTCAAAATGGAATCAAAGGAGTGGAGCATATGCAAAAATCTGATGCATGGATTTATATAAAAAAACATGACTTCTGTATCACAAAATGGGAATCTACTAGCCAGGTAAAAATAAGATTAAAATTTAGCAGCTACCTCGTATTATATTTTCCATGAAAAAATGTTAATTAAAGAATAAAGAGTCATAGGTTTATGACTTTCTCCTACCACTCAGATGTCTTGAGGTGGGTCACAAAACTGTCTCACATCCTTTTGGTTTATGTTTCCCAGAAATTACACGAGACATGATGCTTGCCCTAAGCTCGTAGGCCAAATCCAGTATCCTAATTCAGGTATGTCTTTATAAATCTCTGATGACAACCACCAAACCCCCCCACAAATGGAACAGATCCCTCCACTTCACCTCAATTCACTGATATTCCACGGATTTGGTTTTAATCTTGGTCTGGTGAGTGACCCACAGAGAGTGAAATCTTAAGAAGAATAAAACTCTTACTAATAAATATTTCATAGTAAATAACACACAGAAAATGATGTCACTTCACTAAAGGTACTGAATCATTCAGATTTATGTACTGAGCCAACCAAGCTACTTCAGGATCACCCAGCCAGACAGCAAAGCCAACATTTCTTTTGCCTTAACAAACTAAAGCAAAATGCTTTAATTTCTGTCTGTCCTCGTTGGCACCATCCTTTCCTTTCCACATATATACACATTTTAAATATTTTAAAAAAGTAAATAAGAAGATTAATGTGAGAGCAACCTATTCATCAATTTGACTGCCAACACTGGAAAACCTGTCTAAATATTTGTGAGAAAGCTTAGATCTTTACATGCATGTTTTTCTGTTTAAAGACACTGTATTATTCCTACAACTAGCGGTATTTTAGATACTTGTAACCCTGTTAGCTCGTAACAGCATGATTTTAACAGCCTTCTTTTAGTGATGTACAGCACCAGTAGCACTTTATCATGTTACTACCAAACTATCATCTTGATATTCCTCGAGCTGAAGGTGTTTCGGGGGCTGCGAGTAAATGGAGAAGAACCAGAGAGGAGCAACACGGCTTTTACTCCCTGTTGTACAATTTAACACCTCTCGAACCAGCTCTTTCCCCTCAAGCCCCCCACCACCACAGACACCTCTCACTGCCCCACTGCTCCACCTGACCCCGGCTTCCGCGGCACCGGGGGCTCCTTCCCGCCAGACCGGCGGACCTGCGGGCGGGCCGGGCGCTGCCGAGGGGCCGCACGGAGCCGCCTCAGCTGTCCCGAGCCGGCGGAGGAGCGGGAGCGGAGCCTGAGGGGCAGCGGAGCCGCGGGGCCGGGGCAGCGCCGGCCTGAGGGCGGGCGGACACTCACCTTGGCCGCCATGTTGGACAGCGCCGCGTACGGCGCGCGGGAAGGGCCGCGCCGGGCGGGGCCGAGGGGCCGGGGCGGGACCGCGTCGGGCCGGGCGGGATCGCCCTCGGCCGGCGTCGCCCCGAAGCGGACAGGGATGGATTCCCCTCAGCCGGGGAGAGCATCGTCCCAAAGCGGGCAGGGACGGATTCCCCTCAGCCGGGGAGAGCATCGTCCCAAAGCGGGCAGGGACGGATTCCCCTCAGCCGGGGAGAGCATCGTCCCAAAGCGGGCAGGGACGGATTCCCCTCAGCCGGGGAGAGCATCGTCCCAAAGCGGGCAGGGACGGATTCCCCTCAGCCGGGGCGAGCATCGCCCTCAGCCGGCATGGCCCCGAAGCGGGCAGGGATGATCCCCCTCAGCCAAGGGCGGGCATGGCCCCGAAGCGGGCAGGGATGATCCCCCTCAGCCAAGGGTGGGCATGGCTCCAAAGCGGGCAGGGATGATCCCCCTCAGCCAAGGGCGGGCATGGCTCCAAAGCGGGCAGGGATTGATTCCCCTCACCCGGGGCGGGATAGCCCTCAGCCGAGATCGCCCTCAATCGGGCAGAGATCCGTCTCAGCCGCCATCGCCCCAAGGTGGGCAGGGATCCCCCTCAGCCGGGGCAGGGATCGCGCTCCCATCGGGCGGCATTGCCCTCAGCCGGGATCTCCCTCAGATCGACAGCGCTGCTCCTCAGCTCGCATCGCACTCGGCCGGGATCACCCTCAGAACACACAAAATCCCCCACAAACACACAATCTAAGTGCAGATAATTCGTTTATTGAAGTCCAAATTTACAACTGAAGTTTACAACTTTTTCTTTCCCCCCCCCCCCCAAAAAAACAAAAGCTTTGTTTGAATTTAGGAAGAATAAATGTTTGGTTTTGTTTTTGTTTTTTTGTTTTTTTTTTTAATAATGTACAGACTATATCTCTTAAATAAGTTAATATCTTTGAAAAAAGAGCAATATGTTCCTTTTTTTAATGTTGCAGTGCAACTTACAACTTACACGTCTGTGCAATGTACCATGAGGTATATGCCCAGTGAGTAACACACAGTGAAGTTTTCCATTCATAAATTTTCATTGTAGACACACAAAAAGTTAACAAGTTATTAATCTGTGATAGAAAACGCAGCCGGTTACAGTAATTCACACAGAACTCATCTGGAAAGAGGGAAAAAAGAAACCTAATGTTCATTACCTATAGAAACTATTGGATTATCTCTCAACACAGACGAGTATAAAATTAAAAATACTGTTGTGAAACTGAAGAAATACTGTGTTATCCAGGGGTTGAAACCTCGTTTGACCTGTATTAGTCTAGAACCATTGGTTTTCTCTCTGTAGCATCCACGAGCTGAGGGATTTACTGCGGTACTGATGGAGCATCTGCTCATCAAAGCATTAAGCACGATGGGCATTATAGAAACGTTGCAGAATGCTCAAAAACGTACAACTCCAGCATTTTCCCTGGCATGGACAGGTGGTTTCCCATTGCCTCTCAGTTCATCTCCCAGCTGATTAGAAAAACAAGGCTGAAACATGGAAGATTACTCGTATTTGAAGCTTGACACTTCAAACTTCTCAAGATGGCTCTAAAATACTTATTTTTCTTAATGACAGAAAACATATATTTATTTAAGAAAGAATCATCCACAATATAACTTTGTGATAAATAACAGTTCTGCCTCTAATACATATATACATACTGCTTGTAAACAAAAATGCCCACAGGTCATGGAGTCTCCATGATTTTTTTACAAGGCGCTATAGATTTTTATTTTTATTTTTATTTTTGTTATTGAAAACAGTCCTAGTGAAAGTTTGGTTTATAACCTCCTATTGCTACAGAAACAGTAAGAATGTTTATATTTACAAAGAAACAAAGACCATGGAGACCCCATAGCGTTATTTGCCGAAGATTTGAAGTTGGTGGGGTTTGCAAAATACACGTTGTCAGCACGTTGGACAGGTTGAACACCAGCAGTACGAGACTCCAGTGCTTTGGTATTTCAACCCCTGAATATACAAAGACATTACTACAGCCTACTTCACAGTTTAATGCAAGTAAAGTGCAAGCCATAGTACAAGGGTGTCATACATTTCCATACATGTAAGCGTTATCTAAAAAAGGCTCTGTACAAGGTTTATTAGCTATTTAGTAACCTAGATGGAAGTCACCTATGGCCCAGCAATTAATGGTCTTACAAGGATATTGTCTTTGTAAATACAGTATGTGTCAAATGTAAAACGTTTATTAATACTAGTGCATTTCTCTTATATCCTAACCTGTTTTCTCATCAGATTTTTAAGTTGAAATCCTTGTTTCTCAGTAAAACAGAAGTCTTAACTGGTAACAGGGTCTTACTGGTAATTTGGCCAGCAAACACAGTTTGTTAAGACATATTTGTTTTGTGGTTGCTAGTGAAAAAATGCAATAGTTAATATGTATAATGTGACATCCTTAGTTAATCTGCAGCATTCGGACAGACGCGTTTACTGTTAGTAAAAAGATCTGTATTGATACCCTCACCAACACCTGAGGATGAAAAATATTCTAGAAATGTGAGGACAGAAGCTACAGGGCTTAGCTGGTCAAACAGCAGGTTGTTCACGTATTTGATCAGTTTTACAACATTGCTTTCCTTCAAATACTGCTCATACAGTAGCATTAGTCCTTAAAGTCCCTAACTATCACTTCTAACACATGTATGTTCTTGACAAAAAGATATATCTGTCTGGCCTGCACTAAGAGTGAATATGATTCTTTTCCTGAAGGCAGTTTCTGTCTGAATTATTTAAATATTTTTATTAAGAAGAGGTCCCAGTAGTATAACACCTGTCTTCAAACCTGATAAAAACTCAATATTATTTATAAACCTCCTTCTGGATGTGCAAGAGTGGCATAACCCGTAAAATATAGAAAATAACCTTTAAAAAATGTTCCTTTTTCTGTTAGTTATATCCAGAGTGGAGAGTTCCCTGCCCACATGTTAGAGAGTGGAACTGATCAGAAACATCACATTTCACTTGTGTGTAATGGGAGCAAAGAAAATAACTATAAACATCAACTAAGGAAACACAACTTAGTAGTTTTGGTTTAAATAGCCATGAAATTTCCATACATCAGCTGATACAGTTCAGATGGGATTTTCAGATGGGATTTTCAGATCTGTGCCCACTTAACACCCATCAAGAGACTCAGCCACATGGTGTGAATTCATCTGAGAGAGGAGATGGAGGACCTTTCCCCACAGCATCCTGCCTGGGAAACCTACCCTGAGCCTCAGCTTTAGTGAGGGAAACATTCTGAAAGAAAAAGAGCTTTTTAATACTGAATATAAATGAATAGCTAATATTGCTTCTCCAATCTTTCCTCCATCGTTTGTCCTAGTGGTAAATAAACATCATTTGGCAGCAGGGAAGGTGATGTGGTGTGCCTTAAGGCATGTGCTGCATGGAAAATCTACCATGGAAAACCTGTGCCCTTCTGGCTGCCCTAAAGCATCATTTCCCTACTGTGAGAACTGAGGAGAGAATAAAATCCTTTATGAGACCCAGCCAACAATTATTTGTCTAAAGTTAAATGCGGGGAACACGTGTCTGCCCTGAATGGGGTTCAAGCTGAGGCCCAGCAATACAAGACAGGCCTGTGCTCTCTTCCTTAAGGAACCTCCCTAAGCCTGGATCTGGAGACAGCCAGAACCTCTGTAGAGACACGAGACTTGCTTTACTGACAAGTATTTAACCTATAATTAAATTGCCTGGTGGTATCCTCTAGTCCAGGGGCAGCTGACAGGCATTGCAGAGGGGCTGGGTTTGTTGTGCTGCATCGTGCCTTAGCCAAGGGTCGTTTTACACAAACCGTCTTTGAAGGACTTCGTTCCCCACTGCATGAAGGGTCTGTACAAACTGTTGGTGAATTTTCACAAAATAGCTCTGCTGGCAGAGCTGTCTCTCCTCAAGGATCAACAGCTCCCAGCTATATCACCTTGCTCATAAATATTTTTATTAAAGCATTTAAAGAATGCTTTTATCACTTCGGAAGACAGTAAAACCACATGAGGAAAGAATATGGCAAGTAAGGTTTGTGATAATCTTGTCCTGATTTGCATTACTTGAGACAAAGATAAGAATGTTCTTTGTTCTCCTCAGATTTGTGTTGAGTTAAACAATTTCTACCGATTCTTCATTTTTCTCCCAGAGGTCCTATTAACATTTAAAGTGAAATCTCCTAAAGGTCAGCAGCAGAATTGTACCATTTTTGAGGAGGCTGAGCCCTTCCCAGAGCCACTGTAAAGTAACTCCTTCAAAGGTACCTGTAGTGTCCTTCACAGGACCTTGGAGAACAAGCATTCTATAACTGCTGAGCGGAGTGAGAGACTTAACTGGCCATGTACAATTCTCTGCAACACTCATTTCTTTTTCCTTGGAAAAAGCCAGTGGAGCACCACATTCCCAGCTCAAAAGGCAGCAGCCAGAGCTGAATGTGCTGATAACAACCTCCTCCTCCTCCTTTGATTTTTGTTCGTGTCAATTAGAGCAAGCTCAGGGTAGTTTTCACTTAAAGTAATGAAACCAAGAAAAATGTCTTGGCTCTCTCAGGAAGTGATTCCGAGAGAGCTATTAAGACACTTTCAAAGATCTGACATGTCACTGAATACAGAACAGTATTAAAAAAGGAGGGGAATCAGTACCTCAGGGGGAGCATTAAATCAGTTGTAATGAAAAATAGCCGGTAACAAAAAGACTCAGCTTGTGGAGTGTCAGAGAAAGTGTATGGGCTGAGACATTTTACCTGAAGGAATTCTGAATGAAGACACTAATTTTAATAAGATCCAGTTAAATAAAGCACATCCAAACAGCATTTCCACGTTGTTGTATATGTTAAAACCCAAGTTTTACCTGAGAATTCGGGCAGGAAAACTGGTAAATTAATAAATCTATTGTACAGGTGCTATTAATTTCCCTTGATGAACACAACAGCCAAGTCCTGTTCTTTTCTTATTTAAAAATATGTCATCAAAACGACCACAACGATTCCAGCTGCTTTGTACTGTGTGTTTAAGTACCTGTTGGTCCAGGAGAATTGGATGTACTTTAATACATAAGCAGGATTTGGTGCATGAATTTTTAAATACGGTATCTGTATTGCACTTTGCATTTCAGTGAGTTCAAAGGTGGTGAAAATCCAAATAATTGTGCTGTGGTGACTGCACATTCCTCTCTGCAGTCCATTTAGATTGGTACTGCCATCCAGAAGGAAGAAACCGTGGCTGAGAGGGAAGGGCTGCAGGGTGGGGTTGAGTAAATGTGCCAGGAGAATTAGAAGTTCTTGTGCAATGGCTTCCAAATGCCAGCTGACATTTGTGAAAGAATAAAGTCTTTGTATTGCTTAATTTAGCAATTAGATTTTGCTTGCTCTAAGGCACAAGCAATGCCAGACAAATGGTTCAGACTTTTCTCCCAGTTAATCTTAAGCCCATTAGAGGGAATTTCTCCAGTGTATCTCATCTCATGAATCTCATGAATCTCCTGGACAAGTGATTTGGCCTATTCAGTGCAAATCACATTTGCTGAGAGCTGCTCTGCAAGAGCAGAATGCAGACTCACAATTCCAAGAATTTCAGAAAAGATGATCTCATGACACTGAAAGATTTTTAAAGATAAGCTGAGCAAAAGTATGAACTCTCTACTATTTATCACATCTATTCATATTACAGAAATTGTATTTAAACTTAAAACAGATGATCTGTTTTCCCTTCTTCTTGTGTCATTTCTGAGAAATCTATCTTCCCAATTTTGTTTCTAATTTTCAACTGTATCTCTAAGTAGTATTCTCTGTTTACTTGTGACTTCACTGAATATGCTCAGTTATGTCTTGAGTGATGAAGCAGTGACATTTGAAATCTTTTTGGAAAGCTATTTGGAAATAATATAGATTGTTTCATTATGAAAGCACAAACCATCTTTTGGGTTTGAAACAATAGGCATATTTCCATTTCTTTAGGAATTTAGATAGTTCAATCTATGTAACTATTTCTGTGACCATCCATCACTGCTTGCATGTATAATATGACTTAATTTCTAAATGGATTCTATAATTTACGCTGTTGCTCGCTGGAAATGAAGGAATGAAATTAAGACTGGAAAGAAGGGAGGAGGCAAGGGAAAGGTGTTTTTAATTTTGTCTTTTCTTCTCACTATGCCATTGTGTTTTAAATTGTTAATAAATGAATTTTCCCCGAGTCAGGTTTGTTTTGCCTATGATAACCTGTCTTTGTCTCAACCCAGGAACTTTCCCATGACATATTTTCCCCCTGTCCAGCCAAGGTCAGCGCCCCTCAGCTGCTCAGTGGAGACAGAACTAAACACCCAGGACACCTTCACCTGGACTGGCTTTGGGAATAATGAAATCTCTTCCTGGATACGAGGACCTCACTGAGATGACATTTTTTCCTCTATTATACTGAGCTGCATGAATTTTACAGTCCTTGATGGATGAGAGACAATTAGGTTTATCTTGTGAAAAAATGATCAGTGAGTTTGTTTCAGTGAAATGACATCAGCTGTATTCACATCTCTTTCATTCCGCCTTTTAGAACTATTCTAGCAAGCAGAGTCAAAGCAGACTGTGAATGGCTTTGGAATCTATGTTCAGTAGCATTCAGAGCAATCTTTTTCCCCCCCAAGAATACAAGTATTTTCCCCAAAATCTGATTCTTACAAACCATTCTCTCCCAGGCAAGGAAGTGAAATACACTACGTGACTTGTGTGTCTTCCCAAACCAATCAACACCGATTGGTTTTCAAATGATGTTTTGAATAACTTCACCCACTTGCAAATGTACTGCTAGCAGTTAAAAATTATTGCCAGACATTACATAATTTTGAATTATTAACTCAGCTATAGATGTCAGTGTATCACAGAATGTAATTGATTAGTTCAGGAGGTTTTTTAAGCTTCCTTCTCATGCTTTTTTTGAATTTTGTGACTCACAGTCATGTGTCACTTAAATTCACAGTGAAGAAACGATGAAAACCTGCAGTATGTACCTTACTCAGTGCAGATTTTTTTTCTTTCACCATGAAATACCTCAGATCCTATTAAAACCAGTTTAAGTTGCAGCATTAGTGAACAACCAATATTGTTCTACTCGTATCTTACCTCTGTGCCAAACCTGCTTGCTCATGTTCCTTCGTTTAAAGGCAGGCACAGCACGTTACAAACACAGTATTTAAATGGCATGTACAGAGTGCCCATAGGGCCAGACTGGGATCTATTTCTTAGATGTACAGTGTACATTTTAAGGCACACTATAGGGATTGAGTTTACATTTTGATAACTCTGTCCTTTTATTTGCAAAGATGGTCACTACCTGGAAATGTTGCAAAAATAAATGTTCATCTCTAAGAGTGGCCAATGCATTCATGTCTTCATTTTTTTTTTCTCAAGAAAAAATGTGTGAAAATGTGAACTTTAGGGAATTTTAAAAGGAAATGTCAACTACCATGTTACATTTTATATACATAGATATGTATTTATATATATATCTAAATATATAAAATGATTGCAGGATCTCATACTATAAGCTGAGTTTTAGTACAGTACTTTAAATATACTGGTATTTATTTTCAGTTACACTTCTGCACTGCTTCTTCCTAATGCAGAGCTTGATACGGACATTGGTTGATAACAGCAAACAAAAAAATTCATAAAGAATATTATTGTCTTATCATGCAATGTAGTAGGCAACCTGTGGCACTATTCTCTTACCCAAGTATTTACAGTACTGCTGAGTACCTTTAGCACTAAATTCACCAGGGTTTGTGTGACTGCAGCTGTCAGGCACCCAGCAGTGACCCAGGCTGAGGCTCCTGTCACACGTGAGTCTCGATGAAGGAGTGTGTGTGTGTCAGCATTGGGGCTGAGCTCGCCAGTTCAGAGGCTCCGTTTTGAGACTTCCCAGCAGCACTGAACTCACAAATGTCCAGGAAAAACTCATAGTTCTTTAATTTCCAATCTTTGAACTTCTTGGATGTTAAGTTGGGATCATCCAGAAGGCTGTTGATTACTGTGAGGTCCCCTTCCTTTGCCTGGCAAATTCCAGAAAGACAGAGGACAGGTCAAAATGAAACTCTGTATTTCAGCACTTTATTTCTTCCTTAATGCCAAGTGCCAGGAAAACTACTATGGAAACTTTGATATTTACCTAAATTCAGGAACTATTACAGCATAAACTGTTTGACAGCTCAGTCTGTGCCACATGCTACAACTTGCCCACGCACATGTGCCAAATAATCTCTTTTTTTTTCTTTAAGATGGAACATATTTGCTTTGAAGGATTTTTAGTTTCTTTGAAACTTCATTTTAAAGCTACAAAAAAAAAGCATTAACAATAGAAATGTAAAGACATGAAGGACATACAGTGATAATAAGGACAAGGGCAAATGGATTCACACTGCCAGAGGGCAGGGTTAGCTGGGACATTGGGAAGGAATTCCTGGCTGTGAGGGTGGGCAGGCCCTGGCACAGGTGCCCAGAGAAGCTGTGGCTGCCCCTGGATCCTTGGAAGTGTCCAAAGCCAGGCTGGAGAGGGCTTGGAGCAACCTGGGCTAGTGGAAGTTGTCCCTGCCCATGGCAGGGAGTGGGGCTGGATGGGCTTTAAGGTCCCTTCAACCCACCAGCATTCTGTGATGCACAATTAGACTTTTTCTAGTTTATATTCCTTGCACACAAAATCAGGGATAAAGCCTTACTTTTAAAGTGCTCTTGAGGACTCGGATGTGGTGCAGCTTTTCGTTGATCACTGGGTCGTTACATCGCTTCACGAAGGACTTGCGGAACTCCTGCTTGGTGGAGGGACGCTGCTCTCCGAAAGCTGACAGACTGGCTTCTTCCAGAGTTCTGTAGAGCTCTTGCAGACCATCTGTGACTTCTTCAATTTCTTTTATGTTTTCTGAAAGGAAGGAAAGAAACCTAACAACAAACCTGATCATTCAGATGATGTCTCTAAAATCAGCAATACTGCAGCTTCAGTACTATCTTAACCTATTACTCAGTTCTGCGGTGTTAGTTTTGGTGAGACAAGATCATCATCCCAAAGCTCAATTTTTAGCGCTACATCCTGGCATTTCAAGTACAAACTCCCGTGTTTGCCAGCATCCAGCAGTTCAACCACAAACTCCTTGCTGAGAACAGTGGCCATACTGCTCTGGATTTTGATGGCAGTAAAGTGGATCAGAACATCTCCCAGAGCTTACCTTCTGCACAGAAACTATTGTGCCTTCTAATAGGAACCTTCTCATCCGGGCTGTCATCGGTCCCGTCAATGGACTTCACGCGTCCCTTCCCGCGGACGTCTCTGTTCCGGGGGAGGCTTTGGCTGCGCGGTTTCTGGGGCCGCCCGCGGGAGCTGTGTCCCCTCGGACATTCCACCAGCGGAAAAGGCCCATCCTGCTCAAAATTGTGGCGCCTCTGGACGGGCAGCGTGGCTTGTCTCCGTCTGTCCGGTGACATTCCGGGCCGGCTGCTCACGTACTCCGCCTCCGGAGGGACGGTCTGGAGGAAATGGAGCCCTGAGCTGGTTAAGGGAGTCTCTATCAGGTCCTGCCACGAGCGCCGTTCTCGGTAGGGAGGCCTGCACCCCGAGGAGTGTGTGCTGCCCGCTGCGTCCTGCCGGGAGTCCTCGGCAGAAGAGTGGGAATACGTTGATTCACTGGAAAAGTGTCGGCCTTGTTTGGCTTCGGGGAATGGGCTTGAAGAATTCACCTGGAAAGATACAAAAACATCTGCCCATGAGACAATGCTTTGAACAGGCCCAAGGAAATGACTGTCGTGTAAAACAGTCTATGATATCTAGTAATCAGATGGACTCATGGGTTTGATTGCCATAACATGAATCACTGTAAACAGAAGAGAATTAGCAGTGACAACTTTTATACAAAAGTGCTCTTTTAACCACTCCCTATTCTTGTTTTGCACATTCTCTGCCCACAAGCAACTCCTGATGGAAAGAAAAGTGTAGCACTGGTGCAGGTTTCCTGAAGACCTGTCCAGCTTCCATTCAGTCCAGCTGAGAACAGTGGAAGTCTCCAAAAGAAACCGTAATCAGATTTCCTTTCTTTTTTTTTTTTTTTTTTTTAGGGGCCAAACAGAAAAAAAACCCAAAAACCAAACCCAAACAACAAAAACTTCAGCACCCAGGAAGATTTTTGGCTGGGGGACTGTAGAACTTGTGAAACTATTTGAATGAATTCTCTGGGTCTGTGTATAAATTTAATTCAAAATAAAGAGAAAGGCAAAAATGTGGAAAAACAGAAAGGGAGAGGCTTAACCTGTATCCCAGTTGATAAAACAGCATCACATGGGTGAAAATCAGTCTGAACTTCACCCATGTGATGCTGTTGTCTCAGTCACTCTTTCTTTGGTTCTGGCTGTGTGAGGATCATGTCATTCACGCTGAAGAAAAATCTGAAAGAAAAATAGAGAACAGTCCTATCTGTGCTTGGAATCATAGAATAATTATCATAATTGTCTGTGTTTTGTCTAATAGAAATGTTCTATTTGCAATACTGTCATTACCATGGTATTGTACACAATCTTGTAAAAAAATCCCTTTCCTAGAAAGATTTGTTCTTCAAAAAAGAACTAAAACATGATTACTGGGTGAATGTGAGCCGATCTTAATCTCTAGCATCCAGTATCCAATATTCATAATTGAAAACCAGTCTCAATTAATACAAACTATCACATCCATCACATTCTTTTCATATTCTGCAGTGAAAATTTGAATATTCTGTTCCTGTTATGATATGTAGTTTTACCAATCCTACAAAAAAAGGTCATATTTCCAGTCTGGTGACAGATCTGTGTCAGGAGACATTTACCTCTCCTTCCTTTCTAACTGATTTGCTATGGAAAAATCCAGATCTTGGCTCGTGAGGAGCAGCAGTAATTTCATTTTTACAATCGCATCCGGCTTTGTTCCGCCGCCTTTACGGCGTTTAAATATCCCAGGACAAGGGAAGTGCAAGCCAAGGCCCAGAGATGTTTTTGGTGGCCTTGGCCACATGCAGAGTGTGTGACTCACTGAGGGGGTGCGGTGGTAGGTGTCACACAGCGTGGAGGAGCCCTCCTGCTTCAGCGTCAGGGAGCCGTCCATGTCGTCCTGATCGCTCTCACTCCAGTAATCTGCTGACAAAGCATTCCAGGTCTCACTCGGGTGCTTTTCCACAAGAAAGCAGATCCCACTTTTTAGCAACATCTTTCCATGGCAAGGTAGACGTTCCCCAGTCACCTGCAGGGCTCGGCTGGTGGGAAGGTCTGACACCTCAAATACAGGGAGTGCAGGAAGCTCTGAATGCTTTAGGGAAGGGTTACAGAAGGCAGCTCGGGCAGCTGACTCCCACTGCACATAAAAAACAACTTCTACTCACAGGCTTTCACACAGAAACCTCGTTCCAGATGCTGAAGTAGAGCCAAGCCTGAACACTTAATTTAATTGGGCATAACAGGTTCCACTGTGGGTGATGGGGAAAGGACAAGGCTGGCACCTGAGCTCAGGAGGTGCAAACAAATATTGCTGAAGCACACATCGCCCCAGGGCTGCCATGTCTGCACTAGTTTTAGGGGGATGAACATCCCTGAGGGCTGGGATCTGGGAGATCACACCTCACCCTGAATCCCGCATTCTCTTTATCGCTAATTTTAAATATTTCTTAAAATTACTGCTCAGGATTTTATTTTCTTTGCTAGTGGCACCAATAAATGTAGTTCTTCGAGGAAATGCATTCTTATCTAAACGATATTTGGAATGATATGGGCATATGTTGATAAAGAAGTCAGCTATGACTTCGCCAGCTTTATTGAAATACTGAACAGATTTGTACTGCCTGCTCTCTTCTCCTAATTATAATCACTGAAGCATTACCTTCATCTGGGTGAATATCCTTGTCATCAGGTGTGTAACCAATTGCTGCGAGACCCAAACGATTCATCCATCTAAGAGAACGATAAAAATGAGGAAGAGAGGTATTTAAAAGGAACATCTCGTGTAAATCTGAAGGCATCCACATCATTAGGAAAAGTCAGACAGAACGCCTAAACAAAAAGGCTGTTAAACCCACAATTCTGATGTGCTGGGTGATTGATAACTGGGAGCAAAGGATTTATCACATTTATTCTGATTGCTACTTCTGTTTATTTCAAGAACTTGCCTGAATTGCCAAAATACTAGAAAATAAAATAGAATTATGATAATTATTGTCTGAAAACCTGTGTTGGGAAATGAGTTGGATTAAACTTGTATTCTCAGAAAGATAAAACAGCCTATAGCAGTTTGGTTATTCACAATGCTGGTGATATAAACACTTAGTGTTGTTGAGCTGTGATAACAACATTATTTTCCCTTAATTTGTTTAATACAGACTTTTGGGTTTCTAAAGTCTCGGTAAACTGGAAGTGCTTCAATATTTGCATTTTGCATTGGATGTGCTAGTTTCTTTCTTTGTCCTCAAATTATTTTGTTTGATAGAAAATAAGATTCTTTACTCCCTTAGGGAAATATTATAGTTAATCTTGGGGAAAATACCTTTTGAGTTTTCTTTATGTGAGATTACTGGATGTCTATACAATATATAATTGAAAAACTAGGGGGAAAAGGAAATGAACACACAGAGGGAAAAGTCACTTCTTAATGTTCAGCGAATGGAAAATCAAGAATTGTCTTATTTTCATCAACAAGGAGATATAACCAAAGAAAAAGCCTTCATAGTGACATCTATAATGCCTGGGATGTTTTGAACCATTCCCTTCCTCGGTGACTAAATTCTTAATTATCTAATTAATTTCCCAGAAAATTGATATGAGAGTTTATTTAGAAGTAGCTCTTTTTTCTTTTTCGAACATTTGCAACATCAAATTTGTTAACAATTATCTTCTTGGTTAATGAATATTATAATGACAAAAACATCTTTTACAGGCCTCAAGTCAGACATTAGTGAACAGTACATGCAATATCAAAAGGACGAGTTGTTTTGCAGATTAAAACGCGAAAACCGTTCAGTGTCATTCTTTCCCACTTGTACTAGAGGAGAAAAAAAAGCTTTTAAGGACATATGTGACTGTTATTGTCCAGGAGAGTGGTGTGTGGGAGATGGGAGGCACAGCAAGGAGGCAGAAAATGCAGGAAGAGTGAACTCTCCACTAAAAATAGCGCACAGTTCTGCACGTATTGATCCCTGCTCCCAGCAGCCCTGCAGAGGCTCCCAGCAATGATCTGCAGCTCCAGTATTGACACAGCACTGACTCACTGCCTGGCTGCACAGAGCCTGCCACGGATCTCATGGCTTTCCTAAGTAGCCAAAGGGGACAACAACCTGTACTTCTTACAGGGTTTAATTTACTTGCAAAACTATGAAAATAAAGAACTGTACAATCATATTGCTTTGCCTCTCAGTATTAAGCCAGAAGTGAGCAAATTGGAGATGAAAATGGAAATGATGATTAGTTTTCCCAAATAGCAACTGCAGGCTTAGCACTGCTTACAGCCGTTGTTTGCATCAACACATCAATAACTCATCTTTATCATGAGGGAAGTACATTTAAAATGGATTAACAGATTTACAGAAAAGCTTTTGCACAGTGCTCTCCACAGCATCATTTCCCTCAGCACACGGTGCCTGCATCGCCTGGCATTTGCTTCCCTTGCAGGGCAGAACCTTTGTTGCAGGCATGGCAGTGACATCATTCCCTGCTCCTTATCAAGCATTTGTATTCACCAGTTTTTCATCAGTTGTTCCCGAATTTCTGAACTCATTAGCACTGGAGCAAAATAGTTTTAGTCATACTTTGCCATATGCCTTTGGCAATTAAGCAGGACGTCTCAGTGCCTTCAACTGAGGTTCTGCTTAAGCACCAATGATAAATTAGGACTAATTACCATTTTCCAAGTTAAAACAGACTCATCCATTTGTGTGGTCAGTGCATGGAAACTTATATTGTCTTAAATTTCTTGCAAAATTTCTTTTGTTGCTCATTGTTAATTTGAGGGTGTCAGATCTTGGAAGCAAATATACCAAACATTTCATAAACAGATGAAATGTTAGGATTAACCTTCCAGAGCCAGGGATGCTCTGAGGATATCCAGGGTATCAGCTTTATGCATATGGCCTCAATGGCCAAATCTGCAATTAGCTGAAGTTAATCTTCCTTCTCTAAGGCTGCTCAGGCTTTGCTCTTCCAAAGGCCAAGATCATCCCCAGCTAGAGTTACAAGGACTTTCTTACCTCATTTACCACAATTCAGAGTCAGCTCTTGGTCAAGCCAACATAAATGGTTATCTGATGACATTCAGTGGCTTATCATGATAAAATCTCTTCAGATAAAAGAACTATAATCTCCATTTTAGGTTTTGTGTTTTTAAGAAAAGCATGAGTGAATGTTTCTGAGGTTAATCAGGAGATATACAAGCGGTGAGATTACAGCTCATTTTCTTACAGCTAATTTTTTTTTCCCAAGGAAATGCAAACTCAGTTCAAAAGGAGCCCTGCATAAACTTGATGAATTTCCTTGATGAGCAAACCACTTTCATTTTTCAGAAAACTGCAGGTTTTTCAAGGTTATAAAAAGCTCTTTGTGGAGAGCTCGGAAAGGCAGGCAGCTGGTTCTGAACCCTGTCCCAGGTGCCCTGAGGGCGAAGGTTGGGTTCCAGCTGGCACTGGGAGCTCCTGTTGGAGCTGCACTCCCGAGGGTTGGAGGATGCACATCCCAGGGAGGGTCTGTGTGCTGCACCTGCCAGCACAGCCCCAGGGCTGGAATGCTGATTGGGGTCCTAGAGCTGTGCCCCACCAGCTCTGGGACGTCCCCGTGGCCACAAGGAGGCCTGGGCTGCCCTGGCAGGGCACCTTTGGGATCTCAGGTACACATCCCCGTTCCTCGACCCAGGCTGGGCTCCCTCCCTCCAGATCCTGCCTTTTTACCTGGATAACTTCAACAACTCTTTCCTGCTGATAATTAAACAACTTAACCAGCATGTTTCACTGGGTCTGGGCCACCCAGCAGAGCATGGGGTTTGCATTCTGCATGGAAATTGTGATGACACAGAACAGCACTAAATGTCCCACAGATCCTCTGCCACAACATTTTCCCTCGAGGATTGTACAAATCCCCGTAAGACACAATCACTTACCAAGGCACGTTGTAACAACCTACAGGGGACCAAGAAGTGGGATGTTTTTTATTGCCTGTACTCCAGTGAACAAAGGCAGGGAAAGTCATCAAAATGCACAAGTAAATGTTGTACTTTGTCCCAGTTAAATTCTAAATAAATCAGGCTTGGCTGTAAAACAGGAACTGTTGTCATTGCTTTGGGATAAAATAGAGCTGCCTGGTAGGATTTAAGTTAAATTTACTGAGATAATTCTGGTTATTACCCAGGGATTACAGCCCAGGGCGTCTTCTGAGAGTCTGATCCTGCCCCAGGCTGGGGCTGTGCTGAGTGAAGGCACCAGGGCAGTGAGGAGCTGTCACAGCCTGAGACTGAAGAGTGAATCATCCTAAAACACCCCAAATTGTCAGGAGCCAGGAGCACATTCACCTGCTGACAGAAACACTGGGAAATGTTAACGGGGGCCAAACAACTGGGAACAATTGCACATTGCTTTGCTCCCCTGAAACAAGAACATGCCACTCCTCAATGTACAAATTAATACATTTCTGTTTCCTGGCTGTTCTCATTTACTCTGCTGAGCAAGGGTTGAGCCAGCCCAAGGGCAGTGGGAGATTCTGGGAGTGAAGGCAATGAAAGTTTCCACACTCACCCCCTTGACTGCTCCTTTCTACAAGTCCAGAGTGAAAACACACAAATAAAAAAATAAAACAGCTTGGACAATCTCAGTTGCTATAAGTTGGAGAGAACTACTTTGTTTAGTGTAGGAGAATGAAAACCAAGGGAAGAGGATAACCTTTTTTTTACTTCCTATAAAAAAGGGGTGAAAAGTTACAATTTTTAGGTTATAGATAGAACTGTTCCATAAACCCATGGAGAAGAGAGGCAGAAAAAGTGAATTTCTGTGGCTCAGAAAAGTTTGATTTGCTAATATCCTCACTCATTGCACATACCAGGTGGCTGGTTTTAGAAAAAGTTCTTTAATTCAAATGAATATATAAAAAAATTATATGTCCTGAAAAGGTGCAAATTCAAGAAAAAGTCCAACTACTTTGATTATTTCTCTCTATTAAATATTCCTTTAAAAATGAAGTCTATGAAATCCTGACACATTAACAGAAAGAATAAATAAAATATATTTCCTATTTTCCTTGCATCTTTTCATCATTAATTCTTGCCCTTGTACACCCCTCAGCTTTGTGTTAGAAATGTTTCAGTGCAGAAATATCTTTTTCTTCCTTTTTGAGATTGCATTTACATTTGAGATTATTTGGTTAAAAGGCAAAAATACAACGAAGTGGAAGTTAAATTTCAGTTAAATCAAGTTATGTTTAAGTCTATTAGAGATTCCCTTGAACCATCTATTTTACACATAGAAGGTATTGAGTGCAGTTTACATTTAATTTCTGATCAAAAGCTTTGTAATACATTTTTTTTACGTCACTGGGATAATCAGATTCCAGAATTCACAGTAAAATTCTTTGCAATACACAATTAGATTTAAAAATTGATTTTGTACTTGTTATGTGGACTTCTCTGACCAGTCTTTCTTACTGAACACCTGAAAAATCAATGCATTTCCCATTTGACTTCCTAAGGGACTTTATTTTCCCTATTTTCTATGATTATGCAGGTAATACATTCATTGAAGAGAATAAAGGGTGCTCTAACAGGGGTGGCTGAAATGATGCCTTGAGTTTCCTCTGCACAGAAGGAGCCCCAAAGCATCTGCTGGTGAAATGTGACCCTGAGCAGATCCTTCCCCATGAGCTCATCTCTGCCAGCCCCCAGCAGCTCTGCCTCTGCTGTTTGATTTGTCACACTTGCTGGGATTCCTTAAGCAAAATCATTCATGGGATAAACTCTGAGCACTCTCTGATTTGATAATTTGACATGACTGCTGATCTCGTTTCATGCATTGTCTTCTTAGATTTGTCAGGCTGGAAAAATAGGAAAAAAGCCTGAGACAGCTTAAGAATTGACAAGTGAACCAATCTGTGCCCTCTTTGCATGTGCATCTGCTTTATGCCCTTAATAGGATTTTTTTTTTTTATTTTTCATTTTTTTAACTTTCTGCTGTCAAACAAATGCACAATTATGTCTCTGTACTCTGAAGTCTGGTTTGGTGTGGGTGGTTTTTTTGTTTGTTTTTTTGTTTTCCCCAGTGGGTAATAGACAAAAGAAATTCACTGCTTTGTAGCAAATAAATTACCTTTCTGGTACCAGCATTTTACTGTACAAATACAGTCATGTATCAGAGAGAATAAAAGCACACAATAACTGATAGGCTATTTGATCCAGAACCAATAATAAAGAAATCACCAAAACAGTCACAAAAACTCATTCAACTGCAACTTCTCTTTACTCACTTACTCAAACTTTTGCTCCAGCTTTCACAAATGATTGGCCCAAAGGAAAGCTCTGGAGAAAGAAAGCTTTATTTACAAGCAAGAGAACTGAGCTTAACATGGCATAAACTATGGGTGGGGTTTTGGGGTTTAGAGGTGAATTTTTTTAAAGAAATGGGATGATTTACTTGTGAAATTGTGTAATTCTGCTTCTACATAGTTTTTAAAAACTCAGCTCAAGTAGACCAAATAATGCTGTTAAATGTGTGGCTAATTCATCATGATGAAATTTCTTATTTCTATTACTTATTTCTATTACTTCTTATTTCTATGACTAAATCTTTCAGATTTGGCAGAGTTAACTCAGTATCTCCAGCATAAGGTCACAACAGGGACTGTGACACCACCTTCACCTCAGAGGGGCAGGGCTGGAATCACTAAATCTGCTCTATGAAATGCAGCAGCTTGGCTCCCAGAAGAGCTCTATCAATTCACACTGGTACTATTCACAGCAGAATTTGGTGAAGTTAATTTTGTAATTTAAGCTGGTGCAAAAAGCCAGTGCAGACCCTGCCTCCTGCACGAGGGATGAACTCCCCCAGTGCTGATTTGGGTGGTGTTGGATAAATCACAATTGGGCACTGCAAACTCCATCAGCCACTGGGGCTGGGACTCAGTGAGGGGGGAAATAGAACTTCACAAGTTTAGGGTAAAAAGCTCATAAATTGTAAAAAGGAGGAGCCAGGTGACTTGGCCAGAAAAGGAGGTTTGGAATATTGCAGCTCAGTGCCAGGAACTCCTGGTGCAGTGTTTTGCTCAGACAGGGCACAGCAGCTCCACGATCACCCTGTGCACTCCCATGAACATCGTGGTTTCACCCAGCCCTTGGGGCCTGCAGCTAATTCTGATCACAAAATTGTTTTACTTGTGCTGCATTTAGGAGCTTTTATGCGAGAACAATAAATTAGAGGGCTGGCATGGCCTCGGGCATGGATTTGAAACAAGTTTATGGGAACATAAAAGGAAGAAAGGCAAACCTGCTCTTTATGATTATTTACAACACCATTGGGAAGCTCCATTCCAGGGATTGCTGTTTGAAAAGTACCTTTCATGTTCTGCAGAATTATCTTCTGGCTGTTCAGCAGGTAAGGGGCTGAGAGTAAGAGCTCTGTAACAACTTACTCAGCTCTATTTGATAGAGAGCTGGTGAATTAGGCCAGACAGATCTGACAATCTCCTGCTCGCTTGTCCAGCTTAGGGAGAAAATGTCTGATGGGGAATCAGGGTCGAAATTTTTAGTTGCCAAGAGCTTTACTTGGGTGCTACTTTATATAAAGTGAAGACTAAGTGCATTGAAACTGGAAAAGATGTGTTAATGCTGGCTCACCATCTGATTTGGCTAAGCAAAGACACCAGCATGCCTGAAATTTAAGGGAGAAAACTGAATTAACTTTAGTAATAAACAGGATGACTTAGGGAAAGTCTTGAGTAACTCACTTGGTTATACTCCATATGTAAAAGTAGATAGGAGACACCATAAAGTTTGCTTATAATCAATAGAAATTTATTCAGAATACATCAATTTTCAAACAGTTGTTTTTTAAGATAAATATTGTGCTATAATCTTTCAGGTCTTGGAAAATATAGGAGTGACCCCTATAAAAATCAATCATCATTCTGTTTCAGTAGCAACTATTTGTTATATTTCTTGAATGAACGCCAAAGATTTATGGGAGTTATTAAAATTGCAAAGTTAACCCAGTTATTCAAATCAAAAGTGATCAAATTATTCAGCCTGAAATAGAAACTTTTAAAAATTTAATATTTGGAGTTCACTATGAGATTGCAAATGCACTGCGCTGCATTTCAATGGCTGGTAAGTTTTAAATAACATAGATATTGTAAAACAACTGAATATTAAATTCAATGCTAATTAAAGCCATAAACAGGTTATGTGTGGTGTGGTAGGAGATGAAGCACTTCTGGGAAATAAGGCCTTTAACAAGCTTGGAGTAGCAAGCTGGAGATGAGCTCATCAAGTTCATTATTAATTCATTTCTAAGAACACGGCTCTGCTCGTGTAAGACCTGGCAAAACAGCACGAGCGTGAATTTTGCAAACCAGAGTAACACAGCAGGCAAAACTCAGCCACAGCTGAGTGCCTCGGAATAATCCAGCCCTACCCACTGGGGTCCAGCTCTTCCTTCAGCAATGTGGGGCTAAAGGCACAGTAAAATATTCCAGAGTGAAAAAAAATTACTAAACAATGGATCTGGGGTGAGAAACTCTAAAAAAGAGCTGTTAAAATAAAAGCAGTTGAAGAAAGGATAAAATTCCCCCCTCATAGTGAATGAGGAATGTTCCTCTCCATGCCAGTACTCCATTACTTTTCAGCATGAGGGATCCCCCCTTCCATCAGCAGGGAAAATCCAGTTAAATTCTGTGCTGAAAACAGGAGTGAGAGATACCATGTAAAATATTTGCTCTGTTTCCTCGCATTATGGGGCTAGCAATTCGCTGGGAAGAGAGAGATTTGTGGAATCAGTATTTTAAACACATTTTTTCATCTATGAATCTTGCTTCCTCATTTCAAATTTCACGCAGGATCTCTGGGAGAAGGAATTGTAAGAACTGCAGGGGTGCCCAGGGATGTTAAGAGGTAGCAGAGTTATCCATCACTGGGGTGGGGAGTGAATTCCAATTGCTCTGCAGGGACAGAATTGCTGAAGGGAAAATACTGCACAAAATACTTCAAGTAGAAGTTCACCCTTTGCTTTCTTCCAAAAAAATCAGGGAAAAGGCTCTTGTAAATCCCAAAGTAAATGATGTTTAGGATGGCATGGTATGGAAGCACACGCTGGCACCTTCCCAGCTGCTCCTGTGCTCCAAGGCCTCATTGCAGCTTCCTGGGCTCCCCATGGAAAAATCAATGGATGTTGTAAAAGCAGCTCATCAAACGTGTGCCAAGACTTCCTGCTTTTCCTTGAGTCAGAGCATTTTATGTATCATTTACAGATATGATCAATGGCACTTCAACAAACGAGAGCTACCCCAGCAGCTGAAATCAAGGGAGACCAGGCAGAGTTAAACCAGCAAAAATCCTCACTTCAGTTTTGTCCAGACAAACCTGAACCACACCACAGAACTGAGCAATGGGACATTGACAACCTTGACAAAATATTTTTCAGCAAACTTATTCCACTCCTGATAACAGAGGCTCATCACCCTCCAGGATGAACAGGCCTCCACAGTCTCACCCCGGCCAGGCTCACACCCCAGCATACCTCAAGAGCCATGTAAGCCACAGAATATAAATGTTCAATTCAACAGTGGGTTTTAGGCCTTAATATTCCAAAGGAAAAACCCCATCCGTATCTGTCTTTCCAAGCTGGCAAACATTAAGAACAACTCTAAGTGAGAACATCTCAAAGTTTCAGTTATCTGTGCCAGGAAAGATTTGAGACTTCCCAGTACAGTGACCTTGTCCCAGGTGTCCTTGTGCTTTCCACCTGAGCTGGGAATAAACAAATTTCTGAGGTAACAGGAGGAGGAAGGACATCTGACTCTGCCTGTTGGGATCTAAGGCCCTGTCCCACCTTCACAATCTCTGTCTCCACCACTGAATCACAAAGGAGAAGCACGGAGTAATTTGGGCTGGAAGAGCTCCCAGGAGGTGCCTGTTCCCACACCCAGCCACAGCAGGGGCAGCTTTAATGTTGGATCAGGTTGTCCAGTGCCTTGTCCAGTCAGAAGTTTGGAATGTCCTCCCAGCACATCCAGGGACATTTAAAACTCACTACAATGCCAACAATGGAATTTTCCTTGCCTCTGCTCTGTGTTGGGACAGTGATGTGGTGAATAAAATTAATTACTGCTGATTTTCTGCGTTGTTGGGGGTTGTTCTTGGCATTGGAGGGAAAAAATATGGATATTTATTTATATTTATATATATTTTATATATATATACACACACACAGACATATCCCACCACCTGGGTGTACTCTGTATGAGCTTTGGTGTGGGTGCACTCTTTAATATACCAGAAACACTAATCCCATTAAGACTTCCAGCCTTTACCTACAAAACATCACAAGAGTGATGAACCTTAAGCCCATCAACAAAAGAAAAAATTCTAATTAACACAGAGACCAACACAAGTAACTTTCCTTTGCAGAATTGAGACACGCCACGGCAGGAAATGTCAGCAAAGTGAGCCACAGAATGTGATGTATTTACTGAAATTAATGGAAAACTAATTCCTGAGAACACCACGAGCCAGCATCCCATCAGGCTCCAGGAGGACATTCCTGTGTGAGATGAAATATTGAAGCACCAGGATAAAAAACATCCCACAACAAAGGGGACACACAACTCACCTGTTCATCTCTTCAAGGCAGTCGGTTGCGAAGTAGAAGCTCTTTATTTTGGGGTGACATGCTTTGAAGGCACTATAAAAAAGAGCACAAAGAATAAAAACCACCTTTCCTTTCAAACATCTTGTCTACAAATACACCAGACTGTCCTGCTCTGTGATTCTTCAGCATGTTACAGGTTTCATAGGCAGTTGTCATCTTCAGTCTGAATTTTGCTGCCTAAATTTATAGATGGATCCCCCCAGATCTGATTTCATCTACGTTTGTGAGCCTCATACTTTGCAAACATTTCAAAAGCACTTGAATGACTTAAAAATATAAATCCTTTTGATAACCACCGATGTTCTACATCTAAGAAATTCTTGGGTTAATTTGAAAGTCTTATTGAGTATATTCAAGTACATCTTAGTTATATTCCAAAGATCAACTAAAGGAATAAATGTTTGATCTCCCCACCTCTTCTCATGTATTTGATGACTGTTTTATGTTCTACAAAAAGAAATGCAGAGGGCTGCCAAGTTGAGCTAGAAATCACTGGAATAATAGATAATAATCAGATGGCATGGGTGATTATAGTTCACATAAATGCTTTTTATTAATGCTTTCATGTGCTCTAATCCCTGAGATCTCCCTCAGCTGAGCAGTTGAAAACGGCTAAGAACAATAATCACAGTTTTTACAAATTTTTTGTGTGGCTATAATGAAAAGGAGTTTTGCTATCAAGGAAACCAGAAGGTCCCAGCATTAAAGACTATTAATTTGCTTAGCTGGCAAATGCTAAAAAAATGCCACGCTATCATTCATAACATTTATGTTAAAATACTGACATTTATATGGTAATTACCAGATGTAAGAATTAGATTAGGAATCATTACACGTGGAATTATGAAGAACCTGTGATGCAACGTTTCCACTATTAATAGCTTAAATGCAAATGAGTGTTTTATTAATTACTATGACTTATTGCAGTTTTCAAAGACAAGATGAAAGCTGAAGAAGCTTCACCTGGGCAGAGTGATTTTTTTGTATCTATAATTAATACAAATGCATCCAGCAACAGCTTTCCTGACAAAAGCCCTCCAACAGAGTTGTGTTTCTGTGCAGTTTCTTTTTTTCATGGGATTGGGGATATAAAGGGTAAGGTTATCTTTGCACAGAGGGTTATCATTAAATATTAAATTCCATAAAAGAAGACTGTAGAGGTATTTAAGTGTTGTTTTGGCATCTGGACAGTGATAATTTCCACTGCAAAGCCTCACTGCCCTAGCTACTGCTATTGTAAATAAGAGCAGTGAGTGACTGAAATCCCACACAGGGATTCCTGGTGCCCACTAGATGGCACAGCCTTGTTAATTATCTCTCTTTTGATCATTATATAAATGCAGTTTTAAGTACGCTCTGATCAACTTTATGCTTTCTTTTAACTGATTGGTATGATGTGGTTTGAGTGTCAAGAATTCTTGTCATTCTTAGTCTTCTGCTTTTGATGTGGGACTTTTTAATCCCCCTGTGGCAGCTGAGTGCCAGCAACTCCAACTGGTTCTATGGAAAGAGCTGTGGGTAAGAAAGGTGGAACAGTTTTGTGTGCTTGTGGATTAGAGCAGCACATGGCACATCTTTCATTACACAGAGATTAGCAAACTTTTAACAGAAATTCCTTACACTACTACATTTTTGATGCTTAAAAATAGAAAATCATGACTAAACAAACACTCCTGCGTAGTTCTGCTGTTGGTGTGAACTCCCTGCAGCATCTGCACCTTCTCCTGCTCCACTTGCCCAGCCATCTCCCAGTGGTATTGGCTTGGATTGGGGAGGATTAGGTGCTGGATCTAAAGATCCTAATCCTCCTGGCTAATCCTGAGACAATATCACATGATGGAGTTTCTGCTTGCAAATAGGATTATTTTCCTAGACAGGAAATTTAAATACATACAGGCATTCAAATGCCAGTATTAGGGTTTCAAGTCAGTGTTAATGGGTGGAAGTTAGTGTGATAAACAGAGTTTAATTTGGCTCCACTGTGCTCCTGTAATGTGATAAAATCTGTGATTAGTGGATCATTTTCTAGTGGAAGGTGTCTCTGCCCACGGTAGGGTTGCAATGGGATGATCTTTAAGGTCCCTTCCAACCCACACGAGGCTGTGAGCCTGTGATTATGAGAATATTTTACATTCTCACAAAACCCTGCCTCAGTTAAGGCACAGGGAGGTGAAATCAAGAGTATGCAACAGGTCAGGCACTGTCTGCAGACTCCTGGCTCAGCTGTTACAGAACTTGTGAACGTGTCATAAAATGCAGAAAGAGCAGGAATTTTGTCAGAGTAAATCAGTTAAATGCTGCAGGTCTGGCTGCTTTTGCAAAGGAATTCCCACATGCCAGGCCCCTGCAAACAGCTCTAATTGGTTACTATATGAATGTTCCTTGAGATCTTTCTGTCTGATATTGTGATAATTTCCTGAGATAGTGAACACTAAAGCTGCAATAATGTATTCACTGTTACATATCTGCAGACCGCGGAAAAGAGATCTTTATTGCTCTGAAATGGAGATCCCAGTTCCGTGCAAACTTGTGATTTAAATGTATTGCAGTTCTGTGTCAGGACTGCAAAACACAACAATAAATCCATCTTCATCTCTCAGCAGTGTCACTAAGATTATTATTAGGGAAGTGTTTAGATACATTTCTAGCATTAGGAACTGCAGTCGCCAGGGGAACAATTTGAGATGTATAAATATGAATAATTTAGAGGAATTATATCTATATATTTACATTTGGCTTGGTTTGGAGGGCCTCAGACTGGCTGCAATAATCAAGAAGTGGGGTAGTGAGTGCCATTTTAAAGAATAATCCCTCCATCCATTGGCTGCACTCCAGTTAACACAGCCCAGAAGTTTCTTCCCTGTGGGGGCCCACTGGTGGCTCAAGGGGGCTTTTCTGTTTGAAAAGACTGTCAGGTCCTTTTCAGAAATAATAAAATTATGAAAATCTAGCAACATTTAAGCTGTACCTTCATGTCTGCCTGTACTACAATGACATTTGTATAGAGCACACTTTCAGTATGAAGTGCCAACACTGTGGCATATCCTTGATAAATTTAAGACCCAAATTTGCATTAACCAGGCAATGAAAATTTTCACTAGGTGGAAATTGTTGAAGGTTCAGGCAAGGCACCAGTTGATAAGGATTAATTATACCTGTGGCTCAATTAATCTTTATACTTGGGGATCAGCATCATCATGGGGCATTATAATTATCAGTATCTTTGAAAATAACACGATATTCATGTCATGGCACAGCATACAATCTCAAATAACTATCATTTCTCATACACTGTGATCACTTTTAATCAGGAGGATGCAGGTGTTGCCTAAAAGCAGTGGAAAGTTTTTCAGTGGCAATGCAAAACGCCTCCTTTCACAGGGATGAGGTCGTTGCACGTCCAGCTATAGCCTGGAGAGCTGCAGCAGGCTGAGATAATGCCATGGTCCCTGAAATAATCAGGGTACCTTCATTAAATGCATTACTGAGGCAAATCATCAAACCATACCGAATGATGCATTCAATTATCTACATTCTTGTGAGAGCTTTCTTAGGGCTATTCCATCACTGTGAGCCATGGACATCAGGAGCAGCCAGGCTGGGGAGCAGAGCTCCCCCTCCAACAGAACAGTGGGGAAGAGAAATCCATTAATTATCCCAGTAAGTCTTCAAATCCTTTCCTTTCAAAAGGGTTTGAACATTTCACATCAATAGCTCTGAAAATTACAGAGATCTGAGGGGAAATCCAAACTGAGGTCCAAAACGCTCTTAGTTCTGCACTGGGAAGAACTGAAGGGAAAGTGACACTGTGGTTTTGGCTTTTCCCTGGAATCAGGCAATGGAATGACGCTCACTCCTGGCCTTGCAGGACAACCCAGAAGAGGACAGGTAAGTGTTTTCCAGGTGTGCTCACGGGGGCTGTGGGTTGGAGCTGGCTGGACACAGCCAGGGCCCCCAGTCCCACATGCTGAATATCCTGAATTTCACTGCACTCAAACAGTGCAGTGGTCAAACAGTGTCAACAGTGGCTAAGGTAAGGTGCAGTTCTTGTGATGGGGGAAATATAGAAATGGTAGTCCATGAAGGAAGAAATCAAATGGAAATTCAGCTCAGGGAAAAAGGGAATATACTAAGAACATCTTCATTATACTTTTACCTCTGGACCTGCTTCTTTTTGAAAGGATTCAAAGCCTGAAGGTTCTCAGCTTTCAGTCGTGTGCAAAGTTTCAGTTAATCGGACTTTTCCCTGTGCATATACCCTACAGAAATCCTCCTCTAAGCTGAGTTCTGAGGGATTGTGTTCTCATGCTTTGAGGAAAGCTCTGGAAGCTATTTCTAGCTGTGCACAATGACCTTCCATTTGATCTTGGTTAATTCACTGAAATCTGTTAAGTGCTTTATATTCCTAACAAAAGGGTATTATTTTTCCCGTATTTTTGTTCAATATCATTATTAATATCTACTCATTGCTCTGAGGTATTTATAGTGCTCAGTTCATGTTTAATTTCTATAGTGATACCCTCAGCTGAAAGGAGAAATAGAAGTGTAAATTGCACTGTCTTGTACTGCTCTGACACAGTAATAATATCTCCAGACAAGAACAGGCAACTGAAGAGGTTTGATTTTCTGATGAGCAGTCTCCATTGTAATTCATATCTTCAATATTTCTATGTTACTGTGCTCATATTGTAGGACTTGTTTCCTCAGATCAACGCTGCATTCAGTCATTGGAAAAGCAGAGGAAAAATCCAGGATGCTCAGTTAAAAGTAGGAAAGCACACAGAAGGCAAATGCAAATAATTCAGGAGATACCAGCAAAGTGTTACTCTCAAAGCACTGGAATTGTTCTGTTCAACCTGATGATTGCAAGCCCAACACTGTTTGGAAGCAGTTTCCAATGGGTGTCTGTTATTAAATATTCCTTAATTGTGCAAAGTTTATAATATGATTTTAGTGGAGTGGAATGTAGCAGTAGCAATATGCACATAAGCAATAATGCAGAGTTCATTTTGCATATGGAACCTAAATATTTTAGCAGCTGAGAGCAACACAATATTGGGTATGAAAAGCTTCCCCCATAAAAGAGAAAATTAAGATTATTTTCACCATTCCTTGCTATGATATTTGTTATGTTATTTCCTATGGGAAAATACTGCCCTACTGAACCTAAGAAAGTTTTATCTCTTTACTAAAGTATTCATTGCTTTTTGATTTACTTATTTAACTGAAGCTGTAACTGGACTATCTGGCAAGCTGGCTAAAGAGTTATTCAATTCATTTTAATCCAGTAAACGGAATTTACATTACATGGCATCTTTTATATTTTAAATATTTTAAATATTAAAGCTTAAGTGGATCTATGCTGTTATATTTACAGTTTTCAAGGTTTTTTCTCAGTAACTTCCTTCTCTGGACTTTGCAAGTGTTCAGTACTATGTATAGCAAACTTCCAAGAGCAATCCTTTATAAATATAATTGACACATTACTTACTGTTTTCGTCTGCATTCAATTGCTCTGTCTATCCTGAATTCAGGTAAACTAATGAATCCTTCTGCTTTTTCATCCTATTGAATGAGAAGAAAAAAAAAAAAAGATGTTGAAAAAGAATATAGAATTAAAGAAGAGAGAAATGAGCAGCAGCTGTTTGGGGTTTATACAAAGAACAAGTACCCAGTCAAAGGAAGTCCTGAATGCATTTTGCACACACTGTTTTTCCTGTGAAATGGATTCAATTCATCACACAATGTAAATGACCTCTGTGAGGTAACTAAACTGATAATTTCTCAAAGTAGGCACAGCCATCCCAATTCCCCTTTTGCTGAAGATCATGGAAAACCTTTCAGGCCCAAACACAGCACCTAAACAGAGCAGAGTTCTCGGATTCTTCACCATAAATCAGCATTTTACAGCTGTTTGGTGGACGTCTCTCTTGAAAGTCACAGTTGTCACACCACGTGCGCTGCTGATGGCCCCTGAGGAGCTTCCTTGGCGAGGCCACCTCTGATTAAATGGGGGGAAATAACCAGGAAATGCATCCCGTCACTTTTTGCTTCTTTTGAAGCAATTCAGCAGGAAAAGCAGGGAGGGATATTAACACCAGGCAGGCTTTTGAAAGGTGCAAAGTGAATTATGGCTTGGTTTGGGGCACAGCCTGGGAGCCAGGGGGACACAGCCAGTGCCCCAAAGCTGGCACGGGAAATGTCAAACTCCACAAAACCTTGATCACCCACAGCCTGAACAGCCTCTTGGGCTTCAAAAGCCACAAAAACTGAGGGGAATTATGCTGCTAAACTCATCCTCTGGAAGAAAATGGGAGAGTGGAGTAAAAGGTCAGTAGCCAAAGCAGGCTGCAGAGCTCAGCTCAAGCGCTGGGGCTGCTGCACACGAATGGAGGAGCAGCACTGAACCATTCTGGGCTTCTCCCCTCTGTTATTTCCCTACATTTATGCAGATTGCACCAGCATAGGCCCACTGGTTTTCAGGAAAATTTCACCAAGAACAGCATTTTACACATGAGAAACTGCAAACTCCAGACTAATTCAGCAAAAAGCAAGAGGAACATTGATATAAAAATAACTTCTGGATAAAGAGATTTACAAATTCAGATTTTCACATCTGCTTCACAGAATGCTTAACTAACACAAATGGTTACACTTTACACATCCCTCCCCCCTAGTGAAACTGGGGAGAGCTGAGTGTGAACACTGTGTTAGCCCAAATAAATCTGTGAAAAAGGATTAACTACAGACATACTCATTTCTTAAAGACTGCCACGAACATCTGCTATTTTATTAAGCTTGAACATGGACTTGAAGATTTTAAAAAATCATTTCAATTGAAATATTTCCAGTTAGAGTGTCCCAGACCTGGCAATTATAGTGGCAGTTCATCCGAGCACGCAGTAAAAATACACTTTAAAATAATTATAAAGCTTAAGGTTTACAATTAAAGCTTTGACGTTTTTCCAAGCATGGCCTGTACTTACGTTCTGGTTTGTGTACCAGTACAAGGAGGAATCCTTCAGAATGAACCAGTACTTTTTCCATTTCTGGGTGAAATAACCTTTGGCATCCTTTTTCTTCCAGAGCCAGCCCTCGCAGTCGCCGTGGCCCAGGTCCTTGCAGGAGATGCGCCTCCTGCTCACGCTGGAGAGGGAACTCCCTGGGAACACCACGGGGTCAGAGGTTCCATTTCGAATTCCAAAATTTCCCTCCCAGCCAAACCCTCCCCAGAGTCGGAATGAACGATTTCCAAACTCAGCAGTGCCCTGCGATTTGGGTTTGCCCGTGAGCACAAAATGCAAAGGGCCTGGTTTATGCAATGCTTTATTTAATCTCTAGAGGGTTCGTTCCTCTAAGGGCTGCATTTTTTTTTTTTCCTGATTAAGATGGACAGCACCATTCCAAAGTAAGAATGTATTTATTTAGCCTCAGTCAGGAACTCAGAGTATGACACAATCTGTACACAGATGCAAACACTTTTTTCCATATATCTTCCCTTTAGCAGCAGAAGCCCTGTCAACTAATGGGAATTTTTAAACACAATTTTTATAAACAATAAAAAAGAAAGATTGTTCACTTCCATAACAGTGTAAATGCTTGCATGATTTTGATCCTGAAGTGAGCAACAATATTTTAACTTTACAGCAAACTGTTAAAGGCACAGCACCAGGAATATGGTTATTTTTCTTTTTTTTGGTGTTATTTCAATGAATCCTAATTGAAAGGCTTAGATTGCCTTGTAAATATTAATAAAATGAAGTTTTTAAATAAATATGGTATATTTTCCTGAAAAAAAGCTCTGTAGGAAATTTCCTTAACATGCCAGACTTTTTTTTTCTGTGAAAAATCAAGTTTATGATGCTATGAGAATTACATGTGTCCTACAGCTGGGAAACAGGGGAGAAATTTAGAGAACATAAGATACCACCCTTTGCAATGTTCCACAGGAAAATTCTCATCAATTTGCTCATAGATGCTTCTTGCCTTCTTCCTAAGGAAGAAGAAATTTTTCCACCCACCCAAGCAATATTGTACCTGTAAAACATTTCTTTTGTTATTTTAATTTGGTATTTTCCTTTATTGCTTACTGTCAAATTTAGAAATATTTGAATCACGTTGAACTTTTGTTACAGATCACTTGTTATCAGAGAAGGGGCCTCATTTTCTAGTTTCAAAATGTTAACTGAAAGAAGTTACCTTTTGACCATTTTCTGCTTTTTACCCTGAGGGAAGCGTAATGGAATGACTGTAAGGAAAAAAATAAATAAATTATGAAGCACCAGTGCAAGTAACAGCAGTAACATGTAAGAGCTTTCATTCACTCCCCTCTCCAGGGTTATCACAGCATCAGTGATCACAGAATCTCCCTTCTGTCGTTTTTCTCTTACAACTTTCCTCAATATCATAAAGAAAACAACATGCTGCTAAATCTGCAAATTAAAATTGCTTTAAAAATATTAATTACAATTGCAATGAAAGCATCAGGGATTCTTTGCATGAATAGCTGTGCAGTAGTTTCAAAACTAAAGATATAAACTCCCATGAATGAGCTGATAAACTGACTGGTATTTGAAGTTTGTTGCATCAAGGAAATAATTACAAAAATATGCACTCAAACAGAAATATCCACCACAAACATTATAAACAAAATCATGCGCCTAATGACGTGTCAAAGTCACACTCTTCCCACCACACAAAGAAGTTTTTTAGGTTGGTGGTTGACAGAACAAGTCTTAGGAGGAAAAAAAAAAAATTATTTTGTGGCAGCATTAGAACATTGCTACAGATTCTGAAAAAAAAAAAAAAAAAACAAACAAAAAAAAAACCCTAAAAGCATCTCTTTATTTAAACCTAAAACCAGGGATAGTACTCAAAAACTGGTAAGGATTTGTCTCCAATGAACAAATGCTTAAGGACCTAGAAAATAGTCAGGTGAAAACAAGACTCCAGCTCCAGAGAGAAAGAGGTTTATTTTAAATGACAGCAGCAGAGGGAGGAGTGGGTTTGGACATCCACAGCCCTGTCTGTAACCCTTTAGCACTTCACAAGGGGAAGGTTTTGTGGGGGCTGCAGGGACCAGCAGCTCTCTGTGCTCTCCTGACCTCAGCCTGCTCTCCCAGCCAGCCCCAGGACAGGATTGTCCCACAAAACGTGACAATTCTGGCAGGGGAAGCTCAGTGAGGGAGGGTGCAGCGTCCACTAGCTCAGCACATCTCCCTTGTTTAACTTCATCTCTGCAAATGCGTCTCTTTGTTCAGGAAAAGACAAAGATGAATGCTCCTGTGCTGGAGGAAATGTGGCAAAATCCAGAAAATGAAACAGCAAAACTCTGAGAGAAGCTATCAAATGTGCACAGCAGCTCTGGGGGGTTTGTGGATGTGCTGCAAATCACAGCAGCAATATTGATCTGTCCTGGTGTGGCGACTGGAGTTCTGTGGTGGCTGGGGCTGGAACAATCTGCTCAGTGTTCCTCTTTGCAGAGAAATGCATTAGGGCAAAGTAGGTGTGCTCCTGAAAAAGACATCACCAAATTTTCCCCCAGTTTAGGCTAGATAAATGTAGGGATGGAATAAAACCCTATAATGAAACGTGGGCAAATTTAAAGAACTGCAAGACAAATGAAATGTCTAGAGGAGATACTCACCAGAAACTGGTATTCATCATTTAATATGATGTTTTAAAAATAATGAAAGAAACAGCACAACAAATCAAGGGAGAGGTGAAAATATCTTTTTTGAAATAAAAAATATCTTTCTTCTAAAACGCTTAGCTAATTATTCTTCCTGTTTTGTTTATGCACACATAGAATGTATTCAAACCAAGGAAACTAGAGAAAGTGAAAGGTTTGCAATACCTTGGGAATCAGTAGTTAATTAGCACTGCTAACGTAAAAATTCAAACTCCACATTCTGAGAGATAAAAGAACCACTATAATATAATTAACTTGGTGGCAAACAAGTAAGGAAACAGCTCACAACTCCAAATGACTCAGAGTTGCTACGGGAGACAGACGGGTGATGGAGAACTCGCTGGGGCTGTCGGCGGCGTTTCAATTCTTATCTCCAAACCACACCACGAGGCCACAGTCAGGGAGTGCACGCCCTGCCACCCCCACCCAGAGCCAGCCCAGTGAAAAATGAAAGGGAAAAAAAATGCTAGAATTGAATGGATGAAGGTCGAATTGAACGCTACTGAAGGTAAATTAAGGAGATCTCAGCGTAATCAGGGGGTCGGAGAAGTGCTGGCACAGCAACACTAAATGAAAAGCAACACTGGTTGCTTGAACCTCCACTGGTTTTAACCTCAGGAGTTCTTAGGGAAAAGTGTTTGGAACCAGCCACAGAAAGGTTTGGGTTGGGAGGGACCTTAAAGCTCATCCCATTCCCTCTGCCACAGGCAGGGACACCTTCCACTATCTCAGGTTTTGGTCCAAGCCCTGTCCAACCTAATCAGTGTAAAAAGTGCCAAGTCAGAATGAAGAACTGACAGTCTACAAATGAAGGTTCTGTTGCTTGTCCTTTGTATGAAATAATAATAAACCCATTTTTTTACTGCTATTTTCCATTGAAAACGGAGCGCTCAAAGTTGGTACCACAAAAATATTTGAAAATCTTAATCCCCGATCTCCTTTTCATAGCATTGGTACTATTTAAATATTCTAAGAGTTTTCAAACTTTTCTTTACCTTCAGGGTAAGCCTCCCTCCAGAAATGCCTTCCAGCCCAATGTGGTGTGTGATTCTCCTCCCCAAACCATCACATACTTGAGAACACACACCAAGATTCCTAAAATTAACTGAATTCCTAAGTTCCTAACCTCAACTAAAAGTATTGCAGACACACTGACCTGCTGTAGTTGCAGCAGCCAGTTTCCTCAACATGGAAATTATTCCTAGAGTTTTGTTTTCAGCTCTTTCATAACACAGGCAAATGTCAAGGTTTGGGATATCTAAGGTATCTTTTAAAACTATAGCAATGAATTGAACAGTTGAGGAGGTTTTTGCTTATTTAGAGCACATTTATAAATCATTACCTTCCTCATGGATGTGTTTCCTGGATGGTCAATGGCAGAACTTGCATATCTAGGACAAACAGAAGAAAGATGTCAAATAACCACAGGAAAAAAACCCAAACTGATTACATAGCGCTTACAGACACTCTGTGAATTTCTAAATATAACCACAGCATCCTGCAGCACAAAGTTCTATAAGATTTTGCAACAGGATGCCACAGATACCGAGAATTGACACGTTAAAATGCAAAATACCATCTCTGATATATGTGAGTTCTGTGAAGACTGGAGAACAAAGCAGGGCAGCAGCACCAGAGGCCTTTCCTCATCCAGTGCAAACAGTATTGGCCATGATGGAAACAGGACACTGAATCAGGGTCTGATTTGTCCTTTTTATCCATTTTTCAGAACTTGGACTAATACACACACGTAGAATTTTGGATTTACCTACCTGGTCACAGGAATGCATTTTTAATCACCTCATCTGGATCCATTATTTACATTTCGGTTAGTAGAACTTCCATCTCTTATATCATATACTCCTGTTGCAACAAATAAATTCTCACTGCAGATTAATTATTGAGTATTTTGTAGCGAGGTTTGAAATCCCTGGCTCAGGTCTCTGCTCTGGGCTGTTGACGCTTCGAGCAACTCAGGTGCACCTGTAAATCTCTGCAGTACAGGTGCATCTGAACATGCAACACTGACAGCAAAATGTCAAGACTGAAAGTTATTTTTAAAATGTTTATCTCTTCTTATCTCTCCAGCATTAACCACAAGTAAAAAAAAGTCATTTCCAAAGCACACCGCCATGACCGTGATTAAAATAATCTTTAAGCATTATTTACAAAGACAAAATGCGTTATGAGAAAGAACTTGAGCAGTGTTTTCACATGAAAACAAAGCAAATATTCAGCAAAATGTTCATCCAAGCAGCAGCTGTGCCCCGTGTGACTGATGCAGTTTTTCTGCCTCCCTCCCCTGGCTGCTGAGGGAAGCAGAGATCGGCACCCAGGTCCCCACAGGGATGTCACAGCTACGTGACAACCCTGGCCAGAACCCACAGGTGTTGAGGCTTCCTATTACTGGGAAAAATTCTCCTGAAGTGAAGATCAAAGACCAGGGAGAAGCCTGCTAAGCACAGTCAGGTGTTTGTCTGCAGGAAAGCTCAGCAGTGACTCCTCACTGGGTGCCTGTTACCTCCTCCTCGTCTGTGAAACAACCCCCAACAGGGCAAAGCTCCTGGCAAACAGGGAACACATCAGCTGCTGCTCAGGGACAAGCCTGCCTTCCTGAAACCTCAGTGCACCCACACCCCCAGGGATTCCACCTCCAGCTGCAGGCTGCCACTGCCTAAATTGATGCCTTCAGTTTTAGCTTTCATATTTTCCAGATTCTGTGCTGCATTGGTGAATAACTCTGAACTTTATATAAAGTGTCAGCAGCTCTCCTCACAGCTCAGGCACACAGAGCAATCCTTTTCCATCCCCAGAACCAAGCACACCGCTCCAGCTTCAGCCCAAAAAGTGCAAACAGTGAATTGAGGAGAGCAAACTGGGAGGGTGGGACTGCATCACCTGGAGCTGGAATTGGACAATGAACCCCAGTATGGAAATGGATCAAAACTTATCAAAGTGTGAAAACTCCTGAGCCAGGGTGTAGCCCTGGCTGGGCTCTTGCACTGCCCAAGGTGTGTCCTGTGAAGGCCTTTTAATAAATCCCAACTTTATTCCTTTAACTCTGCCCAGCCTCTGCTCCAGCATCAAAATCACACTCCTGCTCAGGAGTGAGGTCACAGCTTCCAGCCCCAGGGGCTGTGAGGGGAGCTCAGGTCTGCCTGGCAGGCAGGGAGGTTTTGTGTCCTGCAGTGTCCTGCACCAAGGGCTGCTGGAGCTCCTGCCCTGTGCACAGAGCTGGGCCAGCTGGGAGGTGTTTGGGTGCCAAGAGTTTGGGGGAACTCAGAGTTGTAAGGCAGAGATTCCTCATTTCTGCTCTGCTCCAGGCTGTGGCAGAGCTGCCAGCCTTGCTCTACGCTCTCCTCATCAGGTGAGTGAGAAAGCTCCGTGTTCCCAGGGAGATCCTGCAGCCTCGTAGCTCTCACAAAGCTGCTGGAGCTCCCTGCAGCCTGGGGGAGGTTCTACCACATGCAGGAAACAGCTTCCTTCTCCTTGGCTTTTCTAAAGCAAAGGATGCAATAATAAATATCACAGAAGCTCGACAGGTCCCTGTATGTTGAAATCACAGAATCCCAGGATGGTTTGGGGTGGAAGGGCCATTAAAGCCCATCCCATTCCATGCCCTGCCATAGGCAGGGACACCTTCCACTATCCCAGGCTGCTCCAAGCCCTGTCCAAGCTGGCCTTGGACACTTCAGGGATCCAGGGGCAGCCACAGCTTCTCTGAGCACCCTGTGCCAGAGCCTCCCCACCCTCAAAGGGAAGAATTTCTGTATATCCAACCTAAATTTCCCCTCTTTCAGTTATTGAAGATAATGATATTTCACCCAAATATGTCAATCTATTGACACAGTTTGTCTCCTGGTCCCCAAAGCCTAACTCTAGGGGCAAAATATCTGAAAATTGTTTTTTGTTTTGGTTTAAGCTGTTTTAATCACTTTAAATAAGGTTATTAGGAAGGTGATATAATTTTGCCTCTTGAAATATTTTTCAACACATTGAAAAGATATAATATGGTCATGCTTTGGGCCTAAAAGGTGTGGGAGAAGGGTTCTTCTATAAAAGAATATAAAAGCATAGCCTTTTGCTATGAAAGTTTGCCAAAATTTCATCAAGTCATATGTCCCTGGAAAGTATCTCTTGGCAGATGCCCTGTCCTGTCCACCAGGGATGTTCCATCTGGATGGCAACGTCCCTGCCAAGCTGGGCATGTGCAACCTGCTGGGAAAAATCAGGAGCCCTTTGCTCTGGGAAGAACAAAATTGCTCAGAAGAAAAAAAAAAAAACCAAAAAAACCACAACCCTCTGCATCTCTTCTTTGTGGCTGCACCAAAATGTGGGTGTGGAGAAGGAAATGAAATGGTGAAACACGTGGCTGTTTCTGGGAAGGGTGTGGGGTTTGAAAAGTCAGGCAGAAAGGAGCTGAGGGGGGGCACAGCCAGGCTGAAAATAAGGAGAAACAAGTGGGAGAGAAGAACAGGACAGGAGAACATTTAAAGGGGTTGGGAGACTAAATGAAACCTGTCAGATTTACAGAAAACAGGAGGTTTTGAACACTCAGGTGTAAGAGGTAAAGGCAAAATGTGAAATGAAGTCATTACTTCAAAAGAGAACAAGAATAACTCTCCCCAGGTAACCCTGCACAGGAGGGATGCTGTGAAGTGGAACAAAATATTAATATTAAAATATTAATATGTTTAATCTCCTGTAAAAGCAAACCTCCACACTTAGCTGAGGTGATGAACTGCTGGCACTGGAGGGACAGGACTGTCTGTTGTCAGATGAGGTGGGATTTCATCTGTACCTCACTTTAATCTCTGCTAACAGTGCTGCTCCGTTTGGTTAAATGCCATTTTAACCATGCACAGCACACCAGGGAAACAGCAGCAAATGCTCACCACTACAGCTGCCTTTCAACTGCATTGTGATGCTCAAAACACACATAAAGAGGTAAAAATGCCCTGGAAAATCAAGCATGAAGTGGTCAACAGCTGACAGTGCTGCACCTCGGACTTTCAGCTGCAGTTCAGGGATGTTTATAGCCCTGAAGGGAATCATCAGCAGTTGTAAATCCTTTGATTGGTCAAAGAACTCTAAATATAATTAATTATTCAGCTTCTTAAATAGGTTTAGGCCATATACAGGATGAAAAAAAACCATAAAAAGAATAATTATCATAGATTACAACTAAACTGAATTAGAAAATATGATGATACAAAGTAGCTGTTGCTTCAAACATTCCTTTAACTGTGACTTTTGGATGCAACATGAAGACACTTCATCAGATGAACAGCAAAGAAATTAAACACAAAATTTATTAGAATAAATTGATTCAATTCAGACCTAAAGGCCAAACTGAGGACCCCATTCTTAAAATCTATGTACTACAAAGCACAAATATTAACAGTAATTTTGAACAGACTGAATTAGAGGTAGAGATTCCTTGAAACATTCTGCCTGTTGGTTATGAAAATTGTGTTGGACACACAGGACATTTTTCATCCTCAGAGTGAGTCTGAAATACTGAAATTCTGAAAAGTAAAAAAGTAGATTGGGCAACATAACAGTAGAATTTTTCCCCTTTACAAATATTTTATAACCTTTTTTTCTGAAGGATTTTTTAACCCTTTGGAATTTTTATTTATGTTTGATATTGGCAAATGAACATTTGCTAAATGATATCAGCAATGATATCTCTAAACCCTGAAAATTTATTCCTCAAATACTGCAGCAAAGTTTCTAAAAGTAACGAATGGAGTTTAATCCACAAATATAACTGTGTATATATTTAAATATAGAATAACAGAAGTAATTACCTTTCAGTATCTCCACTGACTGTATCCCCTGCCCTCTGTAGAAGAAAAATAAAGAGCATTAAGCACAGCTAAAGACCAGACTTCCTCAGGGCTCTGAGCACAGTGAAACGAGTGACAGAGGTAAACCACAGTCATTCTGTGACTCTAAAGCAAAGGAAATGGAACATTTATTTCAATTTTCAGCTACGAGTTATTTTAAAATTAAGATCATGCTTAAAACAACTTTCATTTGCACTTATAAACTAACTTCAGATGCTCTGTAATTGTGATCAAAACTTTTTAAAATAAGGGAGCTAAAATTTATTTGAATGTTTGCAAAAATGTTAATATTTGAAGGGGAGTTTAAATGCAAAGAACAAATATTGCAATGTAAAATACAGAATTTCAGAAGGACAAACTTTCTTTGTTATCATTCTTGCACAGCTTTAAATAACTTGATTTACCACACTGGTTATTTATTCCTCTGAGGTTTGGAAATGAACCTGTCTTCATGGAGCAAGCAGCAGCTGATTTGGGGTTAAAAATAAAATCTTCAGACAGTTTAAGTTACTTTAAAACAAGTTTGTGATGGAGGATTTTTCCCACAGCTAAATATTGAAATCTACATAAAATGAAATTACAAAAAACCCACCCCCAAATAGGTTGCAAAATTCACATATATTTGTTTATAAATGCAGAAATCTGCAAAATCTTTGACTTTCTGGATAACCAAATAGAAAACTGACAATTTTAGTAAGTTCAGTGCTTGTGATTTAATGCCACTGCTTGAGGCCTGCAGCAGGTGTTTGGTCAGAGAGGATGCTGAGCCACAGATGAGCTCAGAGCACAGAAGGGAAGGGACAGGAAGTTTGCTGGGTGCATTTTTGCAGCAGGGTTTCTAAGGCAGCTTTAGAACGTGCAGGGGACAAACACATTTTGCATTTTGCCACCTCCTCGCTCAAGAAGTCTCCCTTGCCCCTGGGGAGAACCAGTTATCAGCTTTTAGTGTGCTTCAGCTGAGATACTCCAGCAAATGTCAGCTGCAAAGATGATCCCACTCAAATCTGATCTGATGAAAAGTAACAAAATGTGCCCTTACACTAAAAGCAGGAGTTCTCTGACATTCCTTGTTGAAACCAGGCAAGGGCAGGAGCTCCCCACTGAGTGACTGAGTACAAAAAGCCCTAACAGCCTTTCCTGAGAGCCATAAATGCCTCAATTCTCCTCCGAGAATGCTGAAATGCAGCCTAGAGAACTTAAAAAAAAATTGAAAATACCCTGTAGAAATACTCACATTTTCTCAAAGCAGATTGGAAGGGTTAACAGCAGACAGCTAAAGCAAAATAGCTGCTTGAGAGATGTTGTTTTGGTGCTGGAAATGCACTGCTAAATACAAATAAACCAGTCTGAGCATCCCTGGAAGTACTGGGGACAACCCAGGAAAATATTGTGTGGCCAAGCGAGCAAAAGAACTTTGACAGCAGCACTACCCATGCTACTGCTACAAAAATAGAATTTATTCCCACCAGAAGGCTCAAAGCTTTCCTTCTCTTATCCCTCTGACTTCTAAGGCTTCTAATTATAGCAACTAAAAGTGGGACTACTAATTCAGTCAGTGCTTCCCCTTCTATTTCTTAATTTCCTTTTCCGAAAATGCTCCCAAAGTAAAAGCAAAATGTTTCCAAATGCAGGGTTTATTCCCTCTCCCCAGATGGGACCCATGCCACGCTCTCTTCCCTGCCACAGCTGAACTAAACCTCCCTCACCCTGCTCTGGCTGCTCTTTCCAGCACCCGAATTACAAATTTTCACTGCTAGAAGAATTCAGTTATTTATTTCCTTCCAAGAAAATGCACAGAAACCATTTGTGTCACACGTGATCACCTTGGATTGTGCCTTCCAGATTTCTTTTGATCAGATAGATTTCAGAAGTGTGATGTGAACTTGCATATATTAGGCTGAAAAAAGACTTACTAGGGAGAAATTTGCTTCTGATAATAAAACACATTTTTCTAGAGGCCAGTCTTTCAACGCCACAAATTTTTGTGCATTACCAAGCATTAATTTCCGAAGATATTGAATAATGTAATCTCATTAACTGAAGCATAGTCTGTAGCAGGGAAATTTAAAAAGACTCTATAACAGTGGGAAAAAGAAAAATATGATTTAACCATTGAACAACTCATAGATTATTGTAACTGATTATTAGTTGCTGTAATTTAGAAAAGAGCAAAGAAGAATATCTATATAAATACAGAGGGAGAGAAAATTGTTGATATTAGTACTTGAAACATAAAAAAGATAATTACACCATTTAAAGTCTTTATCAATAATTAATTTATTAGAAGAAAAATCTCAGCTCCTGACCAACTCATCACTAACACAGAGATTATTACCAGTAATTAAGTGTGGACACTCAGGATTACTACAGACCTTTGCCACATATTTATCATCTTTTATTTGACTGATTTTCTCCCCAGAGAAGCTCTCTTGGGAGAACAATCTTGTTGCCAGCTTGAAATGCCAACCTTTGTAAAGGATTTCTGATGCTATACATAGAAACACCCACACTCTGGCATTTCTATAAATGTCTACCTATAGCTAAAATTAATTTCCTTGTGTAATTGTAATTACATGCAGATTCAATGCTAACAATGACAATGTGGAAGGCTCCTACCTGCATTTTCAGTAACCTTATATATATATTTTTTTTTTCAGCAGTTACTGCTTTCCATTTTGTGACATTTGAAAAAAAAAAAGAAAAAACTGCCTTTTCCTAGTTCCCAAACTAAAACTTTACTTCATCTTACTACAAGGCCACTTTCATGAGTAGCAGACATGTGGGAGGCTCAGGAGACACAAGTCTTGTCATGCTGTCAGAGACTATAAAGCACAAATTCTGTGAAATTCAGGTCACTGGCACCTATCTGCCTTCTTTAGTCAGCTCCACATTTCTGGAGCTCCAGGGATCCCCATGGATCTGCCTCTGCTTGCACGAGTGGAGATGAAAGGACACAAAGGCCTCTGTGGTGCCACAAGCAGATCTGAGGCTCCTCTCCCAGAGGAAATCCTGCAGAAAGTCCCATTTACCTGAAACTATTATAAATAACTTATAACAACAACAACAACAACAAAAAAAAGAGTTAATTTGAGTCAGAATTTCTTCTCCTAAGTAAAGAAATCAGATAAACCACCAAGAACAGAAGAACCCTGAGCTGCAGAGATCGTGTGAAAATATTCAACACCCATTATTTACTTGTTTCCTGAAGAAAGAGACAGGAGTAGTGTTGGTAATGAAATTAGAATAGTTTATTCTAATGTGTTTATTCTAATAGTTATTCTAAATGGGTGTTACTAATCTCAGTGGTCAAATTCAAGATATTTATTCCATCTACATCTATCATTTATTCAGATGCAAAGATTCAAAAGCTTCTTTATCGTACTGTTCTTCCACTCTTCTATAATCAGATACCGAATTATTATTAATAAAAGTAAAAAAAGAAAAAATTATTTCTTCTGCTGCAGCTTTAACTCATATATTTATTATCCTGAAGATTATCAGAGTTGTTGAAAACAATCAAACAGTGGCCTTGTTATGAGGGGCTTTACTTATCTCTCTACCTCAGAGAGCTGATACTTTCACCCACTGAATCTGCTTTCAAAATTTTCATGCTGAGCTAAAAATAAAAATGGCCTTTGAGGTTTTCATTCCACTCACCCTTGTTGAGGGGAGAGATAACAGAGACAGGAAATCACCCACTGTAATCTACATTCATGTACAGTTGGAGGTACTCAAATTTGTGCTGAGGGAAAACAAGAGGGCAGGTGAGAAAATGAGCTGGAGGCAGAGGGAGGGAACCCACTGGAGTTTGTGGTGAGGGGTGATGATGAGCACTGGCAGCACACGGGGGGAGCAGGGGAGCTCAGGAAAAACTGGCAATTCCTTCCCCTTCCTCTTCCTCACTTTCCCGTGGGAAACAGGTACCCTGCCCTGCCCAGGGCTGACCTTTCTGCCATGAAATGCTCCTGTCCTCCAAACCCAAAATCCTGCCTTTCTATCATGAAATGTTCCTGTCCTCCAAACCCAAAATCCTGCCTTTCTATCATGAAATGTTCCTGTCATCCAAACCCAAAATCCTGCCTTTGTGCCATGAAATGCTCCTGTCCTCCAAACCCAAAATCCTGCCTTTCTATCATGAAATTCTCCTGTCCTCCAAACCCAAAATCTGCATTTGTGCCATGAAATGTTCCTGTTCTCCAAACCCAAAATCTGTGTTTGTGCCGTGAAATATTCCTGTCCTCCAAACCCAAATCCTGCCTTTCTGCCATGAAATGCTCCTGTCCTCCAAAACCCTCTCCTTGTTCTCCTGTTGGGGAAGGAAGGTGGAAAGAACAGGGAGCAAGGCTGAGACACTCAGTAGAGAGAAAATTCAGAGTCCCCAAAAGGTTTCAAGTGGATTCCTACACATTGATCCTTTAAGCAGCAGGAGATATTTGTGTGCTAAGGGAGAGATTTCTATTTGGTGCATCTTCTGGAGGATAAATATTGTAATTATCATAGCAATAATCAGTTTTAACTAATATTTATTAACAAGCAGCTGTTAAATTTGGCTTTAGACTATATATATATATATGTATCTAAACTGGTTTTTTTTTGGTAGCCTGGCAAAACAATAAAAACAAGGCATAAATTCATTTGCTAAAATAATACAACGCACTACAACTCAGTTGTGTTGTGGTTCTCTGGAGTCAGAGGACTCCAGAATGTTTTACAAATGGCAATTTACCCATGAAGTCACAGCAGGTTAATGAATGCTTCATTTGCTCTCTTGCATTGGTGGTGGTTTGTTTGAAGATGCAGAATATCATCATTTAAATATGCTCTAATAGAGCAGAATTACTTCTGAAAACACTGCATATGTTTGGATAAAGGCAGCCTCATATTTGCTTTGAGCAGTGTCCTGATTTAAGTACAAATAAAGGAACTCCAGGCCAACCAGGCAGCCTGAATTTTGGGAAGCAGCAGGAATGAGCAGCCTGTCTCGGGGCTGAATTTGCAGACACATCCATCCTAACCTGGCTGTTCTAAACAAAATCCCAGCCCCTCTCCTGAGCCTCTGCAAGGGGCTGGATCTTACAGAAATCAAAGACAACTTGAGTTCTGGGTTAACACTGGTTTAGTATTTTTTTTTTTTTCCTGCATCCAGGTCAGTTACGAAGTTCTTGATTTCTGAATGAATGTGGAAACTCAAAGACTGATGATATTATTGTTAAAAAGAACCTTTCTCAACATTTTATTTCCCTTTATTTTCCCTTATACTGTAAAACACCTTTTTAAAATACCTTTTTCCCCTTTGAGCTGTTTATAGATTAATGAAGAGTGTAGTTTAGAGAGTCAGGTCTGAAGAGAACTCTAAAGAAATACATTATTGGACATTGCTATTCAAGGATACTCTTCAAGTGTGAGGGAGACACTTGTCAACTCCAGCCTTCATGTGCACAGTCCCAATGAAAAGTAATATTATTTTACAATCAGTACAACTGGGCAGACTCATTTTGAAGCTAGAGAAGTCAGAAATACTTATATTTGCTTCTCTGAGCAGCCAGAACCCACACAGACATCCTCAGAGTGATTTCCCAGCATAACTGCAGGTAGGAAAAGAAGGTTTGCCATATTACAGATTCTTAAATAAAAAGCAAAGATAGAATTTATTCAGTAATTCAGAAAGGAAATAAAACTCTGAAGAAAGTAATGCTCAGTTTTGTTTCTTTCTGCAAGAGCAGGAAGGAATAAATAAAACATGAGCACATTTCCTGCAAAATTGGCAATAAAAGGCTCCTCCTTCAGTCACTGGAGCTGAATATGTGTGATTCTCCCAGACTATCTTAATTGTTCTACTTATCAGAGCAGCACTCAGACTGCCTGTCATCCCAAAAAAGCATCTGGAACATCTGGCACATCCCAGCGTGCACCCATTACACAACACCCAGATCTACATTGGTTTTGCAGAGGTTTTAATTCCCAGCATGTACCATTAAACTTTATATCGTCTGTCAAGCTGCCTCTGCAGCTCCAGGAACAGTTAAAGAGCATTCCCATCACCCTGTGCCACAGGGATGAGTTACCTGGGATCAGCAAGAAGGGAATAAAAAGCAAGTTAAGCAAGTGCTGTGTGACAGTGACTAACCCTAAAACAGCATCGTGCTTCAAATGATCTTTAAAATAAAAAGTGACTCCTGGTCTGGCACTCTCAGTGAATACCATTATTTCTGTTTGACTGTGAAGGGAACATTGAAATGAAAGAATTGATCTTAAAACTCATTAAAAATTAAGTCTTTTCAACACACTGAATTCTAATTCACCAAAAAAAAAAAAAAAAAAAAAAAAATTCCAGTCTATTCTCCAGTTTTTTAATATATGATGATACTACAAAGGAAAATATCCAATTATTCTGTAGATAATAGGCCCAGAACATTTATCACCAAGTAAAACCAGATGAGAGATCATTATCCAATTGGAGAATTTAATGTGGTAACCAGCAAATTGAATTTCAGAGCTTCAGAAAGTCGTGCAAGTCTGAGGCAATAAAACCACAGAGTTGAACACCGTGTGGATTTCCAGAGTGGATCTGTAATGAGAATTTCAATATTCTCTTTTTACATGGAAGCTGGTTGCCACAGAGCAAAATGGAACTGGGCAGCAGCATAGGTACAGTTTTCTATAACTTTTTGTAAAATCCTGAAGGTTTTCCAAGATTTTTTTGTGTTTTGTTTTACGGTCAGAAACGCAAAATGAAAAATTTCCCAGGTACATCTGGTCTACTGAGCTGGAGTCCTGTGTGGTGAGTTAATTTTCTGCAGAATGAGATCTGCTAATACAAAATAAAAGCATCTTTAGGTTTTAACTCTATCCTTGTAAGCCCATATTTAGGTTCAACCTGGTAAATGATGTCACTTCAGAAGTGAAGCATTAGTAAACATAGAAAGTCGTGTTCCAAGAGATACTCTATTAATTATTAATTATTTATAACAGCCTTGCTAATTGTAATTGACTCTTGCTTAGGTTCTGTGACATTGCATATCAATTAAATTAGAGTTATAAATACATCCTGGAAGGGGGCAGTGTTTCTTGACAGGAATATTTTACTGCAACATGGCTTCATGCATCGTTTTATATCCTGGGCATGCTGCCAATATTGCATTACCTAAATATCCATTTTATATAGGAACTCTGCATCCTCCCAGCAACTTATGAAATCAGGCTAATTGTTTAATTTTAGGTTCCAAATCAACATTCCTTCCAAAGCATTAATCTAGTGGTGAATCTCTGCAATTACCATTTTTGCAAAACTTCTTACGTCTGGTAATTTAAACTACTGTTAAGTAAGTGCCTTTTTGGATTTTTTTGCTACATATTTATGGAAGTGCTTAGAAAATTAAGCAATGGCTAAGTGATGCTCAATTCCTCCTTCCATCAAGCCATCCTTGTTTGATTACAAAACGTTATCACCTTCCCTTCACTAAAGATGATGAAAATCCTATTTATCCTCTCCATTTCCCAAAGCATTTATCTGGCCTGGAATTTTGATCTATATCCAGAATTTGTACTGGGCATGTGTTAAGAGGAGAGGATTTCATGGAAATGTGATTCCACCAGTTCTGCACTTTTGCCTTCCATTGAAAAACACAGAGCAAATGTAAGAAGAGAAGCTAAACCAGTTTTGTCAACTTTAGAAAAAAAAATGTAGCAAAAGCTGTTTTAAGATGATTTGGTCTCATTATCCAAAAAAGGTTTATATATCAAAATGCTTATGAAAATCCTGGTAACACCTTTAGATATTAAGGAAATGAGCTGACCTACTTAAAACTTAAATTTATATCTAAGAACACAACAACTCGCTGCTACTTTTCCTTTTTGCTATCAAGCTGCCATGAAATGTTGTTTGATATTTCACATTTTTGTTCTGGGTAGCTCTGTTTCAAGATAAATATGCCCATTTTTTTTGTTTGGCTTTTCAGAATTCTTTCAGTATTCCAAGTGGAAAGACGTTAATGTGAATGATTCTGTGCTGGCAAGAACCCACAAAATCTGTGTCAGCAACTCTGTGTATTTGTCGACTCAGTTCCTCTTGTATATTTATAAGGCAGTTGACAAAGTGCCTCAGATATTCTGATTCCTGTGATTATCTCCTGAAGGACTGCAAAGGTCTCTTTTAATGCTGCTCCAAAAATTTATGGTGATAAAAGGATTAATACTGCTCTGTGACTCCATGAAGAACCATTTTACCTGTGCCCTCCTCTGCAATCACTGCACATGGAACAGAGCTTGTGAACAGGGACTGCACTCACTTTTAGGGTGGAACAACCACTCCATGTTGGCTCTTCCTGTTTTCCAGTTTCCTGCTTTTCCTTCAGACCCTTTAGAGTTGACATTTTATGTCATTTGGGTAATTTAAAATATTTACTTTATTATCATCCAGTATCATACTGCTAATTGGTCACTCCAATTAATTGCATGATGCTGTGGAAATCATGCAAGAAAATACAACTTCAGTCCTGAAGTCAAGGGTGGAATTTGCATCTTACCCAAAATGACCTATTTTCTCTGTCTTCAGAACTCAGGTGAGCCAACAGACCATCAACAGAATTCCAGAAATTGACTGAAACCCGCTGATTCATCTACCAAATTATGAAATATTGTTGGGGTTTGTTGCAGGGCTGTATAATAATTTTATCATTCATCCTGATAAACTTCCTGCTAATTTTCTCTCCAGGTTTGAAATCCTTTGCTTTGACTTTGTAATACTGATAATCTCTGTCAGAGAGATTTAAATCCACAATTTAAATAAATAAATTTAAATAAACAGTAACTCCATTAAACTCATCTGTTTTTTACAAGACACAGTAATCAAAGTGAAAATACAAAAGCTTATAAATTAATGTATAATAAATCATTATAAGAGGCTGAGTGTAGGATCCTTATGAACCTTCAGAGATAATACAGGCTAATTAAACTAAACTTGGTGAGACTGAGTAATTAAGAGCAAGATTTTATTAAAGCATCTGACAGCAAATGATTCTTGCCTTGTGTTTTGCTGTTCTGTCCTGACTTTTATGGGAAAGCTGTCGTGATACTGACATTGAAAAAGTGACTCTTACGAGAAATTTGTCATGACACCAACTCTGAGCAGCCTTTCTCAGACTGTGAAATACAGCATGAAAACATGAAGTAGAAGACTGCACCTTTATGCCTGGAGCAATCTTAAGAGGAGAACATTTGAATGCCTGGATCACTCCTACAGGAGAACACCTGAATGCCTGGATCCATCCTACAGGAGAACACCTGAATACCTGTTCAGCCCTACAGGAGAACATTTGAGTGCCTGGATCAATCCTACAGGAGAACACTTGATTACCTGTTCAATCCTACAGGGGAACATTTGAATTCCTGGTTCAATCCTACAGGAGAACATTTAAGTACCTGCATCACTCCTACTGAAGAACATTTGAATACCTGGATCCATCCTACAGGAGAACACTTGAATACCTGTTCAGTCCTACAGGAGAACATTCAAATACCTGGATCACTCCTACAGAAGAACACTTAAATGCCTGTATCCACCCTACAGGAGAACATTTGAATGCCTGTATGACCCTACAGGAGAACACTTGAATGCCTGTATGACCCTACAGGAGAACATTTGAATGCCTGCATGACCCTACAGGAGAACATTTGAATGCCTGTATGACCCTACAGGAGAACATTTGAATGCCTGCATGACCCTACAGGAGAACATTTGAATGCCTGTATGACCCTACAGGAGAACATTTGAATGCCTGTATGACCCTACAGGAGAACATTTGAATGCCTGTATGACCCTACAGGAGAACATTTGAATGCCTGGATCCACCCTACAGAGAACATTTGAATGCCTGTATGACCCTACAGGAGAACACTTGAATGCCTGCATGACCCTAGAGGAGAACATTTGAATGCCTGTATGACCCTACAGAGAACATTTGAATGCCTGCATGACCCTAGAGGAGAACATTTGAATGCCTGGATCCACCCTACAGGAGAACATTTGAATGCCTGCATGACCCTGCAGGAGAACACTTGGTGCTCTCGCCGTGGCCCGTGCAGGGAGCCGCTGGCTGGGCACTCACGTGGTAGAGCGGAACCGTGTTGTTCTCGGCCAGGGAGAAGCTGAGCACGTCCTGCTGCCCTGGCTCCAGCCTGACGCTCACGGTGGAGGCCAGCACCGAGGGGCTGATGGGGTAGCCGGGGTTCCCTGGGGCTTTGCCCTTTTTCCTGGACCTCCGGCCCGTGTCCCGCTTGCTGTCCTTCTGCGCCAGGGGCTCCTCCTGGATCACCAGGATCTTGTCGTCGCTCAGGTAGCGCAGCAGCGAATTCTCAGAGTCAGTGGTTGGAGGGGGAGGAAGACAAAAAGAAACATTAGGAAGAGGAAACAAGCACAGAACCATTTTGGCTGGCCAGAGGATCATCACTGGGTGCTGTTAAACTGGGAAAAGTCGTGTGAATGTCCAGGGAATTGTGAGGGCTCTCCCTTGTCGCTGTTGGACACAAAATGAAGAAGCTTGGTGAGCTCAAGAGAGGAAAAGAGCCAATTTTATTTCTGACCTCACAATATATAGAATTCCAAAAGTGACAGTGGATTGGAGGATGGAATTGCCACCTCTCCAGCCACACTGGTCAAACCAAGAGTCCATCAATTCTATCCTCCAACAAAGAAAAATGCAAAACAATCATTATTTACATGAACAGTGCATGGGAACTCCAGTAGAAATATGTAAACATTATCAGAAGGCTAAAGAAGTTTTATGAGAACTTTAAAACTTTCAAAAGAACTGTAAAAGAAAACTTCACACTTTTAAAAATCAGGGCAAAACTCCCTGGACTCCGTTCCACATTTACGGCCACCATGGATGGTGAAAGGGAGCAGGCACAGAAAATATTACTGGGTTGTATCATGCAGGGAGCATCTTTGGAACCATTCCAGACACCAGGATTGTAATTTCAAGGAATTTGACAAGCTGGAATAATGGTTTTAAGGAGATGTGCAGCATACTTGGGCACAGATTCAAAATGGGAGCTGGCCAGGCAACAAGTCTGTTACTGTCTGCACCAGTGAAATATGAGCTAAACACACATCAACAGATTTGGAATAAATGAGAAAAGGCTTGTGCTTTAAATGAAATTTATTTTCTCTTGGAATGGAAGTTTACTGAAAAAAAGTAGTTTAAAATCCTGCACTGATCTTCAAGAGTATCATTCATTTTTTGTCACATTTTTTGGAGTCAAGTTGAACTCCTCTCAGCTTCCAGACCATGCCTAAAAGATTCTGAAAAAATAGTATTCAAGAATCTTCAACAGTCGGTGTCACAATAAATATGGTTGTATATTGGAAGAATATTCTTTTGAATTACATGTTTTCTTTTTGCCAGAGGAAATAAAGGAAAAAAAGAAACGATGCAATCACTTTTCTTTCCTGCAAAGTTCATAATTCCCACTGGGATCAATGGAAGTTTATGTGATTAGAACTGCTGGTCTGAACACTGACAGTACAGTTGCTGATTCCTGTTCCAAAATTTAATTCATACTGATCAAAATGTTCTCAGAGGATGCTACTTTACATCTGTAACATCACTTAACTGTTTTCTAGAGCTGTGCAGATTTAAAACTGATTGCTTTTAACACATATCTGAGCCTTCAAAGTACTTTTTCCCTTGATGTTTATGTTTCTTTATACTAGAATTAAATTCCCCCTACTAATACAAATTTTTAATTTTCAGAAATAGAAACAGAAAAGCACAGACACTAAACAGGCTGTTCCATATCTTCTGTGACACTCAAAAAAAAAAAGATATTTTTTTCCTGTGATGCTCCTTAAGCAACAAAGAAAAAAACATCTTGGAGAACAGCAGAGAAAAAAAAAAAATACTCACCTCTGCTTCCCCTCTTGTACATGTTCTGTTCTTTGGACTCCCCTATCCAGCTGTACTCAGTAGGCATCGAAACTGGCCTCAAATCTGCAAACAAGGCAAGGAAAACCAATGTAACTTTTGAAGGCTAGGAATGGCAGGCTGTAGGGTCAGTAAAAATTCCAGGTGTGTCACAACCCATCAGAGCACTCCATCATTAGAGCTGTGGCCTTCAGGGTCAGTGAAACATCCCAGAGCCTCCTCTTCATCACCCTGACCTCAAGGGATGCACATCAGCTTTGGTGAAATTCCTTGTAAATGTGAAGCAGATTACAAATTTATTTGAAAACTCTACTCTGTATGAACTTCCTCACTCATTAAACAGGTGTTGGGAATAAAGAGAGAAAGAGATTTTAAGTGGATGAAAATGCTGTAGGAAAAGTAGAGAGAGAATCAATACAGAGGCAACAACACAGATCTGTCAGGGAAACAGAAACGCCCCTGGCCTGGGAAAACACGCGGTGAGAAATGAGGGGATCTCATTTCAAGGAACTTTAATTTCCACTGGCTCAGGAGGAAAACCTGGGGCACAGTTTGGGGACAACAGCCAGCCAAGAGGATTCAGCCACAGGAGTTTCAGTCCATGGGGTTTCGTGGCTCCGGGGCAGTGAGACCCTGACGTGCCCAAGCCATTCCCTACCCAAGCACCAGAACAGGGATGGCAGAGCAGCAAACCAGGAGCACCCCCAGAGCTCCTGAAAATCAGGGGGGTGATATTTGGGCTACTGAGATTTGCCCACATTACACTTTTGTGCACACCGTGAAATTTAGTGGATAAATAATCCTATGGAAAAATAAATTTCATTGTCTGCCTCACAGCTGCCTTCAACTGCAAATGTAGGACTCAACTCCTAATCCTTAGAAAAGCAATATCAATTAAGAAAAAAAGTCAGTAAATAAAAAATAATCACTAATACAAAAAGATAGAGAAACAAGATTATAAATTTAAAAAAATGAAAACAGGAAGGCACAAAGCAAGTGAAGATCATCAGAACCAAACAGAGCAGTTTTTCTGTAAAGAAAGAAAAGATCTGAAGCTCAGAGATGATTTATACACAAATACAGATACCACAGCACATCAAAAATAGAAATTCAGGACAGGAATCACACAAGGCAAATGAAGAGTGATTTTGTAAACTGCTTATTTCACTTCCAAGTCCTTTCCCAATGAAAAGTAACCTATAAATTGTTTTGACATTGCAGTTTAGATATTTTTCTGAGGAGCAAAAAATTGTTGTGTACAAGGATACCAGAATAAAGTGAAAGAAAAAAAAGAATTGTTTATGATTTTTTTGCCTCTAACACATAAATGGAAGAGGTTTGATATGCATTGCCACAAGAGCTCTTTAGACCAGAGCATTTTAGAATCAGAAAAATAACAGAGTATAATACTAAGTAAAACAAAAAACTCACTTCAACGTTGTTAAAAACAAGCTTAATTTTCACAAATACATTGAAAAAAAATGGACTTTTTATTTACCTTCCTGGAGTTTGCATATCCTATCAATACCCATCACCTGCCTGAGTATCCATCCACCTACCAGCTGCACAGGAGACTTATTTCTAATAATGGCTGGAATTCTGGGAAGTCCAAGGCTGGAATTTTGGAGCAGTAGTTTGTGTCAGCCCAAGGAGTAATGAAAGTGCCTGCTCAGCCATGAAAGGCTTCAGAAGTTGTATTTTCATTTCTTTGCCCATGGCTCTGTGGTTCCAGCATCAGTGTGGTGCAGCTGCCATAAATCCTTTTTACTGAAAGACACATCGTCACTTTGATGACTGATGTCACCTCAGTCAGAAAGTACAAAACCTTCCACTACAGCAGAACATCATCTGCATGTCTGTTAATCAACAGATTAATTAAATCTGTATTTAAAAAAAAATCTGGCTTAGAAGTAATTTTTGAGAGAAAGGCATATTTCAGAGACTTTAAAACCAAATTCCTTCTGGATTTCAATAAAAATTGTCCATCATAGAAAAAAAAAAAAAAAAAAAAATCTTGTGTACTCCTGGGATCAGGCAGAGAGCCCAATATTTTAAGTCACCATGCAGGAAGAATTTATGAAAGCAAGCCAAATACACCCATCTGGCTCCAATTCTAATCACAGTTAAGATTTCTCTTTATCTTTCATTCTAAGTTTGTTTTAAAATGATGTCACTTCCCAAGGAGATAAAGAGTGAACATTACTGGTCCCAAGATGGAATCCTGATCTTCAGCATCACAGCTCTCCCAAGCATCAAGCAGATGACTGAAGCAGTTACTAAAAATATCCTGCCTATAACAAAGATTTATTAAGATTTCCTGCCCTGAAAAGGTTCTGTGTGCATATACACACACCATCAAGTCCATTCTGCTTGCCATTTTTGCCAGAAATCCAGCTGCAATCAGCAAATTACAGCAGCAGGAGGGAGGCTCTGTGTAACTGATAAACACAAGATAAATACTAAGAGCAGGAGGCAGAGAAACTGCATTTAAGAACATCCCTGGTAGCAAACCCCACACCAGACTCAGCAGCAGCAGAATCAGGGACTGCAGTGCTTTAAGAGTTTTCTTTTTTCCCCCCCCACTGTGCTCCCTTTCAGCTGCTGTTGGATCTTCCACCAGAACCACTCTTGGGATTCTCTCCCCTGAACTGCAGCAGGATTTTAGTACCTGTGTTCTTCACAGACACATTTTCCTCTACTGCTCCGAGCTTCTGAGAGGTTTTCCCTTTCCTAAATTTCAAAGACATAAACTTAGGGAGTTGTTGGGGCTTTTTAACAAAATGAGAGAAAAAAGGCCTCAGAGTAGGTGAACAAAGTACTTAGGGATGGCTTGCCATATATAAATAAATATCTATATAGATCTCAAAAGACAGCAGCTGCCCACAGAGAACACTGTGGTCTTTTCTTTCTCCAATGCTCAGAAATAATGCCATTTTCAAAATCAGACATAATTCCAGTTTTCAAAAGAAATCTCCTATCTGAAATCAGTAAGCTTTACAAAACTGTCCTACTCCCTTGAAAATAAAGCAGCTGAAAATACATGGACCATCCCCTGCTGTATTTCAGCAGTATTTTTCTCAAACCCATTAAACACCAAGCAATTCAGTTTAAACAGAGAAGCAAAAAAAATTTATCAGTTAATTTTCAACAACACCTTTTAAATAGACCCATAAATACAGATCCATACACTTGTACACAAGCACGTGTGGTTGTACACCTGTACACTCAACAGGGATTTGTGTACACATAGAATTTCTATAGGAAACCAGAGTTAATTATTGTTTAATAGCATTTTATATATTTAGGCATCCTCATCTGAAGATTTTGAAGTAGAGTTCCAGCACTAATGAGTACATTGTAGGATACTCCTCATGCAGTTAATGCAGCGCTGAATTTTGGAGGGCCTTCCATCTTACAGACACTTTCACACCACAAGGCAGGACCTTCACTGAAGTTTAACAGCCCAGAACATTGCAAGTGGAATAATCTCCTGGAGTTTGGGACGGGAAATTGACTAAATAAAGACGCTGGCTATTCAAATAATATGAATTTAATTATCATTCAATGTTCCAGTATGAACTGGCAAATAACTGTATATAAATAACTCACTCCTCACCAGGAATGTTCGTGTGTGATTTTTCTAATTATTCCTCCATGTGAACTTGTGTTTATTGTTCAGAGCCAGCAAGGTCTGACAAGAATGACGGGTTTTGGGGGGGGTTGCAGAGGTAAGAGCACAGTTTGTAAGTCAGGAGAAGGTTGAGGAAATGCAGCCTACCATGGGTGGGGGTTTTCTCCCTTCTCCTCACGCCTGAGGCTCTGCTCCTCTCGTACTCCGAGCCCCCGGGGTGGCCTTCCCCCTCAATCAGGGTGTAGTATTTCCCACTCTCGTGCTCCAGGAAATAGTTTGGAGACTCAGAGCCTTTCATCCCAGACTTTCCAAACTTGCTGATGTCATCACAAGACATTATTCCAATTTCATCCCTAAAAACAGAAGATGATGGAGAATTGAACCATTTAAGGGAAACTTCCAGCATGCAACTGCCTCTCCCAAATGCTACAAATAAAAAGTCTTGCAATTAAAATGCTCACTTTGTAAGTGAGGCAATTCAACAGATGTAAAATAACAAAATCATAATTAGGTGCCACTTTAATTGTGAGATAAACATTCAGGAGTTTTCTAGGATCTGAAGGAGAACACAAGGACTTGTTTCAATATGAGCAGACAAGGGTTTCCCTTGCAGAAATTCTCGAGAATAACATAGAAGTAGACACATAAAAGTAAATCAAACTAACTGATTAAAGACTTCTTTAAATATTTCTTGATTTAGTGCTAAACCCACATTTTGCTCAGCTAAGTGAAAATTAAGTCACTCAAAACAATGATATGGTGCTTAATGTATTTTCAGCTCTTAATTTTACTAATTATTCAGCTTTGTTGTGGGGCTGTTGGTTTTGGTTTTGTTTTATTAATCTAATGAAATCAAAGTGTAAAATTTTATTTTTCAAAACCTCAAATTCCTTAGGACATAAATACCTGGGGCCATAGAGTCCTGACATAGGGGAGAGAATGAAAACATCCTGGAGTGCAGAGTTGTCCATTTTTGAGGGCATGCCCATCGTACTCGTCGGGGTGGTAGAGCTGCTTGTGGGGCTGGTTGGAATCACAGGCTGTAAAAATCAAAAAGGCACATGAAGAATAAATTAATGTTTTCTGTGCTACGAGGAACAACAAAATCAGTGTGCATAATTTTAGGAATTTTGACCTCTTTTTTTCAATTAGCCATTTTTTTTTTAATTTCTGAAGTTTCTTCCAAAAAGGTGTCCAGTGAAACTCTAGGCTTCAAGAAAGTCATGAAAGAAACTGATAAACGACCATTAAATTAATTTAAAAGCCACCTCAAGGGAAAAATCTGAGACTCAATCAAAATATGATCTTTAATCAATGCAGAAAATCAATTATCTGAGGAGAAAGGACACAGTGTATTAAATGCCATTAATACAGAAGTTAATTACAGAGCTCTGGAATACTTGTACTGAATGAAATGATTGTGTTGGTTTCAGTGGAAGATTTATTGTTAGCAAGGACAGAACATCTTGATTTTATTAAGAAAGCAGAATTCACTGTCCTTTGGCTTTATAGCCATGGTGATACAAATGTGTGTTCTACGGTAAATAGGAAAGAAATAGAAATCAACCTAAACAATAAATAAATGCCCTTTAAGATTTTTACTTTGTTAACTTTCACATGATGTTGAGCACAATTGTTTGATTCAGATGTCACAGAGCAGCTCAAGTCCATGGTCTGCAAGGACTAGGAGGATGATAACCAAATATGCTGGGCAGGATACAGAGATATAAACAAAGAATATTTTTCAACCAAGGTTCAGTCTGTGTTGATACTCAAGAAATAGAAAATGTTTTTATTTATAAAAGTTATGCTTAAATAGATACAGCCAGTTGTCTACAGGTGGAAGGAAAACCCAGCGACTCAAAATTTGGATGAAAGCTATAAACACTGATCTTTTTCTAAATAAAATATTTTCTATCCTCTAGAGGTAAACACTGAAATGTTTTTATGTGGTTCAGAAAGTAAAAGCAGTCCTAAATACCAAAAGATGATTTTTTTTTAATAAGAATGTCAGTGTATAAAGGGGTCAAAATTATATTAGTTCTCTGTGCTCATTGTTAAACTAAATAATAAATGGTGCAATTGTTCTGGATCAATTAGTTATGACAGGAAGAATTATTCCAATTTGAAAAGTTCTCCAAATAAAAAGAAAAAAAAATACAGTATATGTTGTATTTTATTTGAATGAAGTTGTAGTGTGCAGAGCACTGTTTGCCATTGCAAATGAAAAACAAACATTTTGTCCTGAGTGGGAAAATAATTAGGGAGTCTAAAAATTGAAATAATAATCATGTCAGCCAGAAACAAAAGGGGAAAATGGTGTCACAAATCTCACTGAAAGATACAGAACAGGCAAATGAAAACTCTGCTGTTGTTAATTGAGCATCGAGGAAAACCCTCTAAAGCAAAAGAACAATACAACAAGGCCAAGCAATGCATTTTATAAGGCCTCACAGATTCTGTATCATCAATAATTCATAAATTACCTATGTGGTATAATTTTAAACTTAATTATTGTAGAAAAAATATGAATAACCTCTTTAAGTGCCTTAAGCAACAATAGAAAACACAACTTTTATTTAAAACTTCCTGCTGTGCACCAACCTGAGGTAACAAATATCATTTCAAGTTCTTATATCCTATTTCCTTTTTGCCTTCCCTAATTATGCACTGCTTTTGTTTTGGTTGATTTTGTTTTTTTTTTTTACCAGCAGAAAACTGATTTCCAGAAAATGGAATGGTTCCCATTCAATTTTAAATCAGAATGGAAAAATTGCCCCACGTGTGGACACATCAATAGATATATAGGGTGTACCATGAAAACAGCACGTGCAGAGAAACCTGTATGGATCTGGGCCTGGAACAGGCCATGAAACACAGCACACCCAGGTGTGTTATCCCTTTTTTGTGGCAGTCTGACCTTTGATGAGCTGTTTCCCCCTCAATCTGCTTTCTCTGACGTATTTTCCTGCAGCTCCTGGCTGTTTGTCCTGCTTTTCCCTGTCTGTGCTGTGTTCTCTGCTTATCCCAAAGCCTGTTCTGCGGGATCCAATTAAATCCATGAGCAGCAGAAACCTCCAGAACAACAAACAAACAAAGAAACCCAGAAATTCTCCTCCCAGTTCCACTGCCCTAGAGTGTGCAAAGTGCCAAAGTCAACGAAAGGCGAGGGCACTGCAGCCAACAGGAGAGGGAAGTGAGCTCACTGCTTCCAGCAGCAACAAGCTGTTGTGTCAGCTGTCCAGGAAGCACAGGCTTCAGTGGCATCTTGAAATTTAATCAGGCTGCTTCCAAGTCATTACTGACAGTAATAAATGACACCAGACCCAGGTGAGAGCTGCGGGAAACAGGCAAACCCAAAACCTGCGTCCTGAAACGGATCCAGGTCCTAACACTCGAGCTTGTCTCTGTGGCAGGAAGAATAAAAGATCTAAAGCTGGTTTTCCATGCCTCATAACAGAATCTACTCTTAAGAAGTAACACTGGCAGGGCTGTTTTTGTTTTCCAAAGCGGTTTATATTTTTATTTAAATACTTTACCCCACTATTCTCTGATATAGAAGAAATACACCCCAGGAAGGAGACACTTGAAGCACCCTTTGCTCCTCAGGGGCTCATCAGGAGAGGAGACATCACAAAACCAGAACTGCTGATAGTTCCACAAAAGCAGCTTGCTGCACTTTCAGTTTTCTGGCTACCACGACAAAAGTTGGCTTTTTTGATGGCAAATGCTGTGCCATACGTGCAGTGTGTACAGCACACGCTGTTCACTCTGCCACAGCCTCCAGATCCAGTGCTGCCCGTGAATTATGATTCTTTACTGTACAAATATAAAGAGAGGGTCTCTCTGGAAGCCCTGGGCAATTGCAATTTCCATTTTGCTGCCCCTGGAGGCTCCATCTGAAGTTCACAAGTATATACATGAGCATCTTGCCAGAGCAAAGGATGTTACTCCTTCAGCATGATGACAGAAGAAATCCCCTCTGGGATTTTTCCTGTTCCTCTCCCCCAGGGGCAGGCACAGAGATAGAAAGGTGATCCTAAATCCCACTGTCAGCATTCCTGGGCTGCAAGGATTACACAAACTCCATAAACTCCTTGAGTGAAGCCACTGTGCAGGATTCAGGCACTCCAAGAAATGAAAGATTCAGAAAATTCTAGGCAGGGTAGGAATCTGCCTGGATAAGCTTGAAGGGTTTGTTTTGTTTCATTAATTTAAAAATAATTCAGAAACACGTTCATGTATCGTGTGAACCAAACAAAACAGCTCTGAGAAGCTTCCACATGAAGGAAGTGCATCAACTTCTTACAGGATGTTAAATGGCATTAAAGACAACCATCAAAAGTTACTGACTTACTGGCAAGCCTTTCCTTTAAAAATTACATTTTTTGTTCAGTGTTTCAGCCAGTTTTTCCTGCTGTAGGAAGAAGCAGTTGTGATGTTCACAACAGTCTTTTATTTTTTTGCTTGAGCAGGTTTTCAAGGAATGAGTACACAGAAAATACCAGGTTCCATCATCCCTACTATCAAAAACTCCACGAGAAGTGTGCAACAGGAGCTGAGCTCTCCTGGAATTTAATGGATCTGACACACTTGATCACAAACAAGAAGGTGACAGTCTGTGAAATAATGGAAAAAGGGAGGCACTGCTGCCTCTGCCAGGCAGAGCAGCCACTGGACCTTGTTCTTCATAAAACTTTCTGTAAATGTTCTTTCCTTGTCTGAATTCCTGCGGCTCCCAGAGTCACCCAAACACGGAGAAAACAATCTGATCATTGCCACACTTATCTATCCCAGCACTCTGCTTCAGAGGAGTTTGGGACACTTCACTGGAAGGTAAAATTCCAGTGTTTTCTCTTGAATGAAGGATTTACCAGCACATTGCAGCATTGCAGCAGCCACCTTACCTGCAGTGCCAGAGGCTTCCACCTGACATTCTTCAGAAGGGCAGGAGCAGAAACCAGGGTATTCTGAGGACGTTTTTTCAAGGTTAAAATCACTCCATTTGGGTCTTCCCACAGTGCATTTACTAGGTTCTTTAACTGCCAGCCAACCTAAGGAAAAAGTCCATAACTGAATTTTGAAAGCTTTCCATTTAACTTGAAATGTGAAGGAAATGTTCTGTTAACCAGCAAGGTCTATTACAACCTGCTCCTTGCAAACACAAGCAGTTTTTGTAAACTCATTGGACTGAAATCATGCTGCTGCAGCTGGATTTTTATCTTTTTTTTTTTTTTTTTTTTTTTTTCCTTTAGCCACGTTCCTGAGCAAAATAAGGCAGAAGTGAACACTGTTACCCTTTCAATAACTTGTGAAATCATGGAACATTTTAAATCAGAAGATGAGGTCTAGAAGTCATGAAATCATTTCAGTCTGGGTTCTGAGTTGCAACAGGGAGTGCTGAGGAGGAAGGCAGACTGTGCTGGAACAACAAATACAGCATGTATGGAAGAGCTGCAAGCCCCTGACTGGAGATAAATGATCATTTATTGGTTTGTCTGTACAGCCCCTGGACACAGCTGAGTCTCCAAGTGACTGCAAATGGCAAACAGAGCCAGGAAAAAGGAAATCACTGCTACTGTAAGGATGTGCCACTCAGAAAAACACTACATAGTGACATTTCTTAATCATCCTGATTATTTAAATAAGAATTAACCATGAATTATTTATACACAAAACCAGAAAAATTATTTTTAGGGCTTTTTTCTTTTCCCTGCCTTTTCTGTCCCAGTCAGAGCAGACTTTTAAGAGCAGTAGCTCATGGCCATGGTAAAGATGTGCCATAAATGCTGTGACTGCCACAAATCTGAGCAGAGCTGCATGAGCAGGAATTGGGATGCTGTGTCCACACAGCAATTCCCAGACAGAGCTTCCCGAGGCAGCTGCATCAGCCCTGGCAGGAGCTTGTGAGAATGAAAAGCTCAGTGAATCCCAGAACAGCACCAATACATGCAAGCAGTAAAAATCTTTATTCTGGCCCTGTTTGACCTGTCAGAGTTCACTAATAACATTTTAATCACAGTTTCTCTTCTGACCAGAGTGTGAATTCCTGTTGGATTATGGATTTTTTTTTTTATTTAGAGATGGTGCAACTGAGAGATTTTATTTTCAATCTCATACAAAAAAATATAAATATTATAATTCACACTATTACAATCAAACCCCAACTATTTTCTAATTACAATCTATTATAAATATTTCTTAACCTATCAACTTTAACCACACTATACTATAAATACTTTAAAACTAATTATCTGAAATTACCCCTCATCAATCTTACTACAGTACATCTTTCATAATTCTATTTTTCTAAAATATCTAATTTTATTTACAAAACCATCCTTTAAAACTTATTTCTAATTCCATTTCTCTCTCAACATGATCTATCCTGTTCTATAACATTTCTAATCTCAAAATTTACATACGAATACACACTATATAAACCTTCTATCAAACTTTCTTTACAAATTAATTTCCCACAAATTCCCAATGCTGTTAAAAACAAGGAAAATAAATTATTTAGGTGCTCAGGCACAGAGCAGTCTGCATTCACCCCCTTGTTATATCAGGTGGAGTTTATAATGACTTTCTCTTAGAGGGAGATAATATCTGATTACAGAAAAAGGTGAAGGGAAAATAGAAGACAACCTCCAAGAGGTTGGAGCTAAAATGCTCTTTTAAGGGCTGGGGAGAATTTGGGATGTGGCTGTGAGGTTCCCAGCTGCCTCCACAGTGGGCCAAAGCCAGGACCCCACTGTGAGCATCCACCTGGGACAGAACTGCCAGGTGTGTCGGAATTCCAAAAAGGATTGAAAAAAACTTTTAAAAGTCCTGTTCTATTTTTAATGCTGCTGTTCTATTGAAAACTTTCTAAAAATGCACTGGCCACAGGAAAGCAGACAACAGCAGTAATTGTAAATGGGTCATATCCAAACAAATGCAAGGATGGCAGCTTGCATCCCAGAAAACTCCTCCAGTTTGGGCTGGGTTTATAAAAACACAGGGGTTATATATTTTTCTTCTTTTTTACTCAATTATAGAAATCAAATGGAACTCTCTTTGATTTTTATAGATTGATGTAATTTTCAGATTGCCGAAATCCTTAGAGTTCCGTGGGCTCCTTTTAGAAAAGAATGATAAATAATTAAGTTAATGATAAATTATTCCAATGAGAACCTTAATGACAAAACCATTAAATACCAAGATCTATCAGAGAACTGTCTGCAGTCATTACTACTGGGCAATGATAAAATGCTCTCAGGAATTTGGACAAGTTATTATAAATTGTATTACTAAAAATAGCTTTGAAAAAAGAGAAGCCATTACAGTGGATTAAAAATCTTAGTTGAAAACCAGTCCTTGAGTCAGATTTTGACATTTACTCCTAAAGAATCAGTCTTTAAAGCAATGACTGACTTCTAGCTCTGGGAAGATGCATTCTCCACAAAGGTATTTTGCTCCTTTTAGATTGTTAGCACATACAGTCAAAATCAAATTCTACAAAATGGATTAAGCTATTTCAGCAAGGAAAGTTAATTTAAAGCTAGAATAATGAAGAAATAAAAGACCAGCGTGATTTTTTCCCCTCCATAAATGAAAATGGATGCTAATTTAGATGCTAAAGATGGCAAAAACACAGAAGAATGCAAAATAATTCACTCAGAGTGGTCAGAGACAGGCAGCTGTTTGACATTTTCGTAGTTTATACTTAAGATTGCCACAATCATTAATTTTTATTTGTTTATACATCCTCAGTGTGGAAAAAAGAGCTCCAGGTAAAAAGAAACTTGTGGACTCCTGTCCATATTAAAGGATTTGTTAGTTTTCTCACAGAAACTACCTGGCGGAAAATTAAGAATATAGCAACTTAAAAAAAAAATTAGTTCCAAAAATATTAATTGCTAAAACAATACATTCCTGTACTAGGAAATTCCACAATGCTGAGGTGATTTTGTAGACCCAAACCTGATAATTTTGTAGCTGGGACTCCTTAACTAAGATGTTGAAAAAAACATTAAAAGCATAACCCACTTTCATTAAGTGCAAAGCAGTGTTTTTTAGTTCTCCAATATCTTGTTTAGACTCTCCTCATAATGACTTTGCTCCTTCTCATTCAGAAGATCTGGATTTGCATGAATGGGATTTGGAAAGCATCCTACTAGCAGTAGGGATTTCAGCATTGTTATAAATCCCAACTCTGTTCATGCTGGAAAAACACCTTTTCTCCCTTTTCAAAAGAAAGCCTACCTGCCTGGGGATGACTCACTGCAGATCTGTAGGAAAAATTCATTCAAAAATGTCCTAATGCTGCAGATGCACACAAAAAAATAAAAAAATCAATGCATTTTGGGTGTCTGCAGAGACATGAAGTGCATGATGCATTTGTCTATCAAAGGGAACTGAGAAAACAGCTGAACTGCTGAGCAGGGTGGTGTTTATCAGAGGATTCCAGTGGTCTGAGCCCTCGCAGCAGTTATTCACCTCCCTGCCTGTTGCTTCACACATGATACCTATTTGTGGTGGTAGGAATTCAGAAATAAAATTTAACTCAGATGGTGGAGCTGGGAGTGCACGGGGGACAGAGGACAGGTGCCTTTCTCTGCTTTCCCTGCAAGTTCTGGGGACAAGGCAGGAATGGGGCTCCCCAGTTCCTCCACTGCCTTACCAAACCCTATCAGGACTCTGAAAAATGGAAGAGTTTTAAGAAATACAGAACCTCTGAGTGCACCTCACAGCGGGAAGGGAGGTTACACTTTAATTTCTTGGGGGACTTGTGCCTGCTCTGTTCACTGGATCACCTGGGGTGGCAGACACAGAGCAATAACTAACAGGAATTTAAAAGCTCCCTTTTCAGGCATTTGGTCTGGAAATCAGTTGTGCCAAATATTTTCCAAACATTTATATCCTACTATATTGCAAACCACCTGAAAACAAGTAATTCTGCTCTGACTGCAATAACCCCTCACAGGAACCAGGACAGATGTTTCCCCTCATGACTCTTCAAATACACAAGCAAAGCCATCTGGATATTTACTTGAACCTGCAAAGTTTGACCTCTCTTCATATTTGCATTAAAAAAAAAAACCCAAAAAAAACCAGCTGGTGTAAACCCAACTTTTTTTAAGGAAGCAGACTATCATCTTTTCGTATTTTAAGTAATTCACTTTGCCTCATTAGGGAATTAATCAAGGGAGCTGGTTTGATTAAGATGGAAATCAGAAATTATTATTAGACAAAAATGTGCTGGAAGATCATAAGACTTTTCTGTCACTGAACGGGAAGCTCGTCATTAACACCTGTAGCTGATTCACTCTCATTAATATTCAAGCTGCTCCTAACAATAATTGATGATGGAAAACCAAATGTTCTCCCATTATCTTACATAGTTATTTTCATTAAGTAATGGAGAAACACAGCAAGAATCCAAGAAGAAGCAAGATCTACTGCTGGAAGAGAGGCTTTGCTGAGCCTTTCTGAAAGGCAGGACCTGGAGAATAACTAACATGTGGCACTTTGTTTGGAAACAGAAGGACATCTTTTGGGGAAAGAAGTTCAAATTCTCATGACAGCTTTTGTCCTTTTTTTTTTCCCTGCTTGCATTTCCCAACGCAGAGTGTGCTGAAACACAGATGGTGTGACCTGGCACTACATTTACAGAATTACCTCCACCTAAAATGAGCTCTCATTAGGACTCATATTTACAATTCAGCAAACAGACACCGAGGGTATTAATTCAATGACTGTCTTCACACAAATAAATTAGTGCTGAAATTATTTCATTGTGCCAGGCTCTTGACACACTTAATTTCAAGCATGTAATTTGACAGTGAAGAGTATGAAAGGGCATTAGGCTGCTGATCATGTCTTTAGAATCAAAGTATATTTGGGGTTTGAAGAGACATTTTAGGGTCATTTAGTCCAACCCCCCCTGCCAGGAGCAGGGACAATCTCAAGTGGGTTGCTCAGAGCCCTGTCCAAGCTGGCCTAGGACCCTTCCAGGGATGGGGCAGCCACAGCTGCTCTGGGTATCCTGTGCCTGTGTTTCACTGCAAAAAAAATTCCTTCCTTATATCTGATCCAAATCTGCCCTCTTTCAGTATAAAGTCATTGCCCCTCTACAACAGACCCTACTAAAAATCTGTTCCCATCTTTCTTCCATGCCCTTGAAAGCACAGGATCCATCATTCCAAAGAACAACCTCGAGTGTGAAAATGCAACTAGTTCAGTTAAAACCTGCAGCTGTTTCAAGAGAATATAAGAACCATGTAGCACAACAGATTTATTACAGATATTTCTGCGGCCTCTTGCTCTGGCACAGCAGTGTTTTATGCCTTAAGGAATTGTTTCTCTTTCTGGTCTGTATTGCCTCTGTCTGTGGAGAAAGAGGAATTCTGTCTCAGCCCCAGCTGGCTGAGTTAACCAAACTGAAATCCTTCAATAATTTCTCTTCCTGTGAGGCAGAGGACACATTTTCCTTTCTACCCATTACGTTTTTTTTAATGCTCCTATCTAACTTAACACCTTTGATAGCTGTAAACGACCTGAAGATCACACACTATTTCAGACAAGATATTACTAATATCAAGACAATGGTACCCAAACTCAGTTTCTGCTGGAAACCTGTTCCTGATTAATTCCAAGTTCATCTTTGCCATTTTCAGTCACATCAGCTCTATGGTGCTCAGTTGGGTTGGGATTAATTACTGCATTCTGACTCCTGGAGTCTTGCCAGGTGCTCCTGAGTAACATCGAGCTTTCAACAGGAATTACTAAAAGCCTTATTATTGCTCTCTGTCCCATGAAATAACCTTCAAATCCTAACCCTCACAAAAAAAAAAAAAAAAAAAGGAAAAAAAAAAGAAAAAAAAAACACCAAACAAAAAAAATCCCAACCCCCCCCCAAAAAACCCTCAAAAAAAAAACCCCAAAAACCCCCCAAAAAACCACACAAAAAACCCCACCAAACAAACAAAAAAAAAAAAAAAAAAAAAAAAAACCACACAAAAAAACCCAACAAAAACAAAGAATAGAAGACAGAGAAATTCAGTTTTCCCTTGTTTAAAAATCACTTCTCTATCCAGAAGTAGACAAAATATTTTACAGGTGGTCAGGTAGATGAATCAATATTTATTTGATCTCCAATATCTTCACTGTCTGAAAAACTAAAAAGGAAATTTTCCTTTCTAAAAAGGAAAATTAACACAATTTAATTTTCATAAGTTTATGCCAAAAAAATGATTACAATATAAAATCTACTATTTCAACTGAGCAGCAGAAAATACACCACTTAAAGAATAATTGTTAATCTTGCAAACAAAGAAATGCTACAGTGGCATCTTTAGAACTTCTGTAAAATTTTATAGGAAAGGAAGTAAAAATCTACAAGGCACTGCCAGAAGTGGTGCCTGTTGTTGTATTGTAGGGAAAAATAAAGAGTTAGGGTGACAGTAATTTAGAATGTATAACTTATTCTTAAAGTTTCTTACGCTGCTTTATTAAAATCTTATAAGCAAGAAGAACAAGTAGAAAAGCAAATAAGGAAATTGGATAATGATTAAATGATCTTAACAGCCAGTGGTGAATTGCCTGCTTTAATTAATTTCTTGCTATTATTTTTTCTTTGATCTTTGTAATTGTATTACAGAGTGTTCCTTGGTTGGACCAGATTCCACGTGGAAAGGCTTTCATTTCTCACTTTTTCAGCTGTTGCATTACATAATTTGGAAGCAGCTCTCCTTTAATACCTCCTGAACACTTTTGAACTCTCAACTCCATAGAAAAGCTTTTGGGAAAATAAAGTAAAACTGTAAAAAGTTGTGACCATTTTTGGAGAGTCTGTTCAGTGCCCAACCACCCTCTGCAGGGAGAACTTTTTCCTGAAATCCACCCTAACCCAGCCCTGGAACAGCTCCAGGCTCTGGAATCCCATTTTTACTCTTTCAGCACCACAATTCTGCCCTACCCATGAGTGAACCTTTGTCCTGGACAGCTCCATAACTCCTGTGAAAAATGCAGAGTGCTGCAGTTGGGAATTTGAAGAGGATGCTGAGGAGGGTCATGCATTAGGATGACAAACTGGAAGTGCTCAAATTAGCCACCTTACTAAAAAAAAAAGTGATGAGCTAATTTGATTGCATCCTGAAAATACCTAAAAGAGAAACCTGCTCTCCAATTTATGAGATAAAAATACATCAAGATCAAAGGACTGGAAGCTTGTGCCAGACAAATATAGACTACAAATAAAATGACTTTTCCCCCCCCCCCAGCAATGAGAATAATTAACTACCGGAGCAATTTATTACAGGTTGTGGGAACATCAATGAAAGTTTTAAAACTCAAATGCTCATATTAAATGAATATGAATTTGTCTAGAAAATACACTGGCCTAGTTCAGTCAAAATCAGATTAAATGGTGCTGGTAGTCAGCTATGGGACTGGAATGTGCTAAAAGAGATCCATACTTTCTCTGCCCAGGGAAGTATTTCTAGCAGTGGCAGGACAAAATGACATTTTCTAATCATCTTCAGAAGAGCTTCTTCCAAACACCTTGTGTTGAAGGGGATTTATATTTGCTATAATATAAAATATTGGTACCAAAGTGCTACAGAAACATCAATCTTAAACAAATGTCTTGGTTAGGATAACCAAAATAAAACCTTCTCTGGAAAACCTGTAGGAACACCAGGGATCTGCCAGAGTTCTCTGACCCCCTCCAGTCATTGTTCTCAAATGGGTTACACCCATTTTTATGAGCTGATCGTGATAATATTAGAATTTTGATTATGTGGAAATGTAATGAGCTGTTGCCTTTGACTAATCCCAGTCCACTAATGGAAATAATGCTAATTATAAGCAAAATATGGATATGATAACGTGATAACTGGGGGAAGAAGGAGCACAGCTGAGGGTGGTTTGCAGCAAGGAGTACCAGAAGTGACTTAAAGGGCAGACTTGAAGATCTAAGGGATATTAAAATATTAAAACTTCTAATCCATGAGGGGTGAGAGTTGGACACACACCTCTGAACCATGCAAACACTCACTATTACTGCCTGATTTTCCAACCTGAAGACAAAATGGGACTTTCTCAACCATTTCAAAGCAAGAATAAGCTTCCAAAAGAACCAGTGCCATTTATCTTTTTCCTTGGCTTGTTAGAAACTTCAGAATGAATAATTAATTTATTATGGGAGGGATTTTTTTTAGAAAAAAAGTCTTTTATGGCACTTGACTCAGTTGTTGGTCCTGTGCCCTCAGGTGGAAAGGGATTACAAGTATCAACCACCTTGAGCCTGCTGTAATAACAGACATGGAAAGAGTTGCTAAAAAAGCCAATTCTTGAGAAGCTGAATGGGGGATTTCACCTATGGGAGTAAAGATTAAATCAGATCTGTCACTTCAAGAGTGTGTTTGATGGAGAAAGCCAGCCTAATGCATTTTTCAGCTTGTAACTATGACAACTCTCTAATACAGATAAGAGCTGTGTGTTGCATTAACATTTAAAGTGTAAATGAATAAGTTATACTTCTTTTCAAGAGAAAATATTTGCTCTCTAATCATAAGACTTTAATAGCCAGACTTTCATATTTCCACTTCACACAAGTGACAGACAGAAAGAGATTTCTTAATTTTGCAGCTGCTGTGTCTGGAGATGGGGGTCACCAGGACAAAGTGAAATAGCCAAATTAGGAGTTTGTTAGGAAATGACCATTGTTCTTGTCACTAGTCATGCCTAAGAAATAATAAATACCAGTGTTCCTTTCACCTGTAGCTCCAGCAACACTGGAGCTATTTAAATTATATTTAAATTACTTACTGCAATACTGAGGTTCAGCATCCCCATGCTTATGGGTATCTTAAAATATAAATCTCCATCCAAGAATGCCCAAACCCCAACCCTGGCAGATTTTTATCAACACTTTAATAGTTTTTATCTCTTCCCCCCAACAGATTCAGAATACACGGCTGTTACAGCACAGCACTTCTGCATTATTAATCTGGATCCTGCATTAAACAGAATGCAAAATTCTGTTCAAGAGGAGAAGTTGAACCAGCTGGCAAGTGCATAATGAGAAGTCTAAGAACTTCAAGGAAATATTCTTGGATCTCCTTACACAAGAAGAGTATGATGTTGAACAGCAGCTGTGCAAAATGTAAATTTGGCTTAATCCTTCTGAGCTGGTTATGGACTCAATTTGGGCCTTTTCTTATTCAGAATAAGCAGTGAATATGATCTTTAAAAAGCCATAAATAATAATAATATAATTGGGCAAAGAAGAATTAATACTTTTTACCACTGGGACAGGCAAAGCCTGGAGCACAGAATTTCCAAAATACTTACCACAGTTTGGTGGTTGACCTGGATCACCTCATCACCAGCATGGATTTTCTTACATTGGTCAGCAGGAGACTGAGGACAAGAGAGAAAAATTTACTTTACAAGAGAGGGTGTGGAGGTGGAAGGAAAGAGCAGGAATTAAAACAATGAATGCTGAAGGAGCCAAGAAAGCTGTGCCTAGAGAAGTCTTATTGCTGTCAAATAATGATAATTGGTCATAGTCATAAAGAACAATTTTTTTTCTGATAACATTTGATGAAGCAATCTAGAATTCCATTTGCCATTCCAACCTAGAATTCCAGCTGCCATTTGTGGCCAGTTGAGCTATTCCATTGTGTTTAGCTGAGCAGTCACAGCCTTGTTGGGAATACCCTGGGTGAATTCACATCTCGTGGAATTAAATCTGTTACAGCACACCCAGGACAGGGCTGGCTCAGCCAGGTGTGGGACAGAAATCAGGGCTCAGTCCTCTACAGAGCAGTGTCACTGCTGAGGGGAACTGAAGATACTCTGCACACAAAGGGTATTTTTACCTTCACATACAGCTCCAGCACTTCCAAGACAGTGCTAAATGAACCATTTGAACACAGAATGTGGTAATTTACAAATGGATGTAAGGGACTTGCTCTTCAGGAGATTTTATGTACACACACCATTCACATAATTTTGTGATCCTGGAGCTGAAAAACTCCCTTATCCTAAATATAGCTTCTTCTGAGCACATGAAAATGGATTAAAACCCATTGAGGAGCTACTCAAACATGGCCAACTACTATTGTACAAATAATGTTTAGATGCTTTGATGAAATTTTAAATCTGTGTGAGAAATCAGGGGCATTGAGGAGATCAGCAGGCTCAGGAGTAGAGAGCTGAGAATTCAAGGCAGATTGTTTGCACTGTGCACTGGCTTACAAGAGTGTTCTACTGACACAGAGCACTCCAACCTGGCATTCAGGAGAAAAAAAACCACAAAGAATTCAAGAGCTGAGACGTCACCTTGGAAAATAAATCCCAGCTGAAGCTGGCTGTTCAGCCAGGAGGCTTGGACAAGGTGGGACATTTACTCTGAGATACAGGTCAGAGAGAGGAGAGGACCGATTGTCCCTTGTCAAACAGTGCTGAAACTTTTAAAGCAAAATAATCCTCCAGAAACAGTTCAAGCTCCCTGCCAAGCCAAGAGACTCCTAAGAAAGGCAGAAAAGGAGCCACGTGGAGCTGGAGGGGATGGCCTGGCTGTAATCCTGCTGAGGAGCTGCACAGAGAAAAAGCTGTTACCAAAATGGAGCTGAGCTCCTGGATACCTCCTGGAGCCAGCCTAAAACACGAATTGTTAAACACAATAAACACGAGCCACGTGTCAAACACGAAGGAAGGAAGGATTTATCTGAACTGAAATTGATGTGGAGAAGTTCATGGTCATGACCTCACTGCAGGCAAGAGCTCCTCAGCTGCACTGTCTGCAACCCAAAATCCCACTCGCTCCTTTTGTGAATGGAGATTAAAAACACAAGGTGAACAAATAAAAGGAACAAAGAGAAGAGGAGGCAATACAAGGAAAACCCAAATTGCCACTGAGGGGGAAATGACTGCAATTATTTCTGAATCAAATGCCAGAGAGACTCATCAGCCCCCAAGGGTCAGCCCCTGCTGCCAGGGCCGTGCAGCGCTCTGGGAGCAGGGGATGGCATTAATTAGCCAATAATTAGCCAACAGGGCAATCAGCCAGCACTGGGCACGGTGATTCCCAGCCTGACTGGGCTGTCCCAAGCACAGGTTTTGCCCACTGCTGGATTTTCATTCCCAGCCCAATTCCAGCCCCTCACCTGCCTGACCTCTGGCAGGGCTTTGGTCACTCCTGGGCTGGGGCCCCAGCCCTGAGCTGAGCCTGGCAGAGCAGTCAGACCCCACTGCAGCCCCTGAGCCCTTCTGCTCTACAGCAAGCAGGATTTCACCCCAAACTTCAGGTGGATGATGTGAAGACCCACCGGGCTCCAGAGCCACTTTCTCCTTTTCATGGAAACTTGCAGAATTTTGGCAGCCCAGGGGCAAACATGCAACAGAAATATTCCTGGAATTCAGCGTGACTTTAACAAACTCTCTGGCTTTAAGTGGGACATGAGAGGCAAGCAGGAAGCTGCAGTAAACACCACCATCCATAATGGTTAACTTCAGCTGAACAGCAAAGGCCTGCCTCTTTCTCTTTTTAGCTGCTTTCCTGACTTGGATGAGGCTGAGCTAATTAAACACTGGCTCTGAGGTCAATTATCCCTTCAAAAGGAATGAAAAATCAATTTGCTGAAACACCAGAAGTTAAAGGTCTTTGAAGCTGGTTTATCTGCACATGTGATTACACTTCCAGCAAAACGAAAAAAGTAATTTTTTCTGGTGGCGTCAGAGCAGAAAGTTTTGATAGTCCAAATAAAAAAATAAAAATTCTAGTGGCTGGCAATTTAGTAACTCTTTCTGTGAATTTCAATTGCAAATATATCAATTTTTCCCCTACAAACTGCATTATATTTCTGAAATGAATTAGAATTACAGTAAAAAAATGGATTAATTACAGCATGAGTAATTCAATCTATGAACATAATCTCTCCAACATAATCAAGATGGATCAAGTAATAATTTTCAGCACCCAAGATACACATATAGTTATTTTTAGACTTCTAAATGCTGCCAATGGTGACAATATGAACAAACGAATTTCAAGTTTAATTTGCATTAGAATTGTCTTCCCAAATTGTGACATACAAATCATCTGTCTTTCCATGGGTTTGCACTGACAAAACCCATATAAATACCACTAAATGTATATAAATCAATTAAAATATCCCACATGGAGCTCACCCATATGGGCCAGCAGAGCACTGGCACTTGCCAGCCAGGATTTACATCTCACAGAGCTCATTTGATGTTCCTTGGGCATCAGCAATCCATCATTTCAATATCAGCTGTATAAAATCTAAACTTGTCACTTGCCCAGCTCTGAGCTCTGAGCAGACCTGAGCCTGGGTGGGGACAGTGACTGGAAGACAAGATGAGAACCAGAAGGGTCGTGTTATGAAGCCTGTCACAGTAATTAGATGGCAGCAGTTGAAGTCAATTTAATGATTTCAAATTTATAATTATGAACTGCACGTTGAGGAACAAGGAGGATGTTCAGAAGCTGTGCTGTTGTTCCTGCCACACTCTTGAGTGTCCCCTCAAACCTCACATAGATATTTGAGCTGCAAAACTCCCTGTGATTTTAGTTCAGGTTTTTTAATACCTCTGGGGTTACAATGAAAATTATAATTGATCTCTTCTTGTATATTTACCACAAATGATAGAAAACATAAAATATAATGTACTTAATGTAAAGGAAACCACTTGTGCCAGAAAGTGTGTGAATGTTGTTAGAAAGGAGTATTTGAGGAATCACTGAGGGCAGAAGTTTGAGATTTCCTTTATTATAGCATTAGTTATTAATAATTCCAACACAGCAGCGCTTCTATATCTATGTTCAAGGGTACTAAGTCTTTGCAAAGGTAATATGATACATGTACATAAAAAAGGAAAAAAGATATTAATAAAAAGTTGGTTTAAAGCAAGCTTACATATTACAAAATGCACTGCAGATACACAGAAAATAATTGTAAGCACGATGAAAGCATTTTAAAAGAAAGAATCTTACATTTTCTGTTGTTCCTGTGATTACATGTAGTCCATCATATGTTGATTTGATATACATTCCCTGGAAAATAAAGAGCAAAAAGGGTAATTAATATTTGCAGGAAACAAATACAGGACATTTGCATGATAATTAAAATAATAGATTTGCTCTAAGGACCATAACATTTGAACAGACTAGAAAGAGCTGTGGTCAATTAACATTTGCAAATCTAGATTTAACAGATCTATAGCCAGACCACTATAAATAGCAGAGTTTTCCCACTTAATGCTTTTTTTTTTTTATTGTAAAGCTTGTGAACAGAGTTCAACACAGAGCATCAGCATAAAATCTTGTGTCTATTCAGTATTTGAAATATTTAACAAGATCTCTTTTTATTACAGGTGACATAAAAGAAGCATTGAAACTGAAATATTGAGCAGGAGTAGTTTTTAAACTGAAATGCCCCATTTTCAAAGAGTTCCCGATTCAGTAAAAACGAAGGCAGAGCCTAACTCAGAAAAGACAGGAGCCAGTGCTCATATTGCTAATTTATGGGGGGAAATGAGCTCAGTGAACTAACAGGAGCTTTGTAATTAGTCCATCAAGAATTCTCCTTCAAGGAGGCGACTGACAAGATGGAGAGAGACAACCAGAGCAGGGATCTGTGGAGCTGAACACGCTCACAGCCCCAGATGTCAGGGAGGCTCAGTGGCTCCTGTGCTTCCCTCTCAGGAGCCAGGTCAGAGCTTCCCATCTCTTCACACAGCACAGTTATCCATCACATTTGGAAATCTAATTAATCTAATTGGTACATTGTGCTGCTGATTTATTATTCTTTCAATAGTTCTGCATCACCTTGTGCTGCCAGCCCCAAAGCTTGTAGAGTCCCCAGCAATAACCAAGAACATTTTGTCAAGAGAAAACAATTTCCAGATTCCTGAATGCTAATGGAGATCTTCAGGCAGGGTGGGGCACACAAACACCACCTCCCAACCCCTCGAGAAAAACCCAGAACTTGAAAGTCCTCCAGAGTTTAGGAGATACTGCTCTCCACAAGTAAACTGGAAGATGGGATGGAGCCAAACTCTTCCTGACAGTGGGAGGATGAGAAGCAAAAGACAAGTTGGAACTCTGGTAAGGAGTATTTTTTTCAGTTTTACCATGAGGAAAATAAAACACTGGAACAGACTGGCAAAGTTGTGGAATCTCTGATTTGGAGATGATCAAATTGTGATTGGATGAGGCCCTGAGTAACCTCCTCTAGCTGGGTCTGTTTGGATTTTTCATGGGAAAACATAACTTCTACCTTAATGTGAACTAATTCCATTTCAGCAAGATTTAAATGTATTGAAACCTTAAAAATAAAGATTGTCCAAACCTGATTGCTGGCTGGTTGCTTAACTCTTTTGCATAGGAAACTCTGCTTTAGATTTTACTCCCCATCTCTGTGGTTCTCCTACATTAGTCTACTTTATAAACGATTTCATTTGTAAAAACCGAAGATCCAAATTAAATCTTGCCAGTCTTGAAATCAGCTTCACAAAATGGGATTAGCTGGAAGAAAGAAGCTGCTGGTGAACCCTTCAGAATTTCCTTCTTTAGAGCTGTTTAATTTTATCTGTTCTGCTGTCTCTGTGGTCCCTTCAAGGACAAAGTTCTCTTTGCCAACTCAAGGACACAAACAGGATCCTGGAAAACTGAAGGCTCCCGTGGACAATGGGATGGGGAATCTCTGTGACATTCACATTCTCTGGACAGAGAGACATTATTCTGTCTCTCAGGATTTCTTGGAGAAGCACAGAGAGAAGAAGAGAAAACAATCTTTATCTCTGCTGCTTTGTTTTCCCCATGTGGAATGTGGTGTGGAGATTGTTCACCTGCAGGGATTGCTGGGCTGGATTCTGGTGAAGGTTGTTTGGGGTCAGTGACCAGTGGGGTCCAGCTGTGGCTGGGGCTCAGCAGAGTCACAAGTTGGAGTTAGTTAGAGAGGGGAGTGAGAAGTGAGTGTGTAGAATAGTGTAGTATCTCTTTAAATAGAATATTAATGTCATATAGGATAGTTTTAATAAAGCAATCCTTCAGCCTTCTGATCTGGAGCAGACATCAGCATTTCTTCCCTGAGCTGGGGTTTGCCACATTTTACTATAAATCTCCATTAAAAACCTGGAGCAGAAATTTTGCCCATCTAGTGTGAGTTATGCTGAATTTCCACGGTGAACTTTTCACGAGAACATTGCACAACATTCCTGCTCTTTTAGCACTTGGTCAACCTCAGGAACACATTTCCAGCCACACTTTTATATCAAATTTAATATCACAGTCCTAACACCCCACTTGCTTTGACAAGATTCATTCCCCGCTCAAAAAACCCAACAGATTAAAATCTTGAAGGCTACAAGAGGACAGAGTGCTAAACTTTTCACTGAGTTTTACCACTTATTTCTTCCTAAAGTTCTTAGACTCTTGTTAATCTCTATGTATTTTTGGAAAAAATCAAATTATAATTTTATCTCTTAACAGATGCCATTGGAGAGTCATAAAACCTGACTAATCACACAGAATTACCCTACATTTTGTTAGCTGCTCTTTCATCCTAGTTATTAAAATTTAAGAATATATAAAAAAATAAACAATTTTAGTGAATGACTCATAGCCTTCAAATTATCCTACAGAGAGCTTCCATCCTTGTTTTCCCAAAAGAAAAATAATGAGCTTGTTTCTTGTTGACCATTACAGGAGCAGAGCATCCCCTTGACATATATTTACCTGAAAAGCTGGAAAGATTATTCTACATTAAAAAAAAAATCAAAGTTCTTATATTAATTTTTTTTACTTCATATGTTTCAGCTTGGGTAGTGATATCCAGAGAATTGTTTGGTCACCTCGAGTGGCCAGGTACATGCAGAGGTTTGGCCAGTGTGGCAGAGACCCTGCTGGAGTGGCACCTACACCTGGCACGGAGGATTCTCCTGCTTCTTTCCTTCCAGTTTCCACTGCTGCCCTCTCCACCCAGCTCTGTCTGCCTTCCTCCTGCTCTACAAACTCAGCAATGTCCATTCCTGTCCCACCATGTCCTTCCCTGTCACAACCTGCTCTGTCCTGTCCATCCCAGTGACTCAGTTCCCAGCTTTCCTTCTGTTCCCTTGCCAGTCTGTTTCCTGCCCTTAGAAGCAAAATATCACTGGAGTCCTTTTTCAAAATTATTAATCTCTCTCTTTTTTTTTTTTTTTTTTTCCCACGAATGGGGTTTTAGTCTCTCTGGTTTATTCTGGAATGTCAACAATGATCTCAGAGAAAAGAATAATAAGCTGTACCCCTTATCTCGAGATAAGGCAAGAGTCAAGGATTCTCCTCTGTGAAGATGGCTCAGACTGGTGAACATTTAGAAATAAATAGTTGCTCTTTAATAACTGATGTGTCAGGCATAAACTCTGAAGAATGACACTGACTTATGTTACAGAACAAGGAAATGTTTCTCAGGCATCAAATCAAGAACCCTGGCTGTTTCTGAGTAACTGCCACTGTCCCCTAGTGACAAAGTGAATTAAAGGTTTTTAATTAAAATCTGACCTTTGAAAACATATGGGAAGGCATCAACCATTTAAAACCCCATTTTGAAGAGACTTTTCCCCAGAAAACAGCATATCCAGTTGTCAGGGGAATTTCCTTGAAAATTTTCTTGCAGAATCATCTGGTTAATTAACAGGATATAATGACAGCAGTGTGTTTTTAAGTGTCAACAATTATTCCAGCACAGGCAAGCAGTGACAGCAAAGATGCAGATTTGTTATGCCACAAATGATCAGGGAACTCTTACACCCCTTGATCTTTGCCCCATAAAAAACGGTTCTTTAATCTTATTTCAACTATCAAAGTTACACAAATGCATTTAAATGAATACCATGATAGTGCTTTGAGAAGGTGATGGAGTTTTTTGTTTAAATTTCATACCATTAAAAGTCCCTCTCAAAAAATTTTTTTCTGCCTTATATGTTGCAGTCCTTTGCCCAAATTTAAACACCTTTACTTTCCTTCCTGCAAGACAACTTCCACCTCTCAAAATACTTAAGAGAGTAACTTATTTTATTCTTCTGTATAAGAAAATTTGGGTTTGTTTGGGCTTGTAGGCTATGAGAACCTTTATATGTCAAGCATGAGGGAAATTTGTCAAGTTTCTGTAAGCCTTTAAAAATAATTTGAAATAATTAGATGAACACCCTGACAGTTTTAGGCCAGGCATATTCCCATAAAAAAAGCTGCCTTCATATTCTACCTTTTCTTCTTGCATACCTTGCAATTCTTTCTTGTGAAAATGGGAGAGATTGGCTTCCATCACCTTAAATCACAAATGCCAGAGAAAGAGAAGCACTATTTGAAAGGGTAGCTGGACACTGGATAGATGAATAATCCTTCATAAAGAAGGTTCTGTGCATCTGAAAGCTTGGCTGTTTGTTCAGCTTTTTTGTTTTTCCAACATTACACAGCTGGTTTCATAAAAATTTTTATTTTTACAAATAAAAATCTTTGCTTTCCTTAAATTCTCAGAATGAAACAGTAAAAGTTCCCTCTGCAGAAAAATTAAGAGGGCTCTGGATATTAGCAACATACATCTTAATTAAAGTGGGTCTGATTACACTGCTTCTATCAGCAGGGGGGAAGCCCAGACAACAGAGAGAAAAAGAATAAAAAAGTGAAAGGAAGAGGGATAAAAGTCCTCCTTTATTCCAGAAGGAAAGAAGAAAACATTCCACAGACATCAGAAGATACAAATGCAAACAACACAACCCCAGCTGCCTCCCCATTTAGAATCTCCTGCTTAGGAGGAATCATTAATCTCATCAAATAAGATTAAAGCTGCATGTTACACAGAAGGGTCTCTGGGTATATGAGCTGGACATCAAGTTCAGAAGATTAAAAAAAAATAGTTTCATCTGAAATAATACTGGCTGTAATAATCTCTCACTATGGACAATCCCCAATCATCCAAGAGCAGGAGGGGGGGAAAAAAGCCCCAAACCTCAAAAACCATTCTATGATCCCATTCTGTATCTCTATAAAATCTCCAATAAAATGCTGCCTGTTTATGTGACAGCAAAACTGTTCCAAAGCTGGCTCTGGGCATAGGAGGAGGTAAATCATAGCAAGGTTCTCTAGCCTTTCATCAGCCTTCATCCCCAAGGATTTAGCAGCAAACTCAGGAGCTGCCAACAGCAACCCAAACTCCTGGCTCAAGGGCTTATTGTGGATCCATCAAGCCAAAAAATTAAAAGTGGGGAGGCAATTTTCTTAAATCACAAAGTTATTTTATTCTATTCGATTTCCTAAAAATTTATGTCTGCATGTTCTGCCAGAGCTAACGGTGATTCTCACAATTTAATACTTTTTTAGTGCAGGAATTTATTTGAAGTTTGTCAAATTGATTGTTTGAAACAAAGCTTCGCCTTCCAGACATCTTGTTTGTGCTGGTTATGCTGTGCACTTCAGATATTAATGGTATTACCATACCCAGTACTACAATTCAGGAAAAAAAGTGCTTTATAATCCTTAATGCTACTTCAAAATGAACTAGAAAATACACGGAGGGTGTTTCAGTATCTGCCACTGAAAAATCAGTGGCAAAATAGGGAAAAGGAGGAACCAATTTGACCAGTGAAGCTGGGGAAGGAATGGAAAAAGAGAAGAATAAACCCCAATATATTTCTGGAGGCCAACAAATGCCCACAGAGATCAGAATGCAAAGAGAGTCCCCAGGACCTGGATCTGACTCCAAAGCGAGTGTTCCCAATGCAAATTCCTTCGTCCAGCAAAGTGCCAGGGAAGCACAGCACACAGAGTGTCCTGGGAGGGCTGCAGATAAGGCCAGGCTTTAATAAAGCTGAATGCAAAGAAGGTATTTTAGAGAGGGATAAAAAAAAAAAAAAAAAAAGGGTGACATAAAGCTCATAAAAGCACAGAGGGAAAGTTCGAAAATGCTAGAACTGAAAATGCACATTCCAGTGACTTAGAGTCCCTTTGTGAAAATGCTTTATGATCCAGAATTTATTTACACAATTAAACACACAGACACTGCCCTGCAGGAGTTCTGACTCCGTGCAGCAACTGTGTGGACTTGGACCTGGAAATTAATTCTGTTTATGTGGGAGCTTATGCAATGTCAACAGGATTCCTGGCTCGTTTGGGGAAGAAATTAGAAGACATGTAATAAAAATTTTGCAAATGGAGTTTTGCAAACGTGGGAAGACTCATAATTTAGTCAGCTGAATATTGTTCCAGATAACTGAATTCTCTTATAAATCTGTGTGATTTACAATACAACACACTTTTCTCCAATGGCAAATAATTGTGTTTGTTTTCTAGGTGCCAACCCTGGATGAACCCTGCTCTCAGTAGCTCTGAAAATTAGAGCTACATTTAAACCCAAGAGAGCCTGTGTTTTAAATTTATGCTATAAAGGTAACAAATGTTCTGAAAATTTGTACAGTAAGCCGCTCTTGAAAAACACATTTTTGGTGATTTTGACACCAACTGCTGTTCATTAGCTTCCTACCTCTAAAACTAAAATTACAGTATCCTTTTCACAAGTGTGTTGTGAGGATGAATTAATTAGTGTCTGTGAAGCACTCAGGAAGGCCATATAAAAAATAAATAAAACAACTCACGATGAAATTAGTAACTCCGGGGACTGCAGAGCTTAGCTGGAGTGTGGTAAATCAGGCCTCAACCCCTACACTGAATGATAAGGATAAAAATGGAACTCTGAATACTTTCCATTCACTGAATAGTGCTCATTTCTCTCTTGAATGGAGCAGATATCCTGTGGAAAAAATCCTCTATACAATCATGAGAAAGCCATTTGTAATTCATTACTCTGTTCTATATTTGATTCTGATTAATGTTTTCTTTTCCTTTTCACATGATTTTTCTTTTATTCCCATTTATAGTCCTTTTTCATATTTTCTTCTAAACAGAACACAGTGTCAGCAAAATTGATTACAAGGAACTTTCCAACCTAACACGTTACAGCGCCTTCACAATTAGGCACAGAAAACTCACTTATTCACTGTGATTTCACTTCATCTAAGGGAAAAAAAGGGGGGGGGGGAAAGGAGAAATTGCCAGGCAATTTTGATTGCAGTATTTGTCTCATGTCCTCTGTCAGCAGTGCCCACTCCCTGCCCTTTTGTTGGCTCTTAACTCACGAGCACGTCGTGGATGGAGAACCACACAGGGGTCCTTGCAGCCCCAGTCCATCCAGCCAGGACCATTCCAGCACAGCTCCTCAAGTTCTACCAGGAAAAAAGGGGAATGTGAACCACAGGAAAGTCCCCAAATCCCATCCAGCAGCTCTCACCTTGGCCACTGCACAGCTCAAATTACACTCCAGCTCTTTATGGGCAGTTCCTGCCAAGAGCTCCTGACAGACACCTGCCCTAGCCTGCACAGCAGGAAATCTCAGCTCCCCACAGGAAATGCTATTTTTGGGGTAGATTCCACTCCTGTCCTCCACCAGCCTAACCCCTGTCCTAGATGCAGAGCCATCACTGCATGGGAAGCATCAGCAGCACCCAGCCCTGCTTGCGGTGCTCCATCATCTCTGAGGAAAATGCAGCTCTGTGTTCACCTTCTCTGCAGCACTGATAATGAACTTTCCCCTAATTAGACCAGCAGAAACACATCCCATTTCTGCATAGAAAGGAAAGCCATGCAGAGGGCTGGCCTGCAGGGTGTAGTAATCCTATAGCAAGTCAAAAGCACTGGGATATTCACAGCAAATGTACTGACCTGTATTTCCTGGGTACCCTGCACTAACCCAGAAATCAGACCTAGAGGGGAAACTGGGCCATAAAGGGAACACGTTTGGCCATAAGGATGCAGCAGCACGGCGAGGGAATTGTATCTGTGCTCAGGATTACACACTGGGCTGAGCATCTGCGATGCCACGGAATTAAAATTGAATGTGCTTTATGCTGTGGTAATGTTCTTTGTTGACTAAATCAGCCTAAGAATAAAGTAAACTTGTGCAGTCACACAACACCCCCTCATGTTATTAAAATATGTCATTCTCAGATTAATATGCATACCTCAGAGTAATTATGCCCTTGTAACTCTGACAGTATTTGCATATGACGTTTGTTGCTATTCAATGTCAGAACAAAGGGGAAGATGTTGAAATAATACAAAGTGTCTCAACTAACAGAAATTTAAAATCTGTAAATCACGCTGAATTACAAACAGGAAACATGTCACAAGGTGTAGAGTGGCACTCAAGTGCATTTTGATTTGTCACTTTGGGGGTTTTCTGTGGATAAGCCTCGTGGCTGCCAATTTCACTCCCCACTTCCCCCTTATTTTACCTCCTACAACTGCTTCCTTCAACCCAGAAGCAACATTCCTGAATTACTCTTCTTGTAGGGAGAAAATAAAAATAAAAAGAATTCTGAGAAGGCAGCTGGAGGCAATCTAGGAGACTGTGCTGGGAAAAGCAGCCTGGCTCTTGAAGAGAGCGAGGGAGAACACCCCAGTGCCTGCAGTGCCACCTTCCACTCCAGCTTTCTTTGGGGTCTCAGGTTCCCAAGCACAACCCTTATGTTCCTACAGCCCACAATATCAAATGGTTGCAAAGTAAGGGACTACAGAGGGGAGGCAGAAACCTTTACCCGCCAACCACTAAAATGTCACAAAAATCCATTGTCCCAAAAAAACATATCAGGGCATTAATATTTGAAAGCTGTAGCCAAATAATTCTGAAACTGTTCCTGCAGAACGTTTCACTGCTGTGACCCACCACCAATGCAGAGCAGCTGGGATGTCCAGAGCCATCCAACCAGGCTGCTCAGTGAGCAACAATTTACAAATAAAAGAGATTTATTTTGTTCCTGAGATTATAGTTTTGAAAGTTTTATTTGAACTGATCATTAAGGAGGCATAGAACAGTGCAAGTCCAAGGCACAGACCTTCCACTAATCATTTCGAAATCACATTAATTACATTAGTTAAATTTATTTGTATGTATTTGCATTTGAGGATTATTTCAGTACATTCCAAAAACTGCAATCTGGCTGTCAAAGGATCACAGATTTAACACTCATACAGTTACACATGAAGCCCTAGGTAAAACAGGTTTTAATTTGAAAAAACCCCAAACAATCCCTTTGTTTAGATAAATGTCAATTAAACCACCTTCAGAATTCTGACTCAGCTTACCAAAAAAATTAGGACATTGCATGAAAATACAATTTAATTTCTTGATAAATTCAAAAACCAAATCACCCCGAAGAACTGAGGCTTGTGCTGGGCATTCTAAGAGCTAAACTTGAAAGTGCTTTGCTACTTACCAACCCCTCACTGGGCATGATGCTGGTGAGATGAACGACCTCGAGATGTGCAGACTGGGACACCAGAGAGTCAGAAGAGAGGGAAATGATGTGGTCACAAATCCCAGACAGGGTTTTACACTGCAAAGGAAAACAAGGCAATAGAATCCCTCGTATCCAACTGCAGCTACAAGTGAAGAAGTTCTTATTCTAAGAACTAACCAACAATAAACAGATAATTTTAATTCTTAGCACTGTAAAAATTACAGGTGTATGAAAGCCAAGGGCAAGTGGTTAAGGGAACAGAAAATATCCATAAATGTCAAGGAACTGTACATGCATGTACAGTTCTGCTGTAGAAGAACATTTCTAAATTATCTTCTCCACTCCAACCATGTGCACTTTAAAGACAAAAGAACAAACCCAATGAACTTTATCCATTATGATTATAAATACAATGTCAAAATAAATGTCTTATGCAACTGAATAACCTATTTTGGCTACCAAATCATGACATCATCCCTACCAACTGTGACAATTAGGTGAATTCTGCTCTTCAACTTGGAAAATGTCCTTTGTTAAAAATTACCCTGGCAGAGAAGTGCCTTAGTTAACCCATTTCCTGAAGTAAAATTCTTATGCATCTCTGAACACAGCCTTTAACTGATATTCTACATCACCACAACTATGCAATGATTTTGTTATTCTGCCTTCCAGCTAAAGATCTCAAAATCTTAATGCACATCCACAGAAACACCCTCAAAGCTGGAGCCCCATTGCATGGACAGTAGCAGTGGGGCTGACAAATTCACCCCATCTGTCAAAGCAAAGTTTGTAGGTCAGAGAGGAGCTGAGCTGAACTCTCAGACAACATTCAGTGGAAAGATTTATTCCCAAATTTCTGTGTGCTGCTTAGAGCACACTCCTTCAAAAAGTCTGTGCCTGAAAACGTTTGAAAGAATTCATTTAACAGAATTTCAGGATGGGTTTCTGGTCAAGGCTGTGCTGTGTGCATCTATTTTGCTTTGGGGACTGTACTCTCATTTTTCCTAATTATAGCAAATTCCAGTGAAATCCCTTCAGGGAAGTTTTGTTTCAGGCATTTGCAAAACCATGAGGCTTTCTAATATCTCATTTGACACTATCCACAGAAGTTAAACAAGTAAAGTTGTCACAATGAATAAGTTAACTGCTTAAATTTGTAGGTTGGATTTCCATTCACTGTGCAGTTACTCATGTGGAAATCCAAGGGCAGCTCTGGAGCCCGGGCTGTGGCATCTGGATTTTGTATCAGCTGCAAGATGCAAGGCATCCCACTGAGGTGAGTGTGCCTGCAGCTAAAGGTCACCATTTCCACAAATATTTCAAGCAGTTTCAGCTCGGGACCAGAACCCCTGAGCAGAGTTTGGGTCTCATCTTCTCCCAGCAGGGATGGAGAAACTCAAGAATAGCAAAAATCTCCAGTGTAGTGGGTGCCCCTGTGTGGGAGTACATTCTTCATCCAGCTTTTGGACCACTGCCATATCAAGATATTACCAAAATTTCCACCTGAAAACCTCTCTATGCCTCAACATTTGACAGCATTTTCCCAGATCAGATGCAGACTAAGCCCCAGAGAGAGCAACACTTTCTACTTTCTACTGTAATGCTTTAACCTTAGAGTTGCCTCATGAGAATACTTTTTGTAGTAAAATCAACAACCAAGAAGTTTTCAATCAAATTAACCTGGTTTGTGGAAGGTGTCCCTGCCACAGTTAGAACTGTGGGCTAAAAGGTGAAAATATATAACTATAAATATAAATATAAATATATTTTAAAAATATATATAATATATAATATATAATATATAATATATAATATATAATATATAATATATTAGTTATATAATATATAAAATAATATATATATAATAATATATATAATAATATATGTTATATTATATTATATTATATTATATTATATTATATTATAATTATATGCGTGTGTACACACCCCAAGTCCCAGAAGGTATCAGGTGCTTTTAAAAGTTCTATTCATACCCAGGTTTGCTATAGTAAGCTATTTTTTTTTTTCCTCTAAAAGTCACTGCACACTTTCTAAATTTAACAGCACATCAATGTTTTATGACAGATTTTAATCCCTGCTGGAAGCAGAGTATGTGCAAAAGGCTTTAAAAAAAAAGAAGAAAAAAAGAGTCAGGCATTTGGGCAGAGCTTGTCAAAAGCTTATCTGAACTTGTAAATCCTTTGAGAGTTCCCTTTCACCGCAGGCTTTATCTCATGTCAGTACAGGTTTCTGTGCTGGTACCAGGAAAACAAAGTATTTGAACTTAAAGGCCAATATCTAATCAATAATCTTGAATAAGATTCTCCCACTCCCCTCTGTCATCAGATTTCTTTGAGTTCTGAAGGCACAAAATGCTCAGTCTGACAACCAGTGATGCACCAGGTCCATGGCCCTGACCAGCCTTTCTGGTAGGAATATTAACTATGCAGAATATTGTGCAGCTTCTAAACCTAAACCAATAATTCTGTATTTGTAATTAACTGTAGCTATAACAGAGAGCATTACCGTGGGAAACTTTAATTTTTAGCAACTGATATAATTCATCAGAAATTATGCCAAAGAGTAAGGAATTTTATTTTCCTATAGCAGCCTTGTTTTTTGAAGAATTAATTTCCATGTGTGGGGTAAAAATAGAGAATACCGAAGCAGAATTACTTACCACATGAAGAATTTTATTTTCTGTTTCATACACCGTACAATCCTGTGGTAAAGCAGAACAAAACCAATTAAATGAATGTCACATTAAATTTCCTGTTAAGAAATGAAAGAAAGTTTTATGCTGTTAACAATCCATAACTTATTCCTGATGAACCTTAGGACTTGTTACTTTTGGAGTAGTCAATTTCCTATTTTAGCTATCATTTTAAGAATAATCAATCTTATACTCCATAATTCCAGTGTCACCCTTACCTTGCTTTTTGCTTCAGTGCTATTACAGGGGTTAAAATACTGTTTTTGTTTCATGAAACAAACGATACAAATTGCTGAACTGCCTCTATTACTTATTAATGTTTGAAATTTCCCTCAGTGTGACCCTCTGGAAATTGAGGCACAGCCATGGCAAAGGGATTTGACCCATCCCCTGCAGCTCTGCCCCACCTCCTCCTGACACCACAAATCTCAGCTTATATTCTGCTAAAATATAAAATAAAAAGGAAAATATCTCTTCCAAGCAGAGTGAGGTTAGAACAGGGTCTCCCCAAGCCTTGGTTCCCTCTGAGGACAGCCCTGGCCTCATGTTGGGAAATTGTTAAATCCTTCTCCAAGGGCTCTTCCGCATTGGAAAAGACTTTCTACAGAACAAGATATGGGATCATTTAAAAAACCTGTGTTTGTTTAGGTTTTTTTTTTTCCCTTAAATAAGTTTCCAAGTAAAATTTACCTTACTGGTAATACCTGAAATATCCCTTCAAGTAACTTGAGATTCCCTCAGCTGTCGGAGCCTGGAGATGGCAACATCAAGGCTGGGGGTTTTATCCTAAGAGTTGGACTTGATGTGTGGGAACCTTCCAGCTCAGAATATTCTGTGATATCCCTTCAAGCAGCTTAAGATTCCCTGTACTTCCCAAGATTTCCTCTTTTTACTGCATCTTAATATATTAGCAACAAGAATGAATTGCTTCAGCTCTCGCACGGATTCCAACCCCCTCATTCCCTGTTCCCTGCAGGCACCCCAGCTCAGTTTGGGCTGGGACACCCTCTGGAAGTCTCTGCTCCCCTCTTCCAGCAGCCCAAACCCTTGGCTGTTCCATCCAGCTCCCAAACCTTGTCCCTTGGGTGTCCCTTCGAGGATTTTTTTCCCTGAGCCCATCTGAGGCAGCTGCTCCAAACCCTCAGCCCAAGGAACTGCCCCTCCCTCAGCTCTCAAGGTCAATATTTATTTTGGAGGATTGCTGCTCCTGTGGAGAAATTAATTTCTAAGTGACTACAGTTTAAAGAATATTGCTACAGAATAAGAAAGTCAAAATCAGAAGATTGAGAGCATCAAGCAACACAAAAGAATTTATATTAGCATTTCATGGTCAAGCATCCCTTTGATGTTTCCTCTGTATTCATACTGTTATTTTCTAGAGCACAAAAAAAAATTCAATTAGTCAGTTTGGCTGGCAATGCCCAAGGCAGTTTTCCCTACAAGTTTTGCACACTTCAAACAGCTCATCCACCATCTCCTTTTAACCCTCCACGTACCAAGAGAACAAAATGATCACAGCAGGGCTTCCAGCTTGACTCCAGAGCTAATGTTCCTGTCTAAATTATTTCTTTAATTTCTGTGCTAGAAATACAATTTGAACCTCCCTCTGAACAAACTTAATTACTTCAGGTCAAAGAATAGAAGACTTATGTATAGTAAAACTGAAATTGTACTGTTTTGTAGAGCAGAATTAATGCTAGCTGTACTTATGATGCACATTCAAGATTACATTAGCATGAAAAATGTTAATGGCTTTGGGATTCCTTCCAAAATAGATGCATATTGACTTCTTTTTAAAATACATCAGACTAGTTTAACTGAGAGGTTAAAAGCACTTGCAGTGTTACACTAAAATATTAAGATATGTAGGTCACAATATCCTTCTTATTTCTTTTTCTCTGATACATAGCAATGCACTAGGGATCTCATTAAAAAAATAATCTTCCAGGACTACCATTTTTAGGATGTTGATCTATTTTTCTTAGAAAATAAATAATAGTTCTAGTCACATTCTTTCTATGTTCTCCAGTAGCAAGATGACACGATAAAAATATTTGTTCTTAAAGTTTAAAATAACCTTTAAATTAGTGGCTGTGTTCTATTTCCCCTCTGTAAGAGGATAAAACCCAGGAATTACAAAACCAGTCACAGGAGCAGCGTTGCAAACCAGGCAAGGACTGCACTGTCCTGAATGTCCAAAATTGAAAGTGCAGCCCAACTTTGTCTCTGGTAAAGTAAAACTGCTCCTCTGCATATTCATAAAGAGAAAAGGTCAGTGGGACTGGTGCTCACCCACACTCTAGTCAAAAGTTCAATTTCTAATTCTGAAAGAAGGAAAGAATGCAAGTACCACAAAATTTTGCAGATACCATAAAGAGTATTTTATGGCAAGTTCTTGAGGACAGTTAACTAAAACATAAAAAAAAAAAAAAAATTGTGAAATATTGAGTTCATTAACTTAGTTCTATAAAACAGTGTGAGTTAAGTCAACTACTGAAAAGAAACTAAAACCCTACAGAGGAGCATTTCCCACCACAACACCACAGGAAAGTTCCACAGCAGTCTTTGAGTGGTGGATATGACAAAGTCATATTTCCAAATACATTGCTGGCATGCATAAAATTAAATACTTCCAAAATTCAGACATTCAAAAGAAACAGACCACTCTGGAATTAGGCAAATATACGATGGCAAGTGCACAGAACTGACTCATTTTACTTGGTTCAAAGGTAGAGACTTGATCAGAGTGTATTTTTAGAAAAGAGTGAACAGATGTTTGATTAAATGTTCTTTAGCAAATGCAAGCAAAATAAGGTGGAGGGGCTGAAAGCTGAAGTCTGCAAAGTTCAAACTGAAAATAACACCCAGGTTTTGCATGGCAGCTGCTGAATCACAGGATAACTCAGGTGGAGGGGGCCTCTGGAGGTTATCTGGTCCAACCACCTCCTCAGGGGAGGCTAATTTAAAATTTACACCAGGCACAGAAGTTACTAAGAAACAACAATTCCTATCAGTTGCAGTGCAAACTAGATGGCTTGAAAAAACCAGAAAAGCCATGCCTCATCCTAAACACAGTCTTTGGCTAAAAATAGGGCAAAATCCATTATAAGGTGTCTGAATTTATCTCAGTGAGGTTAATTAGACAGTAATGAAGGGGAGAACAAGCAAAATTTTGTTTGGCTTTTGTTGGAAAAACTTAGGCTGAGTTGTGCTGACGTCCTTTGGTAAGACACAGACTCTTTTTGCTGAGAGAAAGTTTGTTCTTCACATGTATCAAAAGCATCTACATCAGATTTACAAAACCTTGGACATAATGAGGAAAAATTAGAATCCCAGCTGCCTCTGGGACTGGGGAACTCTTCCTACTTAATGAAAAATTAACCAATGGCTGCATTTTAGAAACAAAAATCCAAAGCTATTCTTCCCCAGTTCCTCTAGCTGTCTTTCCCTCAGGGCAGCCTTGGTGCTAAATCATGACCAACCCCAAATTGAGTTCAGAGATTCTGGTGGATCCCATTTCAGAGCAGGCAGGAGAGTGAGTGCACCTTGAACCTGAGCTGTAACTCGGGCTGAAGGCAGCAGAGAGCTCAAACATCTCAATACCCTGCTCTAATGTGCTTTTTTGCATATTATCATAAACACATTTTGATGGGACATTGCACCTCAAAATCAGGCTGTTTCTGCAGCTCTGTGCATGGCAGAATTCTTTTACAGTAGCTTAGTGAAAGTGATCAAAAGGGTTAAGAAAACTGAGCAGAAAAAAGCACATTTCCAAAGAGAAATGGACAGCTGTAAATCTCTAAAATTAGAGAATGAGGTTTTCTTTTAACCAGCATGAGCAGATGCTGTTTAAAGTTAAATAAGTGACTATTCATCATAGCATTTGCATGGTATGTAAATAATAATAATAAAATAAAAAATAAATTTGATCTAAGGTTGTGTCACTCAGAGCACACAGGACATCTGAGCATAAGATTCATAAGCACTTTCTGTATTAAACTAAGGTTCCAGGGTAATGTGCTCTGTTACAAAATTCACCTGGAGTGGCAGCTGCAAGTTGTGCACACAAACCATGTTCAATTTGCACAAAATGTCAAAGACATTCCTCACTTAATGTGCCAGATCTGTACCCTTGACTGCTACTTTCACACTGGCTGAACGAGGCATTTAAAATGTATATAATTCATAAAACAAGGAGCATCTGAAAGGATCTGAGACCCAGGTTTCTATTAGTTATGCCTTTCAATTCATATTCCAGCCTACAGCTGAGCCTGCAGTTCTGGTTGAGGTGAGACATTTCTGCTTTCACACATTAAGGCCAATTTTTCTCAGATTTAGTGACAGCAAAGATGTTTCTCTATGACTGATTTGGTTTTATCTGCTCTTTCTGGTGCTAAGTTTAATATAACATAAAAAGAACTTAATAGACAACCATCAAACAAGCCAGACCTGACAATAAGATAAAGAAAAGACAAAACTTGATTTGTAACCTGAAGCATTTTTAAAGCATAACCCATGCACTAACTATGCATTTTTTCAGCTTGGAATGACTTGGAGTTTATGCTAAAAGATTGTTTTTAAGTTGTCAAAAGCAGGACAGCTGTGGGACTGGAAAAAATAAAGAACCAAACGATTGCTGGCAGAGGAGAACAGAATTTCATCTGCCAAAAGCTGGGACATGAACAACAGAAGTGGAGGCAGCAATTCAAAATTACTCTATTTTCACCTGGACCACAGGGAAAAATCAAACTCACACAAACAAAGTGCAATATCAGCTGAAGGACAGAATCAGAATCTGGACTTTTTATACTGTAGAGAAGTTCATTTTGCTTAGTCTGTAAATCAAAAATAGCCTGATGCTATAAGCACCTTGTAAGAGAAAGCTTAATAAAGATACATAAATAATTAAATGCCGACATAGGAATTTCTAAACTAAGAAAAGAGAAAAAGGATCTTTGTTTCCTGCTGCAAAAATCATAAAGGACAAGATTTCCAGGAGGAATAAAGCTGACTATTATAAATTAAGGATAATAGTGTAAAATACAGTGACATATTTATCATATCAGCCTTAGTTCTTTAGGTCCAAGAACTGAAATAAAATTGAAGTGGAGGGGATAAAAAAGTTTTCAGAACTACTACTCCATCACTGCTCCAAAAAGCATTTGAAATTGAGGTCTGTGGTTGGCCTGCTGGGAGGGTGCATGGAAATCTGTGGCAGCAGAGCACAGGGGCAGGTAGGGGAGTCCTCTGCACTGGAGACAGGCCCAGCCTAAAGTCCCTCCTAAACTGGAGTTTAAGCTAAGCTTTCTTCTTGCTTTCCCTCCTCCAACCCTCTCATCTTTTTCCTTTACTTCATTGCAAGACAGCCCTGCCCATTCTCTGACCTCTCCACATATTGCAGCAACACTCTTTTGTCTCATCAATATTTTATCTGCTCACAAGGGGAGCAGCTCATTGTAAATATTTGTAAAACTAATTTACCCTCAGTCTTTCAGTACCTGTGTGTCACCTCTTGTCTCACTTCAGGGGCAGACACTGCCAGAGACTGTTATTATAATATTCCATTCCATTCTATTCTTACAGGGGTCACAGCTCCAAGCCTGACTTCAAGGAGTGTTTGGAAAACACCCTCAGACACAGGGTGGGATTTTTGGGGTGTCTGTGCAGGGTCAGGAGTTAGAATTGATGATTCTGGTGGGTCCCATCCAACTCAGGATATTCTATAATTCTATTTTTTACATAGAACTAAAGACCAGATAAATGATTTTTATGCACTTGTGGAGTTGTATATTACAATTAACTGATGAGTGTCAGTGATGATAACACTGCTGCCATTATCTGTTCTGTACTTTGTTGTTTTAATGTTATGAATATTTTTGTGTTCATCCCTCAAAACTTCTATGCTGCTGGCTCTCCTTTCAGTGAAGAAGCCACAGCAGGTTCTGGATGTATTTGTATGTATTTTAGGAACTTGTCCCCAAAACATTCTGGATCACACATATTTTAATCTGGAGCAACCTGTTAGCAGTAGCTAAGCTGTTTCCCACTGTGGCTTTATTCTTCTGTTTAACTCTTGCATGGTGGTAAATCACCCGACATGAAATCGTCCACTCAAGAGCAAATGGATTATTTTTAACATCACACCATCCTTCAATCTACCCAGGAGGATCCCCAAAGCCCAAAAATCTTCTTGTCCCTCCCAAAAAATGAGAGTATGTAAAGAACAGGGAGGTAATGCTGTAACAACTTTTCTGCTGATGTTAGAGCTGTAGTTATTTTTACTATTGCAGTTTGCAAGCAGTGATGTGAAAGGACTCAGAGCAGAGAGCCACTCCTACCTGTTGCACAATGGTTGTTAGTTCCAGGCACAGTTGAACAATGTTGTTTTTCAGCAGTGAATATTCTGTCACGCTGACAAACGGAGACCTGGGACAGGGGAAGGACAGGTTTATGCAGAATTATGCAGAATTTACACTATAGGCAGATATATGCAAATCAGAGGTGAGTCCTTCAGCACAGAAATGCCAAATCATTTTCATCTCCAGCAGCAAGTTGCACCATTTTTGTAATATACGCCTTTGAAACAAAAATAATGCAGGCAGGATGTAAACTGGATTTTGGCCAGCACATCACAAGTTCTCGTTCTTATGGAGAGTAGAAATAGGAGCTTTCACATAACCATAAGCAGCCCAGATTTTCTTTGTACTGCTTGTTAAAAAGATGGCATTTCTGGTATGACATCACTCCTCAGCAGCAATCAGCACCTTAATTCAGAGAGCACAGTAATGCTTACTTAGTCACAGCTTCCTGCACACTCAGATTCTCTTCAGGCTTTCCAAATTCTGGCTGAATCTGACCCCATTGGAATTTATAAGAGCTGACAAGGTCATAGCCTGAGAGAATATGACTGCTGGCATTAGGTTAGGAAGATGTCACCAGGATTATACAAATCCTGTAAAGGAGGGCGATTCACTCTCACTGTGATTTCTAAGGTGCCATTTATAAGTTCCAGAGCATTGCAATTCCAGATAAAGCTATTCACTGCTACAACTACAAAGAAAAACAAGACAAAACCAAGAAACATGCTGGTTTATGTTTTGGTTTCTGTCTTGCCACAGTCACAGAGACACTTTTAATCAAATTCTCAGTTCCTAAATGTAAAGCACCAACGCTGGTTGTTGAGCATTAACCATCACATCTGTACCTAACACATCCACTCTACTCCTGATAAATAAGAACATTTAATTTTCAGACTAAGCAAGTACTATCATTTATTTTGAACATACTTAATTGATTTGCTCAACTGCGGGTTTTCTGTGTCATTTTGATGGCTGAAAGACAGCTCAAACTCCACAAGCTTTCCTTCCTTGCCCTTCATTCTGAAATTCCTGAGGATGTTACCAGTTGTGGCAGTGAGAATAGCACAGAAATATTCATTTCACACAAAAATCCAACTGAAAGAATCTCAAAAGGTATCTAGAGCAAATTTTAACACTCTCCTGACAAAGAAGGGTACTGAATTTCGCTTCCAATATTTCACAAATTTCCAAAAATCTAGAGCTAGAATTCCAGACCTGCCATTTTAATATTAGACAAAATTGCGACATTAGAGAAAAAAGACTCCAAGAGGCAAAGAAAGAACAAGTACAAAACTCCCCAAAGAATTATTCTCATGCCCAAGGGATTGAGGAGCAGTTAATTACCTGTCCAGCCAGGCGAGTAAGTTCTTGGCAGCACCAATCAGGTCAACGACAGAGGTAAGGAAATCATTTGGCAGTCGTCTGGAGGCCCTGCCATCGTAATGGCCACTCCTCCTCCTACCCGTTATGAAGTTCTGAAGGTTTTTGGCTGAGGCGTTCAGCTTGTGAGACAGAGTTCTCAGGTTTTCAGTCTCCAAACCGTAATTCTGGGGGAAAGAAGAACATGGATATGTTGTGTGGTCAGCTGCATGAGTGAAACCGTGAGGAGAAACATCCTGGATTGCCTTGGCTGGGAGGGTGGCTGTGGTTGAGATGAAACAGGAATATTTGGGTTGGGACACATGGGATCTCCAAAAGAGATCTCTCCTTACATGTGGGAATCCAGGACATGCCTCTGGCTGCCCTGGCTGTCTCCAGACCCTGGCAGGGGGCTCGGAGACCTTGGCACGAAGTCAAAAACACCTGTGGCTTCCATTTTAGCCCGTGGAAAAAACTGACAACTTTGTGTGAGGAATTACAAGACACAAGGGTTTGAGTAGTGTGGTGGTTGAATTAACACAGGGTGGAAAAGTGGAATTTTGGGGCTTTTTAGAATGGGGTTCAAGGGGACAAGATGGAGGGATTTGGGTGTGTCCTGATCTTCTTGTCCTGCATGTCTTGCTGTGATGGTGACACTTTTCTATTGGTTTAAGGTAGAGACACATTGTCCAACATAAATGACAGATATTGGCACATTATTGTAAACACAGCACACGGAGTTTTTAGTATAAAATGTAAACACTGCCCCAGGGAGCAGACAGAATGCCATGGCCGAGCTGCTGGACAGAGCTCAGCAGGTCAGAGAGAGAATGTTCTATATAAGGGAAAATAAACAACCTTGAGAAGCCGACCCTGCGCATTCAGACTCCTTCTCTGGCTGCACAAGCTGGGAGAAAAAGACTTTTACATTCTTGGGGTCACCTCGATCACCAGCCCTCGAGAAGGAGCAGCCTCTCCTGAGCCCTATCCCACACCTGGAACACAGAACATCCAGCCAGGGCAGGGCAGGGCTGCTCCTGCTCCCATGGCTGCTCAGGAAAGAGTCTGAGCAGAGAACGTGTAGGTACTGCTGCTCGGAGACTCCAGCCAGTGACAGGCTCCATATTTAAGAGTTCTGAGTGGATTTTTATCCATGGTTCTAGTTCTGATGGTGGGAGAAGAGTTGAATGTAATTGAAGGTTTCCAACCACAAGTCCCTTTTCCCTCTATCCACATTCCTTCATCTGTGTCTCAGTCCTTTTATCACCAGGCCTATTCCCCCCTTCGACCCAGATAACAAGCACAAAGAGAGCTCAAATCCATTAAAGAATTCAAATTCACACAGAAAGTCTCAAACATGCTGAATTGAACCCAGATTTCTTGCAGCCCCAAAAGGATGTAGGACATGAAAGAATTTAATGCAC